>NC_092727.1:81967236-82676367 GCF_047496885.1 Scyliorhinus torazame | reverse complement strand
CCTGGCCTGAATTGCTTTCCTATTGAATTTTATAAGAAGTTTGCTGTTGGTACCTTGAATTCTGGATATGTTTAATGATTTCTTATTCTGGGGTTTGTTGCCCAACTCTCACAGGCCTCTATCTCCTTGACACTCAAGAAAGACAAAGACCCAACAGAGTATGGGACGTAGTGACATTTATCACTCTTAAATGTGGGCATTAAATTACTTGTCAAAATGCAGGCACTGCGGCTGGAGTGCTGCCTCCCAAAGATGATCAGACCGGCTTCGTTAAGGGTTGGCAGTTGTCGGCCAATATACGTCATCTGCTGAACGTTGTCCATTTCCCCTCCTCAGTGACCGAAACTGAGGAGATTGTTTCCCTCGATGCCAAAAAGGCTTCGATAGAGTGGAATGGGAACATCTATTTGAGATTCTTGGGTGGCTTGGATTTGGACACAAGTTTATCTCCTGGATTCAAGTACTGTATTGGGCCCCCGTCATTCGTGTTCGTACGAATGCTCTGAACTCTGGCTACTTCCTGTTGAATAGGGGCATGAGACAGGGTGCCCACTGATTCGACTTTTGTTTGCTTTGGCAATTGAACCCTTGCTATCATGTGGAACGCGTGCTGAGCTCCTCTATTAACTGGAGGGGTTATTTCGGGAATGGGTGAAGCATCGGGTGTCTCTTTACACAGATTACCTACTTTATATTGCGCACCCAGTACCCTTTATGGACACGATAATCAAGCTGCTTGGGAGTTTTGTTTGCTTATTTGCGTGCAAGTTAAACTCCGACAAGAGTGAATGCTTCCCGGTCATTCCCTGGGGAGGAAAGCCCATCTGGGGTGCTACTGTTTCACCTTGCCAAGCCTAGCTTTTGTTATCTAGGGTCCAGGTGGCCCACAATTAGTCCAGGACAGTATTACGGTGGCAGAAAGGACGTTTGATGAGGACTCGTCTACTGAGGTAGTATGAGTTGAGGTTAGAAACAGGAAAGGAGAGGTTACCCTGTTAGGGTTTTTTTATAGGCCTCCGAAAAGTTCCAGAGATGTAGAGGAAAGGATTGCAAAGATGATTCTGGATAGGAGCGAAAGTAACAGGGTAGTTGTTATGGGGAACTTTAACTTTCCAAATATTGACTGGAAACGCTATAGTTCGAGTACTTTAGATGGGTCCGTTTTTGTCCAATGTGTGCAGGAGGGTTTCCTGACACAGTATGTAGATAGGCCAATGAGCGGTGAGGCCATATTGGATTTGGTACTGGGTAATGAACCAGGACAGGTGTTAGATTTGGAGGTAGGTGAGCACTTTGGTGATAGTGACCATAATTCGATTACGTTTACTTTAGTGATGGAAAGGGATAGGTATATACCGTAGGGCAAGAGTTATATCTGGGGGAAAGGCAATTATGATGCAATGAGGCAAGACTTAGGATGCATCGGATGGAGAGGAAAACTGCAGGGGATGGGCACAATGGAAATGTGGAGCTTGTTCAAGGAACAGCTACTGCGTGTCCTTGATAAGTATGTACCTGTCAGGCAGTGAGGAAGTGGTCGAGCAAGGGAACCGTGGTTTACTAAAGCAGTCAAAACACTTGTCAAGAGGAAGAAGGAAGCTTATGTAAAGATGAGACATGAAGGTTCAGTTAGGGCGCTCAAGAGTTACAAGTTAGCTAGGAAGGACATAAAGAGAGGGTTAAGAAGAGCCATGAGGGGACATGAGAAGCCTTTGGCAGGTAGGATCAAGGATAACCCTAAAGCTTTCTACAGATATGTCAGGAATAAACGAATGACTAGGGTAAGAGTAGGGCCATTCAAGGACAGTAGTGGGAAGTTGTGCTTGGAGTCCGAGGAGATAGGAGAGGTGCTAAATGAATATTTTTCATCAGTATTCACACAGGAAAAAGACCATGTTGTCGAGGAGAATACTGAGATTCAGGCTACAAGACTAGAAGGGCTTGAGGTTCATAAGGAGGAGGTGTTAGCAATTCTGCAAAGTGTGAAAATAGATAAGTCCCCTGGGCCGGATGGGATTTATCCTAGGATTCTCTGGGAAGCTAGGGAGGCGATTGCTGAGCCTTTGGCTTTGATCTTTAAGTCATCTTTGTCTACAGGAATAGTGCCAGAGGATAGCAAATGTTGTCCCCTTGTTCAAGAAGGGGAGTAGAGACCACACAGGTAATTATACACCAGTGAGCCTTACTTCTGTTGTGGGCAAAATCTTGGAAAGGTTTATAAGAGATAGGATGTATAATCATCTGGAAAGGAATAATTTGATTCGAGACAGTCAACACGGTTTTGTGAAGGGTAGGTCGTGCCTCACAAACCTTATTGAGTTCTTTGAGAAGGTGACCAAGCAGGTGGATGAGGGTAAAGCAGTTGATGTGGTGTATATGGATTTCAGTAAAGCGTTTGATAAGGTTCCCCACGGTAGGCTACTGCAGAAAATACGGAGGCATGGGATTCAGGGTGATTTAGCAGTTTGGATCAGATATTGGCTAGCTGTAAGAAGACAAAGGGTGGTGGTTGATGGGAAGTGTTCAGACTGGAGTCCAATTACTAGTGGTGTACCGCAAGGATCTGTTTTGGGGCCACTGCTGTTAGACATTTTTCTAAATGACCTGGAGGAGGGCGTACAAGGATGGGTGAGTAAATTTGCAGATGACACGAAAGTCGGTGGAGTTGTGGACAGTGCGGAAGGATGTTACAAGTTACAGAGGGACATAGATAGGCTGCAGCGCTGAGCTGAGAGGTGGCAAATGGAGTTTAATGCAGAAAGGTGTGAGGTGATTCATTTTGGAAGGAATAACAGGAAGACAGAGTACTGGGCTAATGGTAAGATTCTTGGCAGTGTGGATGAGCAGAGAGATCTCGGTGTCCATGTACATAGATCCCTGAAAGTTGCCACCCAGGTTGAGAGGGTTGTTAAGAAGGCGTACGGTGTGTTAGCTTTTATTGGTAGAGGTATTGAGTTTCGGAGCCATGAGGTCATGTTGCAGCTGTACAAAACTCGGGTGCGGCTGCATTTGGAGTATTGCGTGCAATTCTGGTCGCCACATTGTAGGAAGGATGTAGAAGCATTGGAAAGGGTGCAGAGGAGATTTACCAGAATGTTGCCTGGTATGGAGGGAAGATCTTATGAGGAAAAGCTGAGGGACTTGAGGCTGTTTTCGTTAGAGAGAAGGTTAAGAGGTGACTTAATTGAGGCATACAATATGATCAAAGGATTGGATCGGGTGGACAGTGAGAGCCTTTTTCCTCAGATGGTGATGTCTAGCACGAGGGGACATAGCTTTAAATTGAGGGGACATAGATATAGGACAGATGTCAGAGGTAGGCTCTTTACTCGGAGAGTAGTAAGGGCGTGGAATGCCCTGTCTGCAACAGTAGTGGACTCGCCAACACGAAGGGCATTCAAATGGTCATTGGATAGACATATGGACGATAAGGGAATAGTGTAAATGGGCTTTAGAGTGGTTTTACAGGTCGGCGCAACATCGAGGGCCGAAGGGCCTGTACTACGCTGTTATGTTCTATGTTCCTCATTTCATAAATTAAATGATACTAGTCTGGTTGATCTCCAGTCAGACTTGCAGATTTGGGATAACCTCCTCCTGTCCTTTGGGGGAAGGGTTCAGACTTTTAAAATGAGTGCATTCTGAGATCCTTGTTTCTTTTTTAACATCTCCCTATTCTCCTTCCTAAAATCTTTTTTTGTCAAAATCAATAAATTAGTGTTGTCCTTAATCTCGGTAGGTAAGACTCCAAGGATCCATGGGTCTTTGCTCCGAAGAGATGGGCAGTTTGGGAGCTTGGCTCTACCCAATTTATTGTTTTGCTATTGGGCAGCCAATGTTCAGAAGATTTATGGTGATTTAGTGATCCTGGTTCCTTATGGGAACAAATCGAAGTGAGCTCCAGCACAGGTTTTAGCCTTGGTGCAATAGTAAGCGCACCATTGCCTTTCTCTCCGGTAAGATTTTCCCTGAATACAGTGATGGTGTCTACCCTGCGAATCTGGAAGCAGTTCATGCAGCATTTTAAGCTCTTTTCCTGTTTTTGCTAGCCCCCATGGACAATAACCACTGTTTCCTGCCAGTGTAGATGTTTGCATCATGGGAAGGGAAGAGTTTGGAGTGGTTTAGAGACCTGTTTGTGGAAGGGAGGTTTGCCAGTTTTAAGGAACTGGTGGAGAAATTCCAATTCTTTGGTTCCAACCTTTTCAGATACTTTCAGATTTGCAATTTTTCACAAGTCTTTTCCCTCCTTTCCCTTGGCACCATCTCCTCTTCCTTGTTGAAGACGATTATGTCTTTGGCTGGGTCTAGTGGGGGACTATTTTGAGCATGTACAGCCATATTCTCTCAGTGGAGTGAGCTCCGTTGAGTGAGGGGCGTACGAGATGGGACGGTGAGGTGGATCCCATTCAGGATGATGAGCTATGGAGTAAGGCCCTTCACAGGATCAACTCCACGTCTTATGTGCTCCGCTAAGTCTGTTCCAATTCCATGACGCATTTGACAAAAGCGAGGATGAGTGGATTTTTCTCTGGGGTGGAGGACAATTATGAGAGTTGCTCTAGGTAGCCGGCTAACCACACTGATATGTTCTGGTCTTGTGTGAAGTTGGTAAGCTTTTGGGCCTTTTTTTTTTTTTTTGTTGTTGAAAAAAAGCATTTGCACAATGTGGGCGTTGCTGATTAGGCCAGCATTTATCACCCATCCTTAGTTGCCCTTCACAAGGTGGTGGTGAGCTGCCTTCTTGAACCGCTGCAGTTCCTGAGGTGTAAATACATCCTCAGTGCTGTTATGGAGGGAGTTCCAGGATATTGACCCAGCAACAGAGAAGGAATGGTGATATGTTTCCAAGTTGGGGTGGTGAGTGACTTCGATGGAAATCTCCAGGTGGTGGAGTTCCCAGGTATCTGCTACTCGTGTCCTTTTAGATGGTAGTGGTTGTGGGTTTGGAAGATGGTGTCTTAAGGAACCATGGTGAGTTACTGCAGTGCATCTTGTCGGTGGTACACATGAGTGTCACTGTTTGTCGGTGGTGGAGGGTTTGAATGTTTGTGGAAGGGGGAGCAATCAAGCGGGCTGCTTTGTCCTAGATGGTGTCAAGCTTCTTGAGTGTTGTTGGAGCTGCACTCATCCAGGCAAGTGGAGAGTATTTCATTACACTCCTGACTTGTGACTTGTAGATGGTAGACAGGCTTTTGGGGAAGGGGGAGGTCAGGGGGTGAGTTACTCGCCATAGGATTTCTAGCCTTAGATTGGCACTGGTAGCCACAGGATTAAATATGGCTAGTCCAGTTTGGTTTCTGACCAATGGTAATCCCCAGGATATTGATTGTGGGGGATACTGCGATGGTAATGCCATTGAATGTCAAGGGCGGTGGTTGCATCCTCTGTTGTAGCAGATGATTATTGCATGGTACTTGTGTAGCATGAATCTAATTTGACACTTGTCATCCCAAGCCTGCATATTGTCCAGGTCTTGCTGCATTTGGACATGGACTATTTCATTATCTGAGGAGTCGCGAATGGTGCTGGACATTGTTCTGTCATCTGCGAACATCCTCACCTTTGACCTTATGATGGAAGACCGATCATTGAGAAGCAGTGAAGATGGTTGGGCCTCGGACACTATCCCGAGGAACTCCTGCAGTGATGTCCTGGAACTGAGATGATTGACATCTAACTGTCACAACCAGCCTCCTTTGTGCCAGGTATGACTCAAACCAGTGAAGAGGTTTCCCCCTGATTCCCAACGACTCCAGTTTTGCTAGGGCTCCTTGATGCCATTCTCAGTCAATTCTGCCTTTTTTTACAGCATGAATTAGACACCAGTAATTAGCCAAATGAATAAGAGAGGCTCTCTGCTCTTTCTATCACCATCAGAAAACATTCACTTGATCACTGATTATCAAATTGTAGCTTAGATCAATGTCTGAGAGCACAGCAGATTGGGGAGATCTTTTTAGTATCAACTATTTATTAATCAATAAATCTATTGAGTATTCTGTTTGTCTGATAGTGTAGATTGGAGGATAAGTTTGTGTTGGAATTTCCCCCCAAAACAGGGGATAGTAAATGGGACGTGTGTCAAATGCTGCATTGATGTTGAGGGCAGACACTCTCACCTCACCTCTGGCATTCAGCTCTTTTGTCCATGCATGAACCAAGGCTGTAATGACATCACCAAGTCAGAGGAACTCTATGTTGAATTTGATCCATGTTCGCTGGTGGTCATATTGGGGAGTTGGAATCACCGGTGTTTCAGTCGGGGGTGAAGATGGATGTCGTCTCCTTTCCTCGCTGATAGCTCAGAGATGAGTTCTGTTTGGATTGAGATTTCCTACTCTGCCGAGTGCCTTGGCTTGGTTGGGTGGTCTCGTGTCGACATTTGGAGAAGGTTAAGTACACTATTAGAGGATCGGTCAAAGAGTTCTACCTAAGAGGCAGCCATTCATTTCCTTTTTTAGGAGCAAGTCACTATCGGTTATTAAGGGGTTTTGGCCATTTTTCTGGAATTAAGGTAATATGTGCTTTTTCTAGTTCGCCTCATTCTTTTATTGTGTAACTTTGGTGAATTGTTTTGTATGATTTTGTATATTGCTTTTTTAAAAATAAACATATTTGGACAAAAAACATTTTTTTGTTTCCTTACTTGATCCATTAGTATTACTTTTGGCCTTACACCATGGACCCTATTGTCAGTTAATCTCTCCTGCCTTCCTCACATCATTTAGCAATTTTGGTATTTCAACGCTCAAATTCGATTTAGTATGGGAATATTGATCGGCTCGCAACAAATGGGACTCATTTGTTGCTCCTATAAATGAGTATAGTCCAAAGTTGTTAAGATCAGTTGACTAAGAGAATGGCCTATTCAGTGTTGGATTATATATCTGTTGGGCTGAATGGCTTGTTTTGCTGTAAATTCTACACAACACAGGTTTTTAAAAAACCCTTTTGAATCGATCCTTTTGGTGCAATAATCCAAGGATGGAAATTGGCAACTGGACTCTCTGTTCTCCATGGTCATCAGCATCATGGCTCGGCAGTGTTTGGGCTAGACAACAGTGTTTATGCCAGGAGTACAAGAACAGTTACATTGGCATATTGATTGCAAAGAATGACGGGAAATAAGACATAATTGTCTTGTTTTCAGTATTACAGGTCGTATCATTGTGACCAGAATATGTGGGATTTCTCAGTAATACCTCAGGAAGCTGAATGCTACTTAATGCTCCTAACAACTACTTAATGGGGTGGCATGATTGCACAGTGGTTAGCACTGCTGCATCACAGCTCCAGGGACCTGGATCACTGTCTGTGTGGAGTTTGTACTTCCTTCCCATGTCTGTGTGGGTTTCTTCCGGGTGCTCTGGTTTCCTCCCACGGTCCAAAGATGTGCAGGTTAGGTGGATTGGCCATGTTAAATTGCCTCTTATGTCCAAAAGGTTAGGTGGGGTTATGGGGATAGGGTGGAGGAGTGGGCCGAAGTAGAATGCTCTTTCCAGGGGCCGGTGCAGACTAGATCGGCCGAATGGCTGCCTCCTGCACTGTAAATTCTATGATGCCCCATAGCTGCCAACTAGGCGTGTCTTCATTCCTGCCTTATTGTGCATAGAATCCCTGCAGCGCAGTAGGAGGCCATTCGGTCCATCAAGTCTTCTCTGACCCTCTAAGAGTACGCCACCCAAGCTCAGACCCTGCCCTATCCAAATAACTAATGTGCAGATGAAAGCAGAACCGTAAAGAAAGACCATTGGACCCACTGGTGCTCATACCTGTAGCACCATAATTCTCCCAGCCTGCTATCTCGCACATTCTGGACCCGGAGGCTTTGCAGTTCTTCCGAGTAGATTATGCTAGATGTTTATCAAAATTTATATCCAAAAATTCTCCTGGTATCTAATTCTGAATTCATTTTTGATGATTTTATGGTTCTGGTGCTGTTCACATGTTTTATTTTGAAGAATCATGAGTTTCCCTTATCCATTCATCATGGACAAAAGAGCTGAATGCCAGAGGTGAGAGTGACTGCCCTTGACATCAAGGCAGCATTCGACCGAGCATCAAGGAGTCCTAGCTAAACTGGAGTCAATGGGAATCGGGAGGCAAAACTCTCTCCGGTGGTTGGAGTCATACCTGGCACAAAGGAAGATGGTTGTGTTGGTTGGAGGTCAATCATCTCAGTTCCAGGACATCACTCCAGGAGTTCCTTGGGGTAGTGTCTGAAGCCCAACCATCTTCACTGCCTCATCAATGACCTCCCTTCCATCATATGGCCAGAAATGGAGATGCTTGCAGATGATTGCACAATATTCAGTGCCATACGCAACTCCTCAGTAATGAAGCAGTCCAGATCCATATGCAGCAAGACCTGGACAATATCCAGGCTTGGGCTGACAAGTGGCAAGTTACATTCGTGCCAGGCTTGGGCTGACAAGTGGCAAGTTAAATTTGTTCTACAGAAGTGCAATGCAAGTGCTACAAGGAAGGATCTAACCACCGCCCCATGACATTCAATGGCATTACCATCGCTGAAATCCACCACAAACAACATCCTGGGGGGTCACCATTGATCAGGAACTGAACTGGACTAGCCATAGTAATACTGTGGCTACCAGTGCCGGTCAAAGGCTAGCAATCCTACGGTGAGTAACTCTCCTCCTCCTCCTCCTCCTCCCCCCCCACACCCCACCCCAAACCACCACCAAAGCCTGTCCACCATCTACAAGTCAGGAGTGTATTGGAATACTCTCCACTTGCCTGGAATGAGTGCAGCTCCAACAACACTCCAGAACCTCGACACCATCCAGGACAAAGCAGCCCGCTTGATTGCTCCCCCATCCACAAACATTCAAACCCTGCCCCACCGATGGAGCAGTGACAGCCATGTGTACCATCTATAAGATGCACTGCAGTGACTCACCATAGTTCCTTAGACTGCACCTTCCAAACCACGACCACAACCACCTAGAAGGACAAGAACAACAGATACTTGGGAACGCCACCACCTGGAGGCTCCCCTCCAAGTCATTCACCACTCTGACTTGGAAATATATCGCAGTTCCTTCACTGATGCTGGGTCAAATTCTTGCAACTTCCTCCCTAACAGCACAGTGGGTGCACCTACACCTCCAGGACTGCATCCGTTCAAGAAGGCAACCCATCACCACCTTCTGAAGGGCAACTAGGGTTGGGCAATAAATGCTGGCCGAACCAGCAATGCCCACATCCCGTAAATGAATTTTAAATAACTCTCAATATCTCTTCTACAGAGCATGTTGTCATGGGAACAGTAGAAGTAATGTCAGTATGATGCATAAAAACAAAATTCTGTATTCTTCTGTGTTTCTAGAATTCCTTGTGCTTCTAAAATGGGGCACAGATTATCTTCTACCTGACCCTCTCCACCGCCAGCATTAATGTGGTCCAAACAGATAAAATGGCTAATATTTTTACTTGGTCTTTTTTATACAATTCCAAGTAGATTTAATATAATTTGGGTATCCGATGCAGGCTTTTCACAGTAACTTCATTGCAGTGTAGATGCAAGCCTACTTGTGATAATGAAGATTATTATTATAAATTGCACCACTTAGGTTTTGATGGTAACTATTATTTTCAACAAGTCTCGGAAGGAAAGTTGCATTGCGTTGTGACAAGGCACTTGTGTATTCTTTTTTGGTCATGCCTGATGAAATGCCATGTGATTATTCAATTATCCTTAAAAAAAATTCCTCTTGCCTCTCTCGCATTGAGATTAAAAATGTTGCTCCTCTGGTGAGCACTGCTGCATCACGGCGACGAGGACCCGGGCTCGATCCCAGCCCCGGGTCACTGTCCATGTGGAGTTTGCACATTCTCCCCGTGTCTGCGAGGGTCTCACCCCCACAACCTAAAGATGTGCAGGGTAGGTGGATTGGCCATGCTAAATTGCCTTTAATAAGAATAAATCGGGGCAGCATGTGGCACAATGGTTAGCATTGCTGCCTATGGCGCTGAGGACCTGGGTTCGAATCCCGGCCCTGGGTCACTCTGTGTGGAGTTTGCACATTCTCCCCGTGTCTGTGTGGGTTTCACCCCCACAACCCAAAGATGTGCCGGTTAGGTGGATTGGCCACGCTAAATTGCCCCTTAATTGGAAAACAAATAATTGAGTACCCTAAATTTTAAAAAAATCAATAAAATGCTGCTCCGATAATTATTTTGTCTGGTCTGATGTCAGCAAACATTGACAGATGTTTCACAGTGGTGTATTTACTCTTTAATCCTGGCTGGCAGCTGTTTGGTTCGGCCTACAGATAGCTGCTGTCCATGGTTCTGATGATAGCACCATGGCAAGAATCTCTGAGATTATTTTTCTTTCTCTGCTCTTCTCTCAGTACTTTGTGCTGTATTTCAAATATTAAAGATGAAATTTCAGCTCCGGCAGCTATTTGGTCTATTCTGCCAATCCCTGTGCTAGTTCAACATGAGAACTTGCTGTTCTCATTCCATTTTAGTTTTGCAATTTCCCTTTGCCCTTCATTTTTTTTGGTAAAATGTTGTCATTCTGTATTAAATTGACTTGGCCGTGGTGGCCACTGTTGGTGATGCATTCAATTGATCTTATAACCTTCTTGAGGTATAAAATTTGAGTTTGCTTCTACTTCAAGACCTGAATTTATATTCCCTGTACATGCATTTCCCAATGTAAATACATCAACTGAGTGGCACGGTGGCACAGTGCTTAGCACTGCTGCCTCATCGAGCTGAGGACTCTGGTTCGATCCCGGCTCTGGGTCACTGTCCGTGTGGAGTTCGCACATTCTCCCCGTGTCTGTGTGGGTCTCACCCCCACAACCCAAAGGAGGATTGGCCATGCTAAATTGCCCCTTAATTAGGGAAAAAAAGAATTGGGTACTCTAAATTTATTTTGAAAAAATTAAAAGAGAAGGAAATATATCAACTTTCAGCTTTTTGATATCTCCAACCATAATACTTCTGTCAGATCCCTCAGCCACCTTTACACAGGATGCAGCCCAACTTTTCATGCTTGTCATTGTAACTGTGACTGTAATCTCTTATCGTCTTCATGAAACTGCATTCTCCAGAGTTTAAATATCCTTTCTATAGGGTTCCTAAAAGAGCACAGGTCTAAGGTGCCCTAAGGAGCTGTTCCATATGGGAATCAAATTCACAACATCAATGCCATCAGCAGCACACTGCCAAACAAGCTCAGCAGACCTGTGGACCATAGATTTGAATGAAACTTGACCTCTGTTCTTTAGGAGTAATGCAGGCAGAGAGAGGGGGGGGGGGGGGGGGTCCATTTTTGACTCAATTGCCGCCTCCCTCCAATTTGTACTTAATCAGATTAGGACTATTAGTTAATACTAGTGGCTTGGTTCAGTTGACCAGTTCTTCTCCACTCACATTTTTGCTGTGGAGATGTGTTTGATTCACTGCTGATAAACAGCTACATGCTAAAGGGTGCAACAATCCTATTGGATCAGTGTTTAACTGGGAATTGTATCTAATCCTGTGCTGTCTTTGGCTTTGCAAAATCAAATCTACTTGTGGCGTACAAACTCTCATGTAACAAGCTTGTGGAAAGTATGGACTATATTTCAATTCTCTTGCACTTGGTCTTTGCCCAAAAGGCTTTCTTTTAATATTTAAGAGATTCAACAATGATGAACATAGAACATAAAACATAGAACATGCAGTGCAGAAGGAGGCCATTCGTCCCATCGAGTCTGCACCGACCCACTTAAACCCTCACTTCCACCCTATCCCCGTAACCCAATAACCCCTCCTAACCATTTTGGACACTAAGGGCAATTTAGCATGGCCAGTCCACCTAACCTGCACATCTTTGGACTGTGGGAGGAAACCAGAGCACCCGAGGGAAACTCACGCAGACACAGGAAGAACGTGCAGACTTCGCACAGACAGTGACCCAGCGGGGAATCGTACCTGGGACCCAGGCGCTGTGAAGCTACATGCTATCCACTGCTACCGTGCTGCCCAAAATATGCTTGTGACCAGGTACCTGCTAACATGAGTCAAAAACAGAATATTTTGATCATCACAAAGTTCGTGCAGCCTGCCTTTGCTTACTGACTTGCCCGTTGCCATTCTGCAACAATTCTGTAATCTCATTTATTACGAGAGAATTACTATTTAAATCACTCTGCAGACTGCTATGGTTCAACAGTTTGACTAATCCTAATTGGCTAAACACCAAACTGATATTAAGTATTTGGAAGCAATGCTTTTCAATTAATTTAGCATTTTCATTGGGTATTGCTGAACTGGATTTTCAGCTTGTGTTAAGTGCTTGTTCTGTAGTAACTCCACAAGGAGTGATTGGTGGGGGTAGATTGGTAAAGCCTCTTCGATTTCCCTTGCAGTTGCTTGTACTGCCAGAATGCAACGATCGTGAACGTTTTTGAGACTGCTGACCTTGAAGCACAGCCATTGTCTTTTTGTTTGCTGCAGTACTGAGGCATTGCTTGCTTCATGCTGAGTGACCAGCACCTTGCAGTTGAAACTAAGAAAAGTAATTTGCACATAATCACCCTGACCTGATAAAAGCTTCAAGGAGAGAGCTCTTGTGCACAAAGTAGCCCTCAATGGCTCTGACATATTACATGATGACGCAGTTGCTGGTTTACAACTAAAGCTCCTTAACATTCCATGAACTGCAGGTTAGCCCAAAGCATCCAGAGAAAATGGTGAATCATTCTTAACATATGGTTATCCTTCCAGTCAGTGGTGATTGTTTTTTAAATCCCCCTTTGGTAAGTGGATCTTTACCCGTGCCTGTATGGAGACTGACGTTTGTGGGTATTGGCAGTAAAACACACATGTAGAACAGCATGTTTCTCAGTAAATGAAGGCTGCAGTTACATTATTTATATTATTAGCGCAGAGCGCTTTGAGTTTGCATCGATTTTAGAAGAAAATAAATGTTGTTGTCACTGCCTAATCTGACACCAAGTCTGCCGCAACCTAAAATGTTAAAATTCTAAACAAAATATTGTTGTTGCTATCATGTTCACTTCCACCATCATTAAAAGACTTGAAGCATGATTTTCCTGAGCATGACTGTTGTTTTAAAACCTGGGCTTGTTAAACAAGCAGGTTTTGATGTGTACCTCACTGTGCAATGCATTGACACCTCCATGACCCCCTCCGCATTTCTTTTTTTTTAGAAAATATTTTATTCAGGGCATTTTCACATATACACACAAAAAAAGAATGAGAAGAACAGCAGAATTCAATAAACAATAAAGAACCACACCCCACCTCGCTTCCCGCCTTCTCCATTTTAATACCCCCCCCCCCCCCCCCACCGGCCCTTGACCCTTCATTCCTCCTTAAAGAAATCAATAAACTGATTCCACCTCCGGCTGAACCCCTCTGCCAACCCCCTCAAAGCGAACTTCTCCAGCCTCAGGAATTCTGCCAGCTTGCTCACCCACACTCTTGCTTTTGGCGGCTTCGAGTCCTGCCACTCCACCAAAATCCGTCTCTGGGCTATCAGGGACACACAGGCCAAAACATCGGCCTCTCTCACCCCCTGGACTCTCGGGTCTTCCGACACCCAAATATCACCCCCTCCACACCCAGCACCTTGGACATCACGTCCGAGAACCCCTGCCAGAAACCCCTCAATCTCTGACACGCCCAGAACAAGTGGATGTGATTCGCGGGTCCACACCTAATTTCTCGCCCCTCAAAGAACCTACTCATCCTCGCCACCGTCATGTAAGCCCTATGTGCCACTTTAAACTGGACGAGGCTTAACTTCGCACATGACGAGAACGCGTTCACCCCCTCCACAAGACCTCTGTCCATGACACTGCCTCCACCCCCCCCCAAGCTCCTTCTCCTATTTACGCTTAATATCACCCGCCAGGGCTCTCCTACTCCGTCAACTCCTTATCGACATCCGACACCTTCCCCTCCCCTATTTCATCCTTTGACAGCACCTTGTCCTGCAACCCCAGGGGCGGCAGCCCAGGAAAGGACTGCACCTCACTCCTTACAAAGTCCCGAACCTGCAGGTACCTAAATCCGTTCCCCCTGGGCAACTCATACACTTCCTCCACACCTACAAATTTGCCCCCTATAAACAAGGCAGCAAAGCGCTCAATGCCTGCCACCACCCCATAAAACTTGCATCCAGCCCTGCTGGTGCAAACCTATGGTTATTACAGATTGGCACCCACACAGAGGCATCCTCCAGGCCCAAATGCTGCCTCCACTGTCCCCACACCCTGAGGGGCGACACCACCACTGGGATCATAAGAGTACCTGGCCGGAGAGAACGGTAAAGGCGCCAACAACAAAGTCCTCAAACACATAACCCGCACAACGCTGCCTCCGCCAGCCCCCACACCGACTCCTCCCCCATGGCCCATTTCCTTACTACAGCAATGTTTGGCACCCAATTATAGTTCATCATGTCCAGCAACGTCAGGCCCCACCCCTCCCCCGCTCCAAGAAAGCCCACTGCAACTGCGGGGTCTTCCCTGCTCATAGAAACTCAGAGATCAGCCCATTGACCTTCCTAAAAAACGACTTGGGAACAAAGATTGGGAGGTTCTGAAATGCAAACATAAATCTTGGCAGCGCTGTCATTTTCACTGTCTGCACCTGCCCTGCCAGTGACAGCGGCAGCGCACCCACCTCTTAAAGTACATTTTCATCTGCTCCACCAGCCGAGCCAAGTTCAATTTATGCAACTACACCCAACTCCAGGGTACAAATACATGAAACTCTCCTCCACTACCCTAACCGGCAACTCCCCATATCTCCTTTCCTGCCCTCTGGCCCCCATTAGGAACACTTTACTCTTTCCCATATTCAATTTGTATCTCAAAAATGGGCCAAATTCCCCCAGGATCTCCATAATGCCTCCGATGCAGCCCACCGGATCCAAAATATATAATACATTGAAACCCTGTGCTCGTACCCCACCACCAGTCTCTCGATACCCTAAGTGCCAATGCCAGCGCTCTATCGCCAAGGCAAAAAGCAACAGGGAGAACCGGCACCCCTCCATCATCGATGCAGCCTGAAGTACTCCGAACTCACTCAGTTCATCTGCATGCTCTTGACCGGTGCCTTGTATAGCAGCCGGACCAACTGACAAACCCATGCCCGAACCCGAACTACCCCAGCACCTCAAACAAATACGTCCACTCCACCCGGTCTAACGCACTTCTCCGCGTCCATCGGCACCACTACCTCCACCCCCTGCCCTCCGAAGGCTTAATGATTACATTGAGTAGCCTCCTCACATTCGCCGACAACTGCCTTCCCCTCCTAAAACTCATCTGATCCTCAGCTATCACCCCCGGCACACAGTCCTCAATTTGTGATTCCAACACCTTTGTCAATAACTTGCCATCTATATTCAATAGTGATATCGGGTGGTACGACCCACACTGCTCCAGGTCCTTGTTCCTCTTTAAAATCAGGGAGATCGAAGCCAGCGGAATGTAGTCGGGAGTTCCCCCCCTTTCTCTTGCTTCATTATATGCCCTCACCAGCAATGGCCCCAGATCTGCCCCAAATTTAAAAAAAAATTCTACCAGGGACCTGCCCGGCCCTGGAACGTTTCTGGTCTGCATCGTCTCCATACCATTCATCAGCCCAGTTGGGGTCCCCAGTCCCTGAACCAGCCCCTCTACCACTTTGGGAAACTCTAACCCATCCAGGAACCACCGCATCCCCTCCTCCCTGGGGCTCCGACTTGTAGAGCCTCCTATAAAACACCTTGAATATCCCATTCACCCCCTCCAAGTCCATCACCACCTTATCCTTGTCATCCTTAACTCTACTGATCACCCTCACCGCCTCCTGCTTTCTCAACTGATGGGCCAACATCCTATCCTCCTTTTCCCCATACTCATACACTGCCCCTCTGCAGTTGCCCCACCACCTTCCTTGTAGAAATTAGCCCAAACTCCATCTGGTGCCTCTGCCTCTCCTTCAACAACCCTGCCTCCGGCTCTCCTCGATCTCCTGTCTACAGTCAAAATCTCGCCCACCATCAGTGCCCATTCCTTCCGCTCTGTTTTCTTCCTGTGCGCCCGCCTGAATTGATATGAACTCCCCCCTGACTACAGCCTTGAGTGCCTTCCACAGTGTGGTGGATGTGACCTCCCCCGTATTGTTCACCACGTAGCCTGAATGGCAATCCCACATCCAGCCTCCATTGCGGGTGTTACCCCCCCATTGGCGAATATTCCGAGTCTGCCACCCCCGCCAGCAACATCTTGTCCAACACAAAGAAATCACCCGGTGCACACGTCATCCCAATTTGGAGCACAAACATTTACCAGAACCACAGGCACCCCCTCCCAGCTCCAACTAACAATCACACCTCTCTCTCCCCTCACCCCCTCCCGCATCGGCCACAAACGGCTGCCACCTTCGGGTGAACCCAACCATTGACCCTCTTAAGGCAAACTTTATTTTCTCGAGACTGAGAAACCCGGCCATGTCACTAACCCAGGTCTCTACAGGCGGGGGCTTCAAGTCCCTCCACATTAATTAGATCCGTCTCTGGGTTACCAGGGAGGCAAAGGCCAAGGCGTCTGCCTCTTTCGCCCCCTGAACTCCCGGCTCTTCCGACACTCCAAAGATCGCCACCTCCGGACTCTGCACCACCCGTGTTTTGAGTACCGTGGACATTGCCTTAGTCCTTTAAGCTTCGGGCATGCCCAAAACAGGTGGACATGATTTGCTGGGCTTCCCGCGCACCTCGCTGATGCACTATCAATTACGACGAGACGAGAGTAGAGAGTAATCGAGGCTTTATTACACAGATGTGTGGTCTCCTACAGCTGCTGCCATTTATACTCTGCCTACTGGGTGGAGCCAGCAGGCAGGGATCTACCCTCGTACCTGTAGTACAGGGGCCTTACCATAATACCCATATATACAATATAGTACAACAGTGATGACTACCACATTCACCACCTGTTAAAAATGAGTCCAGCGGGGGTGGTGGAAAACTATTTACATACAGGTTGTCATTAAAATTTCAGAGAAGGTTACAAATTTTGACAGTCGTGCGCCTTCATATCATATAATTTACAGTGCCGAAGGAGGCCATTCGGCCCATCGAGTCTGCACCGGCTCTTGGAAAGAGCACCCTAGCCAAGGTCAACACTTCCATTCTATCCCCATAACCCAGTAACCTCACCCAACACTAAGGGCAATTTTGGACACTAAGGACAATTTATCATGGCCAATCCACCTAACATGCACATCTTTGGACTGTGGGAGGAAACCGGAGTACCCGGAGGAAACCCACACACACACTGGGAGGATGTGCAGACTCCGCACAGACAGTGACCCAAGCCGGAATCGAACCTGGGACCCTGGAGCTGTGAAGCAATTGTGCTATCCACAATGCTACCGTGCTGCCTTGATCCGTCGTTGAGAGCGCCGCAGTGCTGGTAGTGAGTCCGGCGTCGGCTCGGTCGTTGGTGACTCCGGGAGCGTGTCGGCATCCTCTTCATCCCTGGGTGGGGCCAAGGGGAGGACGGATTGTCCTGGAGCGGGGATTGTGGTGGGGTGCGCTGGGGGAAGGGAGGGTGGCGCCGGGGGGGGGGGGGGGGGGAGGAGACCGGGACCCAGCTGGTGCAAGGTCCCTGAGGGTGACTGTGTCTTGGTGGCCGTCAGGGTACGCTACGTAGGCGTACTGCGGGTTTGCGTGGAGTAGCTGTACCCTCTCAACCAACGGGTCCGCCTTGTGGAGCCGCACGTGCTTGCAGAGGAGAACGGATCCTGGAGCTGCCAGCCATATTGGGAGCGAAACCCCAGAGGTGGGCTTCCTGGGGAAGGCAAAGAGACGTTCATGGGGGGTTTCATTAGTCGCCGTGCACAGGAGCAACCAAATTTAGCGAAGTGCGTCGGGGAGGACCTCCTGCCAGCGGAAGGCCGGGAGATTTCTGTACCGTAGGGCCAGCTGGACGGCCTTCCAGACCGTCCCATTCCCCCGCTCCACCTGCCCGTTTCCCCGGGGGTTGTAGCTGGTCGCCCTGCTTGAGGCAATGCCCCTGTTGAGCAGGTACTGGCACAGCTCAACGCTCATAAATGAGGATCCCCAGTCGCTGTGGACGTAGGCGGGGAAACCGAACACAGCGAAGATGGTGTTGAGGGCTTTGATGACGGTGGCAGACTGGGCAGCACGGTAGCATAGTGGTTAGCACACTTGCTTCACAGCTCCAGGGTCGCAGGTTCGATTCCCGGCTTGGGTCACTGTCTGTGCGGAGTCTGCACGTTCTCCCCGTATCTGCGTGGGTTTCCTCCGGGTGCTCCGGTTTCCTCCCACAGTCCAAAGATGTGCAGGTTAAATGGATTGGCCATGCTAAATTGTCCTTAGTGCTGGGTGGGGTTACTGGGTTATGGGGATAGGGTGGAGATGTGGGCCTGGGTAGGGTGCTCTTTCCAAGAGCCAGTGCAGACTCGATGGGCCAAATAACCTCCTTCTGTACTGTAAATTCTATGATATTCCATGATATCAAGGCATGGGATGGCGAAGGGGAATCTGGAATATTCGTCGACCACATTGAGAAAATATGTGTTGCAGTCGGTGGAGGGGAGGGGCCCTTTGAAGTCCACGCTGAGGCGTTCAAAGGGGCGGGAGGCTTTAACCAGGCACGCACGGTCTGGCTGGCAGAAGTGCAGTTTAAACTCCGCGCAGACCTGGCAGTCTCTGGTGACAGCCCTGACTTCCTCGATGGAGTAGGGCAGATTGCGGGCCTTAATGAAGTGATAAAAGCGGGTGACCCCTGGGTGACCGAGATCGTCATGCAGGGTCCAGAGTTGGTCCACTTGTGCGCTGGCACATGTACCTTGGGACAGGGCATCGTTGAGCTTACTGGGGCGATACAAAATCTTGGAATTAAAGGTGGAGAGCTCGATCCTCCACCGCAAAATCTTATCATTTTTGATCTTACCCCGCTGTGTGTTGTTAAACATGAAGGCAACCGACCGTTGGTCTGTGAGGAGAGTGAATCTCCTGCCGGCCAGGTAATGCCTCCAGTGCCGCACAGCTTCAACGATAGCTTGGGCCTCCTTTTTGACGGAGGAGTGCCGAATTACGAAGGCATGGAGGGTGTGGGAAAAGAATGCCTGCCTGGTTGAGGGTGGCGGTCAGAGCGACGTCTGATGCATCGCTCTCGACTTGGAAGGGGAGCGTCTCGTCGACCGCGTGCATCGCGGCCTTGGCGATGTCGGCCTTGATACGGTTGAAGGCCTGGTGAGCCTCGGCCATCAGTGGGAAACCGGTGGAGTGGATGAGTGGACGGCCCTTGTCCGCATAGTAAGGGATCCACTGGGCGTAGTACGAAAAGAACCCCAGGCATCGTTTGCCTTAGGGCAATGGGGAAGGGGGAGATCCATGAGGGGGCGCATGCAATCGGGGTCGGGCCCTAGAACTCCGTTCTGAACCACATAGCCGAGGATGGCTAAGCGGTTCGTGCTGAACACACTTCTTCTTGTTGTAGGTTAAGTTGAGGAGTTTGGTGGTGTGGAGAAATTTGGAAAGGTTAGAGTTGTGGTCCTGCTGGTCGTTGTCGCAGATGGTGACGTTATCCAGGTACGGGAAAGTGGCCCGCAGTCCGTACCGGTCAACCATTCGGTCCATCTCCCGTTTGAAGACCGAGACCCTGTTAGTGACGCCGAAGGGAACCCTAAGGAAATGGTTAAGTCGGCCGTCCGCTTCAAACGCTGTGTACGGGCGGTCCGCCGTGCGAATGGGGAGCTGGTGGTAGGCAGATTTCAGGTCCACTGTCGAGAATACCCGGTACTGTTCAATCTGATTGACCATATCAGATATGCGTGGGGGGGGGGGGGGGGGGGGACGCGTCGAGCTGCGTGTACCGATTGATGGTCTGACTGTAGTCAACGACCATCCTGTTTTTCTTCTCCCGTTTCACCACTACCACTTGGGCTCTCCAGGGGCCGGTGCTGGCCTCGATGATACCTTCCCGCAGCAGCTGCTGAAACCTCAGACCTGATGAAGGTCCTGTCCTGGGCGCTGTACCGTCTGCTCCTGGTGGCGATGGGTTTGCAATCCGGGGTGAGATTTGCAAACAGAGAAGCGGTTCGACCTTAAGGGTCGTGAGGCCGCATATAGTAAGGGGTGGTAGGGGCCCGCCAAATTTCAGGGTTAGGCTCTGGAGGTTGCACTGGAAGTCCAGGCCGAGTAGCAAGGCAGCGCAGAGGTTGGGGAGGACATAGAGCTGGAAGCCGCTGAACTCTACGCCCTGGAGGGTGAGGGTGGCGATGCAGTACCCCCGGGTTGCCACGGAGTGGGATCCGGAGGCCAGGGAGATACTTTGGTTAATAGAGTCCAGAAGACAGGATATCTCATGCCCGTCGATCGTGACGGAGGCGAGACGCGGCTGGTCGTCGGCGGTTGCAGGCGATGAGCGGTCCCATGAGGTGCCCGACGGGCAGGGGTCCTGAGGTGGGGAAGATGGCGGCACCCACGGGCCGCACGTGGCCTGAGGCAGGCAGGATGGCGGCGTCCTCGGGCTGCAAGTGTCCTGGGGCAGACAAGAAGGCTCCGCCCATTGGTTGTGAGGCAAGCAAGATGGCGGCGCCCACGGGCCGCACGTGGTCTGAGGCGAGGAAGATGGCGGCGCCCACTGGCCGCATGCGGGGGGTGCAGGGACAATAGCGGCGATTGAGCGGACCTGGCACATTGCAGCGAAATGTCCTTTCTTGCCGCAGGCCTTGCAGAGCACGCTCCGCGCCAGGCAGCGCTGCCGGGGGTGTTTTGTCTGTCCGCAGAAGTAGCACTTGGGTCCTCGTGGATCGGTTGGCTGCTGCGCGGTGAAGGCGTGGGGTTGGCTGGGGGCGGTCGCTGATGGGGTCCACAATGAGGTCCCCACAATGCCCAGGGGTGGTGGGCCGTGTGGTCGGGGGGCATACGCCTGTATGTTGCTTGAGGCGACTGTGAGCGAGAGCGCTAGTTTCATGGTCGCCATGAGGTCAAGCGTAGCCCCTTTAAAGAGGCGCTGGCGGATGTAGGCCGACCCTATGCCCCATAATGAAAGCGTCTCTCATTAGCAGGTTAGAATGTTCAGCGGCCGAAGCAACCTGGCAATCACAGTCTCTCACCAGGGCGAGCAGGGCACGCCAGAAATCTTCCACAGACTCACCGGGAAGTTGGTGCCGCGTGGACAGGAGGTGCCTGCCGTAGATCTTGTTGGTGTGCTGAGCGTAGTTCTCCTTCAGTAGTGCCATGGCCTCTGCGTAGGTTGGTCCTGCGTCCTGGATGAGGGGAAAGACATCGGAGCTCAGCTACGTGAACAGAATCTGGAGTTTCTGTGCTTCCGGGATTGGGTCTGTCGCAGATCCGATGTATGCTTCAAAGCAAGCTAGCCAATGTGCGAAGTCCTTTTTGCCATCTGCTTGAGGATGCAGCTGCAGGCGATCCGGCTTGATGCGGAGATCCAGCTTTGTAAAATCTCTGTGTAATAAATTGATGCATTATCAATTGAGATGAGAGTAGAGACTAATTGAGGCTTTATTACACAGAGATGTGTGGCCTTCTACAGCTGCTGCCGAAATGGCTGCAGTTCGGAGAGCACACACATTTATACTCCGCCTACTGGGTGGAGACAAGCAGGGATCTACCCCCGTACCTGTAGTACAGTGGCCTTACCGTAATACCCTTGTATGCAGTGCAGTATATACAATATAATACAACAGTGGGGACTACCACACTCGCACACCTGTCCTCTACCCCAAAAAACTTGCTAATCTGGGCCACCATCGTGTGCCCGGTGGACTACCTTGAATTGTATCAGGCTAAGCCTGGCACATGATGAGGATGTATTAACCCTGATTAGGGCATCCGCCCACAGACCTGCCTCTATATCTCCTCCTAGCTCGTCCTCCCATTTGCCCTTAAGCTCCTCCACCGGAGTTTCCTACGCATCCAAAAGTTCCTGGTAAATATCTGATACCTTCCCCTCCCCCACCCAGGTACCGCAGACTAGTCTGTCCTGTATCCCCCGTGGCGGCAGTGGAGGGAAGGCCGGAACCTGCCTTCTCAAGAAGTCTCGCACCTGCAAATTCTCCAAGGCTTTCAAGCTGGGGAAGCTCCCGTCTATAAATAGATCTCCCATCCTCCTAATTCCTGCCCTTTGCCATCTCCGGAACCCGCCATCCAGCCTACCCGGTACAAACCGATAGTTATTATAAATCATGGTCCAAACCGATGCTCCCTCCACTCTTGTATCTCCTCCACTGCCCCCAGATTCTCAGAGCCGCCACCACCACCGGACTTGTGGAGTATCGGGTCGACGAGAACGGAAGAGGTGCTGTTATCAGTGCTCCCAACGCAACCCGCTTATTAACCAACATCGCCACCCCCCTTATCCAGCCCCGAATGAAGCACCTGCCCCACCCATCCCTTCTCAACCTCGCCTGGAACCCTAGCTTCAGGTGCGTCTCCTGTTTTTAAAAAAAAAAACATATCCGCCTTCAGACTCCTCAAATGCGTGAACACATGCGACCGTTTTACTGGCCCAAAAGTTTTCACTTTTGCTTACAGGTTCAAAACAAAAAAATAAATCAAATTCTCGAAACTCTGAGATTTCCATTTGCATTCCCTGAATTACTAATCCAGCAACCATAAAACCACTGTACTACCGCACCCCAAACACTATTAACCATTGGGTTTGCACTCTGTCTCGGGATTTTATTCCGAAGTCATACACAAAAACAAATTTCAGCCACATTTATCAGGTGAACTTCAAAGATTTGGATCAGTAGAATATTTGCCTTTGAGGGATTGAAATGTGGCCATGAGCTTGTTATTCTAGATTTTTTAATATTATCCTTTGTCCTGATGGAGTTATGAAGTGTGGTTTACCCAAGTGCTACAAGCCAGCGCTGACAACTTGCATTCCCCTCTGTTTGTTTTAACACCAAACATTTCTGAAGATGTTTCAGAGGCACAACACAACTGGAAATTAAATGTATGTCAAGTTGAATAAGGGAGGTATTGGGAGGGGTGGCATGGAGGTCTGATTAAGGGTGACCTTAAACGAGAAGCAAAGGATGTGAGGGGCTAAGGCAGGAAGCTGCAGAGTCTGGGGTGGAGGTGATTGGAAAGGATAGCTGCCAATGGTGGGATATTCAGAAGGCTGGTGTTTGATGAATGGGGGCCGTGCAAGGGTTTGCAATTGGAGTGTGGTTCAGATCCTGCAGAGGCTGCAGGGATGCAGAAGAAGGAGGTCCTGAAGCGATGTGAACGTGCAGATTTTAAATTTAAAGGCATTGGGCATTGGAAACTAATTTGCTACAGGAAGTAAAATGGTGATGGATGACTGGGACTTGAAGATGAAGCTAAATCAGACCACTGCTACAGACTTTGGGTTAACTGAGACATGAGGGGAATATTGCAAAGTTGTTGTCTGGTGATTGATTACTCGGGGACAGATGAGAAATTCATGAGGGAGAAAACTGAATTGGGTTTGGAGCTGAATGTTATGGAGGTGGAAGTGCGCAATCTTTGCTGGAGAGGGTATGGAATGGAAGCTCTACTCTGTCGGAAAGGAAGATGAAGTGGTCAATAGGCTGCTTCACCAGAGATGGCGGTTGAGGGGAGGAGATTGGCAGGGTTTGGACTCTGCAGCAAGAGCTGAAGTCAATGGCATTGTCTACTCGCTGTTTACCTGGAGGAAATTGTGGCTTGTCCAAGACCCCGCTGTTATAATGTCATTTGGGTGATTGGGTGGGTTCAATGGGAATAGGTTCAAATGAACTGTATCTTGGACTCGGTCAGCTCAACAGGACATGCAGGAAGATGGGAGAGAAACTGAGAGAGAGACTTGGGTTAAGAGCTGGGGAGATTTGGCTCCCCCTCTCACCTGGGAAGAATTATAAAAAAAAAAAAAAAAAAAAAAAAAAATTTTTAGATTACCCAATTGTTTTTTCCAATTAAGGGGCAATTTAGTGTGGCCAATCCACCTACTCTGCACATTTTTGGATTGTGGGGGCGAAACCCACGCAGTCACGGGGAGAATGTGCAAACTCCACACGGACAGTGAGCCAGAGCCGGGATCGAACCTGGGACCTCAGCGCCGTGAGGCAGCTGTGCTACCACTGCACCACCATGCTGCCCCTCACCTGGGAAGAATTGATGGCCATTGGTTAAGATCAATGAACTGAGAGCTTAAAATGAGTACCTTGTGGCAAGTTTAAGCAAGAGTTGGCAATGGTTGACAGTTGCTGAATATGTAGGATCTGTCCTTTGGGAACTTAACGTTTAGAAATTAATTCATGGGCTCTCGGTATTGCTGGCCAGGCTGGCATTTGTTTTCCATCTATTTAGAGTAGATTTTGCACAGTGATTTCTATTACATACAGTACATCCCATAGAGTTGAGCTGGAAACATGCTGGCTGCTTAATTTCCAAGAAGTTCATTTTGAATTTTTGGTAATTTTGGCTGTTATTTTAACGGCTAATGTCAAAAATGTAAACTCCAGCTCTGTGCATGAAATGGTTTGTTTCTCTTTTCTGAAGCTGAATTGTCAGAAAGGTGATTTAATTTCCAAATGGTGGAACAACCTTGCCAGAAGCGATCATAAATCACCACTAAAAGTATTTCTGTAATTTTCACAAGGTCATATCACTAGTTTTGGGGAGGGAGAGAGTATAGCATTGTGGTAATGTCACTGGACCAGTAATCCAGCGGCCCAGGCTCATGCTCTGGGGCCATGCATTCAAATACCACCATAGTAGCTGGTTGTATTTGAATTCTAACTTCGTTAATAAATCAGGAATAGAAAGCTAGTCTTGGTAATGGTGACCATGACCGCGATCAACCGTTGTTTGAAAAACCCACCCGGAAGGCAATCTGCCATCCTTGCCTGTTCTGGCTGATGCATGTCACCAGACCCACGGCAATTCTCTCAATTGACATGTGATATGGCTGAGCAAGTCACTCAGTTCAAGGGCAATTAAGGACGGGCAGCAAATGCCAGCAATGCCCACAATTGGATCACGTTTGGGCAAAAGTTGCGCACTTCTCTCCTGGCTGTTATTCTTTCCACTGGTTGCATGGGTTTTGTGAGAGAGGAGGTGAGAGATTTCCGAGACTGGTGTGAACCAGTCAGCACAGGGCTGAGACACCACCAATTCCTCGTTCCTCACCGTCCCTCCTACCCAACATTTCCATGAGGCCTCAAACCTGTATCGCAGCAGTACATGGTGATTGTGCTCTGCACTGCCCAAATATTATTGTCCTTTATATGCTTTTCTCCTGTCTGGTTTCTCCCTTACCTCAATTAAATTGCGCCTCAATGTGGGCTAAGTGATCCTTACTGCCCAGCAGCTTAATAATAAGGTTGCTTGAGTCAATTTGGCACGTTAGCTTTGTGCGATGAGCTTCCGACCTCATAATCTGCTTTATCACAAAGACTGCCTACTTCCACCTGCCTGCCTTTATGATTGCATCCTTTTGAGCTTTGTCTTGCCAAGAGTTCTGAAACCAGTTATTACAATCCCGGACCGGACCCCAACATTTGCTAGGATACTGGACAAGAACCCCAATCACTTTTTAAAATTTGTATAACTCTGAGGAATAAGAATAATCTTTATCATTGTTACAAGTAGGCTTACATTAACACTGCGTGAAGTTACTGTGAAAATCCCCTAGTCGCCATGCTCCGGTGCCTATTCGGGTACATAGAGGGCGAATTCAGAATGTGTAATTTATCGAACAAGCATGTCTTTCGGAACTTCTGGGAGGAACCGGAGCACCCAGAGGAAACAGTGATTCCATGTACAAATAGGGGTATTGTGTATAAAAACAAACTATTATTAACACAGTCCTAAAAAACCTTAACATCACAGAAATATAGTGTGCAATTACCAGTTAAACAACGCTTAACAGTAAAATTCATAACTCACTGAGATCTCATTTATCTCCAATCAAGCAAAACCCAGCACGGGTCAAAAAGAACTATTAAATAACGTTAGCAAACACAGGATTTCTGGCCGTTCTCTAGAAATTTATTTGAAAGACTGCTTGGAGAGAGAGAGAGATCCTGTTAGTAAACAACTTGAAAACCGTGCTTGTCAGATTAATGCTGAATCTGGCAGGCTTCTGCAAATGCTTTTGTTCAGCTCACAGCTTCCATTCTGGCTCCTTCCATTACTTACATCTTTATTCCACTCAAATCCAATAACCTTCTTGTGTTTAAACACTGTCTCTAATTATCTACTCCCCAGAAATCATAACAAAAAAACTATTAAGCCTCTCCTTGTAAACATAAGCATGGCTTCAAGAATGATGTGTTCACTTTTACGACATCTTAATTACACATTTTGCAGCTATAAAGTCTGCCTGACTTTTAAAACGGATTTTAAAAATAATTCTGCAGCACATATATGTGCACCCTAACCCAGGCTTTTAAAATATCAGTGAAACAAATTCATGTAATAATTTGGGCAGCACGGTAGCACAGTGGTTAGCACAGTTGCTTCACAGCTCCAGGGTCCCAGGCTCGATTCCCGGCTTGGCTCACTGTCTGTGCGGAGTCTGCACGTTCTACCCGTGTGTGCGTGGGTTTCCTCCGGGTGCTCCGGTTTCCTCCCACAGTCCAAAGATGTGCAGGTTATGTGGATTGGCCATTCTAAATTGCCCTTCGTGTCCAAAAGGGTTAGGTGGGGTTACTGGTTGCGGGGATAAAGAGGATAGGGTGGATGTGTGGGGCTTGGGTAGGGTGCTCTTTCCAGGGGCCGGTGCAGACTCGTTGGGCTGAATGGCCTCCTTCTGCACTGTTAATTCTATGATAATAATGTAATATGATCTTTATTATTGTCACAATCAGGCTTACATTAACACTGCAGTGAAGTTGCTGTGAAAATCCTCTAGTACACCGAGAGAGAATTCAGAACGTCCAATTCACCTAACCAGCATGTCTTTCGGGACTTGTGTGAGAAAACCAGAGCACCCGGAGGAAATCCACGCAGACATGGGGAGAACGTTCAGATTCTGCACAGACAGTGAACCAAGCAGGAATTGAACCCGGGACCCTGGCGCTGTGAAGCAACAGTGCCAACCACTGTGCTTCTGTGCCATCCATACAATAATACAGTATATGTACCAATTTCTTGCGTTGAAAAGAATCAGGAGAAGTCCAGGAGATCCAAGAAGGCAGCTGAAGCTTGGAACTTAGACTGTTGGTGCAGAGATACTACTTGGTGGTGTGTTTGGCATGTCTAAAGATCTGAAGTTGTACCTTTGGGTTTATGTTTCATTGCATACTCGGGAATCCAAGGGGAATGGAATCTTGAGACGAGACTGGAACTCTGCAAGGTGGCCATTGTGATGCTGCCAACGTTGGAGCGGCTTGAGAGAATTCCAAGGTGAGATCTTCCAAGGTGAAGATTGGAAACCTTGTGAAGGAGACAAAAGTTTGTGAGATTGATTTGACTCTGAGCTTACTGACGTCTGAGTGTGTTGATGAGAAATCTGTGGGGTTTGTCTTGGTTGCATCTGCCATTGTGCAGAGTGGAGTGTTCAGTCGCAATTTGCCTTTAATTCACATGCATGCCATATTAACCCTGAATGTTAGAATATAAGATAAATATTGTAAATTGTTTTATTCTTCACCCTGTTTGGAATGTTTCTCTTTTTGTTTAAAACCCATGTAAACTTGCTTTATTCACTGAGCAAGTGTCTTAAATCTCTTTAACCATTATTTATTCCTAACCGAATCTTACCAAAAGGTTGGGGGCCCGGTCAAGGGTCATAGCATATGGCAATAGTTGACTGCATTTCAAAATATTTGATAATGAAAAGCCTTAGGATATCCTGCGAATGTGAAGTCTGCCATATAAATAAAGTTCTTGGGCAGCATGGTGGGGCAGTAGTTAGCACTGCTGCCGAGGACTCTGATTCGATCCTGGCCCTGGGTCACTGTCTGTGTGGAGTTTGCACATTCCCCTATGCCTGCATGGATCTCACCCCCACAACCCAAAGATGTGCAGGGTAGGTGGATTGGCCACGCTAAAATTGCCTTTAATTGGAAAAAAGTTCAATTTTTTTTTTTTAAATGAAGTTCTTTCGTATTTACATCTGTAGATTGGAATTCATTTCTTTCAATAGTGTGCAAGTGTGTTTATGGTCGGTGTGATAATTTGATTTTCTTAATTTGTAGTTTATATGTGGAAGCATGCCCCTAGTTCATAAGGAAGGTAGCAAAGCCTTGTGGTTAGAATAATACGATGATTACAGAAAGATGAGACTCACTGAGTCTGTACCGGTTAATGCAGCTTTTAAACTTGAAATTTCAAGTCCCAAATCAGTGTACCAGTCTGCTGGAGAAAAGTAACCGTTGAAAGCTGCAAGTTTTGAACAAGTTCCTTGGAGATTGCTGAATGCTGTGTTAGACTCCTCACGTACAATTGTGTTAAAGCATCTTCACTGCAATTCAGACCTGCAAGCAGGGGATGTGAGATGGTTGCTTAATGAGCACTGTCTTTTGTGCTGCAATTTTGAAAAGCTGCACCATTTTTGCAAACAAAGGCAAAGACACAGGAATGGTACTACCAGACATTATGATTTCTGTGTTAACACAGAATTCTTTATTTGTACGATTATTGTAAATTTTAGCTGGCTGCTGTATTTTTTATTGTAAATTTTAATTTTTTACACATTTTGCTCAGGTTTGTGAAATCTGACCACAAAATCCACATGGCACTTGAGATGCCATTGTACATTATTCATGTGCAGCCAGTCGCAAATCTCCAGTCCATTTCCTCTTTGTCCTACCTACCTGCTCATCCGCCCTCTGCTCCTTTGATCTCTTAGTTGCCATTGCTCTGGTTCAGGATGTGTTCTCACATGGAACCAATGGCCAGGCTAAAGTAATCTTGCCAGATTTGCCAAACATGGCCCAATTTATAAAATCAAACAAAAAAGGGTTCACCAATCACCAACCTGACTTGATCTGACTGGTTGCTTGCTGACTACCTGACACAGAGAAGCAAAGGAACAACAAAGATGAAGCAAACAATTGAAGTTCATTCATTTCCAGAAATTGGGCATTGCTAGAAAATTGGCATTCATTCCCATTTGTCAATCTGACTGAGTGCTTTGCTAGACCATTTGAGATGGCAGAGTCAACCATGTTGGTATGGGGATAGTCCTGTATGGATTGTAAGGAACGTATAGTTTCCTAAAACACAGTTGGACTTTTAAGACAATGTGGTCTTTGAATGTTTTGTGTTTAATAGTCCGCAAATAGGAGAGCGAGGATTTGTGAAGTAAACATGAGGGCACAGTGGTTAGCATTGCTGCCTCACGGCGCCGAGGTCCCAGGTTCGATCCCGGCTCTGAGTCACTGTCCGTGTGGAGTTTGCACATTTTCCACGTGTTTGTGTGGGTTTCGCCCCCACAACCCAAAAATGTATAGGGTAGGTGGATTGGTTATGCTAAATTGCCCCTTAATTGGAAAAAAATAATTGGGTGCTCTAAATTTATTTAAACAATCATGAGGGAATAGTCCTTAACTTTAACATCTCAGGTCTCTACATTACATGGTGGAGCCCAGTAGGGTTGCAGAGAACATATCTCTATTCATTGGCTAAAAGAGGGATTCTGGTGCAAATGTAGGAATGAAAGAAATTATTGTCATCACGCCAAGTGCAAAATAATTGTACATAATGCTGGTAATTGCTTTTATCATCACTTTTAGCCTGTAGTATATGTTTTGACTTGCCTTTTGAACGTACCTTACCCCCACTTTTTCCTTCCTCCTAGGCATGTGATTGTGAAAACTGGTCCGCACCACAGATTTGTCTTCACAGTGAAAAGCCACACCACTGTGCCTCCAGGAAGCATTGCTTTCAGCCTGCCGCAGGTAAAGACAGTTATAACGTACCTCGTATTTTGGATCAAAACTTGTAATAAATACTTCGCACTGAAATAGCTTTGGGCTTTTTAGGAGTAGGTAAGTGAGGTGTGACTGGATCTATCTACTATGAAACATTTCTGTCTGACTATTCATTATGAACACAGCACGTCTTAAAACTGCTGTCTTCATTCTTTATCTCAAGATAAAGAATTGTCCTCTGTCCTTGCAAATTACAAACCCCATCTCTAGACTCCCTTTTGTCTCCCCGGCCTTTGAATGTGCTGTTGCTTTCCAAATGAGTGAAATCTCACCCATAAGTTGCTGTTTGAATTTCTCTATTCGGGTTTCTGCTCTGTTCTTGGGCTGAAACGGCTCCAGACAACGTCACTGGTCATATTTGGTGACTGTGGCCATAATGATTACCCCTTCTTGTGGTCTGTGATTTCTGTTCCTATTAGTATGATTGACTGCAGTGGCACCTGCAGTGCCTCTCTTACTTTGCCCAGACTTCATGGGATTTGCCTTTCTTGGTTCCAAGCTTAATTACATTGAAGTAATAATATGGGGCGACTCCCCAGCTGAGTTGAGGGTGACCTACAAATCCAAAGACTTTTTTATTTTGAGACGGTGGAGACGGAGGTGTTTGTGAAGGTAGAAGGACTAGGGCAGAATTGAGAAATGGGACTGAGGATTGGTCTTGTACTGAGGGTAGGGGGTTTGTAGGAGTGTATGTAGCTTTATTTTTTCACTGCATGTTGGTATATGTGCTGAATGAGTCGACTTTGTCTATTTGGACAAAGTAAGCGTTGGGATTTTCTTTTGCAATGATGGTTCTTTGGGGTTTGTGTGTTTACATTGGGGATTTGAAGAGGATTTCTTTGTTTTCCTGGGACCGGGCAGGGAGGAGGGGTTTGGAAGGGAGTGAGGTCGGGGCAGGGGCCTACACACTGGCTGGTTTAAGCTGGCCAGTGAACGGGAGTGTGGTGGGGGGGAGGGGCTGCGCCCATCAGAGCCTGGTAGAACAGATTTCGATGAGTCTAGGTGGGGTGAAAAGTTGGGGGAGGGGACCGATACTGGGTGAAGTGTTTTCGAGACGTAGTGGAGGGGAGGAGTCTGGTACGGGGATGGGGGGGGGGTTCTACAATACATGGGTGTCATTTATTGTACACATTCGGGGATTGGATGGCCTTGAATATTAGTTGGGAGGGGTGGACTGTATATATTAATGGTGATTATGGGCGACTCCTGATTACTTATTGTTTTTTATTTGATGTTTATGTTGTCATGCGGACTGTTGTTTGAGGGTTGGTGGGAGGATGAGATCATTGTTGTTAATAAGGGGCTTGACATTGTATTCGTTACCATTTACTGTTTGTTGGTGGGTGTACGTTTTGAAGAAAATGTGAAAAAGGAGAATAAAAAATATTTTTAAAAAATAAAATAAATATGGGGCGACTCAGCCCAAGCGGTCCATGTTGGTATTTACCCGCGACACGAACAACTAGTTAGTCATATTTGCCCATGATTTTTCCATATCCCTTCGATATTTTTTCTTCCTCCATTTATCAAATATGATCTTGAATGTTGTTAGTTTACGTCACAATCAATATCCATAGAGTTGAATTCCACATCCTCGCAGCTCTAGCTTCTCTCTACTTTAAATTTATTATTTAATTTTGTTCGAGTACTTCGAAACACTGTTCCAGTAACAATCTATGATTATCCATCCTGTCATAGTTCCATTGCACCACCCCATGATCTGTGATGCACTGAACGAAAAAGGCTCCATTTTCATGTGTTTTCATACTCGGACACTGCATGCCGTAAAGAAACAAGAGTGTAGCTGCGTTGTTCTCTCTCAAAAGCACCAATACCCTTCTCCTTTACAGTGCACGTCCTAATGTTATACACTACTTTTGTACGGTGACTGTGTCCAGCGCTACTTCTGTCCTTTCAGGTTGTTTCTCTCTCTCAATCTTGGATCATCCATATTTTCCCTCAATTAAATGTTGAAGACCGAAGCCATTGTTTTTGCTTCCTGACACAAAGTGTACTCCAGCCCCCAATTTCATACTGCCCCCTGACCATTTTGTCATTCAATTTATCATTCAACTGAGCTCTGATCCCATATCCTGTGCAACACACAACCCATCTGCTCCCACATCTGCAGCATTTCCTACCTCCATCCCTAATTCCGGCCGACTACTGCTGAAGCCTTTAACAACATCTTTGTTACTTCTAGACTTAATGATTTTTATGCTGTCCTGGCTGGCTGCTTCTGAGAGTTTGTCTACCCAAATCTATGCTGTCTGTATCCAAGATTGCACCAAGGTCTGTTTGTCTGTCACCACTGTTTTACTATGCTCTATTGATGCCCAGTCCTACAACTGAAGAATTCTCATCTCCATGCTGAAATCCCTCTTTCGCCTTCCTTTCTCTATTGTTAACCTTCTCCAATATGACCAAATCCAGCCCACAGACTCTCTGTTCCTTGAACTTCTGCTACTTCCCTCCTCCATTTGCTCCATTGTTGCTGTCCATGCCTCCAGCTGCCTAAGTGCCACATTCTGGAATCTTCACCCTTAACCTTTTTAAAACTCTATGTTAATGGTGTTACAAATATTGCAAGGTCTGAACGGAAAAGTGCCATAGTCCCAGATGACCATAGGTTGCTTTCCCCTTTGACATGGACAGTTGACTGGTGGTGATTTAATCTGAGGATCACCACACCTCAGGCGAAAGGCAAGACTGAGAAGGTGAGGCCTTCACGAATAACCTCAGCCAGTACTGGAATTGAACCCGCGCTATTCGCCTCGCTCTGCATCACAAACCAACTGTCCAGCCAACTGAGCGAAACTGGCTGAGCAAGGTCTAGTCGTAAACCAATGAAGCTTCTTTGAGTACCTTCATAATGTTCCCTATTTCAGTTTGCTTCTGTACATGTTCACACAAAGGTGAAAAGAACTATACAAGTGAACCTTGCTCCTGCAGCTGCAGTGCTGTCATATTGAATAAATATCCGCATCATAGGAACTGATATTTTTGCTTTCTCATGCTTTCCACGTGGTTTGATTTCAGATTTGATCTCACAATACTTTATTTTATCTTGTACACATTATGAGAAGAATTTAACCGTCTGTGACATGAGATTTGGAATAACTTAAAACTGTGCCTGGAATGACCGGCGACCATGAGCTGAGCGAGCGCACAAAAGGTGGCTCTCTTGGAAGCTTCGTAGCAGGCCCTTTTAGCTTGTTAAATTGATTTAAAAATGCCACAAAAACACCCCAGTCTCACCTACAACCTACAACCTAACAACCAACTGACTGAAATGCTGTCGAACCAGCGCGGAGCCGAATAAACAGCAAAAGTCGGGAAAGAAAGACCCCAACCTCCGAACGAGGGGACACGCTTGCCGAAACAGAGCGGAGCATGGCGGACTGAGCAGGGTCGGCAACACAAAAGCCAGCCCACCTGTCGATGGGGCAGCTGCTGGAGCTCCTCTCAATAAAACTCCATAGCGCGAGCGGAGTAACGGGGCCACAGTAGCATTATTTAAAAGTAAGGTGCGGTTTGACATGTACCCGGCGAGTCTATGGATCATGTTCAACAACAAAGAACATTATTTTAACACGCCGGTGAAAGCAAACTAGTTCACCCGAAAGAATGGAATTGGAAGACAACAATATTAGACAATCGGGAACTAGGAACCCCCCCACCCCCAATCAGGATAGTCACCTGGAACATGAGGGCACCTAATGGGCTGGTGAAAAGATCCAGAGTCTTCTGGGTTGGGGGGGGTTGTTAATCCATGGATTCTCCTGCTTCTCCCACATTCACAAAGTCTATTCCGTATCAACTTCTTTGTAGTAGGTAAATTGGTGCTTCCAGGGGTAGTAGGGGCGGAATACTCCGCAATAGTAATCTTTGACCACGCACCACACTACATGGATGTGAGGTTGGTGATGGGTTGGGCTCCAATGGTGGCTGGACACAGTCCTCCTCGCCAAAAAAATGTCACGAGCCACCGGTTATGTAACCTCCAATCAAAATGGGTAGGTCTCACCCTCCACATTCTGGGAGGCACTGAACGCAGTGATACGGGGGGAAATAATAGCGTACAGAGTTCTCGAGCACAAGAAGGAAAGAGCAGGTAGGCAACAGCTGATCAATGCCATATTGGAAGTGGACCTGGGATACTCCACGGCTCCGACCATGGAGCTACTGGCGGAGAGGAATAAACTACAAATGGAATTTGACCTGCTCTCTACGGGGAAAGAAGCGAACCAGCTCTGCCAGAAACGGGGGACCTTCTATGTGCATGGAGACAAAGCCAGCTGCCTACTAGCTCACCAGCTGTAAAAGCAGGCAGCCACAAGAGAGATAGTGCAGATAAATGATGGGAACGGCAGGCTAGTCACAGTGTCAAATAAGATCAATGAGGCCTTTGCGACTTTCTACCGGGAGCTGTACACCTTAGGGGGACTCGAAGATGAAACAGTTGCTCGATGGGCTGGACATAACAGTTGTGGGGGAAGAAAAGAAACAGAGACTGGAAGTACCGCTAGACTGGGGCAGGTCATGGAGAGCATCAACTCCATGCAGTGGGGAAGGCACCAGGTCCAGACGGATTCCCGGTGGGCTTCTAAAATGTTTGCGGCAGCACTGGCCCCGCAATGCCTCCTGCACTCACGGCTCCTCTGCCACCCCAAATATTGCAAGCCCCCAGCCCGGTCTGACCCTGGATCCTACCACCCTCGACACCGTCCTCGCTACGCCCTTCCAAAATTCCTCCAGAGCTGGGCATGCCCAGAACATATGGGTGTGATTTGCTGGGCTCCCTGAGCATCTAACACACCTGTCCTCTCCCCCAAAGGACCGGCTCATCCTTGTCCCGGTCATGTGTGCCCTGTGCAGCACCTTAAACTGTATGAGGCTGAGCCTTGCGCAAGAAGAGGAAGAATTCACCCTCCCTAGGGCATCTGCCCACGTCCTCTCTTCGATCTCCTCTCCCAACCCCTCCTCCCACTTACCTTTCAACTCCACCACCGAGGCCTCCTCCTCCTCCTGCATCACCTGGTAAGTTTCCGAGATCTTCCCCAATCCCACCCACCCCCCCGAGAGCTCCCTGTCCTGTACTGTGTGTGGCATTAGCCGCGGGAATTCCACCACCTGCCGTCTGGCAAAAGCCCTTACCTGTAAGTACCTGAAGGTGTTCCCTGGGGGGAGCCCGTACTTCTCTTCCAGCTCACCCAAGCTCGCAAACTTCCCGTCCACAAACAGGCCCCCCAACTTTCGTAACCCTGCCCTGTGCCACCCCGAAAACCCTCCACCTGTTCTTCCTGGGGCGAACCGGTGGTTCCTCCCTAATGGGGTCCACGCCGAGGCCCCAACTTCCCCCCCTATGCCGCCTCCACTGCCCCCAAATTTTGAGGGACGCCACCACCACCGGGCTCGTGGTATACCTCCTTGGAGGGAGCGGCAGCGGCGCCGTTGCCAGCGCACCCAGATTCGTACCCACACAGGACGCCGTCTCCAGCCTCTTCCATGCAGCCCCCTCCCCCTCCATCACCCACTTGCGCACCATCGTCGCATTGGCGGCCCAGTAGTACCCACAGAGGTTGGGCAGCGCCAGCCCCCCCCTATCTCTACTCCGCTCGAGGAACACCCTTCTCACCCTCCGAGTCCCTCGCGCCCCCATTATACTCCTGTTAACCCGCCTGAAAAAAGCCTTCGGGACAGGACGAACAGTACTGACAATAGGGGACCTACGCATAGACGGTAGAGTAGCGACCCTGGGAGAACTAACAGAAAAGCTCCCGCTCCCAAAAGGGAATGAGCTCTGATACCTGCAACTGAGGAATCTCCGACACAAGGAGACCGAAATGTTTCCCCAGCTACTCTGACACACCCTGCTGGACAGCCTGCTAGGATCGGGCGAATTAGGGGACGGTACCTGCGCCGACAAGTACAGATGACTGCTGGAGGAGGCAAGGGCCCCGCTGGACGAGACACTGGAAGAAGGGAGGAGGAACTGGACATGGAGATAGGGGAAGGACTCTGGATTGAAGCATTACATAGAGTGAACTGTACTTCTTGATGTACAGATCTGAGCCTAACGCAGCTAAAGGGAGTGCATGGGGTGCACTTGACCAAAACATAGACGAGCGAGTTCCTTCCGGAGGTGGAGGACAAATGTGAACGGTGCCAGGGAGGCCTGGCCAACCACTCACACATGTTCTGGGCCTGCCCCGAACCTGTCTGGTACTGGACCACCTTTTTTGAAGCCATGCCCAGGGTTGTGGGAGTGAGGATGGAACCATGCCAGATGGTGGTGGTCTTCAGGGTGTTGGAACAGCCAGAAGGGAGAAGGGCAGACGCATCGGCCTTTGCGTCCCTGATCACTGGCCGGAGACTCCTGCTTAGCTGGAGATCAGTGCCACCGAAGGCACTGACTGGCAGTCCGACTTGGTGGAATTCCTCAAATTGGAGAAAATAAAACTGCATCAGAGGATCGGAAGAAGTCTTCCACAACACATGGAAGCAATCCACCAGCCTCTTCGGGGACCTGTTCGTGACCAGTAACTAACTGGTGAGTGGGGGGGAAGGAAGTAGGGGAGGGAGAAGGGAGGTAAACCCAGAATTCAGGGGAAGCAAATACATAGGGACCAAAGCGTATGGAGTGAGGGAAAACCCCATTGATGCTGCCATGGCAGCTTATACGTTACGCCTTTGTTGCCTTTGTTGCCTCAATCGCACCCCATGTATGTTTTAATACCACGTGGTAACATATATATATATACAGATAAGAGTATGGTTATTGTAAGCGACCGTTTGGAGTTTACTGTTAATATGCCTCATGTTTCTGTATATGTTTCCTGTGTTTTCTTACCTTGTCTGTGTGAAGTTTGCACATTCCCCGTGTTTGCATTGACCTCAGCCCCACAATCCAAAGATGTTCAGGGTAGGTGGATTGGCCATGCTAAATTGCCCGTTAATTGGAAAAAAATAAAAATCAATAAAAATACTTGTTTAAAAAACAGTTTTTAATGTTAAGTAAGCATGGCGGATTTTTCTAGTCTCTCTGAAATGTTAAAAAGTCATTGCATTGCTTTGTTCAACAACTTCATTGTTTTGAAGCTGGTCGACATGTGGAGTGAACTTGTTTAAAATGTTTTAATATTGGTTGAAGTTGTGGTAATTACAGTTCTATCACTTGTCATAACAGCGACAGTTTAAGGTAGAAGCCACTGCACTGTTTCATTATTCAATTTAAGTGTGCTTATTCCTATTGTGTATTGGGCTTTGAGTAGCAATTAGGTTAATCTTTCAGCATCCCCATTCTTTTCTTTCCACTCGCTATCTTGAGCTCAAATGCTTTAGTAAACTGTTTGAGGGCTGGATCATTTGGGTCCAACCGCAAATAGTGTTCTAAAGCTTCACTTCAGTTATTCTGCATGACCTGAATATTAAATAGTACTGTGCTAGACGAGGAACTAAATTTGGTATTTCTAATATAAAATGAAAGCAAAAGATTTTCTTTAAAACCTGTTCATAATTGGCGATTAAAGGTGGGAGTGCCCGTCGCATTTGCTGGACACTTCAGTTGAGTTTTCACTGGAGGGCATTAGTTCATATTTAAATTACAGCCTAACCTTTTTGGATTCTTGCAGCATTTCCTCTAGGTTATTCAGATGTTTCCAAAAGCCATGATAGTTTTCATTGATGAACAGCAAAGGGGAAAGTACCTTTAATCCCAGTTGTGCAGTAGAAACAGCTTACTGATACCCAGCATGAGATCTAATGTTGGAAGAGCAATTGCTATTGGGCTCTAGTGTCAATTTCAATTCCACTTTCAATTTTCTACTCTCTCAACCCAGTATTTCTGTTTGTGTTCTCGTGTGTGTGTTCGATGTGAACATACAAATCTTACGACAAGGATTGGTAAAATAATGTGGGTTCTTGTCTGACCTGTAGCCTGTTGTGCTTGACTGCAATGGTGCCGCTGTTGAGCTGTTTCTGTCTGCCTGGACTTTGTAGAGACTCTGCCCATGAACTGATTTTAGCGTGAAAATGGACTGCAGGACTGAAATTATAAACCGAACACGAGCATCCCCTGCTTCTTGCCCTGCGTCCCAAACAGTCCAACTCACAGTGGCCCCAACTACTTTTCTCTGATGAAGGCCATGAAGAAGTGATCATTCGAGTCCATGGTGACCCTCCAACTCGCCGGGTACATCACCCCAAATTGCACGCCCTGGCTGTTGGTAACAGCCTTCGCCCTGTTGAAGGCCGCTCGCCTTTACACCAGCTCAGCCCCAATATCCTAGTATATCCGCACTGTGTGCCCATCCCAATCAATATTCCGAATCATCTTCACCCACTCCAAGACCCGTTTCTTCCATTGGTAATTATGGAAGCGGATAATAACCTCTCGTGGAGGCTCATTCTGCCTTGGCTTTTGCCTGAGAGCCTAGTGAGCTCTGTCTAATTCCAGACGGGGAACACCTCATTTCCATCTACCAACCAAGAAAACATCTCCACAAAATACGAAGTTGGCTTTGATCCCTCCGGCAGCCCCACCAACTGAGTTTAACGTCTTGACCTCTTCGCAAGATCCTTCAGCTTCAGCCTCGGGCCTTTGTTGCTATCTGCCACCATCGTAATCTTGGCCTCCAACGAGGCAAGCCAATCCTCATGCTGCGATAGGGCCTCAACTACACCTTTCAAAGGGTCACCCTGCACTTTAACCTTGTTTGAGGTCTTCGCCAACTGCTCACGAACCGGGCCCAGTGCCTCCTCGATAGTGGCTCTTATCTCTTCGCCCTGCCGCTCAAATTGCCGATCCATTTGCCTGTCGAATTTCTCCAGCTCCTGCGCCATCACTTCAGCCAACGTGTCTAAAGTAATGGGTGTGCCGGTCATCTTCCCTCCTTCACCTTCCTTTGGTAGGGTACTCTCCTGAGCCTTCTTTTGTTGGGCTTCTTTGTCGACGGTTTCAACATGACGGTTGAGTAACAGTTCCCTAAACCCACAGCAGGCTTGTGGTCATCACACTCTGCCGAAAAAAACAAGTAAAAAGGATTGCTATCAAAAGCGAAGACCCAGCCCGGAGCCCATTTTCATTTTTCTTTCAAAAATATTTTTATTCTCCTTTTTCACATTTCCACCAAATTTAAACCCACCTACAAATAATCAACAATAACAAATACAATGGCAATCCCCTGGCCAATAATCACTTTATCCAACCCACTCCCAAACAGCTCCAACATTTTAAATGCAAAACCCCAAAATCCGTGCAACACTGCCAGAGGTACCGTCTTTTAGATGGGAAACGGAACCTAGTCTCGTCTGGTCTCTCAAAACATAAAAGAGCTCATTGTGTGTTTCAAAGGAGAGCAAGGGAAGATCTCCTGTACAATTTCAATCTGTGAATCAACATTTTTTACTTTACAAGGGATTGTCTGATCATTAACCTCATTGCAGTTTTTTGAAGCTTGCTGTGCAGAAATTTTGCGTTTCTTTACAACAGCGACTGTGCTTAAGTACAGTACCAAGATGTCCAAAGCATTTTGGAATATCGTGATCATGAACAGATATTATAAATTATTTTTTTCTGAAAGTTTAAAGACACTAATGCAGAATATCTTGTGTGAGGTGCGTCAATTCTGAAAACCCAATTGTGTACAATAAATTTTATGATAACACTAAGAACTTCTTTCTTTTGCAATCTTAACTATTTATGCAGGTAAGCATAGTGGTGTTACGCTACTTAGGAAGGCTCACTGTCTTCATTGCGGTGTCCATTGACATGAGACATCAAACAAATAACAGTGCTGGCTTTGTTAACATCCATATTGAAGCACTACATTTATTGCATGCTGCTCAAGTTCAGTGCATTATTGTATCACATTGCTTAATAAGACAACCTCAAATACCTAATCATACCACCAGACATGAACCTTTGGAAACCTTCCACATTCACTGTTACCTACTTTAATGATGTTGCTCTGTTTCAAAGTGTTGCCTCTGGCCTCCGTGCATAGGATCAAGAGCGCACGTTATTTTTGCAAAATCCCCTTTCACTGACTGCGGAGCATGCAGGTTGCTACAAGCATTTCCTAGCTACAACTAGTGAATGCATTTTAAGCAATACTAAAGGAACGGAATATCCCTTGCCGTGCTTTAAGAGACAATGAGGGAGACAAAAGATGTGGTGGGTAGACAGGACAATGGAGTTCAGGCCATAATCATATAGTCCATGATCTTGCTAAATAGTGGAGCAGGCAAGAATGGACCAAATGGCCTACTCCTATTTCTTATCGATGTCACTAGCTTTCGGAGCGCTGCTCCTTCCTCAGGTGAATGAAGAAGTCTGTTCCAGAAACACACATATAGACAAATTCAAAGATGCCAAACAATGCTAGGAATGCGAGCATTAGCAGGTGATTAAATCTTTACAGATCCAGAGATGGGGTAACCCCAGGTTAAAGAGGTGTGAATTGTACCAAGCCAGGACAGTTGGTAGGATTTTGCAGGCCAGATGGTGGGGGATGAATGTAATGCGACATGAATCCCAGGTCCCGGTTGAGGCCGCACTCATGTGTGCGGAACTTGGCTATAAGTTTCTGCTCGGCGATTCTGCGTTGTCGCGGGTCCTGAAGGCCGCCTTGGAGAACGCTTACCCGGAGATCAGAGGCTGAATGCCCTTGACTGCTGAAGTGTTCCCCGACTGGAAGGGAACATTCCTGCCTTGTGATTGTTACGCGATGTCCGTTCATTCGTTGTCGCAGCGTCTGCATGGTCTCGCCAATGTACCACGCTTCGGGACATCCTTTCCTGCAGCATATGAGGTAGACAACGTTGGCCGAGTCGCACGAGTATGTGCCGCGTACCTGGTGGGTGGTGTTCTCACGTGTAATAGTGGTATCCATGTCGATGATCTGGCACGTCTTGCAGAGATTGCCATGACAGGGTTGTGTGGTGTTGTGGTCACTGTTCTGAAGACTGGGTAGTTTGCTGCAAACAATGGTTCGTTTGAGGTTGCGCGGTTGTTTGAAGGCAAGTAGTGGGGGTGTGGGGATGACCTTGGCAAGATGTTCATCGTCATCAATGACGTGTTGAAGGCTGTGAAGAAGATGACGTAGTTTCTCCGCTCCGGGGAAGTACTGGATGACGAAGGGTATTCTGTCGGTTGTGTACCATTTTGTCTTCTGAGGAGGTCGGTCCGGTTTTTCGCTGTGGCGCGTTGGAACTGTCGATCGATGAGTCGAGTGCCATATCCCGTTCGTACGAGGGCATCTTTCAACGTCTGTAGATGTCTGTTACGCTCCTCCTCGTCTGAGCAGATCCTGTGTATACGGAGCGCTTGTCCATAGGGGATGGCTTCTTTAATGTGTTTAGGGTGAAAGCTGGAGAAGTGGAGCATCATGAGGTTATCCGTGGGTTTGCGGTAAAGCGAAGTGCTGAGGTGACTGTCCTTGATGGAGACGAGTGTGTCCAAGAATGCAACTGATTTTGGAGAGTAGTCCATGGTGAGTCTGATGGTTGGATGGAACTTATTAATGTCATCGTGTAGTTGTTTCAGTGATTCTTCGCCGTGGGTCCAAAGGAAAAAAATGTCATCGATGTATCTGGTGTATAACATCGGTTGAAGGTCCTGTGCAGTGAGTAGGTCCTGCAGGAACAGTCGGGGAACACTTCAGCAGTCAAGGGCATTCAGCCTCTGATCTCCGGGTAAGCGTTCTCCAAGGCGGCCTTCAGGACCCGCGACAACGCAGAATCGCCGAGCAGAAACTTATAGCCAAGTTCCGCACACATGAGTGCGGCCTCAACCGGGACCTGGGATTCATGTCGCATTACATTCATCCCCCACCATCTGGCCTGCAAAATCCTACCAACTGTCCTGGCTTGGTACAATTCACACCTCTTTAACCTGGGGTTACCCCATCTCTGGATCTGTAAAGATTTAATCACCTGCTAATGCTCGCATTCCTAGCATTGTTTGGCATCTTTGAATTCGTCTATATATGTGTTTCTGGAACAGACCTCTTCATTCACCTCAGGAAGGAGCAGCGCTCCGAAAGCTAGTGACATCGAAACAAACCTGTTGGACTTTAACCTGGTGTTGTAAGACTTCGTACTGTGCTCACCCCAGTCCAACGCCGGCATCTCCACATCATGCCTATTTCTTATGATCTTATTAAGAACGTACGTTTGTAATGTATCCCATTATGTCCTCATGGCACCCCATTTCTCAGCTACTACCTGGGACTAATTTTCAAAGTGCGTTGACTATTATATAGGCAAGTCCAGTGACTGAATGCAGAGAGAAAATAGTACTTTTCTCACTGTTTTCCGCCATCAAACGATTTTGTTCACCCCAATAATGCACAAAAACATTTCCACTGTATCCTTAAACTATGTCCCCATTTGCTTTGGTTATAGCGTGAACCATCACTCGCTCCATGACTCACCAATGGTGGCTTTGGGGTGAGTTTGTAATCTTGCAAAAGACCAATGGGATCCAGCACATTTTGAAGTATTTAAACATTTTCATTGTAGTTCTGCGCAATTGATTGCCTGAATTCGGGCACATTCGGTGGCGGGGTTGATGTGATGATGTGAGTGATGTGCTGTGGTACAGAAACCATTCTTCAACAGCTTGTTATTTAATATTGCAATAGCTTGCTCTTTATGAGAGTCTTGCTAATGCTTCACTATTCTTAGAATTGCCATTGTTTGCATCACCGATAAAATATGAATGCCATGCAGCAAGGAAAGGATTATTATGATTATTGGAACAGCATTTGAGCACTAGGTGTACTTTTAAAAGGAAGCATATTTAACTTGTATTGCCTGGCATAAAGTATTCTTGAAGACAAAAAACTAATTTTTAACTAAAAACACAAATTCTGCAATTCTGGATCCTCCGGTTTCTATCCTGGATGCCTTGTATTTAAAAGTAATCCTTCACTTTTTTCTACTAAAAGTGAATTTATTGAAGCAACATTAACTGGTTATATTTTTCTTGCAGAGAAAATGGGTGGGACTCTCCATTGGTCAGGAAGTGGAAGGTATGTTTCCTTTTACTGCTTTATTAAGACACTTTGCAATTGCGTCACAGAGATATCAACAATTTGCACTTATGAAGTGAACACAGTTTGGAAAGCATGAATATTGTCACGCCAGATGCAATGCTACGCAGCACTAAAATACACACCCTCCAAGAAAAGGCTTGGTTTAAAATCGAATGGATAAAATATAGATATGATGAATGGGAAGAAAAAGAGCTCGGAGAGATATCCTCTTAAGAACTAACGTGTTGCCAATTGGATGTGACTGGCCGTGATATTTAAGCATAATAAGTCATGGTTGGATGAATTTGAACCTGAAATTTGGTAAATACATAATCTATTCTGCCTAAGTATTTTAAAAAAAAGATAAAACTATGCACCCAGTTTGAGTGGGACGTCAATATATTTTATTGCAGATGGATTTACTTCAGTAAGAAATATTCCTAAATGTACGGGATAGGTTCCTGATCCTTCCATTTAGGGAAGCATGTAATAATGAAATATTGTGGTGTGGCAAATTAGTCATCGTTCTCGACACCAAGTGAAAAGATTGGATCGTATAATCGACCAACTGACAAACCATTAATTCTATTTTTTTGGAGGAACTGTTATCTTAACTGAATTGTGAAAAATCCTTCCACATGATTTTCCAAAAAGCATTTGATGGTTCTGCTACTACTATGACTGTTATTGAATGTGTATTTGTCGGAGATTCAGGTCAAAATCTGGGAATGGAATTTTTAAAATAGGAAGGAAGCAGCAGATATTTTCACGGCGGTTAGGTTAGGACAAGCAAGTATTATTGGTGCCCCAAAGATGATTGGACCTGTTGATAATTTACATTCAAGCCTAGGAGCCCCATGCAACTGGTCTCATTCACAAGTGTAGCCAATTAGAATCATAGAATTTACAGTGCAGAAGGAGGCCATTCGGCCCATCGAGTCTGCACCGGCCCTTGGCAAGAACACCCTATGTAAACATATTAAAATTAGGAGTAACAGTTCAATTCAAGAGACAGCTTGAAGAATGCAAGATAAATTGAATCATATTTTGGTGTTGAAATAGTTGAGACTGAAATTTGAGAAGTCTACGGTAGAGCTTCCAAAACGGTTTCCCCACTGTGATCCAGTTGGAGCCTTGAAAATTGCCATGACCCCAGAGTGAGAGTCAGGAGGTGGGGGTGGGAGTGGGGACTGGGTTGTAGCTGAATGAGTGGAGAGGTGCTTAAACTGCTGGGTTTTTAAATAACAATAACACCTTTTTCACTGGCAAGAATCAGGCCTTAAAGATTGGTCAGTTAGGTCCAATTCACCCGACAAGCATGTCTTTCGGGACTTGTGGGAGGAAACCGGAGCACCCGGAGGAAACACACACACACACACACACGGGGAGAACATGCAGACTCCGCACAGACAGTGACCCAAGCCGGGAATTGAACCCGGGTCCCTGGCGCTGTGAAGCAACAGATCTAACCACTGTTCTACCGTGCCACCTAATTGCCGGCTGTGCCTTCATCTGCCTAAGTCATGTACTTAAGGTAATCCTCACTCACAATATAGGCTGTAGAAATAGCGGCAGATGAATAATCTTTATCTAATCCCTACAGGCCTTACTCTCTGGGATTCCCTCAAGTGTCACCTTCACCATCATAAAAGACATTACTCTGAGCAAGATTTTGGTCATTTTCCTTTTTTTAAAATAAATTTAGAGTATCCAATTATTTTTTCCAATTAAGGGGAAACTTGTCATGGCCAACCGACCTATCCTGCACATCTTGGGTGGATTGGCCATACTAAATTGCCCATAGTGTCCAAAATTGCCCTTAGTGTTGGGTGGGGTTACCGGGTTATGGGGATAGGGTGGAGGTGTGGACATTGGGTAGGGTGCTCTTTCCAAGAGCCGGTGCAGACTCGATGGGCCGAATGGCCTCCTCCTGCACTGTAAATTCTATGATCTTTGGGTTGTGTGGGTGAGACCCACGCAGACGTAGGGAGAATGTGCAAACTTCACACAGACAGTGACCCGGAGCCGGGATCGAACCCGGGTCCTTTGTGCCTTGAGGCAGCAGTGCTAGGCACGGTGCCGCCCTGGTCGTTTCCCCTTAAGGAACATAACAAGAACTAGGAGCAGGAGTGGACAATTCAGCACCTTGTGGTTGCCCTGCCATTCAATGCGATCATCGTTGATCTCCTCTCCGGGCTCAACTCCACTTTCCTGCCCTGTCTCCTTAACCCTTCAACCTATTACTAATTAAGAATCGATCTATCTCCTCTAATTAAGAATCTATCTCCTCAAATTTATTCAAAATCCTGGAATCCACTGCACTCTGGGGTAGTGAATTCCATAGGTTCACAACCATTTGAGATAAGCAATTTCTCCTCATCTCTGTTTTAAATCTGCTACCCCTTATCCTAAAACTGTGAGCTCTCGTTCTAGATTGCCCCACAAGAGGAAGTACCCGCTCTACGTCTACTTTGTCAATACCTTTTGCAATCTTATATACCCCAATTAGATCTCCTCTCATTCTTCTCAATTTGAGAGAATATAAGCTAAACCGCTCAACCTCTCTTCATAAGACAGACCTTTCATCTCTGATATCAATCTAGTGAACCTCCTCTGAACTGCCTCTAATGCAACTACATTCCTCCACAAATAAGGGGACCAAAACTATACAGTACTCCTGTGCGGTCTCACTAATGCCTTGTACAGTTGCAGCAACACTTTTCTTCTTTTATACTCTATCCCTTTGCTGTAAAGACCAAAATTCCATTTGCCTTCCTTGTTTAGGGCAGCACGGTAGCATGGTGGTTAGCACAATTGCTTCACAGCTCCAGGGTCCCAGGTTCGATTCCCGGCTTGGGTCACTGTCTGTGCGGAGTCTGCACGTTCTCCCCGTGTGTGCGTGGGTTTCCTTCCACAGTTCAAATATGCGCAGGTTAGGTGGATTGGCCATGCTAAATTGCCCTTAGTGTTGGGTGGGATTACTGGGTTATGGGGATAGGGTGGAGGTGTGGGCTTGGGTAGGATGCTCTTTCAAAGAGCCGGTGCAGACTCGATGGGCCGAATGGCCTCCTTCTGCACTGTAAATTCTATGATTACCTGCTGTACCTGCATACTAGTATTCTGAGGTTCTTATTCTGTCAGCACAGATAGGCGCTTCTGTGGACGTGAAAGAGACTCCAGGATGGTATGTTGCCTCCCTGGTGCCAGGGTCCAGGATGTCTCCGAACGGGTAGAGGGCATCCTGAAGGGGGAGGGCAAACAGGCAGAGGTCGTTGTACATATTGGTACTAACGACATAGGCAGAAAGGGGCATGAGTTCCTGCAGCAGGAGTCCAGGGAGCGAGGCAGAAAGTTAAAAGACAGGACCTTGAGGGTTGTAATCTCGGGATTACTCCCTGTGCCACGTGCCAGTGAGGCTAGAAATAGGAAGATAGAGCAGATAAACACGTGGCTAAACAGCTGGTGTAGGAGGGAGGGTTTCCATTATCTGGACCACTGGGAGCTCTTCCGGGGCAGGTGTGACCTGTATAAGAAGGACGGGTTGCATCTAAACCGGAGAGGCATAAATATCCTGGCCGCAAGGTTTGCTAGTGTCACACGGGAGGGTTTAAACTAGTATGGCAGGGGGGTGGGCACGGGAGCAATAGGTCAGAAGGTGAGAGCATTGAGGGAGAACTAGGGAATAGGGACAGTGTGGCTCTGAGGCAGAGCAGACAGGGAGAAGTTGCTGAACACAGCGGGTTTGGTGGCCTGAAGTGCATATGTTTTAATGCAAGGGGCATTACGGGTAAGGCAGATGAACTTAGAGCTTGGATTAATACTTGGAACTATGATGTTGTTGCCATTACAGAGACCTGGTTGAGGGAAGGGCAGGATTGGCAACTAAACGTTCCAGGATTTAGATGTTTCAGGCGGGATAGAGGGGGATGTAAAAGGGGAGGTGGAGTTGCGCTACTTGTTCGGGAGAATATCACAGCTGTACTGCGAGAGGACACCTCCGAGGGCAGTGCGGCTATATGGGTAGAGATCAGGAATAAGAAGGGTGCAGTCACAATGTTGGGGGTATATTACAGGCCTCCCAGCAGCCAGCGGGAGATAGAGGAGCAGATAGGTAGACAGATTTTGGAAAAGAGTAAAAACAACAGGGTTGTGGTGATGGGAGACTTCAACTTCCCCAATATTGACTGGGACTCACTTAGTGCCAGGGGCTTAGACAGGGCGGAGTTTGTAAGGAGCATCCAGGAGGGCTTCTTAAAACAATATGTAGACAGTCCAACTAGGGAAGGGGCGGTACTGGACCTGGTATTGGGGAATGAGCCCGGCCAGGTGGTAGATGTTTCAGTAGGGGAGCATTTCGGTAACAGTGACCACAATTCAGTGAGTTTTAAAGTACTGGTGGACAAGGGTAAGAGTGGTCCGAGGATAAATGTGCTAAATTGGGGGAAGGCTAATTATAACAATATTAGGCGGGAACTGAAGAACATAGATTGGGGGCGGATGTTTGAGGGCAAATCAACATCTGACATGTGGGAGGCTTTCAAGTGGCAGTTGAAAGGAATACAGGACCGGCATGTTCCTGTGAGGAAGAAAGATAAATACGGCAATTTTCGGGAACCTTGGATGACGAGTGATATTGTAGGCCTCGTCAAAAAGAAAAAGGAGGCATTTGTCAGGGCTAAAAAGCTGGGAACAGACAAAGCCTGCGTGGAATATAAGGAAAGTAGGAAGGAACTTAAGCAAGGAGTCAGGAGGGCTAGAAGGGGTCACGAAAAGTCATTGGCAAATAGGGTTAAGGAAAATCCCAAGGCTTTTTACACGTACATAAAAAGCAAGAGGGTAGCCAGGGAAAGGGTTGGCCCACTGAAGGATAGGCAAGGGAATCTATGTGTGGAGCCAGAGGAAATGGGCGAGGTACTAAATGAATACTTTGCATCAGTATTCACCAAAGAGAAGGAATTGGTAGAGGTTGAGTCTGGAGAACGGGGTGTAGATAGCCTGGGTCACATTGTGATCCAAAAAGACGAGGTGTTTGGTGTCTTAAAACATATTAAGGTAGATAAGTCCCCAGGGCCTGATGGGATCTACCCCAGAATACTGAAGGAGGCTGGAGAGGAAATTGCTGAGGCCTTGACAGAAATCTTTGGATCCTCGCTGTCTTCAGGGGATGTCCCGGAGGACTGGAGAATAGCCAATGTTGTTCCTCTGTTTAAGAAGGGTAGCAAGGATAATCCTGGGAACTACCGGCCGGTGAGCCTTACTTCAGTGGTAGGGAAATTACTGGAGAGAATTCTTCGAGACAGGATCTACTCCCATTTGGAAGCAAATGGACGTATTAGTGAGAGGCAGCACGGTTTTGTGAAGGGGAGGTCGTGTCTCACTAACTTGATAGAGTTTTTCGAGGAGGTCACTAAAATGATTGATGCAGGTAGGGCAGTAGATGTTGTCGATATGGACTTCAGTAAGGCCTTTGACAAGGTCCCTCATGGTAGACTAGTACAAAAGGTGAAGTCACACGGGATCAGGGGTGAGCTGGCAAGGTGGATACAGAACTGGCTAGGTCATAGAAGGCAGAGAGTAGCAATGGAGGGATGCTTTTCTAATTGGAGGGCTGTGACCAGTGGTGTTCCACAGGGATCAGTGCTGGGACCTTTGCTGTTTGTAGTATATATAAATGATTTGGAGGAAAATGTAACTGGTCTGATTAGTAAGTTTGCAGACGACACAAAGGTTGGTGGAATTGCGGATAGCGATGAGGACTGTCGGAGGATACAGCAGGATTTAGATTGTCTGGAGACTTGGGCGGAGAGATGGCAGATGGAGTTTAATCCGGACAAATGTGAGGTAATGCATTTTGGAAGGTCTAATGCAGGTAAGGAATATACAGTGAATGGTAGAACCCTCAAGAGTATTGAAAGTCAGAGAGATCTAGGAGTACAGGTCCACAGGTCACTGAAAGGGGCAACACAGGTGGAGAAGGTAGTCAAGAAGGCATACGGCAAGCTTGCCTTCATTGGCCGGGGCATTGAGTATAAGAATTGGCAAGTCATGTTGCAGCTGTATAGAACCTTAGTTAGGCCACACTTGGAGTATAGTGTTCAATTCTGGTCGCCACACTACCAGAAGGATGTGGAGGCTTTAGAGAGGGTGCAGAAGAGATTTACCAGAATGTTGCCTGGTATGGAGGGCATTAGCTATGAGGAGCGGTTGAATAAACTCGGTTTGTTCTCACTGGAACGAAGGAGGTTGAGGGGAGACCTGATAGAGGTCTACAAAATTATGAGGGGCATAGACAGAGTGGATAGTCAGAGGCTTTTCCCCAGGGTAGAGGGGTCAATTACTAGGGGGCATAGGTTTAAGGTGAGAGGGGCAAGGTTTAGAGTAGATGTACGAGGCAAGTTTTTTACGCAGAGGGTAGTGGGTGCCTGGAACTCGCTACCGGAGGAGGTAGTGGAAGCAGGGACGATAGGGACATTTAAGGGGCATCTTGACAAATATATGAATAGGATGGGAATAGAAGGATACGGACCCAGGAAGTGTAGAAGATTGTAGTTTAGTCGGGCAGCATGGTCGGCACGGGCTTGGAGGGCCGAAGGGCCTGTTCCTGTGCTGTACATTTCTTTGTTCTTTGTTCTTTGTCTTTGACTTCACATCCTTGTGAAATGCAATATTCTGTGTTAATCACACCTTGTGTTATGCTGCTTCGGATGACACAGGCTGCTACTTGATGCAGTCTTTACTAAAGGATGCTCCAGACTCTGAAATGAGTTCAACGTGTTTATTGAACTATTAACACAGTTCTCAAATGAGTTTGACTCTCTGCTAATCTAACTGTAGTAACTCAGTCTAACTGTCCCAGCTTGCTCTAAGCCACTTGCTGGGGTGTGATGCTGCTGATCAACCCTGTCTAACTCTCTAGATGTCTGTCTGTGGAAAGAGGCAGGGTGTGAGTGCCCCATCCTTTTTATAGTGTTTATGTCCTGCCCCCTTGTGGTGATGCCACCTCTTGAGTGTCCTGACTGCCCATTGGTTGTGTCCTATTCTGAGTGTTCATTGCTTGCATGTTTGCATATCATGACATTTCTAAATGCATGTAGTTGTAGTCTGAAAAGACATACAAATTGCCAGGTACTCCCAAGACAGTAAAATATTTTTTCCCGACATGAAATTCACTCTGGTTGAGAAATGAGAAAACAAAATGGTGTATCCAGTATTGAGTTGAGTACGAGTACAGGCCACCAAGTGGCAAGTTATATAGTGTGCAGCTAGAGCTTTAATTCCACTGCAGTTGTAGTTTCTAGCACTCCATTCTAGTGTAGTACAGTGCAGTGTGGATCCAGTAGTGCTGAAAATGATGTGTGTTACAATGGGGTACTACTGTCTGCTTTTATAGCTGACGATTTGATCTATCATGTCATGGTAAACTGTAATTAAAAATGACTTTGCAAGCCATTGCGGAGATGACGGTGATAAATGCTAAATGTGGCAGCTGCAGGTGTTTTCTGCTTTTCCATTATCTACTTTGATTAAATGTAGTGAAATCTGCTAGACCCCTCCTTACTTAACACAGGGAGACAGCACCGGTCTGTGTTCACAGCAACAATGAATCCTGTACCCTTCATCCCAACAACGAGGGTTCAGTGACAGGCCGAGTAATGGTCTTGCCTGTTTGCATGTCCTTTCACAGCTGTCATCCACCAGCCCTTTATTGGCTGGTGTTGAGTGAAATTACATTTTCCTACTGTATCTTAAAGCTGTATCCGGTTATTATGTGGTGCTAGTGATGTGAGCTGCACCTAATTGACTAGGTCAACCTTTTTTTGGCTCTGGTCAGTCCTATTGGTGGAGTGATGGTCAAATCTCCTTTTCTAATTAAGTCTTTGGATCTGGCCTCTTCAAAAAAAAATCCCTTTGCTTGTCAGACATTTCTTCTCTTTCAGCCCACTGCCAACCCCACCCATTAAATGTCAGTTTCTCATTGCTTAAAGGATTTGTCAACAGGGCAGATTGTTCTCAGTAACGCATTAAAATAAAAGCTCTTTATCATTACAGCTTAAACCTTAGTGCCATTGGCCCTGTGCAGCATTTAATTTTTCACCATTACACCTCTTGGGAAAAACATATTATTCAAAGTTAAACTCCATAATATCTGCAGGCACGTGTGACAAATTGAAGAAAAGGGTGCAATATTTCAAGAGTACCAAATATTGGTTTAGATAATGGACTGCTTGTTCCAACCCATTGTTGAATTCAGAGTGTGTATCTGTCATTTACAGCATTTGCAAGCTTGCTCCCCTTGATCCATTGTGAAGTTGTGGCACTTCTACCAAAAATCCAATTGTGCCTCAAATCCAAACTTTGCTCATATAACTAATGATCAAATATTTTTTATTCATTCACTGGAGGTGGGCCTCATGATAAACCAAAGCTTATTTCCCATCCCTAATCAGTGTTAAAGTGGTGAGCCATTTTCTTGAATACAATTAAGTGGCTTGGTAAGACCATTTCAGAGGACAGAGTTGGCCACGTTGGTCACGCTAAATTGCCCCTTAATTGGGGAAAAAAATGAATTGGGTACTATAAATTTTTTTTTTTTAAATTTCAATCAGCACTACTCAGGTGATGGGTGGCACGGTGGTGCAGTGGTTAGCACTGCTGCCTCACGGTGCCGAGGACCCGGGTTCGATCCCGGGTCACTGTCCATGTGGAGTTTACACATTTTCCCCGTGTCTGAGTGGATCTCACCCTCACAACCCACAACCCACAAATGGACAGGGTAGGTGAATTGGCCATACTAAATTGCCCCTTGATTGGAAAAAAATGTGAATTGGATACCTTAAGTTTAAAGAAACACTACCCATTACCCAGATGATGCTCAGGTGCCTAAGCAATGAAGATCAAAAATGTCCTAGCTTGATCTCTAGTTTTGAATTAGCTGATATCAGCCAGTACCGGATTGGAATGTAAAAATGGTCCCAAAAAGGGAGATCTGTTGGGGTTTGCACTTCTGATTTCTGTCCAGAGGCAGGTTGTTAGTTGATGTCAGGTGGTTGCTTCGTGTTAGTTCTTGTCATCTGCTGCCTATCCGCAATGGCGGCTATGACCTTTGGAACTCTGTCCTCTCAGTCAGTGCTATTGAGCAGTTCATGGTGAACAATATTGAAGTTCCTAACTTTGTGCCATTCTTATACTTAATGCTTCCTCCAGGTGATGCTCAGCATAGAATACTTATTAGCAATGGTTAGGTTTCAAATCAGCAGGAGGTCTATACCTGACTGGAAGCTGTGAGTCTTCGTGTGACCCAGAGTTAACGTTGAGAAGGAGGAATTTGCAAGGTTGAGTCAGCTGTATAGAATCAGGGAATTTACAGTGCAGAAGGAGGCCATTCGGCCCATCGAGGCTGCACTGGCCCTTGGACAGAGCACTCCCTAAGCCCACACCCCAACCTATCCCCACACTTCCACCCTATCTCTGTAACCCCACTTAACTTTTTTGGACACTAAGGGCAATTTAGCATAGCCAATCCACCTAACCTGCACATCTTTGGACTGTGGGAGGAAACCGGAGCACCTGGAGAAACCCACGCAGACACGGAGAAGGTGCAGACTCCGCACAGACAGTGACCTAAGCAGGGTATCGAACCTGGGACCCTGGAGCTGTGAAGCAACTGTGCTAACCACCATGCTACCATGCTGCTCTTGTATGCCTATCATGTCCGAATTCGATGTCGGAGTCAAGCTAGTGGTCTGACCAGTTTCATTTCCTGTCATATGAAGCCCAGGCAGATAGTGAATAACAGTAAACCAAATGAGATTTTACACTGGCTCCGTGCTCACTATTGTTCAAGTTTTTCATTTCTAGATTTAATATTTTTAGTGGGATATGAATTTTGGTTTCTTGATCACTTGTTCAGAAATAAGTTGTGATGTGGAGATGCCGCGTTGGACTGGGGTGAGCACAGTACAAAGTCTTACAACACCAGGTTAAAGTCCAACAGGTTTGTTTCGATGTCACTAGCTTTCGGAGCGCTGCTCCTTCCTCAGGTGAATGAAGAGGTATGTTCCAGAAACATATATATAGACAAATTCAAAGATGCCAAACAATGCTTGGAATGCGACCATCACCTGCTAATGGTCGCATTCCAAGCATTGTTTGGCATCTTTGAATTTGTCTATATATATGTTTCTGGAACCTACCTCTTCATTCACCTGAGGAAGGAGCAGCGCTCCGAAAGCTAGTGACATCGAAACAAACCTGTTGGACTTTAACCTGGTGTTGTAAGACTTCGTACAGAAATAAGTTGTTCAACTGTATTACACTAACTTGAACTGTGATTTTAAATTTATAAAAGACCATTACATCAGACTGTTATTGTGGAACAGATAGACAAGTTGAGAGCCATTTCCCACAGGATTTATAGCACAGCTTAACAATAAAAGCTTTTGAGTCAATTAGCTCTGCAGCAAATATTTTAAAAAAAAAAAAAGATTTTTCTTGAATGCAAAGGCATGACGGATAGTTTTGTGGTTTGGGTGTACTCTTAAATGGAAGTTAACTTATGCTATTTTAACCATGGACTCTTCCAGAATAAATGGATATTTCATATAGTCAGATTTAAGTTGTGGCTAACTTCTGAGTAAGTAAATGCAGAAATTCTACCCTGACTTTAAATGCTATCCTGGAGTGAAGGTTGGAGAAACAGCATGTGCAAATTGTTTAAGATGTACTAAGGATAGTGGTAAATCAAGCCTTCACACCAATGCAGTGAGTTATGATCCAGAATATATCAATTTCACCCACGAACCGAATATTGGCACAAACCCAAATCTTTCCAGGACTCGAAGAGGTACCTCCACTTCACCTTCTCTGCATCCATGGAGATGATTACTTCAGGTATCTCCTCCTTGGATAAGGATATGACCACATAACAGTTGCCTAACATTGGCCGAAATTGCTATATAGCACTCCTATGGCGGTGAGCCCAAACTACTTCTAACTGCACAGGGGCACAAGACAAAGAGGCTCGTTGTCCCCATTGCTGTTCGCTCTGGCGATTGACCCTCTGGCTATTGCGCTTAGGTCATTGAAGGGGTGGCAACGCATTAAGAGGGGGCAGGGAGCATGGATAATCCCTCTATGTGGGCGAACTGCTGCTGTACGTGGCTGACCCCCTAGCCAGCATGGGAGATCTTTCCCGTGGACCTCAGGGTAGGGGGAGTGGAATTAAGGGCACTGCCGTTCAAGCTAGCATGGACGGAGTTTAGATACTTGGGGATCCAGGTAGCAAATGACTGGGCCCGGTTGCACAAATTGAACTTGGCCAGCTTGGTGGAGTGGGTGAGGGAGGACCTGAGGAGATGGAATGCACTCCCGCTCTCCCTGGTGAGAGAGTGCAGATAATCAAAACAAACATCCTGTCAAGATTGTTATGTGTTTCGATCGCTTCCGATCTTCCTCTCCAGGTACTTCGCTAAAGTGGATAAATTAATTTTGGCTTTGTGTTGACAGGAAAGACGTCTAGGATTCATAGAGCCGTCCTGTAGAGGAGACAACTGTTGGGATGTCTAGCATAACGAAACCTAATGTTTTACTACTGGGCGGCAAACATTGAAAGGGTTAGGATGGCTTAGGGAACTGGGGTCGGAGTGGGTGCAGATGGAGGAGGCCTCGTGTAGGATCGTCCTTGCGAGTGCTGGTTACTGCCTCTTCCTCGGTTCTTGCAAGTGATGGTTACTGCCCCTCCTCTGATCTTGCCGGCCAGTTTCGCGACATGCCCAGCGGTTGTGGCATCACGGAGAGTCTGGAACTAATTCAGGCTATATTTCAAATTGGAGGGCATGTCGGTTTTGGCTCCAATATGCGGTAACCACAGATTTGTTCCGTCATGGATGGATGCAACATACAAAATGGGGATGAGGAGGGGGATCGAGAGGTTCAGGGACCTGTAAGTGGATGGTAGGTTTGCGGGATTGGAGAAGCTGATGGAGAAATTTCAACTCCCGAGAGGGAGCACGTTTAGATACCTGCAGATATGGGACCACCTTCGCAAGGGGGTCTCTGGGTTCCCTCGGCTGCCGAAACCTACATTACTGGATGGGATGTTATCTTCGGATGAATTGGGAGCAAGGAGGACATCAAATATATACGGGTGGTTGCTGGAAGAATTAAGGGCACCGTTGGAGGATAGGTGCAAAAGGTGCCTAGGGGGGTCGGCGAATCCCTCCCATATGTTCTAGCCCTGCCCAAAATTGACCGCGTTCTGGACCTCGTTCTTCAAGACCATGTTTGAGATCATGGGGGTTGGGATGAAATATGTCCGCTGGTGGCAGTATTTTGGGTGTCAAATTGGCTGGTGCTGCTTGATGGGTGGGGAGCCGATGTCTTGGCTTTATCTTCCTGATAGCCCGTCGTGGAATTCTGCTTGGATGGAGTTCGGCAGCACCACATAGGGCCTCTGTCTTTCTGGCGGACTAGGCAGAATTACGATCGCTGTAAAGGCCACCGGACAATGGTCGTTGAGATACGTTGCCTGGTTCATCTTTGACACCGACCGGTATGATGGTGGTCTGGAAGCAGGTGGGGACCTCGGAACGGAGTAGGGAGAGGTCGAAGATGTCCGCCAACACATCTGCCAGCTGGTCTGCGCAGGATCTGAGTGCTCGACCAGGGGCCCGTCCGGACCCGTCGCCTTCCGAGGGTTCACTTTCAAGAAGGCCGATCTGACTTTGGAAGCTCTTACGGTGGTCATGGTTGTGTCCAGGGCTGCTGGAGCAGTTTACAGCGGTTTGATGGTTTCCTGCTCGAACCGAGGATAGAATGCATTGACATCATCGGGGAGGGATGCGCAACTGCCGGAGATTCTGCTCGGCTTTGCTTTATGGCTTTGCCGCAACCGACGAGAGTCCGTGACGCTAGTCTGTGTCTCTAGCTTGGTCTGATATTGTCTCTTGGCATACCTGATGGCTTTGCGGAGGTCGTACCTGGATTTCTTGTATAGGTCAGGGTCGCTTGACAACGCCTCAGACAAGATATTTAAACATTTTCTTTTCAGAACAGGACTATTTAATCCAGCGGAAAGTGCCACAATGTAGATTTGAAAGAATTTTATTGTTGGAGGGGGCGCGCAGTGGTTAACACTGCTGCCTCACAGAAACAGGGATCCAGGTTCAATTCCAGCTGTGGGTCACTGTGGAGTTTGTACGTTCTCCTCGTGTCCAGTGGCTTTCCTCCGGGTGCTCCCTTTTCCCTCCCACAGTCCAAAAGATGTGCAGGTTAGGTGGATTGGCAATGCTATTTTGGCCCCGAGTGTCAGAAAAAGGTTAGGGGGGTTTCTGGGTTACAGGAATAGGGTAGGGGCGTGGGCCTAGATCGGGTGCTCTTCAGAGGGTCGATACAGACCCGATGTGCCGAATGGCTTCCTTCTGCACTGTATTGATTCTATGATTCTAGGTGCCACAGAATACAGAATACAGAATACAGCCACAGACTGAATTCTGTGCGTTCATGATCATGACTGATGAATAAAATATTAAATGGTAATTACAAAAGTACTGTAATTTAATGAACATTGTGCTTTTGTAATGCAGTTATTTACAAAATATTTACTTTGTTTTTCAAATTTAGAAATCAAGTTTAAAAATTTGATAATGGCATCTTTCGGTGCTTTTGGCCAAATAGCTTGTGTCTGCTACCCACACACTCAGATGGAGCTTAACAGGTTGACTGAAGTATCAGAGGGCAAGGGTTGAGGAGATTGGGAGAAAACTGCAGCGAGTGTGGGGCGAACAATGATTCTAGTAGTTTCTATATTTTTTTTTCAATCAAAGGTATTTTGTTTTCGATGTCCACTCAGTTTGAACAGATGGTGCTTAGCTTAACATCAAGGTGATCCAAAGTTGACCACGCTCTGCCAAATCCAGTGAATACTAAAACCAAATTTTTGAATTTCTAATGCATGATCCTCTTGCTTAGGTCTCCCGCTACTTCTAAAACGCTTCACTTGTGATGGGTCGGTGATGAGTTTTTTCAACTGAGCCAAGTGGTGGCAGATGATTGTATCTTCAGAATCTCCAGGATTTGATCATTCAATTTAGAAATGCAGTACTGAGATAGTGCTGTGTTTTTAATCATGGCTGTCTTGCTTCCGGGTGCGGCGATGACCAGCTAAGTCGCACGTTTCGGCAGCTCCCGGTGGAAAGGACTTTTGGGCTCTTAATAGGAGCCCCAACGGCAATTGTAACGGCTAAAAACACTGTGCGGTAAACCAGAAGGGAATCCCCCTGGACACGGATGGAAAAAGGAGAGGAAAGTGGCAGGATTGCGGTGGATCCTCTAGAGCAGCGGCAAGGAAGGCAAGCACAAAGCAAGATGGCGTCGGAAGGAGGCAGTTTAATATGGGGCCTTGACCAACAAGAGTTCTTGCGGCGTTGCATGGAAGAACTTAAAAAGGAGATGAAGAAGGCGCTGTTGGCCCCGATATTACAGGCGATTGAAGGGCTAAAGGAGGAGCAAATGACCCAGGAGCAGGAGCTTCGGGTCGTGAAGGCAAAGGCTGCTGAGAATGAGGACGACATACAGGGCCTGGTGGTGAAGACAGAGATGCACGAGGCACAACACAAAAGGTGTGCGGAAAGGCTGGAGGTGCTGGAGAATAATGCGAGGAGGAAGAATTTAAGGATTCTTGGTCTTCCCGAAGTTGCAGAAGGGGCGGACGTCGGGGCATATGTAAGCACGATGCTGCACTCGTTAATGGGATCGGAGGCCCCGACGGGCCCGTTGGAGGTGGAGGGAGCCTATCGAGTTATGGCGCGAAGACCGAGGGCTGGAGAAATTCCTCGAGCCATAGTGGTGAGATTTCTCCGATATAAGGACAGAGAGATGGTCCTCAGATGGGCAAAGAAAACTCGGAGCAGTAGGTGGGAGAACGCGGTGATCCGCATATATCAAGATTGGAGTGCGGAGGTGGCAAGGAGGAGGGCAAGCTTTAATCGGGCCAAGGCGGTGCTGCACAAAAGGAAGGTTAAATTTGGAATACTGCAGCCGGCAAGACTGTGGGTCACACATCAAGGGAAACACCACTACTTTGAAACGGCAGAAGAGGCGTGGACATTTATTGTCGCAGAGAAACTGGAGTAAGCGGGCTAGAAAAAGAACGTTTGGGACAACGTGGTGGGGCGAATATGTGGGGTGAAGAGGGGGGGAAAAGGGGGAAGAGATGATTTCCCAAGTTGTTAATCCTGCGACCCTGTAACTTTTCTCTCTTCCCCATGTCGTGGGGGAGGGGGGGAGGGAGGATGAGGAGCTGGGGGCGCCGGCCATTGGGGGCGGGGCCAAATGGAAAGCGCGGGCTTTGTTCCCGCGCTATGGTAATCATGGCGGGAACAGGGAAGCAGGAAGGAGGGGGCCTCGCACAGTGGGAGCCGAGGTCACGGAGGGGAAGCCGAGGTCGGCCAGAGTTTGCTGACTTCTGGGAGCAACATGGTGGGTGCAATTATGCCAGTGAGGGATCTAGCTGGGGGGGCGGTTAACTGGGTTGCTGCTGCTGGGGAGAAGGGGGAGCTGGTATGGGGTGGGGTGGTCGGGGCGGGAGGGCGCCGTTGGGGGGAGATACGGCTACGTGGGAACCGGGTGAGGAGCTGGATTGAAAAAGGAGATGGCTAGTCGACAAGGGGGGGGTGGTAAAGAGTTCCCCCAACCCAGCTGATCACGTGGAATGTGAGAGGGCTGAACGGGCCGATAAAGAGAGCACGGGTACTCGCACACCTAAAGAAACTTAAGGCAGATGTGGTTATGCTGCAGGAGACGCATCTGAAACTGATAGACCAGGTCAGACTACACAAAGGATGGGTGGGACAGGTGTTTCATTCGGGGCCAGACGCAAAAAACAGGGGGGTGGCTATACTAGTGGGGAAACGGGTAATGTTTGAGGCAAAGACCATAGTGGCGGATAGTGGGGGCAGATACGTGATGGTGAGTGGCAAATTGCAAGGGGAGGCGGTGGTCTTAGTGAACGTATATGCCCCGAACTGGGATGATGCCAACTTTATGAGGCGTATGTTAGGACGTATCCCGGACCTAGAGGTGGGGAAGGTGGGAATGGGTGGAGATTTTAATACGGTGCTGGACCCAGGGCTGGACAGATCGAGGTCCAGGACTGGAAGGAGGCCGGCTGCAGCTAGGGTGCTTAAGGACTTTATGGAGCAGATGGGAGGAGTAGACCCCTGGAGATTTAGTAGACCTAGGAATAAGGAGTTTTCGTTTTTCTCCTATGTCCACAAAGTTTATTCACGAATAGACTTTTTTGTTTTGGGAAGGGCACTGATCCCGAAGGTGACGGGGACGGAGTACACGGCTATAGCTATTTTGGATCACGCTCCACATTGGGTGGACCTGGAGATAGGGGAGGAAAAAGAACAGCGTCCACCCTGGAGAATGGACATGGGATTATTGGCAGATGAGGGTGTGTGTTTAAGGGTGAGTGGGTGTATTGAAAGGTACTTGGAACTCAATGGTAATGGGGAGGTCCAGGTGGGAGTGGTCTGGGAGGCTCTGAAGGCAGTGGTTAGAGGGGAGCTGATATCTATTAGGGCACATAAAGGAAAGCAGGAGGGTAGGGAAAGGGAGCGGTTGTTGAAAGAACTTCTGAGGGTGGACAGACAATATGCGGAGGCACCGGAGGAGGGACTGTACAGGGAAAGGCAAAGGCTACATGTAGAATTTGACTTGTTGACTACGGGTAATGCAGAGGCACAATGGAGGAAGGCACAGGGTGTACAGTACGAATATGGGGAGAAGGCGAGCAGGTTGCTGGCCCACCAACTGAGGAAAAGGGGAGCAGCGAGGGAGATAGGGGGGGGGAGAGATGAGGAGGGAGAGTTGGAGCGGGGAGCGGAGAGAGTGAATGGAGTGTTCAAGGCATTTTATGAAAGATTATATGAAGCTCAGCCCCCCGGATGGGAAGGAGAGAATGATGTGCTTTCTGGATCAGCTGGAATTTCCTAAGGTGGAGGAGCAGGAGAGGGTGGGACTGGGAGCACAGATTGAGACGGAGGAAGTAGTGAAAGGGATTGGGAGCATGCAGGCGGGGAAGGCCCCGGGACCAGACGGATTCCCAGTTGAAGTATATGGACTTGCTGGCCCCGCTACTGATGAGAACCTTTAATGAGGCGAGGGAAAGGGGGCAGCTGCCCACGACTATGTCAGAGGCAACGATATCGCTCCTCCTAAAGAAGGAAAAAGACCCGCTGCAATGCGGGTCCTATAGGCCTATTTCCCTCCTGAATGTGGACGCTAAGATTCTGGCCAAGGTAATGGCAACGGGGATAGAGGATTGTGTCCCGGGGGTGGTTCATGAGGACCAAACTGGGTTTGTGAAGGGGAGACAGCTGAATACAAATATACGGAGGCTGCTAGGGGTAATGATGATGCCCCCACCAGAGGGGGAAGCGGAGATAGTGGTGGCGATGGATGCCGAGAAAGCATTTGATAGAGTCGAGTGGGATTATTTGTGGGAGGTGCTGAGGAGATTTGGCTTTGGAGATGGGTATATCAGATGGGTACAGTTGCTGTATAGGGCCCTGATGGCGAGCGTGGTCACGAATGGACGGGGGTCTGATTATTTTCGGCTCCATAGAGGGACGAGGCAGGGATGTCCTCTGTCCCCGTTATTGTTTGCACTGGCGATTGAGCCCCTGGCCATAACATTGAGGGGTTCCAGGAAGTGGAGGGGAGTACTCAGGGGAGGAGAAGCACACCGGGTATCTCTGTATGCGGATGATTTGTTGCTATATGTGGCGGACCCGGCGGAGGGGATACCAGAGATAATGCGGATACTTGGGGAGTTTGGGGATTTTTCAGGGTATAAATTGAACATGGGGAAAAGTGAGTTGTTTGTGGTGCATCCAGGGGAGCAGAGCAGAGAAATAGAGGATTTACCGTTGAGGAAGGTAACAAGGGACTTTCGGTACTTGGGGATCCAGATAGCCAAGAATTGGGGTACATTACATAGGCTTAATTTAACGTGGTTGGTGGAACAGATGGAGGAGGACTTTAAGAGATGGGACATGGTGTCCCTGTCACTGGCAGGTAGGGTGCAGGCGGTTAAAATGGTGGTCCTCCCGAGATTCCTTTTTGTGTTTCAGTGCCTCCCGGTGGTGGTCACGAAGGCTTTTTTCAAAAGAATCGAGAAGAGTATTATGAGTTTTGTGTGGGCCGGGAAGACCCCGAGAGTGAGGAGGGGATTTTTGCAGCGCAGTAGGGACAGGGGAGCGCTGGCACTACCGAGCCTAAGTGAGTACTACTGGGCCGCCAATATTTCAATGGTGTGTAAGTGGATGGGAGAAGAGGAGGGAGCGGTGTGGAAGAGATTGGAGAGGGCGTCCTGCAGGGGGACTAGCCTACAAGCTATGGTGACGGCGCCGTTGCCATTCTCACCGAAGAAATACACCACAAGTCCGGTGGTGGTGGCTACATTGAAAATTTGGGGGCAGTGGAGACGGCATAGGGGAAAGACGGGAGCCTCGGTGCGGTCCCTGATAAGAAATAACCATAGGTTTGTTCCGGGGAGAATGGATGGGGGATTTGGAGCATGGCAAAGAGCAGGGGTAGCACAATTGAGAGATCTGTTCGTAGATGGGACGTTTGCGAGTCTGGGAGCGCTGACGGAAAAATATGGGTTGCCCCAAGGGAATGCATTTCGGTATATGCAACTGAGGGCTTTTGCGAGGCAACAGGTGAGGGAATTCCCGTAGCTCCCGACGCAGGAGGTGCAGGATAGAGTGATCTCAGAGACATGGGTGGGGGATGGTAAGGTGTCGGACATATATAGGGAAATGAGGGACGAGGGGGAGATTATGGTAGGTGAGCTGAAAGGGAAATGGGAAGAAGAGCTGGGGGAGGAGATTGAGGAGGGGCTGTGGGCTGATGCCCTACGTAGGGTAAACTCATCGTCCTCGTGTGCCAGGCTAAGCCTGATACAATTTAAGGTGTTACACAGGGCGCATATGACTGGAGCACGGCTCAGTAAATTTTTTGGAATAGAGGATAGGTGTGCGAAATGCTCGAGAAGCCCAGCGAATCACACCCACATGTTCTGGTCATGCCCGGCACTACAGGGGTTTTGGGTGGGGGTGGCAAAGGTGCTTTCGAAGGTGGTGGGGGTCCAGGTCGAACCAAGCTGGGGGTTGGCTATATTTGGGGCGCAGAAGAGCCGGGAGTGCAGGAGGCGAGAGAGGCTGATGTTTTGGCCTTTGCATCCCTAGTCGCCCGCCGCAGGACATTGTTAATGTGGAAGGAAGCCAAACCCCCGGGTGTGGAGACCTGGATAAACGACATGGCAGGGTTTATAAAGTTAGAACGGGTTAAGTTCGTACTAAGGGGTTCGGCTCAAGGGTTCACCAGGCGGTGGCAACCGTTCATCGACTACCTCACAGAAAGATAGAGGGAATGGAAAAGAAGAATACAACAGCAGCAACCCATTGAGTGGGGGGGGGGGGGGGGCGGGTGGGGAAGGAATCGGACGGACTCTCAGGGATGTTATTGTATATGTATAGGCACTTGTTTTAGGTAATGTATATTGGACTGTTGGATTGTATCTTTGGAGAGTATTTATTTTTGACAAGGCAGTTGCCATTTAGTTTGGTTTTTGTTTCTGTTCATATATTATTTATTTATTTGTTTAAAACTGGCCACTGTTATTTATATTGCTTTATTGTTGTTTAAAAGAAACACTACGTACTGTTATGTTTGGCCAAAAAATCTTGAATAAAATATATTTTAAAAAAAAAATCATGGCTGTCTTTAGGATTTGTGTAATCTCTGACTGTCTGTGTTGATACTGTTGAGAAAATTTTATTCTAACCTAGGGTGTATTCCCAGGAGATGGTTTAGCACAGTGGGCTAACCAGCTGGCTTGTAATGCAGAACATTGCCAGCAGCGCGGGTTCATTTCCCATACCGGCCTCCCCGAACAGGTGCCGGGATGTGGCGACTAGGGGTTTTTCACAGTAACTTCATTGAAGCCTACTTGTGACAATAAGCAATTAGTATTATTATTTTTATTATTATATTATTCAAGCATTTTTTATTTTAGTGTGCTGGAGGGATGAGATAGCGAAGAACAAAAGACTACATCACACACTCAGTGTGCATCTAAATGGTCTTAAATCAAACCTGAGACTCTGAAGTTGTGGTACGGTCAATTCTGTCTCTGTGTTTAAAATAAATTGATGAAGCATGACCATTTCTGAAGTGTTTTCTTCTCTATTCTTTTTGCAGTATCTCCCTATGGCTTTGACAAAACAAAGCAATGTATTGGAACCATGATGATTGAGATTGACTTCCTGCAGAAGAAGAGTGTGGATTCAAACCCATACGACACTGACAAGATGGCAGCGGAGTTCATTCAGCAGTTCACCAGCCAGGCCTTTTCTACAAGCCAGCAGGTGCAACTAATCTCTCCTGGGTGTAGAAGTGTGCTTTTATATTTGGAGATTTGATTGCCCAAACAGAAATTTGACTGGGCAAATTTTAGTGATATGTTACATGTATATTTTTAACAATCATTATTTTTGCTTGCTCCTCACCCTTGTATTGAGTACATTTTGCAGCTTGAATATGAACCTGAGGAAGGAGCAGTGCTCCGAAAGCTAGTGTTTGAAACAAACCTGTTGGACTTTAACCTGGTGTTGTAAGACTTCTTACTGTGACTATGAACGGCAGTGAATCCTTCCAGATGAGTTGCAGATATATCTCTCCTCTAACTCTGGCAAGACTGGCATATTCCATCTTTGCATGTTCATGTTGGATCTCATCCTTCCCTGCTCAGTTTTAGATTTGTATTTGCACTAAGATGACCAAAGTTTGGCTGATATTACATGAAGTTTTTATTATTACTCAGGTCCCCTCTTTATTTTAAAACAAGTGTTGGTGGACTTTTCTTGGAAAATTAGTCCTTAACCCAGAATGATTTTTTCTGATTTTAATTAAAAATACATGTCCGAGCATAATGGTAGGCATATGACCTGGAAAATTGTGTAATTTTATGTCAGTCAAAGCAAGTGATTAAGCAGCCAGTTAAGACCTGCCTAGTCTTGATTGGGGACTGGTTTCGTTCAGTTGGCTAGACAGCTGGTTCGTGATGCAGAGCAAGGCCAGCTGCGCTGGTTCCCATACTGGCTGAGATTATTCATGTAGGCCAGTCTTCTCAACCTTGCTATTCGCTTGCGGTGTGGTGATCCTCAGATTAAATCACCGCCAGTCAGTTCCCCCTCCAAGGGGAAAGCAACTTATGGTCATCTGGGACTATAGGGACTTTACCTTTTACCTTCACCTAAAACCTGAAAATATTTTTGGTTACGTGATACTCTGAAGATCCTTATTTTTGAGGTTGCTGTAACTTTGTGGTTCATTCAAGCCATTGATTCATTATTTCACATGAATTTCTGACCGCTGGTGGCTAGTTCTAAGGACATCGAGCTGAGCAACCTTTATTGATAAATAACATGCATCACATCTAATACACCAAGCATAAGTTACATTTTGAAAAGCTAATCTTGAAGGTGAATAACTCCTTCTTCCTTTGCTCCTTAGCTTGTGTTCAGCTTTAATGATAAGCTCTTTGGGTTACTGGTGAAGGACATTGAAGCTATGGACCCCAGCATTCTGAAGGGAGAGCAAGCTTCTGGCAAGAGACAGAAGGTAGGAGTTACAACTGTAACTTTTATTTTAAACTATATATTGTGAAAAGCACATCTTTAATAAAGTGCAAATATAGAAGAAGGCTAGAAACACCCAACAGACAAGGCAGCATCAATGAAGAGAACTTAATGGATCTGGGTGTTGATGCAGGGACAAAGGTTGGTCTGATTTTTGACCAGTGACTGTACATTAATTCAGCTTTTCTGTCCACAGATGGTAACATGATCTGAGTGCTTCCAGCATTTTCTATTTTGTTTTAAGGTTTCAATCATGGACAGTCTTTTGCACTATGTTCACTAAAACCCAGGATTCTGCTCTCAAACATGTGTTTTAGTTTGAATGAGCTCTTGGTTTTACAGGAAGCTCTTAACAAATTGATTGCTCCTTTATTAAAGTTTTATACATTGATGTGTATCGTCCGATGCATTCCATGAGCCTTAGCTAGTTGTTGCCCTATTCTGAAGATAGCGACATAAATGAAGGATATATGTTGGAGACAATATATCCAGCTGGATGTTTCTAATTGATCAGTCATTTTCTCTGCTTTGCTTAATACGTCAGGGCATTAGCTTGACTGCCCCCTCACCTCCTGAATCTGTGGGTCCAAACTCCAGTGAAGATCTGGGTGCATAAACTAAGCTGACACAGTTATGCAGCTCGGGAAGAAGGATTTAATTGATGAGCTGATGAGAATTTAATGGGGCATTAAGGGTAAAGCTCTGTCAGCATTGTCGAGGTGAACGTTAATTTTACAATAGAAAACATATGGGTATGATTCGCTGGGCTTCTCGAGCACCTCGCACACCTATCCGCCACCCCAAAAAATTTACTTAGCCGTGCTCCAGTCATATGTGCCCTGTGTAATACCTTAAACTGAATCAGGCTTAGCCTGGCACACGAGGACGACGAGTTTACCCTGCTTAGGGCATCTGCCCACAGCCCCTCCTCGATCTCCTCCCCCAGCTCTTCTTCCCATTTCCCTTTTAGTTCATCTACCATAGTCTCCCCTTCGTCCCTCATTTCCCTATATATATCTGACACCTTACCATCCCCCACCCATGTCTTTGAGATCACTCTGTCCTGCACCTCTTGTGTCGGGAGCTGCGGGAATTCCCTCACCTGTTGCCTCGCAAAAGCCCTCAGTTGCATATACCTGAATGCATTCCCTTGGGGCAACCCATATTTCTCGGTCAGCGCTCCCAGACTCGCGAACTTCCCATCCACAAACAGATCTTTCAGTTGCGTTATTCCTGCTCTTTGCCACATTCCATATCCCCCATCCATTCCCCCCGGGGCAAACCTATGGTTGTTTCTTATCGGGGACCCCCCCAAGGCTCCAGTCTTTCCCCTATGCCGTCTCCACTGTCCCCAAATCTTCAGTGTAGCCACCACCACCGGGCTTGTGGTGTAGTTCCTCGGTGAGAACGGCAATGGGGCTGTCACCATAGCCTGTAGGCTAGTCCCCCTACAGGACGCCCTCTCTAATCTCTTCCACGCCGCTCCCTCCTCCTCTCCCATCCACTTACTCACCATTGAAATATTAGCGGCCCAATAATACTCACTTAGGCTCGGTAGTGCCAGCCCCCCCCTATCCCTGCTACGCTGTAAGAATCCCTTCCTCACTCTCGGGGTCTTCCCGGCCCACACAAAACCCATGATGCTCTTTTCAATCCTTTTAAAAAAAGCCTTCGTAATCACCACCGGGAGGCACTGAAACACAAAGAGGAATCTCGGGAGGACCACCATCTTAACCGCCTGCACCCTCCCTGCCATTGACAGGGATACCATATCCCATCTCTTGAAATCCTCCTCCATCTGTTCCACCAACCGCGTTAAATTTAACCTATGCAATGTGCCCCAATTCTTAGCTATCTGGATCCCCAGGTAACGAAAGTCCCTTGTTACCTTCCTCAACGGTAGGTCCTCTATTTCTCTACTCTGCTCCCCTGGATGCATCACAAACAACTCACTTTTCCCCATGTTCAATTTATACCCTGAAAAATCCCCAAACTCCCCAAGTATCCGCATTATTTCTGGCATCCCCTCCGCCGGGTCCGCCACGTATAGTAGCAAATCGTCCGCATACAAAGATACCCGGTGCTCTTCTCCTCCCCTAAGTACTCCCCTCCACTTCTTGGAACCCCTCAACGCTATCGCCAGGGGCTCAATCGCCAGTGCAAACAATAATGGGGACAGAGGGCATCCCTGCCTTGTCCCTCTATGGAGCCGAAAATATGCAGATCCCCGTCCATTCGTGACCACGCTCGCCACTGGGGCCCTATACAACAGCTGCACCCATCTAACATACCCCTCTCCAAAACCAAATCTCCTCAACACCTCCCACAAATAATCCCACTCCACTCTATCAAATGCTTTCTCGGCATCCATCGCCACTACTATCTCCGTTTCTCCCTCTGGTGGGGCCATCATCATTACCCCTAACAACCTCCGTATATTCGTGTTCAGCTGTCTCCCCTTCACAAACCCAGTTTGGTCCTCGTGGACCACCCCCGGGACACATTCCTCTATTCTCATTGCCATTACCTTGGCCAGGACCTTGGCATCTACACTTAGGAGGGAAATAGGTCTATAGGACCCGCATTGTAGCGGGTCCTTTTCCTTCTTTAAGAGAAGCGATATCGTTGCTTCAGACATAGTCGGGGGCAGTTGTCCCCTTTCCTTTGCCTCATTAAAGGTCCTCGTCAGTACCGGGGTGAGCAAGTCCACATATTTTCTATAGAATTCGACTGGGAATCCATCCGGTCCCGGGGCCTTTCCCGCCTGCATGCTCCTAATTCCTTTCACCACTTCTTCTACCTCGATCTGTGCTCCCAGTCCCACCCTTTCCTGCTCTTCCACCTTGGGAAATTCCAGCCGATCCAAGAAGCCCATCATTCTCTCCCTCCCATCCGGGGGTTGAGCTTCATATAATTTTTTATAAAATGTCTTGAACACTCCATTCACTCTCTCCGCTCTCCGCTCCATCTCTCCTTCCTCATCCCTCACTCCCCCTATTTCCCTCGCTGCTCCCCTTTTCCTCAATTGGTGTGCCAGCAACTTGCTCGCCTTCTCCCCATATTCGTACTGTACACCCTGTGCCTTCCTCCATTGTGCCTCTGCAGTGCCTGTAGTCAGCAAGTCAAATTCTACATGTAGCCTTTGCCTTTCCCTGTATAGTCCCTCCTCCGGTGCTTCCGCATATTGTCTGTCCACCCTCAAAAGTTCTTGCAGCAACCGCTCCCGTTCCTTACTCTCCTGCTTCCCTTTATGTGCCCTTATTGATATCAGCTCCCCTCTAACCACCGCCTTCAACGCCTCCCAGACCACTCCCACCTGGACCTCCCCATTATCATTGAGTTCCAAGTACTTTTCAATGCACCCCCTCACCCTTAGACACACCCCCTCATCTGCCATTAGTCCCATGTCCATTCTCCAGGGTGGGCGCCCTCCTGTTTCCTCCCCTATCTCCAAGTCCACCCAGTGTGGAGCGTGATCCGAAATGGCTATAGCCGTATACTCCGTTCCCCTCACCTTCGGGACCAATGCCCTACCCAGCACAAAAAAGTCTATTCGCGAGTAGACTTTATGGACATAGGAGAAAAACGAGAACTCCTTACTCCTAGGTCTGCTAAATCTCCACGGGTCTACACCTCCCATCTGCTCCATAAAATCTTTCAGTACTTTGGCTGCTGTCGGCCTCCTTCCAGTCCTGGACTTCGACCTATCCAGCCCTGGTTCCAACACCGTATTAAAATCTCCCCCCATTATCAGCTTTCCCATCTCTAGGTCCGGAATGCGTCCTAGCATCCGTCTCATAAAATTGGCATCATCCCAGTTCGGGGCATATACGTTTACCAAAACCACCCTCTCCCCCTGTAGTTTGCCACTCACCATCACGTATCTGCCCCCGTTATCCGCCACTATAGTCTTTGCCTCGAACATTACCCGCTTCCTCACTAATATAGCCACCCCCCTGTTTTTCGCATCTAGCCCCGAATGGAACACCTGCCCCACCCATCCTTTGCGTAGCCTAACCTGGTCTATCAGTTTCAGGTGCGTTTCCTGTAACATAACCACATCTGCCTTAAGTTTCTTAAGGTGTGCGAGTACCCGTGCCCTCTTTATCGGCCCGTTCAGCCCTCTCACGTTCCACGTGATCAGCCGAGTTGGGGGGCTTCCTACCCCCCCCCCTTGTCGATTAGCCATCACCTTTTTCCAGCTCCTCACCCGGTTCCCACGCAGCTGTATCTCCCCCAGGCGGTGCCCCCCCGCCCATCCTCTCCCATACCAGCTCCCCCCTCTCCCCAGCAGCAGCAACCCAGTAATTCCCCCCTCCCACCCCCCCCGCTAGATCCCCCGCTAGCGTAATTACTCCCCCCATGTTGCTCCCAGAAGTCAGCAAACTCTGGCTGACCTCGGCTTCCCCCCGTGACCTCGGCTCGCACCGTGCGACGCCCCCTCTTTCCTGCTTCTCTATTCCCGCCATGATTATCATAGCGCGGGAACCAAGCCCGCGCTTCTCCCTTGGCCCCGCCCCCAATGGCCAACGCCCCATCTCCTCCACCTCCCCTCCTCCCCCCATCACCACCTGTGGGAGAGAGAAAAGTTACCACATCGCAGGATTAGTACATAAAACCCCTCTTTGCCCCCCACATTCGCCCCACCACTTTGTTCGAACGTTCTTTTTAATAACCCGCTCATTCCAGTTTTTCTTCCACAATAAAAGTCCACGCTTCATCCACCGTCTCAAAGTAGTGGTGCCTCTCTCGATATGTGACCCACAGTCTTGCCGGTTGCAGCATTCCAAATTTTATCTTCTTTTTATGAAGCACCGCCTTGGCCCGATTAAAGCTCGCCCTCCTTCACGCCACCTCCGCACTCCAGTCTTGATAAACGCGGATCACCGCGTTCTCCCATTTACTACTCCGAGTTTTCTTCGCCCATCTAAGGACCATTTCTCTATCCTTAAAACGGAGGAATCTCACCACTATGGCTCTGGGAATTTCTCCTGCTCTCGGTCCTCGCGCCATCACTCGGTATGCTCCCTCCACCTCCAACGGACCTGCCGGGGCCTCCGCTCCCATTAACGAGTGCAGCATCGTGCTCACATATGCCCCGACGTCCGCTCCCTCCACACCTTCAGGAAGACCAAGAATTCTCAGGTTGTTCCTCCTTGCGTTGTTTTCCAGTGCCTCCAACCTTTCCACACATCGTTTCCGATGTGCCTCCTGCGTCTCCGTCTTCACCACCAGGCCCTGTATATCGTCCTCATTCTCGGCTGCCTTTGCCTTCACGACCCGAAGCTCCCGCTCCTGGGTCTTTTGTTCCTCCTTTAGCCCTTCGCTCGCCTGTAGTATCGGGGCCAACAGCTCTTTCTTCATTTCCTTTTTGATCTCTTCCACACAGCATTTCAAGAACTCTTGTTGTTCAGGGCCCCATGTTAAACTGCCACCTTCCGACGCCATCTTGGTTTTTGCTTGCCTTCCTTGCCGCTGTTCTAAAGGATCCACTGCAATCTGGCCACTTCCCTCTCCTTTTTCCATCCGTATCCAGGGGGGATTCCCTTCTGGTTTACCGCACAGTGTTTTTAGCCGTCAAAATTGCCGTTGGGGCTCCTATCAAGAGCCCAAAAGTCCGTTTCACAGGGAGCTGCTGAAACGTGCGACTCAGCTGGTCATCGCCGCACCCGGAAGTCCTCAAAGACCTTGTTAACCACCAACTTCCCTGCCCTGTCCCGCACCTGAACAATTTTCCTTGCCTCCTCCCTCCGAAGCTGACCCGCTAACATACATCCCGCCTGCTCTCCATGCTCGTAAACTGCACCCCTTGCTCGCCTCAATTGACGTACCACCTTCCTGGTAGATAGTCAGCCAAAGCTCGCTTGTAGTTCCTTCCTCTTTTCATACTTCGCTGGATCCCCATCTTCTGCATAACGCCTACCTACCTCCAGTATCTCATTTATCACCCGTTGCCGCTCCAACCTCTCCTCTTTGGCCACCCTAGCCTTGAGCGAGATCAACTTGCCCCTCACCACCACCTTTAGAGCCTCCCAGACAACTGCCTTTGACTCCCCACCTGTACAGTTGAAACCTACATATTCCCCAATTACTTTTTCAATTTTGTCACAGAACCCTCGGTCCCCCAACAGTCCCACATCTAATTTCCACCCCGGCCTCTTACCCCCTTCTCCAGTACCATATCCACCCAGTGTAGAGCATGATCTGATATTGCAATTGCCGAGTACTCCGAACCTTTAACCCCAGCCAGCAAAGCCTTCCCCACCACAAAAAAGTCGATCCGTGAGTATACCTTATGGACCGCCAAGAAAAACGAGTACTCCCGTTCCCTCGAGTGCAGAAACCTCTAAGGGTTCACCCCTCCCAGTTCCACCATTAGTCCAACCAAACCCCCCCCCCCTCTAAACTGGACCTACGAGCACAGCTGTGACCTGTCTAACTTTGGCTGTCTTGCTTCCTTTTGAAATAATCAATTCTCTCTTGCATGCCTTAGTTGAACCTGCCTTCACCATAAGGTCTTAAGGCCATCCATTCCAGATCCTAACCATTTACTCTGCATGTTTTTCCTCAAGTCATCATTGCTACTTTTGCCAATTATCGTAAATCTGTACCCTCTGGTTCTTGATCCTTCCAGCAAGATAATTTCCCCCAAGTATTCTGTCCAGCCCCTCATGATTTTGAAGACTCTAATCAAATCTCCCTTCAACCTTCCCTTCTCCAAGGAGATTAGTTCCAATTTCTCCAATCTCTCTATGTAACTGAACTTCCTCATCCTTGGATCAATTTTCATGAATCATTTCTGCACTCTCTCTAATGTATTCACATGCTTAAGTGTGGTGCCCAGAATTGGATGCAATACTTCCATTGAGGGCAAACGAGTGTTTTACACAGATTTAACTTAACTTCCTTGTTTTTGTATTCTATGCCCCTATTGATGAAGCCCAGGATTATGAATACTCTATTAAAACTTTCCCAGTTTGTGTGCCACTTTCAGTGATTAAGGCACACATACACCCAGGTCCCTCTGCTCCTGCACCCCCTTCAGAATTGCCCACTTTATTTTGCCTCTTCATGTTCTTGCTACCAAAAGGAATCATTTCGCACTTTTTAGAACTGTGTGCTATGCAAAAGTCTAGATTGTTAATATATATCAGGATAAGCAGCTGTTCTAACGCTGACTCTTGGGAAAATCCAACATAAACCTTCCTCCAGTCAGGTCAACCATTAACCACTGTTTCTTGTCACTCAGCCAATTTTATAGCCACGTTGCCCCTTTTATCCCATGAACTTTTGCTCATAAGTCTGCTAGGCATTTTATCAAATGCATTTTGGAAGTCTATGTACACCATGTTAGCAGCATTTTCCTCATCTGCTACCTCATCAAAAAACCCAAGCAAGTTAAACGTGATTTTCCCTGAAAAAAATCTGTGTTGTTTTCCTTAATTCACCTGGTTTCGTGCAAGTTACTGTTAGTTTTGTCCTGAATTATCGTTACTACAGGTTGAGCATTCCCGAAATGAAATTCCGAAAAACTAAATATTCCGAAATCTGCATTTGCTTTCGAGTGCCAACATGTCACGAGTGGAAATCCCACAAGGCGCCCGGGCGATGCTCAGTTCACAGAATGCATGCCGCACATGCGCAGTTCCCAATGTGCGGCGCACATGCGCAGTATATTCTGAAATCTGAAAAATTCCAAAATCCAATTTACACTCTAGACCCAAGCATTTCAAATAAGGGATTTTCAACCTGTAGAAGCTTCTCAACCATAGAGCCTGTAACTTCCATGTCTTACTCCCTTGTGCACCATGTTTCCATTGTGGCACCTCAATGAGAATATTGCAGATCAGTGAAGTGCAGTAATTGCATGTGAAAGTATCCATTAAGAAGAATTTAAAAATTATTTTATGGGATGTGGGCATTGCCGGCAAGGCTGCTGTTTGTTGTCCATTCCTAATTGCCCTTGAGAAGTTGGTGGAGAGCCACCTTTTGGAGCCACTGCAGTACAGACATATTTGCAGAAATGTTTCTGTACATTTGCTGTTAGTATACTGTTTATTGATTTTGTGTGGAGTGAATCGAATTGGCTAAGAACTAGTTTCTATAGTGAAGAGGCCCACAGGAGGCAGCAAATAGAAGGATCATCCACTTGCTGCTTCTGGCTTAAGTTTGTATTGTTTGCACTCATGCTGTGCGCTCGCATTATTGGGGATGGGGTTACACAGGGAGCCTCCTTGTCCTGTTGGCTGCTTAATTCCATTACTTCCATTGATATTGTCCTGTAAAATGCTGACATAGTATGGTGCAAAGCAGAGATGGGTACAGGTTAGTCCCACTGCACTGTTGCCAGTTTTGAGTGGAGCCAAGGCCTTTCTTGGTATTGGAAGGAAATGTCAAGAGGGAAGAGCCTGGGTAAATTTGCACTTTGTTTGTCATCCACTGAAGAGTAGGTGAGAAGCGAGGTGCTTAGTGGAGGTGGAAGGGGTCTGGCAGGGTTCTGTGAGAGAATGCACACTATGCATTCTCATTTATTCTGTGCTGCAGATATTGGGTAACATCAACTATATAAATGATTTTAATTAATACAAAAATGGAGGAACAAACAGTACTCAAATAGTGACATCCTAAAACTGCATTGCTGCCATAAGATAGTTCTGAGATCATACTGCTGTGTGTAATTTATCTGTTTTATTTTATTAACCCAGATCGAACTTGGCCTGTCTATAGCCAATTCCCAGGTTATATTTGAAAAGTCAGGTAGCTCGTCTCTGACTCTTATTGGTGAGTATATTTGAATCTTGTGATTGAGCTTTGCTGGAGCTAATCATGTATAGGCTTTTAAAATTTTAAGCTACCATTTGTTCCTGGCTGACTGACGTATCAAGTCTGACTGTAAATTTAAAACAAACTGATTCACTAGTATCTAAAACATTACATGTTTCTAAGGTTGAAAGCTGAAAAACTACCCGTGTTTTCTACTTTGCTTTCATCCTCTTGGTTTCCTCTTTTTCTTTCATGCCTCTTTTGAAGTTTCTGCTGTTTCTCACGCATGCACTCTTTCGTTCTCTGTCTACCCTCTACTCCCTGCCTTACACTTGATTCCCTCTGCTTTAAATTGCTCCCACAGAATTATAAGTGTATTCTATGGAGTAAAATTGGCTTCAGTTGTGCAATTTGAAGATTGCAACAAACAGCTATCCATCAATGAATGTGATACAGGTTTTGAAATGGAGTAAAGCAGCTTGATGTGTAAAACAGAACAATGCATTGCCCAGTGTGTCTCAGAAGCTTTGGTTGAGGCCATTCTGGTTCAAAATGCTGCCCTTTACGTTAGTGAAACCTCTTTTCTTGCATGTTTATGAAATGCTGAGCAGCAAAGAATATTAACTTGAAGGATTAACTTTTGTTCATTCTACAACATAGCATTGTTTTTCATGGAATAACCTCAGGCTGGGTTCATTATTTCGCATCGTTGACTGAAACTCTGCTGCTCCAACCCAGGCCCAGTGCTGCCCATGTCATTCTTAATTCTTGCTGCGGTAGTTTCACCAGGCTGAATTACCTAGTCCTTACAGTTTGGGTGGAGGCAAAATGTCCTCTGTTTGCCCATTGTAGATGTACAACTTATCTAACAAAGCCATTTCCGAGAGAAACCGAAACCTCAAGCAATGATGGGGACTCATAGATGAAAACTGATGGAGCAAGAAGGAACTGGATTTTTGGAAAAAGAGGATGTGTGAAAGGCCACTTGCCTTCAAAGGATGGATGGTGGGAAACATGCTTTGTCATCTTTGAATTGGTTAAATTGCATATTTTTGACAGTTCCTCGAGGACTTGCTCCCCTTCTTGCTCCCCTGAATCCAGTCCCTACTCTCATTGCTTTGAGGCAGGACCAATCAATCACTTGTTGTAGAATTGGTCATTTGGATTTGGCCTGTAGATAGAGTAGATTGAAACCTTCTGATTGTGCATAGCGAACTTGCAAAATGGTTCAGCCGTGACCCTAACTTGCATAAGTATCTGCTGTTGTTTCAATTGTAAAACTGTCTCCCAAGTGTTAGCTTCCCACGATTTGTGAAATAATACCCAGGCTTGCACAGTTCAGTTAATAATTGGAATTCTTAAACAGCAGATGTGATACTCCCTTAATTAGTTGCCCACAAATATATAATGACCTGCACCCCTCTAATCGAGGCTGATTCGGAGGAACATATTTTCATGAGTTCTGTGAATTGTCATTGGATTCTGTGTCTCTGTCACCTTGCACAAGGTGCTATTATAATGACATCTCAAGTGGGTCAGAGCTTGTGTAAACTGCGCTACCTGGGGCTAGGTCAGTTCAAAGTTTCAAAACTAAGATTGATAGACCTTTGTTAGGTTAGGGTAGAAGGGATATGGAACCAAGGTGGGTAATAGGGGCTGATTTAGCACAGTGGGCGAAACAGCTGGCTTGTAATGCAGAACAAGGCCAGCAGCGCAGGTTCAATTCCCGTATCGGCCTCCCCGAACAGGCGCCAGAATGTGGTGACTAGGGGCTTTTCACAGTAACTTCATTGAAGCCTATTTGTGACAATAAGTGATCTAATTGAATGATGGCATAGGCTCATGAGTTCCTCCGTTCATCCATGGCCATTTGTGAAATGCAGATCTACAGTGCAGCAGTCCACCTTTGATAATGGCACGACATCTAGAGGAATGAAGTTGAGTTAACATTTGGGCCGAGCAATGTTCAGAGGTCACTGATTTTTGTTCCACTGAACAGTATTCATTGTGCAGTATGCAAGTCTATTGACTCGTGAACGTGTTTGCCTATGAAAAACCAGTGGATGGAAAGATTGGCAGAGACCAGTGATGGCCTGTTGAGGCAGGTTGAACTCTCATTTTCTTTTTCTTGAATAAGTCTATTTATGTAACCAGCTGTTGATAAATCAGGTTTGTTTTTGCCCTGTAGTGTGAACTGTAATTTTTCACGGGTTTAAAACTGCGATGGGAGTGACCCTGCTGCCTGTACATTCCAGGTGTGTTGCTGCAGCTGCTGTGCATTCAATCATATCACAATGCTGCTACCATATTTGTACAGAATTCAGCTCTGTGGAGTGGCAGATTTGTGTACTAGCTAATGGACGCTTAGATTGGATAATTGTTGCTGCTCTGTGGAGTCTTGTGCAATGTACATGTGAGCTTTGGACTATTGAAGTCATGTTAGGTGTTCAGACCTCCTGAAATCCAATGTGTGTGGACTTTGTGGCATACGTGCAATCACAAGTAACTTTTAGTATGGAACGTCCACAGTGCAGAAGGAGGCCATTCGGCCCAGCGAGCCTGCACCGGCTCTTGGAAAGAGCACCCCACTTAAGTCCACACCTCCACCCTATTCCCGTAACCCACTAACCCCACCTAACCTAAGGTCAATTTAGCATGGCCAATCCACCTAACCCTGCACATCTTTGGACTGTGGGAGGAAACCGGAGCACCCGGAGGAAACCCACGCAGACATGGAGAGAAGGTGCAGACTCCGCACAGACAGTGACCCAAGCCGGGAATCGAACCTGAGGCCCTGGAGCTGTGAAGCAACTGTGCTAACTACTATGCTACCATGCTGCCCTTCATCCCAACTGTGTCAACTTTGTGCATTGTTACATTTCTGACATTGAATGGAACAAAACGTTTTTTTAAAAACTTGAAACAATTGTCCAATAATTGCTCCTAGACTCCCATCTCTTTCATTCCCAAAGATGTAGAATCCAGTAGAACCTGAGTCCCATGGGTGCCCGAGCGGTTGTTTTCATAGATTATCATAGAATTTACAGTGCAGAAGGAAGCCATTCGGCCCATCAAGTCTGCACCAGCTCTTGGAAAGAGCACCCTACCCAAGGTCAACACCTCCACCCTATCCCAGTAACCCCACCCAACACTAAGGGCAATTTTGGACACTTAAGGGCCGAATGGCCTCGTGCAGTATTTTCTTAGGAGGCTATGAAAATAGGAAACTTCACCTTAATAATTTTTCTTATTTGATAGTCATCCTTTATGTAAAATGGTTGTTGTTAATAGAATTACGGTCAAAATTTATTTCTTGCCTTTGGAGTATTTTTGCAAAGAGCTGTCCTAAAAATGTTGCTAATTCTGGCAATCATTGCCCATCCCTAGTTGCTACTAAAAGATGGTGGTAACTTACTGGCTTGTTAGACCTTTTCAGAGGCCAATTCTGTTGTGTGGCCCCAGGTCACTGTCTGTGTGGAGTCCCTGTGTCTGTGGGTTTCAACCCCACAACCCAAAGATATGCAGGGTAGATCAATTGGGCATGCTAAATTGCCCCTTAATTGGGGGGAAAAAAGAATTGGGTACTCTAAATTTATTTTTAAAAACTGATTGTAAGATGTTTTTGTTAATCATAAAAAAATCAGGCAGGCACACAAATAGAGATGAATGAATCGATAGATAAATAAATAGAGATTGATGACAGTACTTGGTAAATTGCTTCTGTCTTGTACATAACCACTGGGTGGCGGCAGATTTATGTCGTTCGAGTATGTCATGGCTTTCTCTACTTTGTCTTTCAAGGCAAATCCAAAACCAAGCAGGGAAGACAATCCATTATTAACCCAGACTGGAACTTTGAGAAAATGGGAATCGGCGGTCTTGACAAGGAGTTTTCCGATATCTTCCGCCGAGCATTTGCTTCAAGAGTTTTTCCTGTGGATCTTGTGGAACAGATGGGTGAGTAGTTGCATATGGTAATCCAGTAACAGTAGAGAGACATGTTGATGTGAACATTGACTAGTTTTGATACATTCATAAGATTTATGTATTAGAGGGATTTATTTCATTGCCTGATCAGATATAAACCACTCCACCAACCCCACATCTTGCTTTGTTTCAGTATTTTACTCCATGATTGTACTAGTTGTTGCTGTGAGGTCTCTTATCGGATGGAAGGTAATGATTGAGCTGCTGTCTTCTCTGGCCCCTGTCAGTTTCACTCTGATAGATTAGTGGGTGGTGCATTGCCGTGAAATGAACTGATGGCTCTGTTGTTCTTGTCATCCTCCTCCTTTCCATGTTCAAGAAACTTTTTTCTGAAGCTGATGACTTTTGACCTCCTCTTGTGGTATGATAACATTTGATAAAACTTCAGTTTTTCCTGATAAGCAGTTCCCAGGACTGCAATGTGCAACTTTGAAGTAACCGTTGTTTAATTCAATGTTTCCTACCTTGTTGAACAGAAGAAAACCTGACACATGGCCAAGTGAAAACAGCGATTTTCCCTTAACCGATTGCCCTAATTTTTACTGTGAAATGTTCATGGTTTTAGTTTGTATCAATTAGCAGCCTTAAGCTAAAGCTAGCCAAAGGGTGTTTAGTACTCCAGGGGTTGCTTTAGTGAATGTCACTTGGCTGCAATCTGGATAAGCAAATCAGTTTCAAATGATTATGGGATTTCATGGGATAAATAAAAAGGGAGCGATTTCCTTTGGTCGAAGAAGTTCAGAACAGAGGATCTTGTTGGATCGAATGGCCTGTTTCTCTGCTGTAATTTCTGTTGTGTAACCAGTGAGGGATACATACAGAACAGTAAAATCCAAGCAATCGACGAGTTAATATAAACCCCATGCATTAATGTAATTTCTGAATCCAAACAAGACTTCCCTGTTTGCATGCTCAGCTGGTTCTCACAAAGTGAGAAAAACAACTCCGATTTGTACTTGTTGAAAATTAAAATTATTGATTTTAAACTTTGGCCAAATGCTTTAATTTGAGGTATGGAAGTGGGGGTAGGTGATTGAATTACATTGCTGTTCTTTCTCCATTCAATGGTTTTCACTTTCTACCCTTCCATGTGATGTCTGATTCCCCTGCTGATTGTGGTCAGATTGCATGGGTCACGCACCTGCTTTAGTGGGTGAGGTTCTGCTCAGTGAGGATTAGTAGCGGCTGACAGCAAACCTTGTAGGTCCAAGCAGCGATCACCAGCACACCTGGCTTATCGCCTGAACTCCGAAGCTCCCAATAGCAGGTCGCACAAAAGTAAGAGATGAAATAATAACCTTTAATGCACCATCTTTGAAAGGCCATCTAAACCCTGATAAAATTTAATTTAGCAAAAGGCTTAACTTGCCAGCACTGTAGGGTCATCTCTTCGATTGGCTGTCAAACATTCAGGTGGTTTCATTACTGGGGCAATTTTGACATGTCCAGAATGTGCTGTCAACATTTCCTGGCATGGCTCCAGGTTCTTGACTTGTCTAAGCAGCTGTGCACTCATTTCATTAGTAAAAGGAGTGTCTGTGTGTCTTATCCCCTCCCCTCTCACTCTCACTGATGTTGGGGGGATGTTTCCAAGCCCTCATCCCTGTGTTTATTGTAATTCAGGTACTAACTCTTTGAAGTAGTTCCTTTGCAAATCTGTTTGTTTAATATGCTATATCCCGATAGAGTAGTAAAATTGGGGGATTTATTTTAATCCTTTAAATTCTGCTCCAGCACCTCTGAACAACATCATATAATGCAACAGGATTAGCAATTGCTTGGCTATCTGGAAATTCTTTTTTTTTATAGGAATAAAGCCTAAGCATAAGTGATTTGTGGTGCTTTGTCTACTTGAATCTTCTGTGGAGTGGCAATCACCACCAGATTGCACCCTGCTCCTTTTCACTCACCTTAGTCACCAAGTTTCTTGCTCAGACGTCCGACTCTGGCCTGCTGAGAAATGTGCAGCATAGCTGCTCCTAGAGTCCTCCTGTGCAATGCAGGATCATTGGGGGGGAAGGAAGCAATGGGCACTCTTTATGGCTCGTTGCCACATTTTGAGAAGTTAATTGTTCCAGACTGGAGTGGTAGAGTTAGTCGGATGGTCATGCGGGCATTAGGAGGTTGGCGGCAATCAGAGAGGTGGGGAATAATTGTGCGGTTGGGAGACGGTGTTCGGGGTAGGCAGGAGGGGTGGGGGTGGGTGGGAAGGCCAGGGGTGTGGAGGATTGTGTGGGGTTGCTTTGGGGTAGTCAGGGGGTGGAGGATACGATTTAGTCAGGGTTTGGGAGAGTCCATAATATAGTTACTCAGTAATTAGAACTGGTTTTAATCCTACCTTTTCCTGGGTAGTTGTTCTGCTCAGAGAAAAGACGCTTTCTCTTCTGTAGAGCCTTGGTGACAACTCAACTGGAGTGTTGTATTCAGTTTTGGTTCCCTTATCCAAGGAGATATATCCGTGCCATAGAGGTAATGCAATGAAGGTTCACCAGATTAATCCTTGGGACAGTGGGCTTGTTTTATGAGCAGTGATTGGGGAGACTAGGCCTGTATTCCCTAGAGTTTGGAAGAATGAAAGGTGACCTCATTGAAGCTTACAAAATTGTTGCAGGGCGTGACAACGTGATGTAGATAAGATGTTTCTCCCAGCTGGTGAGTTTAAACCAGGGGACATAATCTCAGGATAAGGGGCAGGGCTTTTAAGACCGCGTTGAGGAAGAATTTCTTCATTCGTGATGAATCTTTGAAATTCTCTACCCCAGAGGGCTGTGATAAGTTCGATCACTGAGCATGTTCAGAACAGAAATTGATGGATTTCTGGAGACTAATGACACCAGGAAATAGGGAGATGGTGCAGGAAAGTGGTGTTGAGATAGTTGATCAGCCGTGATCTAATTGAACGTCGGAGAAAGCTCGATAGACTGAATGGTCTACTTATGTTCCTATGTTCCGAAGAGACTTTGAACTGACTGAAGCCTCTGATGCTGATTTAGAGTTTCTGAGGGTTCCGGGCTCAGGGCAATTACCCAATAGAATTTGAAACTTCTTGGTAAATTCCTATGTAATCTTTGCCTCAGGATCTTCAAGGGGTTCCCCAGCGCATCTTCCAGAGTACCTCTGGCCCAGCCCATAGTGTAGACTTGAAACAGTGTGTGCTGATTTTACTGAGTCACCCATCAGGGGAATTTCTCAAAATATTTGCTTAGAATGTTCACCCCTGAACAATTTGGTCACTGGATAGAAGATTAATGGACTTCTGTGACCAGTGCAATATTCTTCAAGTCTAACTACAATACAAAGATCTCTCTGGTAAGGTTTGGATGAAAGGGTGATTGAAGAACTATAAGAATTATCCCTTCTCTCTTGTGCCAAGATGGGTAACGATTTATTTTTCCTCAGTGGGATTTGGGCATTGCTGGCATGACCTGCATATGTTGCCCATTCCAATGTGCCCTTCAACTGAATTGCACAGCCATTTCAGAGGGTAGTTACGAGTCAACCACATTATTGTTACATGTCGGCCAAATCAGGTAAGGACTGCAGATTTCCTGCCCCAAGGACACCAGTGAACCAGATGTGTTTTTACGACAATGATAGTTTCATGATCATCTTTGCTGAGACTACGGCAGCACGGTGGTGCATTGGGTAGCACTGCAGCCTCACGGCGCCGAGGTCCCAGGTTCGATCCCGGCTCTGGGTCACTGTCCATGTGGGGTTTGCACATTCTCCCTGTATTTGCGTGGGTTTCGCCCCCACAAACCAAATATGTGCAGGGTAGGTGGATTGGCCACCCTAAATTGCCCCTTAATTGGAAAAATGATTTGGGTACTCTAAATTTATTTTTTAAAAGTCTTTACTGAGACTTACTTTCAATTCCAGATTTAATAATTGAATTTAAATTTCACCAGCTGCCCTGGTGGAATTTGAATCCATGTCTCTAAAACATTAGCCTGATTGCTAGTCCAGTAACATTACCACTATGCCACCGTCTCCCCAAAACATTTATAGTTGCACAGATTAAGATATATATCCAGGTACACTGTTGTGAACAGTCCATCAACTAGGTTTCCAGCTTTCCTATGTTGTTTCATAGTAGCAGAAAAGGGCCACAGCCCATCAGAGTTATCCTACGCTGTTGTTTGATACTTTGCTTCTTGGTGCTCATAATGCCTTTTGCAGACCTGCATTCTATTCGTGTCTGAAGAGGTGAGGAGGGGCAAAGTGAAACGCAAAGTGTGAGAGTTTGTAAAAGTGAGCAGGGTGACTTGAGCAGTCAGCTGTTGTATATTAGAACACTGCTGGCAACATTCATGGCATAAACCTATCCCTCCCCTATTTTATATTCCTGTTCACACATGATTGCAAGGATGACAGATCATCTGCTATTATTGCTATGCAAAGTCATTTGGAACAGGGTGTGAGCACAGCGAGGGTTGAATCCTTTCTCTCTTTCTCACTTTGTGTGTGGCACTGTTCCTCCCACTCCATTTCTTTCATTTAGGTGTCAACGGTGGCTCTGTTGGTAGTTCTCCCACCTCTGAGTCAGAAGATTGAGAGTTCAAGTTACACTCCTGAAATCACAGAATCTTGATTGACACTTGAGCTTTCCACTTGTGAGAACCAAGACCCCATTCCCCCCCCCCCCCCTCAGATGGATGTAAAAAATACAATGAGAATATTTAGAAGCCAAAATGTTCTGGCCAGTATTTATCCCTCAACCATCATTGAAAGACTAGGCATGATCCAATGGCTACACTGTGCCCAAAAAGCAGCTTGCTGCAGAGCAGCATGGCCAATAGAAGCTGGGAGACCCCGCTCCTGGGATCTACCCGGCATGCAACACCTCGCGAAATCCAACACAACCTCGTGAAATGTTGCGATGTAATCCCCGCCCATTATGGGAAATGGTTTGGCAAATCTGCATTTTAGAGCAAGACAGCTAGTCTAACTCTAATGTGCTAATTCCCGAGGTACCTAAGGCTTTGGGATTCTTGTCGTCACCTCGGAGTCCTCGGGTGAGTGCCGTTCAACACTGGTCTCCACAACCGGGGAGCAGACAGAATGGCACTTGTGGGGGTCTCCCAGAGGATTAGAGGCCCCCAGCTGCATGCTCTTTGGGGAGGGTGGTGACCTGGCACTATTGGTGCCAGTCTGGCACCCTGGCACTGCCAAAGTGCCCAGGTGGCATTGCCAGCTGGAATGGGCACTGCCATGGGGCCAGTTTGGCACTGCCAAGGTGCCAGGCTGGCATTTTGTGCGTGCGGCGATCGGATTTTGTGCGCGAGGTACCCTGCCTGGGTGTTGGCAGGTGCGGGGATAGCTCATTAGGGCTGGAGGAGGATCCCCCCGATTGCTTCGGGGGCCTCGGAGATCGGGACGGGCATTTAAAAATGCTACACTGGGGAGTTCTGGGTGAGCAGAGCTCCCCGGTGTACAAAACGGAGCTATGCGTGGCCTCAGTCGCACGTTCCCCGCTGAGGCACCTTATACAACGCTAGTCAGGTTGTATAGCGTCTTTCGTGGCACTGCGAGACTTGAAAACATGCGGCTAAACCTGCTCGCTATGCAATTTTGTTCCCATTTAGTTGAATTGAGCCCGCTGTCTGATCATAATCACACTGTTGTTTGTGGAGCACTGCTGTGCACAAACCGACATTAAAATAGTGATGACGTTTCAAAAATACTTAATTGACTGTAAAGGGCTTTTGAATATCCTGAGGTTGTGAATAGCAAATTTCTTACTTTGCCTCCCTATGCATTTTAAGGTGCAGACCGTTGATGTTTCTCAGTACACCCTCGGCTTCTTGCATGCTCTTTCAAGTGATCCCAAGTCGTTCACATTTTATATATGTAAAACAGGGGGGAAAGTCAGCCAAAGTTCCAGTTCCTGATTACTAATATTACCACTGGTAAGTCTGTATGTGAGGATCTTTGATCACGGCGGTAAGATTGTATTTGGCCACAAAGCACGCATGGTGGAATGGCCTGCCAGATTTGGATGCCTGCTCGGCTCAAGTTCCAACTATTGTTGCAAAACCGTTGCACAACAGGACATTGGGAGTCACGTGGAAGGGGAAACTGATGAGAAAGAAAATGACATTTGGTGGGTTCAGTGTGCACTTCACTATACAATCTTGCCCCAATTCTTGGGGGTGAGGAACTACCAGTGAAACAGAGTTCTTCAAGCTTCTTAGTGCAAGGTAGCCAAGAGCAAATATTTAGCAAGAACTCAAACCATCGAGAGAAGCTTTGTCAGTGGCCTAATATAGGAGTAATTTGCTGTCTAACTAATATTAATTATAAGAGTACCAGGAGTATTCGATTCCAGTTCATGCTCTCTCAGTACCTGGCAAACTTTTAATATCAGTCAGCCATGGCATTCAAATTGCAATTCGGGTTGCTTATTGACAAATTAAGCCTGTTTTTCCTAATTGATATTGCCCTTTTTTTCTGTGCTCAAAGTGCAGGGTTTTTGTTCTATAATTTTGGAGGAAAACTTCTCTTTATTTCAGTTATATGAATTTGCAGCACAGAAACAGGCCATTTGGTCCAACTAGTTGGATTGGATTGGATTTTGTTCATCGTCACGTGTACAAAGGTACAGTGAAAAGTATTTTTCTGCGAGCAGATCATTAAGTACATGAAAAGAAAATACATAATAGTGCAAAACAAGGTACACAGTGTAACTACATAACACCGGCATCGGGTGAAGCATACCGGGGTGTAGTGTTTTTTTTAATAAATATATTTTATTAAAGTTTTTCGATCAAGCAAAATTTTCCCATTTTACAACTTTGTAATAATATATACATTGATCGTTTTTAAAAAATAAATAATATGCTAACTAACGGCAACTGCCAACAACAAAATAAGAAACAACAGAAATAGTAACTAAAATAGTAACTTCGTAACATGTAATATAAATAACTAATATATAAACACACACATAAAACCCCTGAGGACCCAAATGAGTCCTCCTCTTCCCCCCCCCTCCCCCCTGGGTTGCTGCTGCTACCTTTCCTATTTTCCCTTATCGCTCTGCGAGATAGTCGAGGAACGGTTGCCACCGCCTGGTGAACCCTTGAGCCGAACCTCTTACTGCGTACTTTATCCGCTCCAATTTTATGAACCCTGCCATGTCATTGATCCAGGCCTCCACACCCGGCGGCTTAGCTTCTTTCCACATAAGTAGAATCCTTCGCCGGGCTACTAGGGACGCAAAGGCCAAAACATCGGCCTCTCTCGCCTCCTGCACTCCCGGCTCATCTGCAACCCCAAATATAGCCAACCCCCAGCCTGGTTCGACCTGGACCCCCACCACCTTTGAAATCACTTTTGCCACACCCACCCAGAACCCATGCAATACCGGACATGACCAGAACATGTGGGTGTGGTTCGCCGGGCTTGTCGCGCATCTCCCGCACCTATCCTCCACTCCACAAAATCTACTCAGCCTTGCTCCAGTCATATGCGCCCTGTGTAGAACCTTGAATTGTATCAGGTTGAGCCTAGCACACGAGGACCAAGAGTTTACCCTACTTGGGGCATCTGCCCACAGCCCCTCCTCAATCTCTTCTCCCAGCTCCTCCTCCCATTTTCCCTTCAACTCCTCTACCATCGTCTCCCCCTCGTCTCTCATTTCCCTATATATATCTGACACCCTACCATCACCCACCCATGCCCCCGAAATCACTCTGTCCTGGATCTCTTGCGCCGGGAGCTGCGGAAATTCCCTCACCTGTTGCCTCACAAATGCCCTCACTTGCATATAGCGAAATGCATTCCCAGGTGGCAACCCATATTTTTCTGTAAGTGCTCCCAGACTCGCGAACGTCCCGTCTAAGAACAAGTCCTTCAATTTCGCAATTCCTGCTCGCTGCCAAGATTTAAATCCCCCATCCATCCTTCCCGGGACGAACCTATGGTTGTTCCTTATCGGGGACCACACTGAGGCACCCGTCACTCCCTTATGTCGTCTCCACTGCCCCCAAATTTTCAGAGTTGCCACCACCATTGGGTTTGTGGTGTATTTTTTCGGGGAGAACGATAACGGCGTCGTCTCCAGTGCTTTTAGACTAGTTCCCCTACAGGACGCCATCTCCAGACTTTTCCACGCCGCTCCTTCCCCTTCCCTCATCCACTTACATATCATTGACACGTTGGCGGCCCAATAATAATCACTTAGACTCGGCAGTGCCAGTCCCCCTCTGTCCCTACTGCGCTGCAGGAACCCCCTCTTTACTCTTGGGGTCTTTCCAGCCCACACAGCTCATAATACTCTTGTCCACCTTCTTAAAAAAGGCCTTTATAATCAGTACAGGGAGGCACTGGAACACAAAAAGAAACCTCGGAAGGACCACCATTTTAACCGCCTGCACCCTGCCCGCCAATGACAGGGGCGCCATGTCCCACTTCCTAAAGTCCTCTTCCATCTGCTCTACCAGTCGTGCCAAGTTAAGCTTATGCAAGGTTCCCCAGTTCCTGGCCACCTGGATCCCTAGATACCCGAAATCCCTTGTTACCCTCCTCAACGGTAAATCGTCTATTCCCCTGCCCTGTTCCCCGGGGTGCATCACAAACAGTTCACTCTTCCCCATATTCAATTTATATCCTGAAAATTCTCCAAACTCCCTGAGTGTCTGCATTATCTCAGGCATCCCCTCCACTGGGTCCGCGACATACAACAACAAATCATCCGCGTATAATGACACCCAATGCTCTTCTCCTCCTCTAAGTACCCCCCTCCACTTCCTAGAGCCCCTCAGTGCTATGGCCAGTGGCTCAATTGCCAACGCAAACAGTAACGGGGACAGGGGACATCCCTGTCTTGTACCCCTATATAGTCGGAAGTGGTCAGATCGTTGCCTATTTGTAATCACACGCCACCGGGGCCCTGTACAGGAGCTGAACCCATCTAATGAACCCCTCTCCAAATCCAAATCTCCTCAGTACTTCCCACAGGTAGTCCCACTCCACTCTATCAAATGCTTTCTCCGCATCCATCGCCACCACTATCTCCGCCTCCCCCTCCGGTGGGGGCATCATCATCACCCCCAGCAGCCTCCGTATATTAGCATTCAATTGCCCCCCTTTAACAAACCCCGTTTGATCATCATGCACCACCCCAGGGACACAGTCCTCTATCCTCGTCGCCATCACCTTGGCCAAAAGCTTGGCATCTACGTTCAAGAGGGAGATAGGCCTGTATGACCCGCACTGCAGCGGGTCTTTGTCTCTTTTCAGGATCAGCGATATCGTCGCCTCCGACATCGTCGGGGGTAGTGTCCCCCTTTCCCTAGCCTCATTAAAGGTTCTCATCAGAAGTGGGGCCAGCAGGTCCACTTATTTCCTATAGAACTCCACCGGGAACCCATCCGGTCCCGGGGCCTTCCCTGCCTGCATGTTCCCAATTCCTTTTACCACCTCCTCCACCTCAATCTGCGCTCTCAGCCCTGTCATCTCCTGTTCCTCAACCTTCAGGAACTCCAGCTGGTCTAGGAAACGCATCATTCCCTCTTTCCCTTCCAGGGGTTGAGCCTTATATAGCCTCTCGTAAAATACCTTAAACACCCCGTTCACCCTCTCCGCTCCCCGTTCCATCTTTCCCTCCTCGTCTCTAACCCCTCCGATCTCTCTCGCTGCCCCCCTCTTCCTAAGTTGTTGGGCCAGCAGCCGGCTCGCCTTCTCTCCATAGTCATACTGCACTCCCTGTGCCTTCCTCCATTGTGCCTCCGCCTTACCTGTGGTCAACAAGTCAAAGTCCGTGTGCAATCTCCGTCTTTCCCTGTATAGCCCTTCATCTGGAGCCTCCGCATATTGCCTATCCACCCTCAAAATCTCCCTCAACAATCTCTCCCTTTCTTTACCCTCTTGTTTCCCCTTATGGGCCCTTATGGAGATCAGCTCACCTCTAACCACCGCCTTCAGCGCCTCCCAGACCACTCCCACCTGGACCTCTCCGTCATCATAATCTCTAGGTACCTTTCAATACATCCCCTCACCCTTACACATACCCCCTCGTCCGCCAACAGTCCCACATCTAATCTCCAGAGTGGGCGCTGTCCCTTTTCCTTTCCTACTTCCAGATCTACCCAATGTGGGGCATGATCTGAAATGGCTATAGCCGAATACTCCGTTCCTGCCACCTTCGGGATCAGCGCCCTTCCCAGGACAAAGAAGTCTATCCGGGAGTACACTTTGCGGACATGGGAGAAGAAGGAAAACTCTTTACTCCTTGGCCTAGTAAACCTCCAGGGATCCACTCCTCCCATCTGCTCCATAAAGCCCTTAAGCACCTTGGCCGCTGCCGGCCTCCTCCGGTCCTAGATCTGGACCGGTTCAGCCCTGGGTCCAGCACCGTGTTGAAGTCCCCCGTCCCCCCCATTACCAACTTTCCCATCTCCAGGTCCGGGATGCGCCCCAACATACGCTTCATAAAGTTCACGTCATCCCAGTTCGGGGCATGTACATTCACCACCACTGCCTCACCTTGCAATCTGCCACTCACCATCACGTATCTACCCCCACTGTCCGCCACTATGGTCTTCGCCTCAAACAATACCCGTTTCCCCACCAGTATTGCCACCCCTCTATTTTTCGCATCCAAGCCCGAGTGGAATACCTGTCCCACCCATCCTTTTCTTAATCTGACCTGATCCGCCAGTTTCAGGTGCGACTCCTGAAGCATGGCCACGTCTGCCTTTAGCTTCTTTAGGTGCGCAAGTACCCTTGCCCTCTTAATCGTCCCGTTCAACCCTCTCACGTTCCACGTGATCAACCGGGTTGGGGGGCTCTTTACCCCCCCCCCCCCCCCCCCCCCCCCCCCCTCGTCGACTAGCCATCCCCTTTTTTAGACCAGCTCCTCACCCGGTTCCCACGCACCCGCTTATCCCCCTGACGGCACCCTCCCGTCCCGACCACCCCATCCCGTAACAGCTCCCCCTTCCCCTTAGCAGCAGCAACGCAGTTAACCCCCCCACCCCTGCTAGATCCCTCTCTAGCTTAGTTGCTCCCCCCATATTGCTTCCGGAAGTCAGCAAACTCTGGCTGACCTCGGCTTCCCCCGTTTATCCTTAGCCTCCCATTATGTGAGGCCCCCTCCTTCCTGCGCCCCCTTTTCCCGCCACAATTTCCATAGCACGGGAACAAAGCCCGCGCTTCCCCCTCAGCCCCGCCCCGATGGCGCAGCTCCCTCTCTCCTCCCCCCTCCCCTTCCCCACCGGCGCCCACATTTCTTTGTGTCCCCCCCCTTCGAGGGGAAAGAAAATTTTCCCCCATCTGATTCACATTCCCTTACCACCACCTCACTACTTCATTTCAAACACTCTTTCTCCAATCTAGTCCAACTTCTCCTCTTCAATAAATGTCCACGCCTCTTCTGCCGTCTCGAAGTAGTGGTGTTTACCCTGGTATGTAACCCACAGTCTTGCCGGCTGCAACATTCCGAACTTCACTTTCCTCTTGTGGAGCACCGCCTTGGCCCGATTGAAACTCTCCCTCCTTCTCGCCACCTTCGCACTCCAATCCTGATAACACGCGGATCACCGCGTTCTCCCACCTGCTGCTCCGTGTCTTTTTCGCCCATCTCAGGACCATCTCCCTGTCCTTGTAGCGGTGGAACCTCACCACTATTGCTCGAGGTATTTCTCCTGCCTTTGGTCTTCTCACGAGGACTCGATACGCTCCCTCCACTTTCAGGGTGCCCGTCGGGGCCTCAGCTCCCATTAAGGTATGGAGCATCGTGCTCCCATACGCCCCAACGTCGGCTCCCTCTGCCCCTTCGGGAAGACCCAAGATTCTTAAGTTCTTCCTCCTTGAGCTATTTTCCAGGGCTTCCAGTCTCTCCATACACCTCTTATGCAGTGCCTCGTGCGTCTCCGTCTTCACCACCAAGCCCTGTATCTCGTCCTCATTTTTGGCAGCTTTTGCCTTCACTCCACGGAGCTCCATCTCTTGGGTCTTCTGCGCCTCCTTTAACCCCTCAATCGCCTGCAGCATCGGCGCCAGCACCTCCTTCTTGAGCTCCTCCACACATCGCCAGAGGAACTCCTGCTGTTCCAGGCCCCATACCAACTGGCTTCCCTCCGCCGCCATCTTGCTCCTCACTTCCCTTCTTTGCCGCTGCTCCAGAGGATCCTCCGCAATCTGGCCACTATTATCTCTTCTGTCCATTCACATCCGGGGGGACTCCCTTCTATGTCGCCTCACAGTGGGTTTAGCCTTCGAAAATTGCCGTTGAGGCTCCCGATAAGAGCCCAAAAGTCCGGTAAAACGAGAGGTGCCAAAACGTGCGACTTAGCTGGTCATCGTCGCACCCGGAAGTCTTACCGGGGTCTAGTGTTAATGAGGTCAGTCCATAAGAGGGTCATTTAGGAGTCTGTGAACAGCGGGGAAGAAACTGTTTTTCGGTCTGTTAATGCGTGTTCTCAGACTTTTGTATCTCCTGCCCGATGGAAGAAGTTGGAAGAGTGAGTAAGCTGCAGCGGGAGGTGTAGATGGAATCAATGGATGGGAGGCAGGTTTGTGTGATGGACTGGGCTGTGTTCATGACTCTCTGAAGTTTCTTACGGTCTTGGGCCGGGCAGTTGTAATACCAGGCTGTGATGCAGCTAGATAGGATGCTTTCTATGGTGCATCTGTAAAAGCTGGTAAGAGTTAATGTGGACATGCTGAATTTCCTTAGTTTCATGAGGAAGTATAGGCGCTGTTGTGCTTTCTTGTGGAAGCGGGCAGATTCTGTGGACCAGGACAGATTTTTGGAGATGTGTACCCCTCGGAATTTGAAACTGCCAACCATTTCCACCTCGGCCCCGTTGATGCTGACAGGGGTGTGTACAGTACTTTGCTTTCTGAAGTCAATGACCAGATCTTTAGTTTTGCTGTCATTGAGGGATAGATTGTTGTCGCTGCACCACTCCACTAGGTTCTCAATCTCCCTCCTGTATTCTGACTCGTCGTTATTCGAGATCCGGCCCACTATGGTGGTATCGTCAGCAAACGTGTAGATGGAGTTGGAACAAAATTTTGCCACAAAGTCGTGTGTGTACAGGGAGTATAGTTCATGCCAGTGTTTAAGTTCCATACCAGCCTCCTCCCACCCACCTTCATTTAGCCCTATCAGCATAATGACTTGCTATTGTAAATCTGTATTTCAAAGAAAGACAACACCATAACCTGTCCCTTTCTGTTCTCGCCCAAAGTGCTTGCATCTCTTGATGGCCAGCAAATTTTTGGGCTGACTGTTTTGCCTCTGTGCACTGCAGCCTCAGCACAATTACCTTTATCGAATTCAGGCTTTGTCTGTCCGTTGTAGCTCCTCTGTTTTCTGCCATATGTGCCAGAACTAAGCTGTTGTTGTTCTCATTCATGCTCAATTTAGCTTTTTAAGAGTTGCTTTGATTTGTCCAAACAACTTGCATAACTTTAAACGGGATGGTCATTTAAAAAAAAAAAAATGGATGCTAAGACTTGCACCTTTTAGTTGCCTGTAATAATTATCACAATTATTTATAAGGCATTCCATCCTTTGGATCAATGATGTGGCATGATATTCTGTTGCATTACTACGATTACCAGAGTTCTATCATTGTACATGAGCTGAGCTACATGCAGTGGCAGTGATTGTGTCTCAGCAATATGTGTCTTGCCTTCGTAATCCCAAATAATTCTCCAAAATCATCCAGAGCACAAATTACAGCTCCAAGTTTCCCTCTGTGCCCGTACTGGGTTAAACGTGATGTAGTAATGCAAGGTGCTTTGGATTGATCGAACACCCAGAGGTGACTACTTCCAACCTAACTCGTATTCTAATATTGCTGATGACTTCTAATTGGAATTGAGTTCATTTCCAAGCGTTTTGAGGATTATCAACATGGTGAATCGAGTAGGTTACTCTTAGTTCAAAGCTGCTTTTTTCAACTTGCTATTAGGAGAAACAATGTTGAATTATTAGGAGTGCAGAAAGAACAACTTGCCTCTGAAACTGCACAATCTCAGGATGCGCTAAAACAATTCAGTCAATTAAATATGTTTAAATTGCTGTTCCCTGCAGTTGTAGTGTGGGGAAACGTGACAGCCAATTTGTGTGCAGTAGGTCCTCTCGAATAACTAAGTTAACTCCAGAGAATCTGTCGCTTGATGGATGAATGTTAACCAGGACTGTGGGTAGACCTTTCTTGCGGTTTGATCATCTAAGATTTGACGCATGATTTCATATCTATTTGGAGAGACTAACTGGGTATTTTTTCAGCTAGGTACAATTGCATGCTATACACTGCCAAACAGCCATGGTAATTTCAACACCCACCCCATTCCTGCAACTCGGTGGAAAAATAGATTTCATTTCCATTTGCCGGGGTGGGGGGGGGGGGGGGGGGGGGCACGGAGACAGTGGTTGGCACTGCTGCCTCACAGCGCCAGGGACCCGAGTTTGATTCCGACCTCGGGTGACTGTCTGTGTGGAATTTGCACTTTCTCCCCGTGTCTGCGTGGTTTTCCTCCGGGTGCTCTCGTTTCCTCCCACAGTGCAAAGATGTGCAGGTTAGATGGATTGGCCATGATAAATTGATCCTAGGTGTGTCCAAAAGGGGTGGGGTTACAGGGAAAAGGCGGGGGATTGGGCTTCACAGGGTCGGTGCAGACTCGATGGGCGAAATGGCCTCCTGCATTATAAGGATTTATTGACTCTCTACCAATGTTTGCACATGCTATTTATAATCAAGGCTAGTAGTGTGATATAAAAGAATGATTGGATTAATGCTGTGCCCTTTAAAGAAACACCTCTCCAATCTGGGGAAGGGTAATTACCAGCACCTCATCACGATACACACCTCCACCTCCCCCACTGGACCAGCCGCCACTTATTCTTTAGTTTTGCTTTCACTGAACACTGATCTTCATTCTCCCATCATCACATTCTGATATCTTACCTTAATGCAACTACAATCTCCGTGTCCTGCCCTTAACCCTTCCTCTGTCTTGTGACCTATACACCGTTGTTGCCATTTTCTTAGCTCCCACCAATTACTGACCTTCTACTCTGCTCCAGCTGCTTCATATACAGTATACAATCGACCACTTTTCTCCCTCTCTCTAACTCTGAAGACGAGTCATGCGGATTCGAAACGTTAACTCTGTTTTCTGTCAGATGCTGCCAGACTGAGTTTTTCCATGTTTCTACTTTTATTTTGCATTCCAGCATCTATACCATTTTAGTTTTATGCTAGGATTTTATGCCTGGTTTATTTCTCTGGTAGGCATCCCAGCTTGAGGACAGGTGACATAATGCCTTTTAAGAATGTTGTAAAGGAGGGGAGTGTAACTTGTTGCCTAGGGCAGGTGAAGTCACAACCATCGACAGGGGAGTTGAGGAAAACAAGGATATGCAAGAATTGAAGGATTGTAGCGATCTTGAGTTGTGAGGCTGGAGGCGCTTGTGGAGTTGGGGAGCAATGAGACCATGGAGGGATTTGAAAACCAGGGATAATTTTAAAACGCAGACATTACTTAACTGGGAGCCAGTTTATGTTGGCGAGCACAGGGTGGTAGGTGATGACCAGTGACAACAGACCATAGACCATTATAACGAATACATCCAAGAATTGAAAGTGTTCGGAAACCACACTGTTCTGTTTGGGGAGCCTTTTGTGATTTTAATCCGTGGCCACGTATGCCAGACAATCTCTGCAATAAGACCCTATACAGATTTGCATACAATTTCTGGAGGGCTTCATGTAGAAGTGAATTGTTTTCGTTGCTGGCTTTGTTTTTAAAAATTCAGTGGGGATGCAGTGAACACATTAATCAGCCTTCTAGAAGTTAATAAAATATCTTGTTTTTATGGGTCAAAGTAAAAAATGTAATCTAACTGTGGGAAAGGCAACTGAAATATATCTGGAGAGAGTAGGTTGAGGATTCAGTCCATGGTACGGTATGACCTCCTGAGTTCAGTGTAAAACTCAGTTCTGTATTTAAGAGACAGCTCTTAAAATAATTTAAAATTTGCTTTGACAGAAATATGTTGTCCTAATTATCTTGCATCAAATCTATCCTGCAAGAGCAGGCAGCTTCCAATTGTGTTCCTCATTCATTAGTATTTATTGCTAAAGCACTGTAAATAGAATATTGTGGTGCTGTGATCGCCTATTTGTCAGTGTCTTGCTTAGCTGCAGTCTGTCAACATGCCGTAGCAGTTCAGCACTACATCTTTGAACTTCACTCATCACCCAATCCTCCTTCACACACACTTTCCCCATATACAAAAGGGATCAGATTGCCACTTAGTACTTATTAATGGCTTGTGCCTGACATTAATTTGGCAGGGCTGGTCTGATTTTGTTTCTTGTGTGGGACTGCAGTAGTGACTTTGTAGCCAATAGTCACTCTGGTTTTATCGATTTGACAATGTTTGTTGAACCTTATTAACTGCAGGACTTGAAGCTGCGATGCTGTTCGCAGGCTAAAATTAAAGTCAGGATGATACTTCAAGCGAGACGGCTGTGTTCTGCCAATGCAGGCACTTTTAAAAGTTTTAACTCGGCTTTGAGTTTTGTCACTGAGCAATAGTTATACTGCCACAAAACACTACTTCAAGGGAAATTAGGGATGGGCAATAATGCTGGCCCAACCAGCGATGCCCACGGCCAGTCAAAGAATGAAAAAATGGCTGTTCTTGTCTGCCCCAAGGGCGAAATGCTGTGGATGCTGGAAATTTGGAAGGAAAACAGAAAATACTGGAAATAACTCACCAAGTTTGACAGCATCTGTTGGGGCAAAATAGGTGTTTGTCCATCCGCGCTTGTGTCTGCGCAGAGAACTCTGGAGTCGGTCCTTCCCAATTCTCGTTTCCCTCCCCTCGTCCTTGCTGGCTTTTCTGCTGGGCGGTTGGCTCTTTCCCATTTTTAAATTGTTTCTTGTTGATACGGTTTGCGGGGGTGTCATTGATCGTTTGGTGTCCGTTTGATGGGGTTAAAAGGTTGTATTCGAGAATTCATACGAGAGCCACCTTGCATACGACCATTCAGCTAATGGCCGCCAATGGAAGATGCCATGTTCAACATATTGGTCCCCCAACAAAATACAAAGGCAAAGCAATTTAATACTTAAGGTCTTGGGAACTTCTTCTGGTTTTTGCAGCCATTACCTGTGAGTTTATAGCATACAGCCCTCGGCAGCACTACTCTTATTTTTTTGTGATTTAATCCTGTTCAATACTATATATTTTCATATTTTGTAATTTAATTTTGTTTCTTTTTGCCGTTCCAATGTTTTTCACTTAGTTTGTTCCTAATCTTTTTTTATTCCCTTATCATCCTGCTTTTGTTCATGCCTTTCCCTTTCATTTTAATGTTGTCATATTATTATTAATTCATAGCATGTCATTACTGGCTTGTTTGATTTGTTTTTTGATGGGATATCTTTCTCCTGGACTTACATGATTCTGTTTTCAATGATTCCATTGCTGTTTTTCTCTGTCCGTAGTTCATTTTCCCCGGTTCTACTTTGACCCCATTAAAATCAGTCACTTCTAATTTATTACTTTGTCTTTTTGTCTTATTTGTGTCCTTAACAATCGTTATCTGAAACCGTATTATGTTGTACATACAAATATACAAATTAGGAGCAGGAATAGGCCATTCTGTCCCTTGCATTTTCTCTGCTATTTGATTGAATTATGACTGATCTGATTATGGCCTCCGATTTATTTTCATGTCTATCCCCTATTAACAACTTTTTTCCCCGGGACTCACTTTTACCAACTGGCCAACCTTTGTGCCCCAAGCAGGTCAGACCCTGCGCCCCATGTCGGTCAGCCCCTGCGCCCCAATTCCCTGCTTCTTGTTTGCTAACCAATCCTTTATCCATGGTAAAGGGTGCTTCCCTGCTCCATTAGCTCTCATTTTGTGTAGTGCCCTTGATGTGCTGCCTCATCAAATGCCTTTTGGAAATTTGTGATCACTGTTGACTAGGTATTCCTCAATGTTTATTTCTCTTGCCTGTTCCAGTTAGTTTCCAATTGCTGTTCTTGAGCTTTTTTACTTAGTGGGTTAGAAGGGAACCCTGTACACGTTGTATGAACTCTGTCCCCCGTAACCGTTTGCGATTGAATAGGAAATGTTTACCGAGCAATTTACAATGGGAGAAGTTAGTCATTATTCGTAATTCTAGATTTTTCACTCTGCTGTGAGAATTTATATATAACTAGTTTTCATTGGTTATTTGTCTTACAATATGTCTTTGTCTTTCTCAGGTTGTAAACACGTGAAGGGTATTCTGCTCTATGGTCCACCAGGATGTGGGAAAACCTTAATGGCACGACAGATTGGGAAAATGTTGAATGCTCGTGAACCCAAAGTTGTGAATGGCCCTGAAATCCTCAACAAATATGTGGGTGAATCTGAAGCAAACATTCGTAAACTCTTTGCAGATGCAGAGGAAGAGCAAAGGAGGGTGAGTGTTCTGTGTGTTGATGAATCGTGACGATTTATTTCAAGTAGAAATGATAATTGGTGACATTGGAAAGGCAGAATATTGCAGATGGAGGAGGTGGGAGAGAGTATAGGTCAGCACTCCGATGTTAGCATTCTCTATCAAAATAAATGCTTACCTAAAGCAGATAGTATTGTGTATCAGAATACTCTTTCCAGGCCATGTGGTTGCACTTTTACATTTAATTTCCTTTTCTTCAAAAGAAAATAGTTCTGTAGAGAGAGGCCAAAATTATTATAAATTTAGCAGTGGTCACAAATAAAGGCTTATTTAGTATACCAAGCCCAGTTTAACCTTTTCGCTTGAACTGTTTCAGAGCAAAAATTGGCATTCCAATAAACTTTATACCTTGAGAATTTTATATCTGGTTTTTATATAGAACCTGCCAAAAGACTAATTATACTTGACCATTTCCAAGGGAGTTAAATATGTTCACTGGTCACTGAGAAATTCTTACTCATGTTCTTGCCATTTTATTGATGGTTAATTGGAGTGTCTGTGGAATTTTAAAAATATAAATTTTAAGTACCCAATTCATTTTTTTCCAATTAAAGGGCAATTTATCATGGCCAATTCACCGATCCTGAACATCTTTGTGTTGTGGGGGTGAGAGCCACGCAGACACTGGGAGAATGTGCAAACTCCGGGGCCGGGATCGAACCTGGAACCTCAGTGCTATGAGGCAACAGTGTTAACCACGGCCGCCGTGCCACCCGTGTCTGTGGAACTTTGCTAAATTCATGCTGAAGCACTTCAAAGAATCTCAGCTTTCAAAAAATATATTCTTGGGATTTGGGTGTCGCTGGCTGGGTGAGCATTTGTTGCCCATCCCTAATTGCCCTTGAACTGAGTGGCTTACTGGACCATTTCGGTGGGGGGGGGGGGTGTAGGGGCAGTTAAGAGTCAACTGCATTGCAGTGTGGATCTGGAGTCACATGCAGGCCAGACCAGGCAAGAACGTCAGATTTCCTTCCCTGAAGGACATTAGTTAAGCAGATCGTTTTTTACGACAATGGTTTCATGGTTATTATTAGACTTATTGAATTCAGTTTTCACCATCTGCCATGGTGGGATTTAAAACTGGGACCCCAGAGCATTCCTGGGTCTCTAGATTACTAATCCAGTGACAATACCACCATTAGACCAGAAGACCATAAGACATAGGAGTGGAAGTAAGGCCATTCGGCCCATCGAGTCCACTCCACCATTCAATCATGGCTGATTTCAACTCCATTTACCCGCTCTCTCTCCATAGCCCTTAATTCCTCGAGAAATCAAGAATTTATCAACTTCTGTCTTAAAGACACTCAACGTCCCGGCCTCCACCGCCCTCTGTGGCAATGAATTCCACAGACCCACCACTCTCTGGCTGAAGAAATTTCTCCTCATCTCTGTTCTAAAGTGACTCCCTTTTATTCTAAGGCTGTGCCCCTGAGACCTAGTCTCCCCTGCTAATAGAAACAACTTCCCTACGTCCACCCTATCTAAGCCATTCATTATCTTGTACATTTCTATTAGATCTCCCCTCAACCTCCTAAACTCCAATAAATATAATCCCAGGATCCTCAGATGTTCATCGTATGTTAGGCCTACCATTCCTGGGATCATCCGTGTGAATCTCCGCTGGACCCACTCCAGTGCCAGTATGTCCTTCCTGAGGTGTGGTGCCCAAGATTGCTCACAGTATTCTAAATGGGGCATAACTAGTGCTTTATAAAGCTTCAGACGTACATCCCTGCTTTTATATTCCAAGCCTCTTGAGATAAATGACAACATTGCATTTGCTTTCTTAATTACGGACTCAACCTGCAAGTTTACCTTTAGAGAATCCTGGACTAAGACTCCCTTTGCACTTCAGCATTATGAATTTTGTCACCGTTTAGAAAATAGTCCATGCCTCTATTCTTTTTTCCAAAGTGCAAGACCTCGCACTTGCCCACGTTGAATTTCATCAGCCATTTCTTGGACCACTCTCCTGAACTGTCTAAATCTTTCTGCAGCCTCCCCACCTCCTCAATACTACCTGCCCCTCCACCTATCTTTGTATCATCGGCAAACTTAGCCAGAATGCCCCCAGTTCCGTCATCTAGATTGTTAATATATAAAGAGAACAGCTGTGGCCCCAACACTGAACCCTGCGGGACACCACTCGTCACCAGTTGCCATTCCGAAAAATAACCTTTTATCCCAACTCTCTGCCTTCTGCCTGACAGTCAATCGTCAATCCATGTTAGTACCTTGCCTTCAATACCATGGCCCTTATTTTACTCAGCAGTCTCCCGTGAGGCACCTTATCAAAGGCCTTTTGGAAGTCAAGATAGATAACACCCATTGGCTCTCCTTGGTCTAACCTGTTTGTTATCTCTTCAAAGAACTCTAACCGGTTTGTCAGGCACTCCCCTTACTTAAATCCATGCTGACTTGTCCTAATCCGACCCTGCACTTCCAAGAATTTAGAAATCTCATCCTTAACAATGGATTCTAGAATCTTGCCAACAACCGAGGTTAGGCTAATTGGCCTATAATTTTCTATCTTTTTCCTTGTTCCCTTCTTGAACAGGGGGGTTACAACAACGATTTTCCAATCCTCTGGGACTTTCCCTGACTCCAGTGACTTTTGAAAGATCATAACTAACACCTCCACTATTTCTTCAGCTATCTCCTTTAGAACTCTAGGCTGTAGCCCATCTGGGCCCAGAGATTTATCAATTTTTAGACCTCTTAGTTTCTCTAGCACTTTCTCCTTTGTGATGGCTACCATATTCAACTCTGCCCCCTGACTCTCCTGAATTGTTGGGATATTACTCATGTCTCTCCACCGCCCACACGAGTCTTTACAACATGAAAAATCCCAGGTTGTTGGAATTGGCTAGACTATAAACTAAGTGTGGCTCTAAAGCTGCAATTACATTGGAATTAATGCTATGCTTAATACTGCCTGTGTGTTCAGCTGGTGGAAACACCCAGGTTTGAATCATACAGCATAGGAGGTGACCATTTGGCCCATCCTGCCTTTGCTGACTCTTTTGAAAGATGTATCCAATTTATTTATCCTGTACTTTCTCCATGGCCCTGCAAATATTTCCTGTTTAAGTATTTATCAATTCTTTTGAAGGGTGTTGTTGCATTCGATTCCACCAGCCATTAAGGTGATGTATTCCAAATAGTTAGAACTTGCTGTGTTTAATAAAAAAAACCTCCCCCTCTCCACTACCATTTCTAAGCCAAATAACTTAAATTTATATCCTTCAGTTCCCAACTCTCCTGATTAGTGGAAACAGTTTCTCCTCATCTACATCAAATCGCCTCATAATTTAGATCGCACCGTTCAAATTTCCTCTTCAAACTATCTCTTTTCTGAGGTGAACAATTCCTGTTGGCTAGTCCTTCCACATAATTAAAGTTCTTCATCCTGGTTTTGCTGCAACTCTAGGAGTCATTAATTTTTGGTCTGCAATCTGTTGTGGACTTTGTGTGTTTTCTGAATTTCTTCCTCCTACACTTCCCGACATCTACAGCAGACTCCATCAGCATTCTGAGCAATTCATCTGTCGCATTTTAAAAGAGCCATTTGCGCACCAGGAATGATTATATCAGTATATGGGTAAGAAAAATGCTGATATTAAGGTTGCAAGTGATGTGTGTTAATTATATGGTTCAGTGAAAAAAAAAAAGGTAGGATTTTTCTATTTGTTTTCTGCATCTGCTGCCTTTACTCAGCTTACATTTTTGCAGAATGCAAACAGTAAGCTTCAGTTAATAGGGTGGATTGAGCAGTATTAGAAGAGGAATCAGATTTTGAAAAACACATGCTAATGGCCGGAAATATTGTCAATGTTGTTGTAAATGCTCTGTGTTTTTTTTTAGAGATTCATAGAGTCATTGAATTTACAGTGCAGAAGGAAACCATTCGGCCCATCGAGTCTGCACTGGCCCTTGGAAAGAGAACCCTACCTAAGCCCACACCTCCACCCTATACCTACACCTCCCCCTAATCCCCGTAACCCCACCTAACCTTTTTTCTTGGACACTAAGGGTAATTTAGCATTGCCAATCCACCTAATCTGCACATCTTTGAACTGTGGGAGGAAACCGGAGCACCCGGAGGAAACCCACGCAGACACGGGGAAAACGTGCAGACTCCGCACAGACAGTGACCCAAGCCGGGAATCAAACCTGGGCCCTGGAGCTGTGAAGCAACCGTGCTAACCACTGTACTACTGTGCTGCCCTTTCAGTTTGATTATTTTCAGACTGTTTCAAAGTAGAATAATAAATAGGCGAGGGAACAAGTTGATATTCACAATATTTCACCTCTGGATTTTTACTTCCTTTTGATCTGGAATTCAGGCCTCAATTTTGAGGTGGTTCAAAACTCAAAGTAGTTTACGATTAAGCCCCTGCAAATGGGGAGAGGGACGAGGTAACACATGGCTCTTTCCAGGTGCTTGAAGTTTGTTTGGGGGTGGGGTGAGGGGGTTGTAAGGGGAGTGGGTTTTGTTGAACTCTGGGGAAACCTGTACATCCCATGTGCAGCAGTTCCAGGTACACAATAGAGCATTGAGTCTGTGGAAAGGGCCCTGCCATTCAAGTCTGTCATGTCAGCTTCAGTCAAAATGGATTCTGAGGACAGTTCTCGTCTCTTTTAATTAACCCTGGTTTTGTTGAATGTTGGTTACTATTTTGGACAGTGGAGGTTAAGGTTGGTGCATCTGTGTTGGATGAGAGCTACTTTTGAAAAGGTCAGCTCCCTTCTGAACCAGTGACGAGGCAGATCGCCAGGGTGAGGATAGATTACCAGAACAATATCCACACTGTGGGTTTATATTCATACCAGTCACCTTCTTCACATTTAATTCAAAAGGTTTATGCGACCTGTCTTTTCACAGCTTGCGGCAAATAGCGGCCTACACATCATCATATTTGATGAAATAGATGCCATTTGCAAGCAGAGAGGGACCATGGCAGGCAGCACGGGTGTACACGACACAGTTGTCAATCAACTTCTTTCCAAGATAGATGGAGTGGAACAACTGAATAACATCCTTGTTATAGGTAAGGGCTGTGTACTAGCCTGTGTGCCTTATTGCATGGATATTTTCCAAGATGGGAATTGGGTCGGGCAGCAGAATGGGGCTGTGAAGAGGAAATGTTTTTGCTGCTTACTTGCTCTATCTTGCTTGCTCTGATGTATTTCATCAGAGTACTGAATATGTATTAGAAGAAAACAATTTTTATAATTTGTACACCTTGTTCTTTGATCTACATTTCCAGCATTTTCTTAGTTTTGCTATGCCAGTGCTGTTTGTCGAAGGATATTCAAGTGAGCCATCACTTAGACTTTCATTGGTGGGGATTTATTGGTTGCCCAGTTGGTGTTTTTTTTTTTTGTTGCTACGCTTTTGGACCTGAATCCTTTTTTGTTTTAGCAGTTGACTACCAATGTAGAATTTTATCCAGTGCTTTGTGAAAATCTTACGTTATGTGGCACATCTACTGCACTTGCTTACATAATATGGCAGCAACTTCTAAAGGATATGACTCTAAACTGGTCACTGATTAACTTCTGGAATCGTCTCCTAGCCCAATCTTTCTAACTCTCTGCTGGCTGCCCTTCTATCGAGCCCTCTTTTTCCAATTGTTCCCAGCACAGACATATATTTTCCTCCATTCATTAATGTAAGTAGGGAAATTGGCATGATTTATAACAGTTTCCTGTTGTTATATTTGCAATTATTTTAATTCTCCGTCGAGCCACATCTATCTGTGCGCTCCTTAACATTGCTTCAAGTCCTTAAAGGTGATACTTAACCGACTAGTCTGAGGTTTCTGAGTCTATCTCCTCATACATGTTTTAAATATTGAGATTTAAATTTGTAATTGTCTGAGCTATTTTAACTTCTAGTTAAGTGGTTGTGGAATGCTTGAGGTCTCCAGATTAGTTTTTTTTTAATCCGAGAAAGAATTCCAAGTTTAAAGTGGTTCAGAGCAAACTTATTTGTTGGAATCTTTTCTTTCTTTCTTCCTTGATACGCAACCCAACATGTTAATATAATCTGAAACTGCAGCTGCTTTAATGTGACAACATTTGCTTAAAATTTATATGAGGCAGTTTCCCCTGGTGTCTTTTCACTGTTTCATCGAATATCTCCAGTGCAGAAGGAGGCCATTTGGCCCATCGAGTCTACATCAATCCTACTGTTATGGGCCAGAGCTTAGAAATTCCAAAGTATATTATGAAGTTCACCTGACCTACAACCTTTATGTTGAATTTGGCTAGGTTGAGCACAAGAGCCTTCCCTTCAGGTGTGATTCAACAGTCTTCCTAGACACTTCAATCAAATAAGCTTTCTTCTAAAAACTTAGTTAACATTTATATAAACACACAGCAAGAATTGTTAGCAATTACAAACATTAAAGACACCACACAGCTACAGTAATCTATGTATAACACCGTAACTGTTCCAATTCAAAAACTAAAATCCCCATAAACCAAAAGCCCCTTTTCAAGGGCGTGGCCCAGCACTCTGCATTCTCACTTGAATAAGACTGGCTTTCCCTGAGATTCTGACCGCGTCTCACCAGCAGGTTTAAACCCTTCCAGAAAGCAAACTATATGGTAAAAGCCACCACCAGGGTGATTTTTACTGGAACAGATATTTAAAATGAAACTAGAGAGAGACAGGCCTAAACCACTTTTTTCTCCTGTCTGAGTCCGCAGCAGTAAAATCTGAAAGTGAAAGTAAAACAGTATATATGTGAGCCAGCTTACAGTGCTGCCCTTGTTTGCACTGAGTGCTGAATTTAGGTGCATTTCAGTGCTATAGTGAATGTTTGGTGACTGAGGGAGTTGGGTGAGGAGGGAGCAAGGTGCTCCTTTCATTTCATTTCCTCAAAGAGCGAGAAGGGAGCTGGGAGTTTACAGAGAGTGCAGGTGACTGGGAGCAGAGTCGGAGGGCGGAGTTCCAGTTGGTCCACAGGGCAGCTACATTCTTTAGCGTAAGAGTTGTTTGTTTTTGGTTTTTTTTAATTTTTAATTTTTAAAATTTAACTTTGTGTTTTGTTTTTTGGGAGCAGCAAGCTATCATTCTTTCATTTCACAAAATCGCCAATTTTCGAGGGTTCACTTTGGAGAGTAGCAACAGATATATATCTTTTTTAAAGGGCCTAACGGGTGTTTAATCTTTTTTTCCCCCCTTTTAAATCTCTTTGTGTATTCAGATCAGAGGGGATGGAGGCTAGGGCAGTTGCATGCTCCTGCTGTAGGATGTGGGTGGCGTGGGATACCACCGGTGTCCCCGCTGAGTATACCTGCGGGAAGTGCACCCAAGTCCAGCTCCTCGGAGACTGCGTTGGGGAACTGGAGCTGGATGAACTTCGGATCATCCGGGAGGCAGAGGGGGTTACAGGGAGGTAGCCACACCCAAGGTACAGGACAAGAGTAGCTGGGTTACAGTCAGGTGAAGGAAAACAAACGAGCAGACAGTGCAGGGGTCCCTCGTGGCCGTTCCCCTTCAAAACAAGTATACCGTTTTGGAGGAGGGGGAGTGGCACTGTTAATTAGGGAGTGCACAACAGCTGCAGAAAAGGAGGTACATAGAACATAGACATAGAACAATACAGCGCAGTACAGGCCCTTCGGCCCACGATGTTGCACCGAAACAAAAGCCATTTAACCTACACTATGCCATTATCATCCATATGTTTATCCAATAAACTTTTAAATGCCCTCAATGTTGGCGAGTTCACTACTGTAGCAGGTAGGGCATTCCACGGCCTCACTACTCTTTGCGTAAAGAACCTACCTCTGACCTCTGTCCTATATCTATTACCCCTCAGTTTAAAGTTATGTCCCCTCGTGCCAGCCATATCCATCCGCGGGAGAAGGCTCTCACTGTCCACCCTATCCAACCCCCTGATCATTTTGTATGCCTCTATTAAGTCTCCTCTTAACCTTCTTCTCTCCAACGAAAACAACCTCAAGTCCATCAGCCTTTCCTCATAAGATTTTCCCTCCATACCAGGCAACATCCTGGTAAATCTCCTCTGCACCCGCTCCAAAGCCTCCACGTCCTTCCTATAATGCGGTGACCAGAACTGTACGCAATACTCCAAATGCGGCCGTACCAGAGTTCTGTACAGCTGCAACATGACCTCCCGACTCCGGAACTCAATCCCTCTACCAATAAAGGCCAACACTCCATAGGCCTTCTTCACAACCCTATCAACCTGGGTGGCAACTTTCAGGGATCTATGTACATGGACACCTAGATCCCTCTGCTCATCCACACTTCCAAGAACTTTACCATTAGCCAAATATTCTGCATTCCTGTTATTCCTTCCAAAGTGAATCACCTCACACTTCTCTACATTAAACTCCATTTGCCACCTCTCAGCCCAGCTCTGCAGCTTATCTATATCCCTCTGTAACCTGCTACATCCTTCCACACTATCGACAACACCACCGACTTTAGTATCGTCTGCAAATTTACTCACCCACCCTTCTGCGCCTTCCTCTAGGTCATTGATAAAAATGACAAACAGCAACGGCCCCAGAACAGATCCTTGTGGTACTCCACTTGTGACTGTACTCCATTCTGAACATTTCCCATCAACCACCACCCTCTGTCTTCTTTCAGCTAGCCAATTTCTGATCCACATCTCTAAATCACCCTCAATCCCCAGCCTCCGTATTTTTTGCAATAGCCTACCGTGGGGAACCTTATCAAACGCTTTGCTGAAATCCATATACACCACATCAACTGCTCTACCCTCGTCTACCTGTTCAGTCACCTTCTCAAAGAACTCAATAAGGTTTGTGAGGCATGACCTACCCTTCACAAAGCCATGCTGACTATCCCTGATCATATTATTCCTATCTAGATGATTATAAATCTTGTCTCTTATAATCCCCTCCAAGACTTTACCCACTACAGACGTGAGGCTCACCGGTCTATAGTTGCCGGGGTTGTCTCTGCTCCCCTTTTTGAACAAAGGGACCACATTTGCTGTCCTCCAGTCCTCTGGCACTATTCCTGTAGCCAATGATGACATAAAAATCAAAGCCAAAGGTCCAGCAATCTCTTCCCTGGCCTCCCAGAGAATCCTAGGATAAATCCCATCAGGTCCCGGGGACTTATCTATTTTCAGCCTGTCCAGAATTGCCAACACCTCTTCCCTACGTACCTCAATGCCATCTATTCTATTAGCCTGGGGCTCAGCATTCTCCTCCACAACATTATCTTTTTCCTGAGTGAATACTGACGAAAAATATTCATTTAGTATCTCGCCTATCTCTTCAGACTCCACACACAATTTCCCATCCCTGTCCTTGACTGGTCCTACTCTTTCCCTAGTCATTCGCTTATTCCTGACATACCTATAGAAAGCTTTTGCGTTTTCCTTGATCCTTCCTGCCAAATACTTCTCATGTCCCCTCCTTGCTCGTCTTAGCTCTCTCTTTAGATCCTTCCTCGCTACCTTGTAACTATCCATCGCCCCAACCGAAACTTCACACTTCATCTTCACATAGGCCTCCTTCTTCCTCTTAACAAGAGATTCCACTTCCTTGGTAAACCACGGTTCCCTCGCTCGACGCCTTCCTCCCTGTCTGACCGGTACATACTTATCAAGAACACGCAGTAGCTGATCCTTGAACAAGCCCCACTTATCCAGTGTGCCCAACACTTGCAGCCTACTTCTCCACCTTATCCCCCCCAAGTCACGTCTAATGGCATCATAATTGCCCTTCACCCAGCTATAACTCTTGCCCTGCGGTGTATACTTATCCCTTTCCATCATTAACGTAAACGTCACCGAATTGTGGTCACTGTCCCCAAAGTGCTCTCCTACCTCCAAATCCAACACCTGGCCTGGTTCATTACCCAAAACCAAATCCAACGTGGCCTCGCCTCTTGTTGGCCTGTCAACATATTGTTTCAGGAAACCCTCCTGCACACACTGTACAAAAAACGACCCATCTATTGTACTCGAACTATATCTTTTCCAGTCAATATTTGGAAAGTTAAAGTCTCCCATAATAACTACCCTGTTACTTTCGCTCATATCCAGAATCATCTTCGCCATCCTTTCCTCTACATCCCTAGAACTATTAGGAGGCCTATAAAAAATTCCCAACAGGGTGACCTCTCCTTTCCTGTTTCTAACTTCAGCCCATACTACCTCGGAAGAAGAGTCCCCATCTAGCATCCTCTCCGCCACCGTAATACTGCTCTTGACTAGCAGCGCCACACCTCCCCCTCTTTTGCCTCCTTCTCTGAGCTTACTAAAACACCTAAACCCCGGAACCTGCAACATCCATTCCTGTCCCTGCTCTATCCATGTCTCCGAAATGGCCACAACATCGAAGTCCCAGGTACCAACCCATGCTGCCAGTTCCCCTACCTTGTTTCGTATACTCCTGGCATTGAAGTAGACACACTTCAAACCACCTACCTGAACACTGGCCCCCTCCTGCGACGTCAAATCTGTGCTCCTGACCTCTATACTCTCATTCTCCCTTACCCTAAAACTACAATCCAGGTTCCCATGCCCCTGCTGCATTAGTTTAAACCCCCCCAAAGAGCACTAACAAATCTCCCCCCCCAGGATATTTGTGCCCCTCAGGTTCAGATGTAGACCATCCTGACTGTAGAGGTCCCACCTTCCCCAGAAAGAGCCCCAGTTATCCAGAAATCTGAATCCCTCCCGCCTGCACCATCCCTGTAGCCACGTGTTTAAATGCCCTTTCTCCCTATTCCTCATCTCACTATCACGTGGCACGGGCAACAACCCAGAGATAACAACTCTGTTTGTTCTAGTTCTGAGCTTCCACCCTAGCTCCCTGAAAGCCTGCCTGACATCCTTGTCCCCTTTCCTACCTATGTCGTTAGTGCCAATGTGGACCACGACTTGGGGCTGCTCCCCTCCCCCTAAGGACCCGGAAAACACGATCCGAGACATCACGTACCCTTGCACCTGGGAGGCAACATACCAAACGTGAGTCTCTCACGCTTCCACAAAATCTCCTATCTGTGCCCCTGACTATAGAGTCCCCAATTACTAATGCTCTGCTCCTCTCCCCCCTTCCCTTCTGAGCAACAGGGACAGACTCCGTGCCAGAGGCCCGTACCCCATGGCTTACCCCTGGTAAGTCCCCCCCCCCCCCACAAGTATCCAAAGCGGTATACTTGTTTCTCAGGGGAACGACCGCAGGGGATCCCTGCACTGACTGCTTTTTCCCAGTCCCTCTTACAGTTACCCACGTATCTCCAATCTTTGGTGTAACTAATTCCCTGAAGCTGCTATCTATGACCCCTTCTGCCTCCCGAATGATCCGAAGTTCTTCCAACTCCAGCTCCAGTTCCCTAACTCGATCTTGGAGGAGCTGGAGATGGCAGCACTTCCTGCAGGTAAAATCAGCAGGGACACTGACTGCATCCCTCACCTCAAACATCCTGCAGGAGGAACATTGCACTCCCTTCCCTGCCATTCCTCTTACTTTCTACCAAGATCTGGCTAACAACTAAATTAAATTTTTATAAAAAATAATAATAATATAATAAAATATGGTACTTGCCTCAGACCAATGGGAGGTAGTTGAGGAGGGTGTCATAATATGCACACATGCACATCATGAGGTCAAAGCAGGCAGTGACAGACCCCCAGGTGAGCCAATCAACATACAGAACAAAACACTACCTATCACCAGACAGAACACTACTATAAAACACAAGGCATCAGCACTCTGCCTCTTTCCACTGGTGACAACTGTAGTGACAGTCAGGGTGTACAACAAATCATTCAGCACCTTCTACACGTGGATCAGAGCTAGCCTGGTCTAGATAGTTAATGTTAGTTTACTTCGAGTAGTAGAGAGTCAACCCACAGGCAGCTGTGTGCTTCGTTACTGAAGTTCGATAAATCTTATTGAACCAACGCCTACGTTTGGTGTATGCTTGATCATTTAACTGCATCGTGGTGCAGTCTGTGTTACCCCAGGGTGAATAACATGACACAGGGTTTGTCTACTGAGTCAGTGTGGGTGCAAGTGAGAAACAAAAAAGAAGCAGTCACTTTATTGGCAGTTTTTGAAAGACCCCCCCCCCCCCCCCCCCCCCAAATAGCAGCAGAGAGATAGAGGAACAGATTGGGCGGCAGATCTTGGAAAAGTGCAGAAGTAACAGAGTTGTTGTCATGGGTGACTTCAACTTCCCTAATATTGACTAGAACCTCCTTAGTGCAAATGGTTTGGATGGAGCAGATTTTGTCAGGTGTGTACAGGAAGGATTCCTAACTCAATATGTAGCTAGGCCGACTAGTGGGGAGGCCATATTGGACTTGGTGCTCGGCAACGAACCAGGCCAGGTGTCAGATGTCTGTGGGAGACCATTTCGGTGACAGTGACCACAAATTCTTGACCTTTACCAGAGTCATGGAGAGGGATAAGAACACACAGTATGTGAAGGTATTTAATTGGGGGAGGGTAAATTATACTGCTCGTCGACAGAAGCTGAGGAGTATAAAGTGGGAACAATTGTTCTTGGGGAAATGCACAACAGGAATGTGGAAATTGTTCAAGGAACACTTGCTGCGAGTGCTGAATAGTTTTGTCCCACGGCAACGAGGAATGAGTCGTAAGGTGAAGGAGTCTTGGATGACAAGAGAAGTGGCGCTTCTAGTCAAGAGGAAGAAGGAAGCTTACGTAAGGTTGAGGAAGCAAGTATCTGACTGGCTCTAGAGTGTTACAAGGTAGCCAGGAAAAAACTCAAAAATGGACTGAAGAGAGCTAGAACGGGGCATGAAAAAGCCTGGTGGGAAGGATTAGGGAAAACCCCAAGGCGTTCTACATTTATGTAAGAAATAAGAGGATGATCAGAGTGAGAGTAGGGCCGATCAGGGATAGTGGAGGGAACTTGTGCCTCGAGTCTGGGGTGATGGGGAGGCTTAAATTAATACTTTGCTTCAGTATTCACCAGAGAGAGGGACCTTGTTTCTCATGAGAACAGTGTGAACCAGGTTAATAGACTCAAACAGGTTAATATTAAGGAGGATGTGCTGGAAATTTTGAAAAGCATCAGGATAGATATGGGATATACCCAAGGTTACCCAATGGATAGTGAAGAAGGTTATCTAGGATTGCAACGGGATCTTGATCAATTAGGCCAGTGGGCCGATGAATGGCAGATGGAGTTTAATTTAGATAAATGTGAGGTGATGCATTTTGGCAGATCGAATCAGGCCAGGACCTACTCAGTTAATGGTATGGCGTTGGGGAGAGTTATAGAACAAAGAGATCTAGGAGTACAGGTTCATAGCTCCTTGAAGGTGGAGTCGCAGGTGGACAGGGTGGTGAAGAAGGCATTCGGCATGCTTGGTTTCATTGGTCAGAACATTGAATATAGGAGTTGGGACGTCTTGTTGAAGTTGTACAAGACATTGGTACGGCCACCCTTGGAATACTGTGTGCAGTTCTGGTCACCCTATTATAGAAAGGATATTATTAAACTAGAAAGAGCGCAGAAAAGATTTACTAGGATGTTACCGGGACTTGATGGTTTGAGTTATAAGGAGAGGCTGGATAGACTGGGACTTTTTTCCCTGGAGCGTTGGAGGCTTAGGGGTGATCTTATAGAGGTCTATAAAATAATGAGGGGCATAGATAAGGTAGATAGCCAACATCTTTTCCCAAAGGTAGGGGAGTCTAAAACTAGAGGGCATAGGTTTAAGGTGAGAGGGGAGAGATTCAGAAGGGCCCAGAGGGGCAATTTCTTCACTCCGAGGGTAGTGAGTGTCTGGAATGTGCTGCCAGAGGTAGTAGTAGAGGAGGGTACAATTGTGTCTTTTAAAAAGCATTTAGATAGTTACATGGGTAAGATGGGTATAGAGGGTTATGGGCCAAGTGCGGGCAACTGGGACTAGCTTAATGGTAAAAACTGGGCGGCATGGACTGGTTGGGCCGAAGGGCCTGTTTCCATGCTGTAAACTTCTATGATTCTATGATTCTACTACGGAAAGCGAGGGAAGAGATTGCTGCGCCGTTGGTGATGATCTTTGCGTCTCCACTGGAGGAGTACCGGATGATTGGAGGGAGGCAAATGTTGTTCCCCTGTTCAAGAAAGGGAATAGGGAAATCCCAGGGAATTAAAGATCCATCAGTCTTACATCTGTGGTGAGCAAAATATTGGAAAGGATTCTGAGAGATAGGAGTTATGATTATTTATAAAAACATAGTTTGATTAAAGATAGTCAGCATGGCTTCGTGAGGGGCATGTCGTGCCTCACAAGCCTCATTGAATTCTTTTAGATTGTGACGAGACACATAGCTGAAGGTCGGGCAGTGGATGTGGTGTATATGGATTTCAGTAAGGCATTTGATAAGGTTCCCCATGGTAGGCTCATTCAGAAAGTTAGGGGGCATGGAATACAGGGAAATTTGGCTGTCTGGATACAGAATTGGCTGGCCGAAAGAAGACAGCGAGTGGTATTGGATGGAAAGTATTCCACCTGGAGGTCGGTGACCAGTGGTGTCTCGCAAGGATCTGTTCTGGGACCTCTGCTCTTTGTCGTTTTTTATAAATGACTTGGATGAGGGAGTGGAAGGATGGGTTAGTAAGTTTGCCGATGACACGAAGGTTGGGGGAGTTGTATATAGTGTTGAGGATTGTTGCAGGTTACAGCAGGACATTGACAGTATGCAGAGCTGGGCTGAGAGTGGCAGATGGAGTTCAACCTTGATAAATGTGAAGTGATTCATTTTGGAAGGTCGAATTTGAATGCTGGAAACAGGGTTAAAGGCAGGATTCTTGGAAGTGTGGAGGAACAGAGGGATCTTGGGGTCCACGTACATAGATCCCTCAAAGTTGCCACCCAGGTTGATAGGGTTGTTAAGAAGGCGTATGGTGTGTTGGCCGCGAGGTTTTGCTGCAGCTTTATAAAACTCTAGTTAGACCACACTTGGAATATTGTGTCCAGTTCTGGTCGCTCATTATAGGGAGGATGTGGATGCTTTGGAGAGGGTACAGAGGAGATTTACCAGGATGCTGCCTGGACTGGAGGGCATGCCTTATGAAGAAAGGTTGAGGGAGCTAGGACTTTTCTCACTGGAGTGAAGAAGGCAGAGAGGTGACTTGATAGAGGTGTACAAGGTGATGAGAGGCATGGATAGAGTGGATAGCCAGAGACTTTTCCCCAGGGTAGAAATGGCTGTCACGAGGGGACATAATTTTAAGGTGATTGGAGGAAGGTATAGGGGAGATGTCAGTGGTAGGTTCTTTACACAGAGTGGTGGTTGTGTGGAATGCACTGCCAGCAGAGGTGGTGGAGTCAGAGTCATTAGGGACATTTAAGCGACTCTTAGACAGGAACATGGACAGCAGTAAATTGAAGGGGTGTAGGTTAGGTTGATCTTAGATTAGGATAAATGGTCGGCACAACATCTTGGGCTGAAGGGCCTGTACTGTGCTGTACTGTTCTATGTTCTAAAACAAACCTCACAGCTCAGCTCCAGCCAGAAAAATGACACCGCTGAAGCCATGTGATAAGACCTTTCTTAAAGGGACACTCCCATGACACTAGCCCCCCTCCACCCCTGTAACCCCATAACCCCGCCTAACCTTTGGACCGTAAAGGACAATTTAGCATGGCCAATGTCTAACCTGCACATCTTTGGGCTGTGGAAGAAAGCTGGAGCATCTGAAGGAAACCCATACCGACACTGGGGGAATATACAAACTCCACACAGTCACCCAAGGTTGGAATTGAACACGGGTCCCTGGCACAGGGCTAACTACTGTGCCACCATTCGGTTTCTAGATCAAAATCCTGGAATTCCCTCCTTAACAGCACTGTGGGTGTACCTGCACCAAATGGATTGTAGCAATTCGAGAATATGGCTCAGCAACTTTTCAAGGGAAATTATCAGTGGTCAATGCCAGATATGCTCCAAGAACAAATAAGGAACCAAATTGATTTTGATGCCAATTTACGGCCAAATTCTAATAAATACAGCTAATGTGCCCTCTGCCGTAAAATTAGTTCTCACTGAGTGACTACTACTATAAAAATTGTTTGATAGGTTTTGCATTCACCTTTTGTCTGAAAGTCATTTTAACCTTAAGCCTTATAATACTTTCTAGGCATGACAAACCGACCAGACTTGATTGATGACGCTCTCCTGCGGCCTGGCCGATTAGAAGTCAAAATGGAAATTGGTAAGCTATGTCCCACCAGCAGAAGGTTTTTAATCTCATCATCGTCGAAATGCCTCCATCAATTGTTTAGGGGGCCAATAGCGGTTTTAAAACAGCTCTCAAAATGATGTTCAGCTACTTATTCAAAGTCCTCCAGCTTTTGCAAACGTTGTTGGAGCAATCTATTCTGTGAAGGACATCTTGTGTCGTTGCAGAACCATCGTCCCTGCTGTGAGCACATTGGGCCAGTTTCGCCTTATTCTACTGCCATTGTGGAGCCCCGTGAGATGACAGTGCACTACATACAGTACACCTTGCACTTGCTAACAGCAAGTAGAACCTGTCAAAAATACCCTTCATTTATTTTCCAACTTGGTTTTAAAAATAAATTGCACCTCCCCATTCTTAGTTGCTAACTGTGCCCAACTCATGAAATGGAGCAAAGGAATTTGCTACTCACGACGATTTTAAAAGCCAAATCTCCTTTTTTCTGGGGACATTGGAGTGGAATTAGTAGAAGGCAAAGAGGTGAACCTTTGAAGACTTGTTTGTAGCTTTACATGCTGCACCTGAAAAATAATCTTTGCAACTGAGTTGCATGTAGTTTTTCCTGCTCAAACTTTGAATCTTTGTGCCCAATGGAGCAATGAATGAGTGACCTTTTGCATATTACTGCTTCAGATTGAGGCAATAGTGTCATTTAATAACTTAACAAAATGTTGTGTTCATGTGCGCCAGTTAACAAAAGGATACTGTTTCTTTTTAATGAGTTATTTTTAGCTGCTCTTTGATTTTACTCATCTTCGGTGCCAAACACTTCCTGGCATAGGAAGTTCACTTTTAGCAAGTTTAATATTCTCGCAATGTTTTTGTTGGCTAAAGATGTGCGACTAAGCTGCAAAGGTTACCTTTCGGATGTTGAATGTATACCTACAAACAAGTTTTGCAATGTTCACTTCATTCTCCTCTGCCCCTCCATGAATCCTCTTCCCCCGTCATAAATATCTCAGCGAACAAGATGGATGAAATAGTAAAACCTGAGATGTATGTTGCATAATAGCTTTTGAAGTCTATGGCTGCATTATTCTGGAGATACTTTGCGGAAGCTAATTACAGCAGACCCTAGCTGAGCATGTGAAAAGCTTGAAATAAGTTCAACTCCATGATTAAGTTGCAATTTTAGTAGTTTCCAAAGTATGCTTTAGTCCAATTGGACATGAATATTCTTTTTTTTTTAATTTTAAATTTGTTTTTAATTCTCCTCCTTCTTCACATTTTCTCCCACATTTATATCCATCAACAAGAAACAATAATCAGCAAGATATGTCAGTCCCCATAATAACAACGATCCCATCTACCCGCCAACCCCCAAACCTCAACCCGCATGTTTACATAAACAAATGGCAAAAAGGAATCGGGGATTACCCGTAGTCACCCTTAATCTTACACAGCTCTCCGCCCCCCCCACCCCCCCAACCGCAGGTCTTCAGCTCCTCCTGCCCACTGCCTCCTGTAAAACTCCTCCCAACCTCGGTTCCTTCCCCCCAACTTTCCACCCCGGCTAGACCACTCGGACCCTGTTCTGTCAGGCTCCGATGGCCGCAGCCCCTCCCCCCACCTCACTCCCGTTCACTGGCCGGCTTAAACCGGCCAGCGTGGAGGCCCCCGCCCGGGTCCCTTTCCCACTTGCCCGGCCCTAGGAAAGCCCAAAGATCCCCTTTTAGCACACAAACCCCGCATATCCACCTACACCCCAAAGAACTCTCATTTCGAGTGAAAGTCCCGTCCCTTCCCTTGTCCAAATATATACCACATTGGCTCCTTTAATCTCTACACCCGCGTGTAGTGATACAAAAAAGAAGAAAATACAGTCATGAGGTTACATCGGCACATGGCCATTCCTCAATTTGTCAGTTCTGCCACAGTCCTTCTGCTTTCGCAAACTCCTCCGCTGCTTCCGCCGTTCCAAAATAAAAGTCCCTGAGCTTGTAAGTCACCCTCAGCTTCACTGGATATACAATGCCGCACCGCACCGTGCTAATGTACAGTGCCCTCTTCACCCGGTTGAAGGCAGCCCGCCTCCTTGCCAGCTCCACCGTAAAGTCCTGGTATACACGTATACCAGCTCCAGCCCACTGCACCACCTGCTTCTGCTGAGCCCAGCTCAGGACCTTCTCCTTCACCCTGTACCTACGGAAGCACAGAGTCACTGCCCTTGGCGGCTCACTCGCCTTTGGCATAGGCATCCACGACCGATGAGCCCGATCCAGTTCATATCGGGAGGGATCCTCCCCCTCCCCCAATAATTTTGTCAGCATCGTGGCTTCGGTCCTTCAACTCCTTCGGGCAGCCCCACAATCCTCAAATTCTGTCGCCTGGATCTGTTTTCCAGGTCTTCCATTTTTCCTCGCAGATTCTTGTTAGTATCCATCACCTTCCGCATCTCTTTCCCCATCGAGGCAAATTGATCACCGTGCTGCAATAACGTCTCCTCCACTTCCTTCAGCGCCTCCCCTTGCTATCGCACCTCCGCCACTGCGCTTGCCACCTCCGTCCTCACCGGGGAAACCGCCTCCTCCACCAGCACACTCAAAACCTCCCTCATCTCCTTCCTCACCGTCTCCATGCATTTCGCAATCTGCGCCAACTGCTTTTCAAATTCCGCAGCCATCACCGTAGTAATTTCTTCAGCCGTAAGCAGTGCTCCAGCCTCCATTTTTCCTGGTGACCCCGCGGTGACCTTTCCACTCCCCGACAGACCTCCAGCTGTTTTTTTTCCGGCCGTTTTCTTGCTCACCCTTGACATTTTTCTTTGTTCCTTTTTTCCTCCTGTGTCTCCACTGTGCCTCCTCCGTGCCTTCTCCCTTCTTCTGCCGCCTCCGCGGACCCTGGGACCGGGCTTAAAGCCCCGAAAATGCCGTTGCCGACCGGGAGCCCTCCATTGTGCGGCCGCCTCCCGCCCGCCGTCGGACATGAATATTCTTTTGGCACACCTAAACCTCTATTTTACAACGTCTCAACTTGACTGGTAACACTATTACTTGGGTTAGTAGGCTCTGGTTTGAGCACATAATGCAGGCTGACACTGTCATAACAGAGTAGTGCAACATTGATGAAGACATTGCTGCTTGCTAAGTTCTTAAATTGAGGTTTGCTTGGTCAAAAATTCATTTTCCTTTCCTTCATTTTTAAAATATAAATTTAGAGTACTCAATTATTTTCCCCGAATTAAGGGGCAATTTCCTCATCAACAGACCGCAATCTGTCAGGATAGGCAACAGCACCTCCTCCACAATAGTCCTCCACACCGGAGCCCCAAAAGGATGTGTGCTCAGTCCTCTACTGCACTCCCTATACACACATTACTGTGTGGCAAGATTTAACTGCAACTCAATCTATAAGCTTGCAGATGATACGACTGTGGTGGGCCATATCTCAAACAACGACGAATCAGACTACAGGAGGGAGATAAATCACTTGGTTGCATGGTGCACCGAAAGCAACCTCTCTCTAAATGTTGGAAAGAACCAAGGAACTGATCATCGACTTCAGGAAGCGTAGCACGACACACACTCCCATCTGCATCAATGGCTCCGAAGTGGAGATGGTCGATAGCTTTAAGTTCCTGGGGGTTACCATCACCAACTGTCTGTCCTGGTCCACTCACGTTGATGCAACAGTCAAGAAAGCCCCACAATGTCTCTACTTCCTACAGAAGATAAAGAAATTTGGCATGTCTGCATCGACTCTCTCAAACTTCAACAGATGTGCGATAGAGAGCATCCTATCTGGATGCATCACAGCCTGGTATGGCAACTGCTCGGTCCAAGATCACAAGAAACTGCAGAGTGAGATGAACTCTGCCCAACGCATCACAAAAGCTTGCCACCCCCATATAGATTCTGTATACACCTCCCCCTGCCTCAGGAAGGCAGACAGCATTATCAGAGATCCCTCCCACCCAGGCATTGCCTCCTTCCAGACCCTTCCATCAGGCAGAAAGTACAGAAGTATCAAGACCCACATATCCAGACATAGGAACAGCTTCTTCCCCACAGCTACAAGACTCCTCAACGACTCCCCCCTTGGACTGACCTGTTCCCTGTAAGAACACTATTCACGATGCCCTATTCTGCTCTTGCTCATGTATTTGCTTTGTTTGGCCCCTTGTTCCGCACTGTAACCAATCACTGTTTGTCAATGTACCATTTGTTCTCTGTTGATTATTCTTTTGTCTACTATGTACGTACTGTGTACATTCCCTCAGCCGCAGAAAAATACTTTTCACTGTACTTCGGTACATGTGACAATAAATCAAATCAAATAAATCAAATCAAATTTAGCGTGGCCAATCCACCTAGCCTGCACATCTTTTGAGTTGTGGGGGTGAGACCCACACAGACATGGGGAGAATGTGCAAACTCCACACGGACAGTGACCCGGGGCCGGGATTGAACCTGGGTCCTCAGCGCCATGAGGCAGCAGTGTGTAGCCATGTAAAATGGCTGCGTTCCGATTAATCTGGCCAAAACCCAGTTTAAAACGGCTAACCCGAAAGACTGCTGGGAAAAGCAGCCAAAAAGACACAAGCAGGCAGCTGCAGACAGGTTTGCAGCTTCAGCTCGGGGAACGTAGCCCAGATCGATACTCAGGGCTATCAACAGCCCATCAACCCAGGTATCCGCAGTTGCATTCAGGACTGTTTGCACCTAATCTACTCAGACATCCACAGTTAAATCGGCTATCCCCGGGAACAATTGCAACATATTAGCAATTGAATACCGGGCCAGACCTGTCGGCGCCTGCAGTGGCCGAAACAAAGACAGGAGAGCGACCACCCCCCGATCGAGGAATCGCCTCACCATTGGACACATCGACCCCAGAGATTGGGGACAGAATCCAATCACTTGGGACTCAGGGTCAAGGGCCGCCCCGGGAGGCGGGAAGCTCCTGGGCCCTATAAAAGTGAAGGTCCAAGTTCAGATCTCTCTCTCTCTCATCTTCGCCTGCTCGAGACCTTCGCAAGACCAGCCACCGGCAGCAGTAAGTTTGAATCCAACGATCGCTATCCGGTAGAGACACCTAGCCACCGACCTGTAGCAGCCTTTTGAATCCCACGGGCCAGATTTGATTGGACAAGCCATTCGTTTCCCTGATCTGGTGGGCTCTTCCTAAGTTAAGTATCGGCCAGTAGTGATAGGCTTATTATATAGAAAGTAGTATTAGGGTATTAATATTGCTTGCTGTATATAATAAATGACCGTTGTTTTAATCCTTACTAAGCGGTGTGCTGTGTTATTAATCATAACCTGAACTTGAACCACGTGGCGGTATCATAAAGATACCTGGCGACTCATGAGCAAAGGTGACGGAAACAGAGCAAATAGACTAAGGTTAAAAAGAGCAACAAGTGGCTTGGTCAAAAATTCATATGCAATCATTTCACACAGTGCTAATGTCCCCCTTTTGACTAATACCTGTAACTGGGTCAAAACCCTGGAACTCCCTCCCTATCAGCACTATTGGTGATCTTACTTCACCACAGACTGCAGCGATTCAAGGTGGCTGCTCACCACCACCACCTCGAGGGCAATTAAGGATGGGCAATAACTGAAAGTGATGACCATATCCCATGAAATAACTAAATATTGCTTCTTTTGAAAGGCGATCAGTCATCTTGTGACTTTGGGCATGCCTGCATTTACTGTGTGGTGACGTCAATGAATCCTGTGTCTATGCTAGCCGATCTTTGTGGTAATACTTTGTGGTAGGTCAAGGAAATGCTGTTCAGACAAGAATATTATTTTTTTCTTAAGTGAATTACTGATCACAGGGTGCAATGAAAGGATCATAAGCCACAATGAAGGGACTGAGGTGGGATGGGAGCAGTGATGACCAGCATCTCTTGCTTACAAATATGTTGTTAGCACCTACTTAACTAGTTACAAAGGAACACTGGCTGTTCCACAAAATGAAAAGGATTGAGGCAAGGGCAATTTCAGAGGGAGAAGCGAATGTGAAATCTGTAATAACTCTGGAACAGGTACAATATTTCTTTCCCATTGACAGCATTGCGAGAGATCCGGCTTCATAACTGGACAATTTACACATCCAAGGTCCTTACATCATTAAATCAGTACTGTTAAATTTTGCCAGCCCCCATGATTTTGATGGCTTTCCCATGATTCATAACCTATGCAATCGCTGGATATCTTCTACAATGAATGAATCATCCATTTGTATTAGGGAGTGATGAATTTTTGGAAATGTACAAGATATTAGTGCCCCCTCCCCCAAATAAAAAAAATTCTGATTTCTACCCAGTGTCGAATTTTAAACTTCAAAATGCACCACTTTGTCCCAAGTTAAACGAAATAAAAAAAACATACTCTGTGGATATCAGCACATGTGGAATCAAAAAATATGAAGATGTATTGGTGAAATCACTACATGCAAAATTAAAAATGACTTGAAGATTTCCCTTTACACTAGCAGCGTAAAATATAAGTACTATGTAAAATTTCAAGCAGGTATTGGCAGAAAGTAAACTGATCCCACCTTCCCTCCCAGCCCCAAAATAAACCTCATATTTGACCATGTATCAATTTTACCCCCCAGTTTTGGGATAATCCCCAATAAGTTTGTGTTGGGCGTATACACGTTAACTAGTACTACCGGTGCCCCATCCAGGGCCCCGCTGACCATGATGTGTCTCCCCCCCCCCCCCCCCCCCCCCCCCCGGATCCGTAACCATCTTTGTCGCCCGAAACATCGTCCATTTGCTGATTTGTATTGCCACCCTCCCTGGCCCTCGTCCCATAACAGGAATGGTAGCTCTGTCCCACCCAGCTCTTTCTTACCCCAGTCGGTCCTGCTCTCTCGGGTGTGTCTCTTGGAGGAAGATTATGTCTGCCTTCATGTTTCTTAGGTGGGTGAAGACTCTGGATCTTTTCACTGGGCTGTTGAATCCCTTACGTTCCAGGTGACTATCCTGGTGGGGGGCTTCTGTACCCTCGCTCCTGTGGGATTAACCATATTTACCTGATGGACGCGCCCCTGCCCTCCGGGGATCCCCCTTGTTAGGGGGCTGTCCAGGATGGCCGCTGTCACTGCTCTCTCCATGCAGTCGGGCCCCTGTGCTCCAGGGTTTCCCTTCGTCCAGGGGGCCCCCGGCATGGCCACCTGCTTTGCGACCACCACGCGGGTAGCCCCCTGCACTCTGGAGTCTCGCTTCGCCCAGAGACCGCACTGGGTGGATGCTTGCAGCGATTCCTTGTTCCGAGCCCTTGGTTGTGGCACTTTGTAGCCCTATTTCTGTTCCTTTTCTAGCCTTGTTTGTCCCTCTGTCCCTGTGTTCTGCCCCCCACCCCCCCTCTGTTCCCTCCCTTCCTGTGGCCCCCACCCCCGGTCTCTCCCTTTCCTCCCCCTCTCCCGTATATCCCTCCTTTGTCCCTCTTTCCCCTGCTCCTAGCCCCGTTTGCCCTCCTGCCTCTGTTGAGTGGTCCCCCCCCTCTGCCTGGGGCTGTCCCCCCTGTTGGGGGCGCGCTGCGGCCCTGCCTTTTTGCATGTCCCCGGTGCTAGCTTTCTTGCTTGTGCGGTGACAACCTTCTAGGAGTTACTGTCTCGCTTCTCCCCTGCCCAGCCTCTGTGTTTTTCTGCCCGCTCTGCCCCCATCCTGCGCTCCCTTCGTTTGCTCTCCCTTCTCCGCTACTCTTGTACCCTCGTGCTGGGGCCTTGTTTCCTACCTATGGCGGTTCCTCGGGTAGCGGTTTGCTTTTTGTTCAGGGTGCGCTTGCCATGGTGGGGGTGGGGGGGCCTGGTGTTGTCTCTCCCCACCCCCTCCTCCCCCCGCCTGTGTGTTGTTGCCCCTTGCCAGGGGCCCCATATTTCTACCCTCGCTGTTGGTTTTCCAGCCCGTGTTCCTCGATAAACTTGTTTGCGTCGGCGGGGGATGTGAAGAAATACTCTTTCTTGGTATGTGGCCCAGAGTTTCGCAACGCACACTGTTCTTATGAAGGCTGCTTTCGCTTTATTGAATTTGGCCTGTCCCCTGGCGAGGTCAGCCCCAATGTCCTCGTAAACCCTAATGAAGTGTCCTTCCCATTTGCAAGTTCTGTTTTGCCTGGCCCAGCGCAGGATTGTTTCCCTGTCTTTGTACTGTTGCAGTTTATCTGTAACTGCCCTCGGGTGTTTCCCCGCCCTGGGCTTCGGGCTCAGCGACCGGTGTGCTCTGTCCATTTCTGGTGGGTTGGGGAAGGTTTCCCTCCCACTAAGTTGCCCAGCATCTCGGCCACGTAGGCCATGGAGTTTCTACCCTCGATCCTCTCTGGTAGACCCACTATCCTGACATTTTGTCGTCTTGAGCGGTTTTCCTGGTCGTCCACCCTGCCCTTCAGGCTCCCCTGCGTTGTGCCCAGTCTTGCCACCTCTTTCTCCAGGGCCGTGATCTGGTCGCTCATGTCAGTCACGGCTTTTTCCAGCTCCTTAAGGGTCGCCTCTTAGGCTTCCAGTTTCTTCTCTGCTCTGCCCACGGCGATCTGCACCTCCGCCAGGGCTTGGCCATTGCTGCTGTACTGCTATGGTGTTCCCTCAACGCCTCGGCAAAGGCTCTATGTCTGCTTTGGTCCCTGCCTTGCTTTCCTGCTGGTGTTTCCTCAACGCCTCGGCAAAGGCTGCCTTCCAGTTCCCCTCTGGCCCAGGGGGACGATGTTCCTGCCTGCCAGTTCATTTTGTTGCGGCGAGGCTTCCATTCCGCCGTTTCGTGCGTCGATTAGCTCGTCTGAGCGGGCTCGAGTATTGCCCCGTTTGCTTTTGGTGCCCTTTATCCCTCTGCTTTGGCCCCCTTCTGGAATTTTTCCCCCCCTCCCCCTCTTTTTTCCCCCCTCCTTTTCCCCCCCTTTTTTCTCTTTCCCCCCCCCCTTCTAAAAAGACTTTTCAAGTAAGGTTGGTTATTTTTTGAAAAAAACTGTCCCTTTAACAGTTTTCTTTTCAAAGTTTTTTTTTTTTTTTTCCCCCCACCAAAAAGATTTTTCTCCTCCTCACACCCAGGGACCAGAGAGTGAGAGAGAGAGGCTTGGCTTCTGGTCGGGCAGGAGTCCCCCATGCCGCCTGCCTCGTGGTCGTTGCCGCCTGGGGGCGGGGGGGGGGGGGGGGGGGGGGGGGGGGGGGGTCGGGTCGGTACACGTTGCTGGCTCGGGCCGCCACTCCTCCTGCCCAGCGTTTCGCAGCCTCGTGCGTGGTGGGTGGGGGGGTTGTGGCTCGGTCGTGCCCAGTCGCAGACCCGCGCTCCGATGTGTTAGCTCCGTTCGGGGGGGTGGGGCGCGACTCTCTCCGGCCCCGGCTCCTCTCTCACACCTTTCCTCCCCCGGGACACAGCTTACCGGTCTGGTCCCTTGTGGCCTCTTCTCCTTTTTCTGATTATGCACAACTTAAAGTTATCTGAAAGCAGAGCATGATTTTTTAAAAATTGAAGTTCAGGATTAAGATCAAGTTTTTAAGTTGCAGCCCAAAATGAACATGAGAGAAGCAGGTTTATTGCTGACATACAGCAGGTTGTACAGTAGAGGGAGGAGGAAATGTAGTGTGACTATAGCCAAGCCATGCTTATTCAATGCACAATCTTCAAGTTCGCTCATGTTTAATCAGCTGTTTTTGAATAGATTCATGGGTCAATTGGAAGTTGGACTGTTGGCATTAAAACATTTAAATTTTTCTCCTGAAGTTAGTCAGGAAGATTTCTCTCTACATGAAAATGCATATTGTCATAAGTAGGCTTCAAATACAGTTACTGTGAAAAGCCCCTAGTCGCCACATTCCGACGCCTGTTCGGGGAGGCTGGTACAGGAATTGAACCCGCGCTGCTGGTCTTGTTCTGCTTTACAAGCCAGCTGTTTAGCCCACTGTGCTAAACCAGCCCCTCCTGTACATCATATTTCTCCTGTATTTCTCTGCACATCGGAAAGGTTCTTTATACCTTTTTTTGTGTACCCAGAAATTAACTGGTTGAATGGACAACCAAATCTTTCATGTGCAAACTGATCTATTATTGTCTCAGAAATTGTTGGGTTAATGCCGCAAGTCAGGACTTCTGCCAGTGCTGGTGGGAATAGAAATAGGACTTTCAGCCCCATGAGCCCATTCTGTCATTCAAGTAAATCATGTCTGACCTGTTTCTCGTCTGCATTTAACCATCTATTCTCCAATGTTTCCTGATGCCCCTACTCAATAACAATCTGTTGAGCTTCCCTGATAATTTGTTGGGACACCATAATTAGCTGTTTGATGGTGTATGATACTTTCCCCATGCCTATTATGTTCTGAAGTATGAACCTTATTTGGTTCCATGGCTGTGCTCGCCATTATTTTGCTGATTAAAGATTAAGAAACTCCAGATGCAGGAATTTTCACACGCCATGCAGCAGCTTTCCCCCCACTTGATGGGCTGTCCTTATTCCAGTGTCAGTATTCCATATTTATTTATTTATTTATTTTTAAAATTTAGAGTACCCAATTCATTTTTTCCAATTAAGGGGCAATTTAGCGTGGCCAATCCACCTAGCCTGCACATCGTTGAGTTGTGGAGTGTTGCTCTTATTAGCCTTAGTTTATTACCTCTGATTATGTCACCTTTGCTCATGAGTCGCCAGGTATCTTTCTGATACCACCACGTGGTTCAAGCTCGAGTTGTGATTAATAAGTCAGCACACCGCTTAGTAAGATTGAAATCAACGGTCATTTATTATATACAACAAGTAATGCTTACACAATAATGCTACTCTCTATATAGGAACCTACCACTACTGGCCAATACTTAACTTTAGGAAGGGCCCACCAGGTCAGGGAAACGAATGGCTTATCGAATCGGATCTGGCCCGCGGGATTCAAAAGGCTGATACGGGTCGATGGCTAGGAGTCTCTATCGGGTAGCGATCGCTGGAGTCAAACTTACGCTTTCTGGTTGATGTTCTTGCGAAGGTTGCGAGCAGGCGAAGAAGGGAGAGAGAGAGAGATCTGAACTTGGCCCCTCACTTTATAGGGTCCCGGGGCTTCCCGCCTCTTGGGGCGGCCCTTGACCCTGAGTCCCAAGTGATTGGACTTGTTCCTAATCACTGGGTTCGATATATCCAATAACGGGGCGATTCCTCGATCGGGGGTTGGTCGTTCACCTGTCTTTGTTTCGGCCACTGGAGGCGCCGACAGGTCTGGCCCGGCATTCAATTGCTAATATGTTGCAATTGTTCCTGGGGATAGCCGATTAAACTGCAGATGTCTGGGTTGATGTGCTGCTAATAATCTTGAGTATCGATCTGGGCCGACTTCCCCAGAGCCGAATACGCTATTCTGTCTGCAGCTGTCCGTTTGTGTCCTGTTGCCTGCTTTTCCCATCAGCCTTTTCGGTTAGCCATTTTAAATCGGGTTTTGGTCAAATTAATAGGGAATCAGCCATTTTAGGTGGCCAAAGGAGGCGAAACCCACACAAACACTGGGAGAGTGTGCAAACTCCACACGGACAGTGACCCAGAGCCGGGATCGAACCTGGGACCTCGACGCCGTGAGGTCACAGATATAGGTTGAGAGGCGATAGATTTAAAACTGAGATGAGGAGGAATTGCTACTTGCAGAGGGTGGTGAATTTGTGGAACTTGCTGCTCCATAGTGCAGTGGAGTCTGAATCATTAAATGGTTTCAAGAAGGAGATGGATATATTTCTGATTTTTTTTTTTTAAAAACGGGTTAAAGGGATATGGGGAACAGGCATGGAGGTGGATTTGAGACCAGGAGGAGATCAGCCACGATCTTTCTGATTGAATGGCGGAGCAGGCATGAAGGGCTGAATTACCTGCTGCTCCTAATTCCTATGTCCCTAAATATCAGCATATTTCAAAAGCTGCTAAGACGATTCAGTATCAAAAATAGCTAATGTGTTGAACAGTTCTGAAGGCCGCCTGATCACCCGAGTCAATGCTGCGAATTTCCTTGTCTGACTGAAAGTTCTTTCACTTGATAAACAATGTAAGAAATAGGGAATTATCATAGAATTTACAGTGCAGAAGGAGGCCATTTGGCCCATCGAGTCTGCTCCGGCTCTTACAAAGAGCACCCTACTGAAGCCCACGTATCTACCCTATTCCCGTAACCCAGTAACCCCCACTTATCATTTTTTGGACTAAGGGCAATTTAGCATGGCCAATCCACCTAACCACATCTTTGGACTGCGGGATGTAACTGGAGCACCCGGAGGAAACCCACGCAGACACTGGGAGAACGTGCAAACTCCGCACAGACAGTGACCCAAGTCGGGATTGGATAAGAGAAAATATAGATGGATAAGAGAAAATGGTCAGCCCAGAGTTTCAGGGTTTCAGTAATTTTGTAACTAGCACTGGACCAAAACCTATGGCCATGTCCTGAAACATTTTGGCCCCTCATAGTACATTGTGAAGGTTCTCCACCATATCAACCATGTCCAATATTGATCTACTCCTGAGGACCAAGAGGCAGATTCTCCGAGATTGCATTTTACACAGGCAAGGCACTGTGTCCCATGTACTAGTTGTAGATGGCCTCAATTCTCAGACCAATGCCTCAGGGATGGGCAATAAATGCTGGCCAGCCAGCGACAACCACATCTCATTTACGAATAAGAAAAACACGTTGGTTTTCTTTGGTGCAGTCCACCTATGGGAAAATTATATATAGCCCCTTTGACTTTTAAGGAAGTCTTTAATCTGTCTATTGTATATTATTTGTGATATTCTGCTTACAAACACAGCCATATAATGTTTAACCTTTATGACCTTAATAGTTACCCTCTGGACAATTCCAGAAAATTGGTTCGTTGGACCGAAGGTGCTTATCCACTGCAGGTTTCACTTGATAGCATTTTACCAAGTCCACTGGGTTCTTGACATGATGCCACCTTTGTTTTCATCAGTTCTCTTGGAGAAAGCTATTGTTCCAAAAAGAAGCATGATAAATTATTAATGTATTGGTAGATGTTCAAGCTGCAATAAATTTTGATAGTACTTGATATGTCAGTCATTTTTGCTATTCTCTTTGCTCCCCAGGCTTGCCAGATGAGAAGGGGAGAGTGCAAATTCTGAATATTCACACAGCAAGAATGCGAGAGCACAATCTGCTGAGCGATGATGTTGATGTTCTCGAACTTGCCCAAGAGACCAAGAATTTCAGTGGTGCCGAGTTGGAAGGGCTAGTGAGAGCTGCTCAGTCAACTGCAATGAACCGACACATAAAGGTAAGCAGGGTTCAGTGGCAGTTTCCTAAAATACATAATTTTCATTCATAGCTGCACCAGAAAATGGAGGCATATGTTCTCGCCCCTTCTCAAAAAATCAACCCTTGACCTTTCCATCCTTGCAAACTGCCACACCATCTCTGACTTTGTTTTCTCTCAATCCTCGAATGTGTTCTTGTCTCCAAATCTGTGCTCTTCTTACCCAAAGTTCCATGTTTGAATCCCTCCAATTATTTTCTTTTCCTGCTGCAGTACTGAAATGGCCCTCATCAGTTTCACAAATGACATCCTATATGACAAAGGTAAAATACCCCTCCTCGTCCTTCTTTACCTGTCTGAGAACTCTTTACTGTGCCCAGCTGGGTGGACCTGCATTTGCCAGATTTCATTCTTAAATATCTAATTTTAGTCAGAGAATCACTTACAATGGCTGCTCTTCCCTCTCCTGTACGGGTACTTTTGGTATCTCGCAAAGATCTGTCCTTGCCCTGTTTTTAATTCTCATTGACCGACTTCCCCTGGGCGACACCATCTGAAACAAATCAGTTTGCACATGTATATTGATGGCACCCAGCTCTATCTCTCCACCACTTCTCCCAATCCCTCCATTGTCTCTAAATTGTTGGACTGCATCTGTTAGTGGGTGAGCAGAAATTTTCACCCAATTACATATTGTGAAGCTGTAGCCTTTCTTTCCTGCCACAAACACTCCCTTAACACTGACTCCATCGCTGTCCCTGGCAAATGTTTGAGGCTGAACCAGACTGCGTATGACCTTGGTGTGATATTTGACTTGGCGACTTCAAAACCATGCTATCACTAAGACTGCCTATTATGTCTCCTGACTACATCCCTTCGCTCATGATGTGAGAACCCTCATCATGCCTTTGTTATCTATCTAAGTTTGACTATTCAAACACAGTCTTGGCTGACCTCTCACATTCTACCTTCCGTACACTTGAGGGCATCCAAAACTTTGCACATGTCCTAACTCACTGAATGGCAGCAGGGCGTAATGAAGTGGAGATGGCAAACAGGCAGATATTGTGTGACACATTGCTACCAACTACATCGGCCAAATGATGTCCTGCAAGCAGGGAGCTAGGAAGTAGATTAAAAAAACAGGACCTAGACGTAATCTCTAGATTACGTCGGTGCCACGTGCTAGTGAGTATAGAAATAGGAGGTTAGTCCAGATGAATGCGTGGCTGGAGAAATTATTGCAGAAGGGGAGGGCTTTAAAATTCTGGGACATTGGGACTGTTTGTGTGTCGGGGGGGATCTATACAGGGCACCTGAACCGAAATGGGACCAGTGTTCTTGCAGGGGGTTTGCTAGTGCTGTTGAGGGTTTAAACTAACTTGACAAGGGGCTGGGGTCCTGAGAGAAGGTTCAGCAGGGATAGATGCACAGCCGAAATTAGAAGAGACATCACGTGAGCCAGGAAGGCATAGACCAGTTAAGCCACAAGGAGTCTGTGCGGAGTCTGCACATTCTCCCCATGTCTGCGTGGGTTTCCTCCAGGTGCTCCAGTTTTGTCCCGAAAGACGTGCTGTTAGGTAATTTAGACATTCTGAATTCCCCTTCAGTGTTCCCGAACAGGTGCTGGAGTGTGGCCATTGGGGGATTTTCACAGTAACCTCCTTACAGTGTTAATGTAAGCCTACTTGTGACAATAAAGATTATTATTATTATGAATCAATTGCAGCAGTAAGGAGGGACGACATCTTAGAAGGCTCTTCAATTGAAACCACAAGGATAGAACTTAAAAACCAAAAAGGAGCAATCACATTGCTGGGAGAGTTCTATAGGTCCCCTAACAGTCTGAGGAAAAATAGAAGATCAGATATTCAGGCGAAGTGTAACAGTAATAAGATAGTGACAATGGGGGATTTCAACTTCTCCAACATTAACTTAGGTAACCAAAGTGTAAAAAGTTTAGAGGGAGCAAAATTCTTAAAATACATCCAGGCGAACCTTTTAAACCAATACGTAGAAGGACCCACAAGAGAGGGAGTGGTCCTGGATTTAATTTAAGGTAACAAGTTTTTTTAAACAAACATTTTATTGAGGTATTTATGGTTTTATAACAATAAATGATACAAATACAAATGTAAACATAATTTAGTGCGTAACCCATCCCTCCATCTCCCACTGTTGCCGCCTAATCTATTCGGGTAACAAAGTTGTTGAAGTATCAGTGGGGGAGCATTTTGCAGCAGCGATCATAACACTGTTAGATTCAAGATTGTTATGGGGAAGGGCAAGGATGCACCCAAGATCAAAGTTCTAAACTGGGGGAAGGCTGATTTTAATAAGATCAGATATGATTTGGCCAGAGTGGATGGAAGCTGACACATTTGAGTAAATCTGCGACAGAGCAGTGGGATGCATTCAAGTAGGAAATAGGAGAGTGCAGAGCCAACATGTTCCAATCAAGAAAAAGGGTGGGTCCAACAAATGCAGTGAACCCTGCATATCGAGGGATATACAGTATTGGATAAGGAAAAAAGGGAGGCTTATGGCAGATATCGAGGGCTCAAAACAGCAGAAGCCCTAGAGGTGTATAGAATGTGCAAAAGGGAACTTAGAAAAGAAATTAGGAGAACAAAAAGGGGACATAAAAGAATACTGGCAGGTAAAATAAAGTAAATGCCGAAGCTGCTTTACAGGTATTGTTATAACCTGCCTGCTTACCATTGGCTGGGGACTAATGACAGTCCCACAATCCTGTGGGAGTATGAGCTTCCCCAATGAGGGGGGCGGAGAAACCATAAGTAAACTCCATGTATAAATAAAGCTGGCCAGTTTGGAACCAGCAGCAAGGAGTGTGCAGCAAGGGAAGTTGCTGCTGCTGTTAGATATATATAAATGTTATTACTTTGTATCCTTAAAACTCGTGCTGGATTCTTTGTGGCCCTCACAAAACTGGCGACGAGGGTTAAAGTGAATAGCTGTCTACACTGCTGAAGCCACCTCCCTGGATTTTTGTTGGATACAGGTTGGAAGTTTTCTATTATACCATGCCTCTATACGGACGTTTGGATGTTTTTGATGCTGTGCTGGAAAGCTGGAACCAGTACGCACAACGGATGCGTTACTATTTCCGGGCAAACAATATCACCGAAAAAGAGCGCCAGGTGGTCATATTGCTCACCGCCTGCGGCCCGCATACGTTTGGGGTGATTAGGAGCCTTGCGTACCCAGCTGCGCCGAACACCAAAACGTTTGATGAACTTGTGAATTTAGTGGGGCAACATTATAACCCAACCCCGTCCATGATAGTCCAGCGTTACCGGTTTAATACTGCTGAGAGGACCCCAGGAGAATCCCTTGCCGACTTTCTATCCAGGCTACGCAGGATTGCGGAGTACTGTGACTATGGTGAGACCTTGTCAGAAATGTTACGCGACCGTTTGGTTTGCGGTATTAACAATGCGGCCACCCAGAGAAAGTTGTTAGCTGAGCCAACATTGACTTTTCAACAGGCCATTCAAATAGTATTGTTCCGAGAGAGCGCAGAACGAGGAGTGCAGGAGCTACAGGGAATGGAGGTGCATGCCTTGGGGCGCAACACCTTCCGTCCGAAAACTTCCCCCCACACTCCTGCGGTACCTTGGGCGAGGCGACGTCCGGATCGACGCCAGTGGCCGTAGGACATTCCTCCCCGAAGGGAGCCTTCTCCAGAACCAATGGATGAGGAGCCATGTCCGTGTCAGACTTGTAGGCGCTGACCCCGTTGCGGACGCCGGTCCTGGGGGCGCCAGAGGCGCCATCGTTCCGACCGAAACTGGGACCAGCCCAGGGGCCGTACCTTCCATGTGGCTGAACCTGCGGCGACTGCTCCTGAGGAAGTGGAGACGGAGGATGACTGCCTGCAGCTGCATTGTGTGGCAGCTCCCCGTGTGGCCCCCATTAAGGTGACAGTACGGATCAATGGTCACCCACTTGAGATGGAGTTGGACACTGGCGCAGCGGTCTCCGTGATCGCCCAGAGGACATTCGACCGCATCAAGCAGGGTATACAGACCCTTACATTAACCGACTCACAGGCCAGGTTGGCCACCTACACAGGGGAACTACTGGATATTGCAGGAACTACAATGACCCCTGTTGTTTATGGATGCCAGGAGGGGCGTTTCCCACTTATCGTGGTGCGCGGCCATGGGCCCAGCCTGTTGGGTCGGGACTGGTTGCACCATTCGCGGTTGCAATGGCAGCATATCCTTCAAACAGTTTCTGGAGGGTTGACTGAGGTGCTAGGACGATACCCAGATGTATTCCGCCCGGTTTGGGAAAAATAAAAGAGGCCGTAGCCCGTATCCAAGTCGAACTAGGAGCCACGCCGCGCTATTTCCGGGCACGCCCGGTGCCTTAAGCCTTGCTCGAGAAGGTAGAAGGGGAGCTCACTCGTTTGGAAACTTTAGGTATTATCAGGCCCGTCCGTTTCACTGACTGGGCAGCACCAATTGTATCTGTAATGAAGCCAGATGCCACAGTTCGCTTGTGCGGCGACTATAAACTTACAGTGAATACGGCTTCCCGACTCGACCGATATCCAATGCCTCGCATAGAGGATCTCTACGCAAAGCTTGCAGGCGGACTCTCGTTCACAAAATTAGATATGAATCACGCCTACCTACAGTTGGAGCTGGACCCTGCCTCCCGACCATATGTATTGATTAATACACCCCGGGGCCTGTATCAATATACACGGTTGGCCTTTGGAGTATCCTCTGCCTGCGCTATTTTTCAACGTGTTATGGAGGGCATTTTGAGGGGTTTACCGCGTGTCGCTGTCTACTTAGATGACGTTTTGATTACAGGGACGTCGGAGCAGGAACATTTGGAAAATCTGGAGGCTGTCCTTATACGCTTTACGGAGGCTGGAGTCCGTTTACGTCGCACAAAATGCGTATTTCAGGCAAAGGAAGTAGTCTACCTAGGTTATCGGGTGGACCGCGAAGGTTTGCACCCCGTCGCAGAGACGGTGCGTGCGATTCAACAGGCCCCCGTCCCGACTGACACTTCGCATCTTCGTTTTTTTTCTCGGTCTCGTAAACTATTACGGGAAGTTCCTCCTCAATCTGGCAACTACGCTGGCCCCATTGCACCTTCTGCTAAAGAAAAATCACACCTGGGTTTGGGGTCAGCCGCAAGAAACCGCTTTCCGGCAGGTAAAGCAACAATTGTCGTCGTCTGGGTTACTAACCCACTATGATCCTGGAAAGCCTTTGCTCGTCACATGTGATGCATCCCCGTATGGTATTGGGGCCGCCTTGTCCCACAAGATGGAGAACGGGGCCGAGCGGCCAATAGCTTTCGCCTCCCGCACATTGACTGCAGCGGAGAAAAAGTACGCGCAGATCGAGAAGGAGGGCCTGGCAGTGGTTTTTGCGGTGAAACGCTTCCACCAGTATGTGTATGGCCGCCATTTCACTATCGTGACTGATCATAAGCCTCTGCTGGGACTTTTCAGAGAGGATAAGCCAATACCGCCCATTGCTTCCGCACGGATCCAGCGCTGGGCTTTGTTGCTTGCTGCATACGAGTATTCTCTGGAGCACAAACCAGGAACGCAGATAGCGAATGCCGACGCACTGAGCCGATTGCCTTTATCGACCGGCCCCATGTCAACCCCCACGACCGGTGAGGTGGTTGCAACCCTAAATTTTATGGACACCTTGCCTGTCACGGCACCCAGACGGAGCCAGTCCTGTCAAAGGTTCGGCACATAGTCCTGTATGGTGGGCAGCATAGACAGCTCCCAGGCAAGTTGCGGGCATTTTCCTCCAAGCTTTCAGAATTCAGCGTGGAAGACGGCATCCTCTTGTGGGGGATGCGTGTGATTGTCCCGGAAAAAGGACAAGAGCTGATACTAAGAGACTTGCACAATGGGCATCCAGGTGTGACCAAAATGAAAATGTTGGCCCGGAGTTATGTCTGATGGCCAGGCCTCGACACCGACATTGAGAAGGTGGCCCAAAACTGCTCCATTTGCCAGGAGCATCAGAAGCTTCTGCCGGCCGCGCCCCTACATCACTGGGAATGGCCAGAGCACGCTTGCATGCAGATTTCGCAGGCCCTTTTCAAAGATCCATGTTCCTTCTATTAATCGACGCCCAGTCTAAATGGCTAGAGGTGCATAAGATGCTGGGCACAACGTCCTGCGCAACAATTGAGAAGATGCGTTTGTCTTTTAGTACGCATGGCCTCCCCGAGGTGCTGGTCACGGATAACGGCACTCCATTCACGAGTGAGGAGTTTGCGTGGTTCATGAAGATGATCGGCATACGCCATATCCGCACTGCCCCATACCACCCGGCTTCAAATGGGTTGGCAGAGCGCAGTGCTGACATTCAAACGAGGCCTAAAGAAGCAGTCTTCCGGATCAATGGACACGAGACTGGCTCGCTTTTTGTTTTCGTATAGGATCACCCCCCATGCGGTGACTGGGGTAGCTCCCGCAGAACTCCTAATGGGCCGGAGACTTCGCACCCGCCTTAGTATGGTTTTCCCGGACATTGGCGCAAAAGTACGCCGCACACAAGAACGGCGGGGACAGGGTTTTTCTCTGCATCGGCCGATTCGGCAGTTTGTGCCTGGTGACCCAGTGTTCGTTCGGAATTTTGCTGGTGGTGCCCAGTGGGTTCCTGGCATAATCTTTCGCCAAACTGGCCCTATATCTTACCAGGTGCAAGCCCAGGGTCATCTCCAGCGCAAACATGTAGACCACGTTTCCCGCCTCGGAGCTCATTTCTACAGCCGCAGAGACCAGAGACAATGGAAGGTAGTCCTCACAATCTTCCTCTGGTGCCTCACTCAAAGCCTGCGCAGGTCGTTACAGAACCGCGCGGAGATAGAGACGCTGAGCTGACAGAGGCAGCGGACTCTGACTCCGAGGTGGAGACACAGGACGCATCAGAGGGGGAATCCTCGGGTCCACGGGCCGTGGATGTAGAACCATTACGCCATTCATCATGGAAGCGCCGGTCTCCGTCTCGTTACACGCCGCCTGATCCAGCGCCGCGTGCAAATGGTGTCCGGCCTGCGGCAAAACAAGTCCGACGCCCTCCTTCGCTAGGGTCTTCGGTGGATTCCTTGGACTTTGGGGGGAGGGATGTTTTAACCAGCAGAAGCCCTAGAGGCGTATAGAATGAGCAAAAGGGAACTTAGAAAAGAAATTAGGAGAACAAAAAGGGGACATGAAAGAATACTGGCAGGTAAAATAAAGTAAATGCCGAAGCTGCTTTACAGGTATTGTTATAACCTGCCTGCTTACCATTGGCTGGGGACTAATGACAATCCCACAATCCTGTGGGAGTATGAGCTTCCCCAATGAGGGGGGTGGAGAAACCATTAGTAAACTCCATGTATAAAAACAGCTGGCCAGTTTGGAACCAGCAGGAAGGAGTGTGCAGCAAGGGAAGTTGCTGCTGCTATATATAATATATATAAAGTTATTGTAAATAAATGTTATTACTTTGTATCCTTAAAACTCGTGCTGGATTCTTTGTGGCCCTCACAAAAGGTATATTAAGGGTAAATGGATAACTATGGAAATAGGGCCCATTAAGGACCACAGTGGTAGTTTGTATGTGGATCGGAAGATGTAGGTAGGGTTCTAAAAGAATACTTTGTGACGGTATTCACTCGTGAGAGCGGTGGCATAGATATAGAAATCAGGGAGGAGGGCTGAGATGAAATTAAAGAGATCAACATAGACATGGAGGAGGTTCTGAGTGGTCTGGCAGGCTTAAAGGTAGACCAATATCCAGGCCAGATGAAATGTATCGCAGGTTGTTGAGCAAGACCAGGGAGGAAATAGCAGGGACGCTGGCAATAATTTTCAGTTCCTCTCTGGCTACAGGACTGAAGGATAGCCAATATGGTACTATTATTCAAGAAGGGAGGAAGGGATAAACCAGGAAACTACAGACCAGTCAGTCTAAGCAGTGGTGGGAAAACTGTTGGAAGCAATTCTGAGAGACCTGCATTTCAAGAGGCAGGGATTTATCAAGAAGAGTCAAGATGGTTGTGTTAAGGGGAGGTCATGATTGACCAACTTGATTGAATTTTTCGAAGAGGTGACCAGGCGTGTAGATGAGGGGAAAAAAAGGATATGGTCTACTTGCACTTCAAGACTTTTGATAAGGTCCCACAGGAGAGACTGATAGTGAAGGTAAGAACTCATGGGATTCAAGGAATTCGGCATATTTGATCCAGAATTAGTTGAGTGGCAGGAAATAGAACATAGAACAGAACAGGCCCTTCGGCCTTCGATGTTGTGCTGAGCATTGCCCGAAACCAAGATCCCCTCGCACTCGACCCCCCCTATCCCCCTCGCACTCAACACTCCCCATCCCCCTCAACCACCCCATCCCCCGTCCCCTTCAACCACTCCCCCACCCCCCCTCAACCACCCCCCCCGTCCCCCTCAACCACCCCCCCCCCGTCCCCCTCAACCACCCCCCCCCCCCCGTCCCCCTCAACCACCCCCCCCCCGTCCCCCTCAACCACCACCCGTCCCCTCAACCACCCCCACCGTCCCCTCAACCACCACCCCCCCCGTCCCCCTAACCACCCCCCCCGTCCCCCTAACCACCGCCCCGTCCCCCTAACCACCCCCCCCGTCCCCCTCAACCACCCCCCCGTCCCCCTCAACAACCCCCCCCTGTCCCCCTCAACCTCCTCAACCCCCGTCCCCCTCAAATCCCGTCCCCCTCAATCCCCGTCCCCCCGCCCCCCTCAACCCCCGTCCCCCCCGCCCCCCTCAAACCCCCCCCCTCAACCCCCCTGTCCCCCTCAACCCCTCCCTCAAACCCCCCGTCCCCCTCAACCCCCCCCCCCCTCAACCCCCCCTGTCCCCCTCAACTACCCCCCCGTCCCCCTCAACCAACCCCCCCATCCACCTCGCAACCATCCCCCCCCCGTCCCCCTCAACTACCCCCCTGTCCCCCTCAACTACCCCCCTGTCCCCCTCAACCACCCCCACCGTCCCCTCAACCACCCCCCCGTCCCCTCAACCACCCCCCCCCGTCCCCCTAACCACCCCCCCGTCCCCCCGTCCCCCTCAACCAACCCCCCATCCCCCCGTCCCCCTCAACCAACCCCCCATCCACCTCAACCACCACCCCCCCGGTCCCCTCAACAACCCCCCTGTCCCCCTCAACAACCCCCCCGTCCCCCTCAACAACCCCCCCCCCGTCCCCCTCAACAACCCCCCCCCCCGTCCCCCTCAACAACCCCCCCCGTCCCCCTCAACCGTCCCCCTCAACCACCCCCCCGCAACCCCCCTGTCCCCCTCAACCACCCCCCCGCAACCCCCCTGTCCCCCTCAACCCCCCCCATCCCCCTCAACCCCCCCCTCAACCCCCCCGTCCCCCTCAACCCCCCCTCAACCTTCCCCTCAACACCCCCCGTCCCCCTCAGCTACCCCCCCATCCCCCTCAACCACCCCCCCATCCACCTCGCAATCAACACCCCCATCCCCCTCAACCATCCCCCCGTCCCCCTCAACTACCCCTCTGTCCCCCTCAACTACCCCCCTGTCCCCCTCAACTACCCCCCTGTCCCCCTCAACTACCCCCCTGTCCCCCTCAACCCCTATCACCCTCAACTACCCCCCTGTCCCCCTCAACCACCCCCACCATCCCCTCAACCACACCCCCCGTCCCCTCAACCACACCCCCCGTCCCCCTAACCACCCCCCCGTCCCCCTCAACCACCCCCCCGTCCCCCTCAACCACCCCCCCGTCCCCCTCAACAACCCCCACCCCGTCCCCCTCAACAACCCCCACCCCGTCCTCCTCAACCACCCCCCCGTCCCCCTCAACCACCCCCCCCGTCCCCCTCAAACCCCCCCCAACCCCCGTCCCCCCCCCGTCCCCCTCAACCCCCGTACCCCTCAAACCCCCCCTCAACCCCCCCGTCCCCCTCAACCCGTCCCCCCCGTCCCCCTCAACCCCCCCGTCCCCCTCAACCCCCCCGTCCCCCTCAACCCCCCCGTCCCCCTCAACCCCCCCGTCCCCCTCAACCCCCCCGTCCCCCTCAACCCCCCCTCAACCCCCCCCCCGTCCCCCTCAACCCCCCCATCCCCCTCAACCCCCCCGTCCCCCTCAACCCCCCCCGTCCCCCTCAACCCCCCCCGTACCCCTCAACCCCCCCCCTCCTCAACCCCCCCCCCTCCTCAACCCCCCCCATCCCCCTCAACCCCCCTCCCGTCCCCCTCAACCCCCCCCCCCGTCCCCCTCAACCCCCCCCCGTCCCCCCCCTCAACCCCCCCCCATCCCCCTCAACCCCCCCGTCCCCCTCAACCCCCCCGTCCCCCTCAACCCCCCCGTCCCCCTCAACCCCCCCGTCCCCCTCAACCCCCCGTCCCCCTCAACCCCCCGTCCCCCTCAACCCCCCGTCCCCCTCAACCCCCCGTCCCCCTCAACCCCCCGTCCCCCTCAACTACCCCCCCATCCCCCTCAACTACCCCCCCATCCCCCTCAACTACCCCCCATCCCCCTCAACCACACCCCCCCATCCCCCTCAACCAACCCCCATCCATCTCGCAATCAACAGCCCCATCCCCCTCAACCATCCCCCCCGTCCCCCTCAACTACCCCCCCGTCCCCCTCAACTACCCCCCCGTCCCCCTCAACTACCCCCCCGTCCCCCTCAACTACCCCCCCGTCCCCCTCAACTACCCCCCCGTCCCCCTCAACTACCCCCCCGTCCCCCTCAACTACCCCCCCGTCCCCCTCAACTACCCCCCCGTCCCCCTCAACTACCCCCCCGTCCCCCTCAACTACCCCCCCGTCCCCCTCAACTACCCCCCGTCCCCCTCAACCACCCCCCCGTCCCCCTCAACCACCCCCCCGTCCCCCTCAACCACCCCCCCGTCCCCCTCAACCACCCCCCCGTCCCCCTCAACCACCCCCCCGTCCCCCTCAACCACCCCCCCGTCCCCCTCAACCACCCCCCCGTCCCCCTCAACCACCCCCCTGTCCCCCTCAACCACCCCCCTGTCCCCCTCAACCACCCCCCTGTCCCCCTCAACCACCCCCCTGTCCCCCTCAACCACCCCCCTGTCCCCCTCAACCACCCCCCTGTCCCCCTCAACCACCCCCCTGTCCCCCTCAACCACCCCCCTGTCCCCCTCAACCACCCCCCTGTCCCCCTCAATCACTGTCCCTCGTCCCCCTCAATCACTGTCCCTCGTCCCCCTCAATCACTGTCCCTCGTCCCCCTCAATCACTGTCCCTCGTCCCCCTCAATCACTGTCCCTCGTCCCCCTCAATCACTGTCCCTCGTCCCCCTCAATCACTGTCCCTCGTCCCCCTCAATCACTGTCCCTCGTCCCCCTCAATCACTGTCCCTCGTCCCCCTCAATCACTGTCCCTCGTCCCCCTCAATCACTGTCCCTCGTCCCCCTCAATCACTGTCCCTCGTCCCCCTCAATCACTGTCCCTCGTCCCCCTCAATCACTGTCCCTCGTCCCCCTCAATCACTGTCCCTCGTCCCCCTCAATCACTGTCCCTCGTCCCCCTCAATCACTCTCTTCTCCCACCCCCCCCCTCAACGTCCCCGTCCCCCTCAACGTCCCCGTCCCCCTCAACGTCCCCGTCCCCCTCAACGTCCCCGTCCCCCTCAACGTCCCCGTCCCCGTCCCCCTCAACGTCCCCGTCCCCGTCCCCCTCAACGTCCCCGTCCCCCTCAACGTCCCCGTCCCCCTCAACGTCCCCGTCCCCCTCAACGTCCCCGTCCCCCTCAACGTCCCCGTCCCCCTCAACGTCCCCGTCCCCCTCAACGTCCCCGTCCCCCTCAACGTCCCCGTCCCCCTCAACGTCCGTTCTGTCTCCCTCAATCCCGTCCCCCTCAACCCCCGTTCTGTCTCCCTCAATCCCGTCCCCCTCAACCCCCGTTCTGTCTCCCTCAATCCCGTCCCCCTCAACCCCCGTTCTGTCTCCCTCAATCCCGTCCCCCTCAACCCCCGTTCTGTCTCCCTCAATCCCGTCCCCCTCAACCCCCGTTCTGTCTCCCTCAATCCCGTCCCCCTCAACCCCCGTTCTGTCTCCCTCAATCCCGTCCCCCTCAACCCCCGTTCTGTCTCCCTCAATCCCGTCCCCCTCAACCCCCGTTCTGTCTCCCTCAATCCCGTCCCCCTCAACCCCCGTTCTGTCTCCCTCAATCCCGTCCCCCTCAACCCCCGTTCTGTCTCCCTCAATCCCGTCCCCCTCAACCCCCGTTCTGTCTCCCTCAATCCCGTCCCCCTCAACCACCCCCCTCCCCCTCAACCTCCCGTCCCTGTCCCCCTCAACCAACCACCCGTCCCCCTGTCCCCCTGTCCCCCCCCCTGTCCTCCTGTCCCCCCCCCCTGTCCCCCTGTCCCCCCCCCCTGTCCCCCTGTCCCCCCCCTGTCCCCCTGTCCCCCCCCTGTCCCCCCCCCCCGTCCCCCTGTCCCCCTCAACCCCCCTGTCCCCCTCAACCCCCTATCCCCAAATAGAGTGTGACGGTCGAGGGGCATTTTTCTGACTGGAATCCTGTGTCCAGTGGGGTTCCACAGGGATCAGTGTTGGGGCCCTTGTGGTTTGTGGTTTATATAGACATGGATGTAGGAGGGTTGATCAGTAAGTTTAATAATAAGGGGATGTAAAAGGAAGAGACCATTAATAGAATAATTAAACGTGAGAGGATAAAACTCCTGGTCCAGATGGACCACACATATTAAAAGCAGCTGGGGAAGAGATGGTGGAAACACAATTACATATATATTCATTAGAAACCAGAGTAGTAATAATAATCTTTTTTGTCACAAGTCGGCTTACGTTTACACTGCAATGAAGTTACTGTGAAAAGCCCCTAGTCGCCACATTCCGCCGCTTGTCCGGGTATACAGAGGGAGAATTCAGAATGCCCAATTCACCTAACAGCATGTCTTTTGGGACTTGTGGGAGGAATCCGGAGCACCCGGAGGAAACCCACGCAGACACGAAGAACGTGCAGACTCCGCACAGACAGTGACCCAAACCAGGAATCGAACCTGGGACCCTGGAGTTGTAAAGCAACTGTGCTACCCACTACCTACCGTGCTACCCACTAGCTACCGTGCTGCTCTAAGTTTGCAGATGATACAAAATTTGGTGGATGGCAAATACTGAGGAGGTTAGCTTTCAATTACAGGAGGATATAGACGGGCTGGTCAGATGTGCTGATCAGTCTCAAATGGAATTCAATCCTGATAAGTGTGAGGTGATGTACTTGGGCAGGACAAACCAGGCAAGGGAATACTTGATAAATGGCAAGACCCTGGGAAGCACCGAGGATCAGAGGGACCTTGGTTTGCATGTACACCTGTCCCATAAGATAGCAGATCAGGTGGATATAGTGGTTAAGAAGGCATATGGTATACATGCCTTCATTAGCCGAGTCATAGAGTTTAAGAGAAGGAAGGTTATGCTGGAACTGTATAAAATGTTGGTTAGGCCATAGTTGGAGTATTGTGTGCAGTTCTGGAAACCATATTATAGGAGTGATGTGATAGCATTTGAAAGATTGCGGAGATTTACAAGGATGTTGCCTGGGCTGGAGAGTTAAAGGTTTGAAGAAAGGTTGGATAGACTGGGGTTGTTTTCCTAGGAGCAGAGGAGTCTGAGGGGGGACATGATTGACGTGTTAAATTATGAGGGGCATAGATAGAGTAGACGGGAAGAAACTTTTCCCCTTGGTGGAGGGATCAATGACTAAGGGACACGAGATTTAGAGAGGATGTGAGGTCAAACCTATTCACCCAGAGAGCGGTGGGCGTCTGGAACCTGCTGCCTAAAGAGTGCTTGAGGCAGAAACCCTCATGACATTTAGGACGTATTTAGATGTGCACTGCCAAGGTTTTGGGCCAAGTGCTGGAAAATGGAATTGGAATAGTTAGGTGGCTTTATTTGACCTGTGCGCAGACAATGGGCCGAGAAGGCCTTTTCGATGCTGTAGACCTCTATGACTGTCCAAATCTTGTGCGCACTGACACACACTGGCCCTGAGTTAAGCAGCAACTTGATTTTAAAATTCTCATCCTATTTTCAGATCCTTCCAAGGCCTCACTCCTTGCTATCCATATAACCTCCTCTGGCCCCACCACCTTCCATGATATCTGTGCTGATCTTATCCTTGCCTCTTGACAATCACTGCATCTTTGGTGGCCGTGCCTTCAGTTGCTTGGGTCCGAAACTCTGGAGCACCCTCCTCTTCACCTCACTTTCCCCTCTAAGGTGCACTGCAAAACCTAACTCTTTGACCAAGCTTTTAGTAACCTGTCCTCATCTAACGTGATGCAGTGTCAGTTTATTATAATGTACCTGAGAACACCTTGGGATGTTTTATTGTATTAAAGGTGGCAAAAAAGTAAAAGTTGTTCTGATTTGTATTACTTTGCTAATGTTTCTGGGATTGCATTCTCATCGCTATACATTGCCGCCTGATGTGCAATGAAATCAGATTAATTAATGACCTCATCATAGAGGATCCTCTAGGTAAGAGTGATCACAACATAATGGAATTTTACATAAACGGAGGATGGGAAATTAGTATCTTACCATTGTAATTGCAAATAAACATTGGACTTCTGAAATATCTCAAATGTTTTGCCGCTGCTTTGTTATCACCTGAGCGGTGGCAGACGTTTAAAGAGATATTTCAGAAGTCCAGTGTTTATTTGTGCAGTATCTCTCTAACTCTTATATGATTCTCTTGGGTACTTTTAGGTCATGTAGTGTTTTAGCTATTGCTTTTATGTTGTGCATTATGTGGATTTTGTTTGCTGCATAAATGTTGGAAGTCATCTCAGCTGAGTAGGTCTCAAACCAGCCCTTGTTCCACCTTTGCAAATTATCCTTCTGAACCACATAAATGATTGAGCTTAGTGACTTTCAAGCTGCTTTAATGCCAGCATTGGTGCTTCCTGATAAACCGTTGGTAGATCGTAGTGCTTCTCGGGCGGCACGGTGGTATAATGGTTAGCACTGCTGCCTCACAGTGCGAGGGACCCGTGTTCGATTCTGGTCTTGGGTGACGGTGTGGAGTTTGCACGTTCTCCCCGTGTTTGTGTAAGTTTCCTCTGGGGGCTCCAGTTTCCTGTCACAGTGCAAAGATGTGCAGGGTAGGTGGATTGACCATGATCAATGTGCGTGGTTATGGGTATAAGGTGGAGGAGTGGACCTATGTAGAGTGCTTTTTCGGAGGGTCAATGCAGACGTGATGGGTTGAATGGCCTCTTCCTGCACTGCACATGAATCTAGTGATGGTGGGAAATGCTGGTATTTGGCATCATTACTTGTGCAAGCTTGTTGATGCATGGTGGGCTGTTGTGTTTGGAACTATGAACCTTTGGGGTGCACCTTCACTCTGCTGCTGACAGGAAAGTGGTCGGTGTCACAATATGAGCTGGTGGGTGCAGGTGTGGAGGACTTTGGGCAGATCTCACCTCGTGATGGCCAAGTCTTAGTGCCAAAGTCCAGACCTTTGGTGGCGCCATGATACTGTAAGGGCCCTTCCTCTTTATTCACTTATTTGCCCTTTCTTTTATTTTTTTGTTATCATTTTTGGTTCATGAATTATTGATAGACATCTGTCTTTAGGTCAAGCAGCAGAATTCAGAAGTTACAGGAGAGAAAACTCTGCTAGTTGGAACAGGTGCTTGAGACTTTTCGGCACCAGAGAGAGAGATGGGGTGGGACTCGGTTTGATTGATTGGCTGGTGGCCAATGAATGGGACAAAAGGCCCACTCTGCCTGGTAACCGGTGGTGATTGGATCCTATCGCAGTGGAATGAATTTCAGAGTCCCATGGAGTTTCAGTTTGACTACTGAAAGCACCGAAAATCTCTCTCTCTGTCTGTGTTTTCTCCAGAAAGGCTGAGAGTGCTGTATTCCTGAAGCTTCAGAGAACCTGAATGAATGAATCTAAAGGAAAAACCATTAGAGGCTACAGACAAAGACAAGAACCTTCTCCCTCTCTCCTGTATTTCTGAAACTACAGAGACCCGAATAAATCTACCATAAAAACCTCAAGCTAAAAGTAAAGTTTGAAGAGGAATAATGTGCTGGAAACAACCATCTGAAACAAAGACTCCTTTTAGTTATGAATTTTTTTTTTTACCCCTTCCCGTGCGTACATGGAGGGTGGGGGCAAGTTAAATTGGTGAATTAGAAATCAGATAACCGTTAACCAGTTGAATTTGCTGCATATTTCATTACAGTTCTTATTAATAAAAGGTAATTGTGTTTACATTTACAAACCTGGTGACTGTAATTGCGAAGGGCCAAAGACTATGGGTATTTTTCAAAGAATTATTGGTTAATTCACTTGTGTTGTGACTCTGGGTCATGTGGGCAGGAATTAACTGCGCACCAGCCCAAAGTGCTGTAACAAAACATTGTGGTGATGCCTGCCCTGAAAGAAAGTGTTGATGCAGAACACATTCAGGATACCAAGTTCATGAAAGCATTATCTGTTGTCATTGTTCTTTCCCCACCCCATGATGACTGAGGCATGTTGGCCATGAATCACGGTCTGTCACAACATGTGCATTCAGTCACCCAGGCTGAATAGCCTCTCGCCATATGAAAACGTCACCTAGGGGGTGGTAGAAATGATCTTTATCTGAGATGCTGGCATACAGTGTTGGTATGTGGGGGCACATGTTGTTGACTGTACCTCCATCAGGTGACAACCAAAGCGAAATGAGGCTCTTCAAGATTGCTACTGGTGAGTCAATTGACTTTGACAGCTTTTTGCTCACTGCAAAGCCTACACCATGCTCACAGTGGTCTTCAGTGCTCCCTCTGTGCCTATAGAACGTGCCATGAACTACACAAATCAAACCTGTGTTGGCTAATTTCTTTGGGTGGCAATGTTGACACCAAGCTTGTACACCTCACGGGCAGTCAAGACCATCTAGCGTGCACTTCCTGTGGAACCGGCTCATTCATGCCAGGGCACATAGTCTTCAAATCTAACTTCCAAGCCGAATAGTTACCACTCTATGCATTGCCCAGGCATGGTTTTAGGGACATGGTTTTAGAAGCTGCAGACTTGCCAAGCTTCTGTACACCTCTTTCAATCTTGTGCCGACGATAAATCCAGAAGAAACGCAAAGGCCTAATGACATCTAGGGCCTGGTTCGTAGCGGGCGTTGCCGGAAGTTACGAACCTTGGGGAAACACCAACTGCCACTTGAGATTTTGTTGGATTTACTCCCTTGGCTATTAACTCTTGGATGTTGAAAGGCACGACCGGCAGGGCGCAGATGAACATGTAACCTTGTCCTCTAGGTGTGCCATTCCCTGGCCCCTGTCATGGCGATCAGCCCCCCAACCTCCAGTGGCCGGTTAAACCCAGCCTAGTCACTGATCCCTTGTGCTAGAGACCCCCTTCCTTGGCAAATTAAATTAAGTTATATTAAATCATCTCACTCGCCCACCAACCCGGCAATTTAACCCCCTCCGTAAATACTCATATGCCTCAATATTGAACCACCTCAGTAAATCCCCACTGCACCAGTAACTCTTCTCCTCCCCCACCCCACGTTCTCTCAGCACCAAAAGTCCCCAATAAATCCCCTCATTGCAGCACTAAATCACTCTTAAGTCTTCAACAAGCCTTTTCATTACAGTTCAAAAGATGACCACAGCTCTAAATCTCCCCAAAATAACTCCTCGCCGCAGCAAAACCTCCTCACTGCCAGTAGATACCCATTGGTGCTAATAACCAAGCTGCAAAACATACAGCTTCTGAAAAATGAGGCCTTCCCCCAACCTCTCAAGCTTTCAGGGTGACTCCAACTGAATTGTGGTGATGGAGGGAAGGGGCTCCCTCCCCTACTTCAGTGAATGGCTCCCAGGGCCATTCCAACCCCTCATGGCTTCCAGACTGCCCTGCACTCGGGCCTCACGCTGCACCTGGCCTGGCTCTCCCCACCACCACCACCCAAGAAAACCCCCACGTAAAAACAGCCACGTCAACTCTAACTGATTTGATGGCCTGGCAGGATAGGGCTGCAGTTGTCCCCGAGCTGCCATTGTGCAAACCATGGCCGGGATTCTCCAACCCCGCACCGGGTTGGAGAATCCCCGGAGGGGATGGACGCGGGAATCGTGCCCTGATGCCGGCTTACCGATTCTCGGGCGCCCGCCGGATTCCTGCCGCGCCGGTCGGGGGCCGTTGAAATCGCCCCCCCCCCCCCCCCCCCCCCCGCCGATTCTCCGGGTTGGGTGGCCGCCGAGTCCCGCCGGCATGGGTTACTCAGGTCCCACACAGCGGGACCTGGAAGGTGTGTCTGTGGGGCCGTCCTGGAGGGAGGGGGGGGGGGGGGGGGGGCGGGGGGGGGGGGGGGGGGCCGGGCGGCCCATGGCCTGGCCGGGCCTAGGGGGGGCGCATTGGCTGGCGGATGGCTACCGATCGGGGTGCAGGCCTATGTTCCTCCCACGGCCGGCCTATCGGACTCCGCCATATTGCCCGGGGCACGGAGAAGGGAACCCCCGCGCATGTGCGGAATCACGCCGCGGGTCGTATCGCGCACGCGTGGAATCACGCCGGCCCATTCAGTGCATGCGTGAACTCGCGGCGGCGAGAGCTGCGGGGACCACTCCGGCGCCGACCTAGCCCCCTAGGAAGGGGAGCATTCTTCATTATCGGGGACCGTTGCCGCCGGAGTGGTTCGTGCCCCTTTTCTCATGGGCGGGGGGACATAGTCCCATCATTGGAGAAACTCTCCCCATATGTTTGAGCAGGCGCGGTTAGGTGCCAAATTTAGAGGTTGGGAGGATAAGGGGATGGAAGTAATGAGGGATTTGTTTTTGGAGGGGCAATTGCGAGCTTGGAGGAGTTGTCGGGGAAATCCATGCAGACATGGGGAGAAAGTCCGCACAGACAGTGACCCAAGGCAGGAATTGATGCCAAGTCCCTGGCGCTGTGAAGCAACAGTGCTAACCACCATGCTACCATGCCACCCATGTTTAGCACCATGTCGATGATTCTGCAAATTGAATTGGAAGCCTGTCCCTTAGGTGCCATATTTGGTATGTCAGACCTGCCGGAGCTGCAGACAGGTACGGGGCTGATGTTCTAACCTTCGCCTCGCTGATTGCTCGCAGGCGGGTTCCTTTGGACTGGAGGTCAGCTTCTCCACCCAGTGCCTCAGTATGGCTGAGGGCTCCCATGGAGTTTTTTCACTGTGAGAAAGTAAAGTACGCAGTGAGGGGGGCTATTGAGGGGTTCTACAAAAAATGGCAGCCGTTCTTTTTATATATTATAAAGAGTTGGTCACCGTCAGCTGTTAGGGAATGGAGAAGGGGTTTTTGGGGGTTGCGAGGTGTGGGTATTGTTTTTATTTGTTTTACCGTTTATTGTTATGCATTTATCAAAAATGTTGAATAAAAATATTTTTTTAAAGTAATACCAGGTTCTGAGGTGAATGTGAAGCTGGCTCTTTTTGCACAGTCCCTTCTGTTCCTCACTGAGTCTTTCTTTAGTCTTCTGAATTGGTAACCAGACGCTGAACTCATGTAGGTGCTGCCATTTGTTTCCTCCTTATCTAAACAGCATTATCCATGTCTGGATGTTTTCCTGAGAATGTAGATGCTGTAGATTAGAATAGTTCCATTGTGGTGCTTGTTTTGGTTTTTTTGTTTTCTCTCTACTTGCCCTCGGGTAGGTCTCTGCTTCCATCTTGTCTCCCCCTTCCCCCGCCTTCCAGCTGAATCAAGTGTAATGTTATCCTGCTTTCAGTTATTAGACCAAACAGATTCCTCTGAAATTGATCTTCTGACCAATCTGTGGTTGAATTCCAGGTGAGGCCACACTCGTCCACCTTGAATTATTTCTGTTGTGTACAAAAATGGCTGCCACCAAACAAAACTGCTTTGCAATGCTGTCCTTTTACACAAGATAGATTTACAAACTACCCTCGACCATTCTTGCAGAGCCCTGCATTAATCTAATTGGGGAGGTTGATGAAAATCGTGGAAATTGTGCAAGACCAAAACGGCAATGGTGCTGTGACTCTTGTGTGAAATAAGAATCAGAGGTAAAGATAGTTTAGTTCCTTCATTATTTACTAATACCTTATTTGCATTACAGAGCTGCTTTCAACTGAAGCAGCTCTAGTGGACTGGTTGCTATTGTTTCAAATTTTACCGTTCATAAGGATAACTGCAAGATGTGTAATAGCATTCTGGCCCCTCAGGAAATTGTGGGTTCAAACCCCTGGAAAACGTTAGAATATAATCTGTGCTGGCACTTCAGGACAGTGCTGCGTGTCAGAGGCACTGTCTTTTGGGTGAGATGATAAACTGAAGCATGGTCTGTCCATGATGAGCTTGGTAGTTCTACCCAGTGTCCTAATCAATATTTATCACTTAATTAATGATTAAAAAACAGATTGTGCAGTGGTCTGTGCAAACTGCTGTTTGTGCGACCTTGCTGTGTACAAATGCAGCTGCAACATTTTCTATATTACAACAATGACTACACTTCAAAAGTACTTCATTGACTGTGAAGAACCTTTTGAATGTGCTGACTTTGTGAAAGATGCTAACTAAATGCAAACGTGCTTTTTCTTCAATGCATAAAGGTATGCTGCAGATTGCTTGTTGTAAATAAGCTGTTAAACAGAACCCCAAATAATTCTAGTGTAGCCATGGTAAATATCAGATCAGCCACTTTGATCCTTAAAGAATATTGAGATGAAGCGAGGAAAGGCACTGCTGCAAGTCATTCGTTCAGGAGTACACCGTATATTAAGCACCGTCAGTTCTAAGTACTTTAACACCATTGCAACAGTCGCACCCACGCTGATTTATATAGTGTCATCAGTGTATGTAAAAAAAATTGAAGTTGAGTTTCACAGAAGTCCTTAAACACAGCCCAAGAGGAAGTGTTGGGAGAGGTGACAGAAATCACAGGATTGCATTTCTGAGCGTTTTGAAGGTGATGCGAGGGTTTGGGGAAGGGAGGTCCAGAAGGTAGGGCTGAGTGGCTGACAATTAATGAGATAAAGTGATAGATGACTGCGGATTGTTAGTTGTACTGTTTTTTTGGACAGGAAAAGAGGTTTCTGCAGATAGTTAAGGTTCCTTGCAGTTATTCTTTGTAATAGGCTTTCCAAGCCAGCATAAGATGTTGGTGAATGTTCATTACAATGATGCTTAAAATGCCAGGTTAAAGCCTGGATGTATTTTTTATATTACTGTAACCAGTCTCCTCCTCTTATTGGGCAGCCCCTCAGGGTCGAGGATGACATGCTTCTACTCTGGGAAGGTGGGTTCTGTGGTGGCTGAATAGTCCGATCCTGGATCGGCAGACTCGTCCGCAGGTTTAGCAGGTGGTGTTTGAGGAGGTGGGTGGGATGCTCTGGATTTTGCACACGCTGTTGTTTACGCTTGGCCTCCACATTCTCCACCCTGTGATGCTCGAGGTGATTGGCACCTTCGCTGATGCTCCTTCTTCAGTTTGTGCGTTCTAAGGCAAGCAATTCCCACGTGTCGATGGGGATGTTGTATTTATTTATTCATTCAGAGTTTCCTCTGCCCTCCTAGTGATCGCTTGCCATTGGAGAGCTCCGAGCAGAGCACTTGTTTCGGGCGCAGCCACTGTAACCAGTGGGAGAACAAAGGAAGAACAAAGCCCAAGAGCAATGACCCTTTTCTGGGCCTACCTTGTGAATACCTTCACTGATTGCAAGTGTCAAACTGAGATTATTGCAATTTAAAAGCATTCTTAGACACATTTAAACACCGGTGTTATGATGAGTGCTGGTATTTAGGTATTCCTGCTGTGGTTGGAATTTGTCCCTCTGCATAACCAAAATTATTTTTGCAGCTGTTGAAGCAGTCTCTGGATTATATGGTTTGAGTGCCCAATTCTTTTTTTCTCAATTAAGGGGCAATTTAGCATGGTTAATCCACCTACCCTGCACATCTTTTCGGTTGTGGGGGTAAGACCCACGCAGACATGGGGAGAATGTGCAAACTTCACATGGACAGTGACCCGGATCCTCGGCACCGTGAGGCAGCAGTGCTAAACAATGCGCCACTGTGCCTCTGAATTATATGCTAAAGCTGCATGGCCACAATCTCAATTTGCATTCATATAGAGCTTTCAACCAAAAACAATGGTGCATTATAAAGACATAATCGGAAAAACCTGGACTCTAACCAAAAGAAGGAGCTATTCGGGGGGGATGGGTTACCGAAAGCTTTAGCTGAAGGTGGTTTTAATAGACATCTGTCAAGTGGGTGTGGTGGCAGGTTTGATGTGATGAGAGGGTTGATGAGATGTTTATGGAGAAAATTCCCTCCCTTGAGGCCAAAGTGGTTTAAGGCACACAGCTGCCACTGATGAGTTGAAAAGGGGTACATACAAAGCCAGAGTCAGAGGAAAGGAGAAGTCGGGAGGGAAAAGGAATTGTCAGGCTGGAGGTGGTTGCCGATATGAGGCTGAGGTTGTGAAATTTCCCTACCTCTGCTCTTGTAGCTGGTCCAGTTTAAATTTCTGGTCAGTGGTAACCCCCAGGATGTTGATGGTGGGCACTGAATGATGGCAATGATTTTGCATATCGAGGGTAGATGACTGGATTCTCTCTTGTTAGAGGTGGCCAATGCCTGGTGCTTGGGTAGTGATGCACGATCAATGACCACGAAAGTGAGGTTGTAGTCCAACTGAAGGCTTTAATAAGCTAGATGTTTCCCCCAGCAGCTCAGGTACAGAATGAAGGCTGCTGGGGCGGCACGGGTTCTTATACCCCGCCTAGCAGGGCGGAGCTATCATACATTCTAACCAATAGAAAGCATACAATTTCCACCAATGGTGCTTTAGCCTGCCAGGTACCATAATACCTATAATACCACATTCACCCCCTGTTAAAAAAGAGTCCGGCAGGGGTGGTGGCCTGAAACTACAAAACATGGCAACGTGGTATAATTATTATGGAGGTAATACCTCCGTACAGTGTTTAGTAACTATTTACAATTCTGATAGCTATGTACATTTGATGTATTTGGTTTATATTTACAGTTTACAATTAAAATGAAGCAGTCGATCGGGGGGCCCTGGTCATCCTATGTGATGGTCGGAGCTTCAGTGGCGACTCCGGTGGAGGCTCGGGCGTCTGTGACTCCAGGAGCGTGGCTTCAATCTCCATGGCAGCTTCGGCAACCCTAGACGGTGCTGGTGGGGAAAACAGTTGACCTGGAAAGGGAGCGCCTGCGGGGGGGCGTCGGTGGGTGGGGGGGCCTAGACGGGGCCGGCGGGTGGACCGATCCTCCTGGAAGGTGCTGTGGTGGAGGGGAGGGTGGGACTGGTGGCTGGGATGTGCGTGGGGTTCCGGTGGGTGCCAGGTCCCGTAGGAGACCATATCTTGTCGGCCGCCGGGGTACGCCACGTAGGCGTACGCCACGTAGGCGTACTGGGGGTTAGCATGGAGCAGATGGACCCTCTCGACCAACGGGTCCGACTTGTGCGCCTGCACGTGTTTTCGGAGCAGGATGGGTCCGGGTGCTGCCAGCTAGGTCGGGAGCGAGGTCCCAGAGGAGAACTTCCTAGGGAAGACCAGGAGACGTTCGTGAGGTGTCTGATTGGTGGTCGTACAAAGCAGTGACCGGATGGGGTGGAGGGTATCCGGGAGGACTTCTTGCCAGTGGGAGACTGGGAGGTTCCTGGACCTTAGGGCCAGTAGGACGGTCTTCCAGACCGTTCCGTTCTCCCTCTCTACCTGTCCGTTACCCCGGGGGTTGTAACTGGTCGTCCTGCTCGAGGCGATGCCCTTGCTGAGCAAGAATTGACGCAGTTCGTCGCTCATAAAAGGAGGACCCTCTATCACTGTGTATGTAAGCGGGGAACCCGAACAGTGCAAAGATGCTATCGAGTGCCTTGATGACGGTGGTTGCGGTCATGTCGGGGCAGGGGATGGCGAATGGGAACCGGGAGTACTCGTCAATCACGTTCAGGAAGTACGTGTTGCAGTTGGTGGAGGGGAGGGGGCTGAGGCGTTCAAAGTTCATGCTGAGGCGTTCAAAGGGACGGGAAGCATTTATCAGGTGCGCTTTCTCTGGCCGGTAGAAGTGCGGTTTGCACTCCGCGCATATTTGGCAGTCCCTGGTGGCTGTCCTGACCTCCTCGATGGAGTAGGGCAGGTTGCGGGTCTTGACAAAATGGAAAAAGCATGTGACCCCTGGGTGGCAGAGGTCCTCGTGGGGGGCTCGGAGACGGTCCATTTGTGCGGTGGCACATGTGCCGTGGGACAGGGCGTCAGGAGGCTCGTTTAGCTTCCCGGGACGATCCCCCACCTCCCTTCCCACTCCCCCACCTCCCTTCCCCCCTCCCCACCTCCCTTCCCCCTCCCCCATCTTAACCCCTCCCTACCTCCCTTCCCCCTCCCCCATCTTACCCCCTCCCTTCCTCCCTTCCCCCTCCCCCATCTTACCCCCTTCCTTCCCCCTTCCCCCCCTCCCCCTCCCCCTCCCCCTCCCTTCCCCCCTCCCTTCCCCCCTCCCCATCACTTCCCACCTCCCATCCCCCTCCCCCCCCACCTCCCATCCCACTCCCTTCCCCCCTCCCCCACCTCCTTCCCCCCTCCCCCACCTCCCTTCCCCCCTCCCCCACCTCCCTTCCCCCCTCCCCCACCTCCCTTCCCCCCTCCCCCACCTCCCTTCCCCCTCCCCCACCTCCCTTCCCCCCTCCCCCACCTCCCTCCCCCCCTCCCCCACCTCCCTTCCCCCCTCCCCCACCTCCTTCCCCCCCTCCCCCCACCTCCCTCCCACCTCCTTCCCCCCACCTTCCCCCTCCCCCCACCTTCTCCCCTCCCCCACCTTCTCCCCTCCCCACCTTCACCCCCCCCCACCTCCCTTCCCCCCTCCCCCAATTCCCTTCCCCCCTCCCACCTCCCTTCCCCCCCTCCCCACCTCCCTTCCCCCCCCCCCACCTTTCCCCTCCCCCCACCTTTCCCCCTCCCCCTCCCTTCCCCCTCCCCCCTCCCTTCCCCCCTTCCCCCTCCCTTCCCCCCTCCCCATCACTTCCCCCCTCCCCCTCCCCACCTCGCATCACCCCCTCCCTTCCCCCTCCCCCACCTCCCTTCCCCCCTCCCCACCTCCCTTCCCCCCTCCCCCACCTCCCTTCCCCCTCCCCCACCTTTCCCCCTCCCCCCACCTTTCCCCCTCCCCCCCACCTTTCCCCCTCCCCCCCACCTTTCCCCCTCCCCCCACCTTTCCCCTCCCCCCACCTTTCCCCCTCCCCCCCACCTTTCCCCCTCCCCCCCACATTTCCCCCTCCCCCCACCTTTCCCCCCTCCCCCCACCTTTCCCCCTCCCCCACCTTTCCCCCTCCCCCACCTTTCCCCCTCCCCCACCTTTCCCCCTCCCCCACCTTTCCCCCTCCCCCACCTTTCCCCTCCCCCACCTTTCCCCCTCCCCCACCTTTCCCCCTCCCCCACCTTTCCCCCTCCCCCACCTTTCCCCCTCCCCCACCTTTCCCCCTCCCCCACCTTTCCCCTCCCCCACCTTTCCCCCTCCCCCACCTTTCCCCCTCCCCCCACCTTTCCCCCTCCCCCACCTTCTCCCCCTCCCCCACCTTCTCCCCCCACCTCCCTTCCCCCCTCCCCCACCTCCCTTCCCCCCTCCCCCACCTCCCTTCCCCCCTCCCCCACCTCCCTTCCCCCCTCCCCCACCTCCCTTCCCCCCTCCCCCACCTCCCTTCCCCCCTCCCCCACCTCCCTTCCCCCCTCCCCCACCTCCCTTCCCCCCTCCCCCACCTCCCTTCCCCCCTCCCCCACCTCCCTTCCCCCCTCCCCCACCTCCCTTCCCCCTCCCCACCTCCCTTCCCCCCTCCCCACCTCCCTTCCCCCCCTCCCCCCACCTTTCCCTCTCCCCCCACCTTTCCCCACCTTTCCCCCTCCCCCACCTTTCCCCCTCCCCCACCTTTCCCCCTCCCCCACCTTTCCCCCTCCCCCCACCTTTCCCCCTCCCCCCACCTTTCCCCCTCCCCCCACCTTTCCCCCTCCCCCCACCTTTCCCCCTCCCCCCACCTTTCCCCCTCCCCCCACCTTTCCCCCTCCCCCCACCTTTCCCCCTCCCCCCACCTTTCCCCCTCCCCCACCTTTCCCCCTCCCCCCACCTTTCCCCCTCCCCCCACCTTTCCCCCTCCCCCCCACCTTTCCCCCTCCCCCCACCTTTCCCCCTCCCCCCACCTTTCCCCCTCCCCCCACCTTTCCCCCTCCCCCCACCTTTCCCCCTCCCCCACCTTTCCCCCTCCCCCACCTTCCTCCCTCCCGCACCTTTGCCCCCTCCCCCACCTCCCTTCCCCCCTCCCCCACCTCCCTTCCCCCCTCCCCCACCTCCCTTCCCCCCTCCTCCACCTCCCTTCCCCCCTCCCCCACCTCCCTTCCCCCCTCCCCCACCTCCCTTCCCCCTCCCCACCTCCCTTCCCCCCTCCCCCCACCTTTCCCCCTCCCCCCACCTTTCCCCTCCCCCACCTTTCCCCCTCCCCCACCTTTCCCCCTCCCCCACCTTCCTCCCTCCCGCACCTTCCACCCTCCCGCACCTTTGCCCCCTCCCCCCCACCTTCCCCCTGGTTGAACTGGATCATCCATTCAATGCTTCTGTCTTTTTTGCACAGATGTGCTGGGCTCCCCATCATTGAGGATGGGGATATTTGTGGAGCCACCCCATGTAATTTTTTAAAAAATTGTCTACCACTATTCACAACTGGATGTGGCAGGGCTGCAGGAGCTTTGATCAATCGGCAGGTTGGGGGATCATTTAGTTCTATCTGTTACATAAGAACTAGGAGCAGGAGTAGGCCATCTGGCCCCTCGAGCCTGCTCCGCCATTCAATGAGATCATGGCTGATCTTTTGTGGACTAAGCTCCACTTTCCGGCCCGAACACTATACTGTGAAGACACAAATAACCCCGGAAAAATTGCCGTGTGAGGATGGACCTGTCTATTGCTTGCTGCTTCTGCTGTTCGGCTTGCAAGTAGCCCAGTGTGTAGTTTCACCAGGTTGGCACCTTATTTTTAGGTAATTTTAGGGAAGAGATAAACTGAACTCCTTGATTCTCTCATCGTCTGCCCATAAGCACAGGTGTTTTTATTTTAAAAATAGGTTTAGTGCTGATTCCCCGAAACACTCTGTGAAGTCAAAATTTTTAAGTGACTCGCAGCAAACTCACTTTATGATTAAGTCAGAAGTTGAAAGTAATCACACACTTAAACACTGGTACGATTGTAACTTCACAAAAAAAGAGGGATAAGAAAGGGAGTTTTACAACTATGAATAACTTAACAGTAAAAGGACCACAGAAATGGACATCTGTTCGCGTGATTTCCAGAGTCAGAAATTCAATTGTGCAGAATTCCAGTAAAGTGGGATGGCGAACAGTGAGGTGAGGTTGTCGATTTGATCTGCTTGGCACCCAGCACTTTGCACTGGACGGCTATTTAGCCTTGAACAGGGTTGTGACTGCAAGCAGAGCTCATAATTTGAGGATTGTGAGCAGTTTTATACGTTTGCACCCTTGGTGGCACATAGGGATTTTGATTATGATTGACATATCCTCAAGGAACATAGTTTTCTTCATTCTGACATTTCAGTGCTGCATTTACAAACAAAATCTAATCAATTCAGGCATTATCCAAAACATGGGAGGTCGCGACTTGGCTGATTCGAGTGAACCTTATGCTTAGCATGAAGCAAAGACTTGCATTTGTTTAAATCCAATGCAAGATATCCTAAAAGACATTCCAATTAATGAAGCACCTTTGAAGTGTATTTATTCATTCAAGTGTATTTATTCACTGTTGTACTGCAGGAACCGTGTGAGCAAACTTGTGCATCGCAAACAATGGTTGAAATAATCAACATAAATGTCCTTTCGATGATATTATGTGAGGAATAAGTATTGGCCAATTCACCAGGACGACTGTCCTACTCTTTGGAAAAATTGCCGTGTGTGGATGGAGCTTTGATTTAATGTCTTGTTTGAAAAATAGGATCTCTGACATTACCACACTCCTTCAGTACTACACTGGAGTGTCCGTTTAGAGTATGTGCTGAAGACTACCGAGACTTAAACCTACTACAATGTAAAAGGACATTGCAAGCTTATTAATAATTGTGATTAAGGAAGGGCCCATTTATAGGTGAGAGAATGGATTTTGTTGTGCTGTAAATAGTGCAAGGACCTCTGCATTTTCACCAATTTTCTTTTATTTCATCCCAACTTGGAAATGACTATGAAAAATGGACCAATGTCTGAAAAATATACCCATCACCATCTTAAAATTTGTAACACTTGCTGCTATCGTTACTTCCCTGGGCAGAATATTTCGCAGCGGCTTGTGTTCATACAGGAAAAAGAAAACTTGGGGCACTTAACAAATGAGTATGAAAGATGCTGATACAAGTAGAGAGAGATTAATCGAGGTGAGCAGACACTAGATCAAAGGGATTAAAGATGTTGAATGAGCTGGAGAAGGATGTTCAGCTTGGTATTGCTGTATCTTCTATCATCAATGTTGTCATGAAGGTAGGGCCAATTTATAGGTGAGAGAATCGATTTTATTGAGCATATCAGCTGGATGGGAAGGTTAGGATGAATGGGATGCAATCTTGCATTGATTTATAAACCAGGGCAGCAACTTTAAATTGAATGATCCGCTGTCCCCAGTGCAACGTTAGCAAGGATGGCAATAATGAGCAAACAGGGCAAAATTAGGTTGTGCATGACTGAGCTTTGGTAAGGAGTGGGTGGGAAGCCAGGAAGAGAGAACCTAAAGATTAATAGTGTCTGGAGGAGTGAGAAACGTTGAGGAGGATTCTGGGGCAGTACTTGAAGGTAGATCCAAGTTGCAGAAGTAAGCATAATTATTTATTAGGATGTGTTTGTTAAAACATGCTCCATGCCAAACAAGAAACAGGTTTCAGGTTTAGTCTGAGAAACTGTTCAGGGAATGGATAGAGGCAGTGGTAAAGAAGTAAAACTGTTCGGTGGGACTGTCGTCAATGGCTTAAACCTTCCCAAAATTGAGGTGGAAAAAATTGTGACTGATCCAGGAAGTATTGCCGGACAAGCAGTCTTAAGTGTACAGAGACCGTCATAGCTCCATGGCAGTGGAGAGATGGAGCTACGTATAATCAGAAAATTGTTATCACCTGCACATAACGTCACTGATAAATAGATTTAAAAAACAATAATTACTAATGGTGTTTGTGAGATCTGAGACCTTAGAGGTGACTGTATGGTGAGAAACCACTGCTGAAAATACACAGCCTACATTCTGGTAGGCTCTTGTCGCTGTCCCTCGATTCAAGGATGACATACTCAAGGTCGTGCGTTTCTGCCATGGGTGTACTTGTGGCTGAACAGGCCAATTCCAGACCTGCAGGTTGTTGGGCACACGGGGCAGTCTCTCTCTCTCTCTCTCTCTTTTTCTCTCTCTCTTCCCCCCCTCCCTCAGGTAGTGAGATCCAGAGTATAGGATTTATTTTTCTTCTCTGCCACATCATTAAGATATTTTTACATGAAGCGTGGGGCAGCCAAGTTGTCGCCATCCTAAACGATTGGTAGCAAATTCCTCCCAGTCATTGTCAATGCCAGCGTGATCAAGGGGAGCCTCGGTATGTACTTTTCGCCTTTTCTTTGTCCTCCCTGGAGCACTGGCCATTTGAGAGTTGAGATAACAGTGGTTGATTTTTCAACCGTGTGAACACTATGTCCAGTCCATTGTAGTTGGTTTTGCAGGAGCTTTACCTGAATGCTTGAGGACCTGACTTCAAGAAAGACACTTGAATTTGTTCTCCTTGGTTTTTTTCTGATATGTAGCAACTGGAGGCAGTTCCATGTCCCATTGAGCTGTATGATGTAGGAATGGTGTTGGATGATGATGGCATGATTAATTCCTTGAGTGCTGCAGTGATATTATGACTTAAATTAGGGTCTTAAGGATACCAAGAAGTACTGAAGCTCAACTGAAGGAATTCTAACAGGGAGGTTCAGGAGAGATCCAACTGGGAATGGGAGATTGGAAATGTAATTGGAAGAACAGATCAGTCAAAGGTGCTTTTATTGGGCTACCAGGGGAGGAGCAGGGGGCACTGTGTCCATCCTTGGATGTTCGGACTATAATCCTATTCATTTTTCAGCATTACTGCACGTCTAGATTTCTTTTTGTTGATTTTTCCAATTTGTTTTCTACTATTGCCCGTTTCCCCTCCCTCGCTACATTACATCTCCCTCGCTACATTACATGATTTTGAAGCTATATCAAACAATTTGTAGAGGGTTTCTGTGATTGTCAAGCCACACCATAAGGGGGAGGGGGGTGATGACACCTCATTTTAAGGAGGGAAACATCATTACCTTGAGATTGACTTTGATTCTTGGCACTGCAATCTGCCTGTAAGATGGGTTGTCTAATAAAGCTTTAATAGCACTTCATTTTAGCACAATTTTACATTAACAGCCATTTTCCATTTGATGAGTCAGTGCATCTTATTTAAATGGGATCTTGCAATTACTTGCTTGTAGAGTTGGAGTTTGCCCCTTAGCACTGGAATTTGGCACAGTGTGCTGAACTAGTGAGAATGTGTTCATGAATTCACCAACTTTTGCTCTATTTGCTTTAATTTCCTGTTGATGTTTGAGTGTATAATGATTTGCACTCTGTTTTTTGATTTAGGAAAACATTAAGCTGATTGCTGAATGTCTAGATGGTCTGACTATATAATAATCTTCATTGTCACATGTAGGCTTATATTAACACTGCAACAAAGTTATTGTGAAAATCTCCTAGTTGCCACACTCTGGCACCTGTTCGGGTACACAGAGGAAGAATTCCGAATTGTCCAAATTACCTAACAGCACGTCTTTCACGACTTGTGGGAGTAAACCGGAGCACCCGGAGGAAACCCACACAGATACAAGGAAAACGTGCAGACTCCACACAGACAGTGACCCAAGCCGGGAATCGAACTTGGGATCCTGGCGCTGTGAAGCAACAGTGCAAACCTCTGTGCTACCGTATCATGAATGGTAGAATTTAAATGCCCATGTCCATTGTTGTTCCCTTTACATTTGGTATTTTCGCAAATTTGTCCTGATGAAAAGTTTCAACAGTGTGACCCTTTTTTTTCCAGCAATGGTCATGTTCTGTACTTCTATTTGACAGGCTGTTTATCAATGTAGGGCATCACACTGTGATACCCCAATGTCAGTTGCAATTACATTATGAATTCAAGTTTATAAAAAATTGTAAGTTGAAAAAATCACTAGTCATTAAGTCTAAAGCATTGTTAAACGAAAGATGCTGTGTCATAAGAAACTGAGCAAAGAGGAAAACAGTTGGCACCAATTAACAATTTGAAATGAAATGAATGAAAATCGCTTAATGTCGCAAGTAGGCTTCAAATGAAGTTATGTGAAAAGCCCCTAGTCGCCACATTCCGGCGCCTGTTCGGGGAGGCTGGTACAGGAATTGAACTGTGCTGCTGGCCTGCCTTGGTCTGCTTTGAAAGCCATCGATTTAGCCCTGTGCTAAACAGCATACTTTATAAAAGTGCCTCTCCAACCAGAGACAGTGAAAGGGTTAACAATGCCAGTGGGAGAAGGACAATGTGACTATAATGACGTCTTTTTGTTTGAGTTACAATTCTGAGTTAACAGCACTGATTTTACACTGTTGGGAGCACAATGCAGGCAATTTAAATTTTAAAAAGATCTGAAAATACTTGACAAACAGGTAATGGGAAAATAGGCACCTATATCCAGCAAGACCATATCCAGCTATTAATTTTCCTCCCTAAACCTCTGACTGCTCTCTCTTTCTTAAACGCACTCCTTAAAACATGAGCGGCATGCTGGCACAGTGGTTAGCACTGCTGCCTCACAGTTCCAGGGACAGCGATTTGATTCCAGCCTTGGGTGACTGTGGAGTTTGAATATTCTCCCCATGTCTGCATGCATTTCCTCTGGGTGCTCCGGTTTCCTCCCACTGTCCAAAGATGTGCAGCTTAGGTGAATTGGCCATGCTGAACGCTTAGTCTCCAGGGATGTGCAGGTTGGGTGGATTGGCCTTGATCAATACACGGGTTCACAGGGATGAGGCACGGGAGTGGGCCTAGGTAGAGTGCTGTTTCGGAGAGTTAGTCCAGATTCGATAGGTCAAATGGCCTCCTTCTGCACTGGCGGTTCTATGGTACCTACCTCTTTGATCAAGCTTTTAGTCACCTGCCCTAATATCCCTTTATGTTGCTCAGTGTCATATGTTGTCAGTTCATGTGATGTACCTTGGGATATTATACTGTGCTGAAGGCGCTATAAGAAGGTGAGATGTTATTGTACTGAAGTATGTGGAGGTCAGTTGTTGCACCCGAACTGCAGTTGTGACAGTGATCCAGGTACTTGATTTGAACCCAGTTTGAGCTTCTGGATCTTTACAGCTGAGCTGCTAACTTGATAAACTTGTTTGGCCACTAGGAGAAGAGAGCGAGAGAGCCCAACACCCCCCCCCCCCCCACCCCCGACCCCGCTCCCGCTCAGTTCTAGAGTGCATGAAGGCATTTTCCATTCTTCCAGCCCTTTCTCTGATGCAGCATAGACGCTGAAAGCAATTTAAATGCAGTTCTGAAAGTCCATTTGCATGGACTGGTACTTTGAAAAAGTTATGGGGATTTCACCATACAGTTTAACCTTTTGACAATGCTGCCCCTTGACATTCTGCACCATTGTTCCTCTAACTAGTCTGGGCAAGTATGGAGGATGAAACTGTGCAGAATGCCATGTCCTCCAGGACAAATATTAAACATTCAGGGAGGTCTTTTCCTGTGCTTCACCTCTGATGTTCTGCTTGTTTTGCACGCATCTAATAATTTATATTTAAATTGTCGTAGGAGCTTATTTTGTGCTATTAACTGTGTAAATTAGTGCTGTTAACTCAGAAAACCAACTTAAAAACAAATCATGGCATCATTATAGTTACATCATGCTTTTCCCACTGATATTGTTTATTTCCCTTTTTGTTATATAAATTTAGATTACCCAATTATTTTTTTTCCCAATTAAGGGGCAATTCAGCCTGGCCAATTCACTTACTCTGCACATCTTTGGGTTGTGGTGGTGAGACCCATGCAGACACGGGGAGAATGTGTGAACTCCACACGGACAGTGTCCCAGGCGGGTCCTTGGTGCCATGAGGCAGCAGTGCTAACGACTTCACCACCGTGACGCCCTCCCACTGATATTGTTAACCATTTCACGAGTTCTGGTCCAAGAAGAACTTAACAAAATATCCCAATTGTTAATTGCTGCTAAAGTGTTGGTATCTTAAACGTCACCCAGCTTCTTGTGGCATTACATCTTTTGTTTAAAAACGCTTCAGGCATAGTGACTTGTTTATGAACCACAAATGGGGGGGGAAAGTTTTATCAGAAGAATGTAAACTAATGGATTGAAAATGCAGTCTCTTTAACAGTTGTGGATTTGTCCAGTTGCTGGCATGCTGGTGTTGAACCTGAAGGTTGAGAGTTTGAACTCAACTCCAGGACTAAAGCTGGTTGTGTGGGCTGCCATTCAAATGTTGTGCTGCTCCAGGCACCTCTTCAAACTTCCCAAGCACCTCAAATTGCTTGGGGGAGTGGAGTAAGTCTTTGAAGAACACACAAATGTTCAGTGCTTTTGGCGGAAGCGTTTTTAGATAAAAGGAGTGAGGCACAGCAACCCTCGTGGGGTTAGGTGGGGCCTCTGGTTTTCTTGCTCCTCCCTGGTAGTCCAATTTTGTTGATGCTGATGAAGTAGATAATGTAGCATTGTTGCCTCCAAATGTAACGATTAAAGACTTATATAGAAAACTTGATTTCATAAAGCATCCCAAGCCGCATCACAGGATCATAAATGAAATCTGACACGGAGCCAAGCTGATATCAGGGCGTGTACAGGTAGGGTTTAAGGAATGGCTTAAAAAGGCGAGGGAGCTAGAGAGGCCGCGGTGTCGGGAGATGTTTCAAAAGTTAGGGCCTGGGTAGCTGAAGGTATGGTCACCGACCACAACCATCTGAAGTGCCGACCTCTGGAACATCTGGAGGTGCTGCTCCCATAAGCCAATGTCAAATCTCTTTTCTTTTGGTTTCAGTGATCTTGTGCAGCTTGCGTTAATCACAACGTAAATGGGTTTGCTACAACTGTTTATTGAGAGGGCCTAGTTTTCAGTCTTTTCGTTGACCTGATTGGTGAAACCTGTGATTTTGCGATCAAATTCGTTGCCACTCATTTTGCAACTGCTTTTTAAGAAAAAAAAATGATTCTTTGGCTGTAGACGTTCCCGAAAAGGCATTTATTTCCTCCCTAGTTATTTTTAAAAAAAATTAGAGTACCCAATTATTCTTTTCCAATTAAGGGGCAATTTAGCATGGCCAATCCACCTACCCTGCACATCTTTGGGTTGTGGGGGTGAAACCCACGCAGACACGGAGAATGTGCAAACTCCACACGAACAGTGACCCAGGGTCGGGATTCAAACACTCAGCGCTGTAGGCAGCTGTGCTAACCACTATGTCACCGTGCTGCCCCACTCTAGTTGCTTTTATGCAGAATACCAGCTAGCCACTTAAGGTGGCAGTTTGTTCCACATTGCTAGAACCAACCTGTTATCAAATACAAGTGCACCTAAAAGAGAAAGAACTGTATTTGCCAGATTACTGAAGGCTAACATTGGGAGCTCAATATTAGAAAATTCCTCTTTTGATTTTGTTTTCGACTGTTGTAGGAAAATGAACTTTTTAACATGCCAGCAATTTCAATGTTTTTTAAAGATTCAAAACATTAGATCCAAGTACCTCTCAATCACATACAACAGAGCAGCTACTTTGCATTCAGAGACATTAAACAAAGACGGGTGATTTGAGTGGATTAGCTGTGGAGTGGCCTATGCTTGGCAGTGCAGGTACAAGTGTTTAAAACACCAGGCCTGGTGCCAGAGGGCACTACTCGTCTTGATGCTGTAAAAGTAGTGTTACTTACAGCCTCAAGTATCTGTTGCACAACAATACATTAAGTGTCTTTTGTGTTCTGTGGGTCCCCGGGGAGCTGTTATTGTGTGCATGGACAGCTGTTTGAACCAAGGTGAGAAGCTCGGTCCTATGGGATCAGAGAGAAGTCACGCTTCAGGCTATTCAGTGCATGTATTACCGATCATCTAATGGAGCTTAAAGGTCAGGTTATCCTAGTCTGGGTGACAGTCTAACCCTTTGGGGCTCTATTTGTGTGAATATAGTTGAATGTGTAAGGTGTGGACCATGGAGGAATCTATCTTGGGAGTTTTGTTTGGCCACCTGCAGGTGAATGAGTGCTGCCAATACATGAGACTATAGTTAGAGCTGTAAGGATGGCAGCATTAGGTGTTAATGATTTAAATGTTTACGTCATATTCTGTTTAACCACTGGGCTGTTGAACATGACCAGAGCTTTAACTCTCTATCCGTTGAGGCTGTTAAATATTGAGTGAGGTCATATTTACTCGAAGAATGTGATGCCTCCTTTGAAATTACCCAGCCTGTTAATGATTCAGTGGGTATAAAGTTTGTGGGCTACTTAGTCAAAGGTCAGTGAATTGTCTTGGTTTGATTGCTGATAGCTGCCAAGTTAGCAGGGACAGTTAAGTCTTAGTCACTTGCCTCGTGATTCCTGCAAGTATTGGCATTAAACAAGTGTTGGATTAGTCTTGGCTGTGATGCCTCTCGTTATTCTTTAATTTCTCTTCCTCCTCCTCCAATGCGATCCCTATTCTGATCTTAGCTCAGTGGATGCATTCTGCTTTAGAGTCAGAAGAACACCAATTCAAGCCGATTCCAGAGAGTTAAGTACATAGTTTAAGCTGACACTTCAGTGCAGTTCTGAGAGGATGCTGCACTGTCAGAGATATTGTCTTTTGGCTGCCACATGAACAAATGATTATGTTCCCTTTTGGAGCCATGCATTATTCAAAGTTCTCCCAATATACAATATTTATTTCACAAATAGCATCATTTTTAAAAATACATGTAGAATACCCAATTTTTTTCCTCCCAATTAAGGGGCAATTTAGTGTGGCTAATCCACCTACTCTACATATCTTTGGGTTGTAGGGGTGAGACCCATGCAGACACGGAGAGAATGTGCAAACTCCACATGGACAGTGACCCGGGGCTGAGATCGAACCCAGGTCCTCGGCACTGTGAGGCAGCAGTGCTAACCACTGTGCAACTGTGCCGCCCCTTACAAATAACATCATTAAAACCTGATATTTGGTCATTGCTGTTTGTGGGACCTGATGTTTGCAAATTAGCTGCTAAATTTTGCTATAATGCAGCAGTGACCACATTTCAAAAATACTTACTATAGAATACCTTTGGATGGCCTGAGGTCGTGAAAGGCGCTCTAGAAATACATTTACTGGAATCACAAATGAGCAGTGATCGGTTGGGTGACGTACCAAGGTACTTTCAGTATTCCTTGAACTATGCAGGTGTAATCAAATTGGGGTTTGAAAGGGTCCTCTCGTAAGAACTAGTTACCGAATACTTCACCTATTGAAAGAAAATAATCTCTTGCTTGAGCCTTGTTACAAAATGAATTGGTTGGATCCTGTGCATGAAGTCTTTTCTCTCAGGCTTCTTACCTCTACAAAACCATCTGAGGATGTGAAGAAATGTAAAAAAGCTAATGCAACGACTGCCTAATCAGCCAGGACTGAAAGCACAAAATTAAAACCGAAAATGCTGGGAAACCCCAGCAGGCTTGGCAGAATCGGAGGAGAGTTAACCTTTCAAGACTTCTTCATGCTGAAAGCATGATTGGTATTGAATAGCCATGATGTGGAGATGCCGGCGTTGGACTGGGGTGAGCACAGTACGAAGTCTTACAACACCAGGTTAAAGTCCAACAGGTTTGTTTCGATGTCACTAGCTTTCGGAGCGCTGCTCCTTCCTCAGGTTTCACCTCCGAAAGCTAGTGACATCGAAACAAACCTGTTGGACTTTAACCTGGTGTTGTAAGACTTCGTACGGTATTGAATAGGATATGGGATCAATTTTCTTCAGTTTTACTGTGAAATTGCCAAGTTAGAACCGGAGATCAGATTATTTTTCTTGCACGTATCATATCTTTAAATACAAAATTAGTTGATATTTGCTGTTTATTGTTCGTCCCATTATTAGGCAGCCACCAAAGTGGAAGTTGACATGGAGAAAGCTGAGAAACTGCAAGTATTGAGGGGAGACTTCCTGACATCTCTGGAAAATGATATTAAACCTGTGAGTATTTGATATGTGAACTGAAGCACAATGGTTCTATGATACCAAGACTAAAGTAAATTCAATGTCCATTCAAAGCTGGTGTGATTTGGAATTGGATTCAACAGCATTGATTGACTGTACTCTGTTTATACTTGAATGTTTGGTTTGTGAGTTGGGACCTGGTCTAATTTTATGTTTTTTGTACTGTGAATAATGTCCACATCAAGAAAATATTTCCAGTGACATTTCATCAATTCTTTTTGCTTATGTTTGTACAACATGGAGTCATTTTTGTTGTTGTTTTAACACAAGTCATTGATACAGAACATGTTACAATTCTGAGGTTTACAAGATTATGATTATGATCTTCAAGATAAAATGGAGGGGTAATGTGACCTATTCTGAAGTTTACATGATAACAGACCGGGGATGGGTAAAGATCAAAGAGAGACCCAGATTTTGTTACTAGCGCAATAGACCCCAGTCTCCTAAACTCCCAGAAAGGCGTTGAATGTATCAGGTAGTAAACAATTGTGCAATAAACTGTCATTTACTTCTAAGATGAAAGAGAACTGGTGTCAAGGATAGCTAATTAGCCTTGCATCCAGGTAAAAATGCTAATGTGTTTCATATTGTCATGAGGAAGAGTGAGGAGGAAGCCATTGTTGCGATTTGGCCACAGACCTTCTTACAAATCGATGAATATCACAAACAGCAAGGGACAGCAGTGAGAAGAAGCTGCTTAGCTTTACAAATGACTGCAGCTGGATGAGGGAGGGAGACAGTTTCTAGTTGAAGAGATGCATCCCACAGCCATCCCGGGATTCTGGGAGATTTGTCCTGATGTGGCCAAAGGGGAATAATCATTGGGACAGGCTTTACTAGCGGTAGTAAATTTAGGAAACTCTGCAAAAACTAAATGAAGCACCCGAAGGCAGTCACTCAAAGTTACTATTCAAAATGGAGAAATGTGAACCCATTCGAATCTGGAAACAACAATGGACAGTTTGTTATAAAGACAGTAATTCCATGGAGGGTGCAAGTATAAAAGAGAAAATTTTGTAGTTTTAAGTGTAAGTTGAGCACAAAATGAAAATGAGTGTTTAATCATAAGTGCTTTTACCCATTTGTTACAGTAAAAATCCTAAAAAGTTACATTTTATTGACATCCTTTTTCGCTATTAACTGTAAGTTTGAATTTCTTTTTAAACATTATCCGTTATCAGTCTCTGCAGGGATTGTAAGAAAAAGGAATGGTGTGATGTCACTTGGAACACTACAATATTGGAACAATGAAGCACCTTGAATCATTGAGTGCTGGATCTGAACGTTTCTATCAGGCTCTACCTTTCACAAAAATTGATTTAAAAAATAAATAAAATGTAATCGAGCTATTTCAAACTTTTCAAAAAACCTGACCTAAGTGGAATTGTGGCCAGCGAATTATTCCACTCTAAGTGCCACATGACAGCCATGAATCAAGCATGTTTCATTGATCCTTGAAGAAGTTATAGGTGACTCATTATGTTGAACCAGCATGGGATGTCACTATGAAAGATGGGGAAGAAGTGCAGTTTCTTGTTCTTTCCCTCATTCTGCTCAGCTCTTGATTTGAGCTGTCACTGTGGTAAGGGATTGAGCAGACATGTTATATGTTGCCCACAGGGTTGATACCTGTGTTGATGTGGCACGCCACCTTGCAGCAGGTTCACAGCATGGTTAGTGTGGAGAGTTTTGAGCAAGTCACTCGCTTACCCTCCCATTTGGAGACGTCGAATAACCAGCAGAGACAGAGTGCTGGGAACATGTTAGGTGGGTCATACACAGTACCTATTGAAACTAACTAACTGACTAAAAGGTTTCATGGTGTTCGACCCTCCCCTGTGAAGTTAGACTATGTTTTTGGTTAATATTGGCTGACTTGCATGAAATAATTTGTCATGTTGACATTCAGGCATGTGTTGATTTTCAGAAATACAGGTGTGACATGGTTTCTCAACTCTCTCTCGCAGGCTTTTGGCATAAACCAGGAAGATTATGACAGCTATATCATGAATGGAATCATTGTGTGGGGCGATCCAGTTACACGGGCCCTAGATGATGGAGAGTTGCTTGTGCAGCAAACCAAAAACAGTGAACGCACTCCACTCGTTAGCGTCTTGTTGGAAGGTAGGGCTATTTTCCTTGTCCCAGCGGGACAGGGTAGGAAATCAAGGGGGCATCTGTAAGCTGAGCACTTTCCTTTATTAAAAAATTGATCAGTGTTGTAGTTTAGGTTGTCCTGGCAAGTGAAGGCAACACTCCTACTTTGGCACTCCCGTGAGGAACCTGCATTCGATACTTAGTGTTCACTTGGAGGAGCAGATGACCAGAGATCTGGTCTCTGAATGCCAAGTTCCATGTCCATCAGGATATTTGCATCCAATGAGATTTACTACCCGGATACCTTTCATTATATTTAACCAGTCCCCCTGGTTAGGAGGCTCTAAATCAGGCTAACAATTGCCCACCTATGAAAAGGCTCCTGGATATGGGAGCAATCATGGAGTTTGGCTGCTGTTGGTTAAGAAGCTTATCTACTCCTGATTTAGAGATCTTTTGTGAAATTTATCTTCAAATGTTTTTTTAAATATAATATTGCCATCTTTAGGAAAATAGTTGGGCCTGACAGAGAGGCTAATCTCTGGTATATTCCAGACTGAATTAGACTTGTGAAAGCTGAATTGGGATTGAATCTGGATTGTAGATCTGTCACATTCCCTGTGTACTAGGTTTTATCAAATAAGCATTTTGTCCACTTGAGAATAGGACAACATACCAGGTGAGTAATTAAGGGTAACTGTTCAATCTAATTTCAAGTTCTGACTATTTACTGGTGTATTTAAAACTTTAAAAAATGAATCAGGGGCTTTAGCCAATTCACAGATGCCCATGTAGTTAAAGGTATAAAATTGACTGCTTAAAACAAGTGCTGCCTTAGTAAACAGAATCATCTTCACTCATGCGCAAGATCCATTCAATTCAATCAGACCACAGGGAACACCAAGTTGCCTCCTGTTGCCAACCTAAAGAATTGACCGAAGGAGTCTCCAGGAAATAGTGATTAATCTCCTGGACACGGCTGCAAACAATTGGGTATAAGGATCATGGAGACATTAAAAAAAAATGCCTTTTCTTTTCATTTTCTTTCCACATTCGTTTCTTAGTTATAAAAATATTAGATGTGGCGGTGAGGCATTTTGACTGGATGGAGCGTTCCTACGCCTTGTGATGAAACGTCCAACTTGATGACCATGAATGTACCACAGTGTTCCTAAATTCAACATCATTCTTTTGTATGTGTTAAATGTTGATTATCAGCTGATTGTTCAACTCCTTTGTTCAGTTCGTCTCCCTGTACTCTAGTCTTGTTGAGAAGGGAGTTGGGCTTGACAGACACTAAGCTCTGGTATATTGCACAGACTGACGTAAATTTGTAAAAGATCAATTGGGACTGAACTGGTCTGGATGCAGCAAGCTGATCTGTCGCGTCCCTGGTTTGCTGGGTTGAATTGAATGAGTTTCATGTCTTGTTAAGAATAGAATTACGCACTGGCAGAATGATAGAAATTCCTCTCGTAACCTATTTGCATTTGTTTTTAAGCATGTTTTTCAGTACTGCTTTGCAGATGGTGTTTTCTCATGCTGACTTCAATAGAGACCAAATCTGAAATGTGAAAACACTGCCAAATGTCCATCCAGTTGTACTGTTGCTTGAAAGCATAATCCCACACATCTCCATATACTGTTACTTAAGAAATTACGTTGTTCAGGCACAGTACAGGGGAATGGAAGAGCACGAAAGGCCAATCAACCATTCAAATCCATTATCACCAAAGAACCCTGTGCTCTTCCTCAGACTGATTTGAACAGCATTTTAAAGGTAGCTGTTGACTCGGGGTTAACTAAAATTAGCGTACGTTCCTGTCTTTTCTTGCCTGAGCTGGAACGTGTTCTGGCCAAAACTTCAGAGTATTCAACTCAAAGTACATAATTAGCTGCTGTTACGTCAGTTATTTTACTATTGTGGTTGGCAGCTGGCTTTTAGTGAGTAATATATATGGTATGTAAAATCATCCTGTCAGGAGTAAAACTGCTTCTTTAACAGAAATTTTCCAGAATTTTTCCCACTAATCGGCCTGGCTTTTATATTTGCCCCTCCCAGAAGCTTTCACGGATTCCAGTTGGTATGGGAAGTCTGTACTGTGACGCACAAGATGTAATAATGCAGCTGTGTGGGACACACTGGATGGGCCAGCATGTCTTTTCCTGTTTCTTATTGTGTTATTTTTGTAACACTTGGTTGTACCTGTTACATGCATACATTATACCTTTATTTCTAATGTGGGAAAATACCAGATTTGTTCATTAGCAGTGCTTTTAATTCTAAACAGGACCTCCAAACAGTGGCAAGACTGCATTGGCTGCGAAGATTGCAGAGAAGTCCGGATTCCCGTTCATTAAGATCTGCTCTCCTGATAAGATGATCGGATTCTCCGAAACAGCGAAATGCCAGGCCATTAAAAAGGTGACCTATCTCAGTACTTGACCTGTCAACAGTTGTCAAGCTTCACAACTTTCTTTTAAAAAAAAAAGAAGCATCACTTTAATCCCCTCCCCTGTAATTCGCAATCTAACACCGCAACCCCACCCTCTGATTTTTCTTTGCACAAGACTTTACCATATCCTGTGGATTAAATTGGCTTTGAGCCAGAAAACCATGGTCGATTTCCAGGATGATTATTAAACTGTATCTTGGCTGAGAGACATGAGTCACCGTTCAAATGCCGGTTGAAGATTTACGTGCCTGTGACATAAAATCATTCCTCGGGTCCTGTCACTAGACTGGAATTTAGGAATTTGAGGGCAGAACCACCCTGAAGAACTAAAGTGGGATTTTCTGGCGAGAAGGAAAAAGTCCAAAATTACATCCACCCGGCCTACTTTCTTGCCCTCTTCCTGTTTGCTCTTCCACTTTGCGTTCTTCTCACCTCTACTGCATTTTGCAGTTCTGTCTGCCTATCTAAGTAGGTTAAAGGCTCAAGCCTATCTTGAGGTCTATTGTGATCTTGGCTTGCATTTCCATGTAGCAGAGAGGAGTCGTTTGGTTGAGACTCTTAAGCAGAGGCCCTGTGTGTCACCTGATGGATGTAAACGGTCCCACTGAACTATTCAAAGTGATACAAGGAAGTCAATGCTGTTAATGGGGCTTACTCAAATTGGCTGCTGTTCTCCTATATTGGAACAATAATTGCATTTTAGAAATAACTGAAGTTCATGGGAAGTGGAATGCAGGTTTTTCTCTCTCTTCTTCTCCTTGCCTTCACCCGCCCTCCTCCACCTCCCCAGACAAAAAGCGATTTAATTTAGAAGCCAGTTCCATGGATGAGCTGAAAACTCCCTGATGTTTTGTTGAAAGTATAATGTTTGCTGTGGCTCACAGGAACACACACTAGCTTACTGCTATTGAGTTATTTCACTTGTGTGCGGCACTGCCACCCTGTGGCTGAAAATGTCAACTGGCAAAAAACCCATACAGGCCTGTCGATCGCATCTGAGGAGAAAATGTATGCTTGAGGATGCTTTGTCACAACAACTTGGGCGGAACGGCTGATTTGACACCAAGCCACATGAGAAATATGGGCAGGTTTGGTTAGAAAGCTAGATTTTAAAGGATGTCTAAAAGAAAGAAGACGTGGGGAGATAGATTGGAAGAGGGGGGGAATTCTGCAGTTTGTGACCCAGACAGCTTTGAAGGATAGCTACCAGTGGTGGAGAAATTAAAATTGGAGATGCACAGGAGATATCAGAATTGAAGGAGTGGGGGCGGTACGGTGGCGCAGTGGTTAGCAATGCTGCCTCACTGCACCGAGGACCTGGGTTCGATCCCAGCCCCGGGTCACTGTCCATGTGGAATTTGCACATTCTCCCTGTGCCTGCGGTGGGTCTCACCCCCACAACCCAAACGATGTGCTGGGTAGGTGGATTGGCCGCACTAAATTGCCCCTCATGAAAAAGAATTGGCCACTTTAAAGAAAAAAATAATAATTGAAGGAGTGCCGGCAACCTAAATGATTGTGGGAGCGGCAGGGTGGTGCGGTGGTTCGCACTGTTGCCTCATGGAGCCGAGGACCTGGGTTCGATCCCAGCCCCGGGTCACTGTCCGTGTGGAGTTTGCACATTCTCCCCATGTCTGCTTGAGTCTCACCCCACAACCCAAATATCTGCAGGGTAGGTGGATTGCCCCTTGGAAATTAAAAAAACCTGAAATCATAGTAGTGCTGGGGAAGTTTAGAGGTGGGAGCGGGGTGAATGCTCCGGGCAGAGAGGTGCTCTGGCCCTGGAGGGATTCAAAAAGAAGGACAGGAATATTAAAATTGAAGTATTGCTGGACTGGGAGCCAATAAGGTGCGTGAGCGCAGGGATAATGGGCGAAAGGAACTTGGTGCAAGTCAGGAAACAGGCAGCAGAAGTTTGAATCCATGGCAGATGGTGGAATTCAAATTCAATGAATAAATCTGGAATTAAAATCTAGTCCCAATATTGATGACCATGAAACCTTCAGATTGTCATAAAAAGCCATCTGGTTCTCTAACATGTTCGAGGGTCGGAATTCTGCTGTCCTTTCCCTAGTCTAACCTGCATGTCACTCCACACCCAAACTGTGATTGGCTGTTAACTGCAGTGGCCTAGCAAACTACTCAACAGCAGCTTAAATAATGCCTTTAACATAATGAGACATTCCTAGCTGCTTCACAGGAAAATTGTAAAACCAAGTATGATGTTGAGCCACGTGAGGAGTTGTTAGGTTAGATGGCCAAAAGGTTCGTCAAGGAGGTTGGTTTAAAGGTGTGTCTTAAAAGAGGAAAATCAAGAGATGTAGAGAGGATATTCCAGAGCTTAGGGTTAAGGCAACTAAAGGCACAACCACCAATGCTGGAACAGTCAAAATTGAGCATGCACAGGAGACCAGAATTAGAGGAGCGCAGATATCTCGGGAAGGTTGCGGGGCTGGAGGAGATTGCAGAGATCAGGAGAGGTAAAGCCGCGAAGGGATTTGAAAATGAGAGGAGAATTTTAAATCAGGACTTCGCTTGACCGAAGCCTGTGTAGCTCAGGAAGCACACGGGTGATGGCGGAACAAGACGTGCTGAGAAATGTTGAGAAATGACAAGTTGAGAAATGAACAGCAGAGTTTTGGATAACAGGTTTGCGGATGGTAGGGTACAGGAGATCAGCCAGCAATGTATCAGAATAGTCGAATCTTGAGGTAAAGAGGGCATGAAGGTTGAGGAGCAGATAAGTTGAAAAGGGGTGAAGTCAGGTAATGTTTCAGAGGTGGAAATAGGCGGTTTTAATGGTGGTACAAATGAGATTGGAAACTCATCTCTGGGAGACATAATTTCATCACAAGGTTGTGAATAGCCTGGCTTTATCTCAGAGTGGGAGAGGGCTGGAGTCGGTAGTTAGGAAAAGCAGTTTGGAGTGAGGACTGAAAACAAAGGCATAGGTATTTATTTATACTTGTTGAAATCTCTTGAGGTGCTGCACATCTTGCACTTAAGTGCAAAAATTCCACAATACTGTGATCAATTATTATGAATGAAATGTGTATTCTGTGATCAGGTAATCTTGCGAAGCAAAGGCCTTACTTTTCCTTTTGTAACTGGAACTCCTTCCTGATTACAGATTCCCAATTCAGATCTATTTATAGCCCATGTGAGAATTTTTTATAAGTAGTTTCCCATGTTGCATTTCCATTTGAAGCCTAGCCTGGTTGTCTGATGTCTTTAGTGGCTTACATGCACAGCCCAATATAACATTAGATGTTAGGATCTTGAGTGTTGGTGTGGACTGTCCCACCCACAGTTGACTTGCACCAGAAGTTGATTGAACTACATTGATCAGGTAGCAGTTGGAATTCCTGATTTGTTCGTCTATTTCCTTGCCATCCGTTTAAGAAGCTTCCCATGTCAGCTCAGTAAAGTTGCTCAGAGGTTTTAGACTGTTGACATGCTTGCATTGCAGTGCCTTTTTATTGTACTCTTTTTTTAAAAAAAATCTAACATCTTGAAAATGGAATGCTGCATTTAAAACTCCATGCTTGGTTAAAGATGGGGAGCTGCGCTTTAAGCTGACACCTGAAACTGACCACATTGCAATCTCTACAATTCCCTGATGAAAAGATCATAATGTTTATTATTGTCACAAGCAGACACATTAACACTGCAATGAAGTTACTGTGAAAAGCCCGTAGTCGCCACACACCAGCGCCTGTCCGGGTACATTGAGGCAGAATTCAGAATGTCAATTCATCGAACAGCGCGTCTTTCAGGACTTGTGGGAGGAAACTGGAGCACCCGGTGGAAACCCACACAGACATGGGGAGAACGTACAGACTCCACACAAAGTGGCCCAACCGGGAATCAAACCTGGGACCCTGGCGTTGTGAAGCAACAATGCTAACCATTGTGCCGCCCTAGCATTGACCCCAGTTTATGTTTGTTTGGTGGGATGTCAACCTTTTGTAGTTACCTGTAAACCAACAGTGCAGATCAGTTGCAGCTGATATCCTTAAAGTATGCAATTATTATTTTTTCCAATTAAGGGACAATTTGGCGTGGCTAATGAAATGAAATGAAACGAAAATCGCTTATTGTCACAAGTAGGCTTCAATGAAGTTACTGTGAAAAGCCCCTAGTCGCCACATTCGGGGAGGCTGGTACGGGAATTGAACCGTGCTGCTGGCCTGCCTTGGTCTGCTTTAAAAACCAGCGATTTAGCTCAGTGTGCTAAACCATCCACCTACCATGCATGTTTTTGGGTTGTGGGGGTGAAACCCACGCAGACACGGGGAGAATGTGCAAACTCCACAGGGACAGTAACTCAGGGCCGTGATTCGAACCCAGGTCCGCAGCGCCGTAGTCCCAATGCTCACCACTGCATCACGTGCCCCCCCTTGCTGATATCCTTAAAGTGAGAATCCTAGAAGCAGAATCCTGATTGCATTCACAAGTTGCCGAATCCCATTCCAGAGACTTGAGCACAAAATCTAGGCTTTAACTACAGTGCGGCACTGAAAAGTGCGGCAGTGTCGAGTGGTTTCATCTTTCAGATAAGCTGTTAAACTGAAATCCTGTCTGCCCACAAGTGGATGTGAAAGATCGCATAGCACTATTTGAAGAGCAGGTGAGTTCTCCCTGGTGTCCTGGCCAATATTTATCCCTCAACCAAAACCACTAAAACAGATTTAAACATCTTTCTCTGTAAGAGGGAGGTAGCACAGGATGACATATAATCACAGGAAAGTGACTTTGGGGCTTGTGTATTTTTGAAGCCCAACTCGGATGTAGAATTGATGACAATTACTAATGGAAGACCCAGGTTCAACACCTTCATAAAATCTACCTCATCGCTTGTTCTGTACCTCTTTTTGTCATTCGGTGTTAAATTTTCTTTGCTAGCCATCCTGCGAAGCATCTCGGGACATTTTGCTGTGTTAAAGTTTTTTTTTAATAAACATTTTATTTAGGTATTTTTGGTATAGTAACAACAACCAAATAAACAATATACATAAAACCATAAACATTGCGTAAAAGCCATTTACCTCTCGTACAGGTCCCTCCCTTATTGACCCCCTACTCTAATCTAAACTAGCCCCCCCCCCCCCCCCCCCCCCCCCCCCCCCCCCCCCCCCCCCCCCCCCCCCGTCTGCTGAGGATTAATTTCCCGCAAAGAAGTCGACGAACGGTTGCCACCTCCGGGTGGACCCTAACAGTGACCCTCTCAAGGCGAACTTGATTTTCTTCCAAACAGAGAAACTTAGCCATGTCCGATAGCCAGGTCTCTGACTTCGGGGGCTTTGAGTCCCTCCATGCTAATAGTATCCGTCTCTGGGCTATCAGGGAAGCAAAGGCCAGAACGTCTGCCTCTTTCTTCTCCTGGATTCCCGGGTCTTCCGACACCCCGAAAATCGCCACCTCTGGACTCAGCGCCACCCTTGTTTTTAAACACCGTGGACATGACGTCCGCAAACCCCTACCAAAATCCCTTAAGCTTTGGACATGTCCAAAACATGTGGACATGGTTCGCTGGTCCTCCCGCACATTTTGCGCACCTGTCCACCACCCCAAAGAATCTGCTCATCCGGGCCACTCATGTGAGCCCGGTGAACAACCTTAAATTGTATCAGGCTGAGCCTGGCACATGTTGCGGACATGTTGACTCGACTCAACACGTCTGCCCATAGACCATCCTCTATCTTGCCTCCCAGCTCCTCCTCCCACTTGCGCTTCAGCTCCTCGGTCTGCGACTCCTCCGACCCCATAAGCTCCTTATAAATGCCCGAGACGCTCCCTTCTCCTTCCCACCCTCTGGAAACTACCCTGCCCTGAATCCCACTTAGCGGTAGGAGCGGGAAGGTTGACATCTGTTTACGAAGGAAGTCCAGCACCTGCAGATACCTGAATTTGTTTCCCCTCGCCAACCCAAACTTTTCCTCCAATGCCCTCATACTCTGAAAGCTCCCCATTATGAACATACCCCCATCTCCTCAATCCCCGCTCTCTGCCATAACCGGAAACCCCGTCCATACCGCAAAGCGGTGACTATCACAGATTGGGGCCCAGACCGATGCTCCCACATGCCGCCTCCACTGGCCCCAAACTCTCAGGGCTGCCATCACCACTGGTGGAGTACCGTGCCGGCGGGAACGGCAGAGACGCAGTTACCATCGCCCCCAAACTGGTGCCCTTACATGAAGCCGCCTCGATACGCATCCATGCTGACCCCTCCCCCACCACCCACTTCCTGATCATGGCTATATTAGCCGCTCAGTAATAGTTGCTAAAATTTGGCAGCCCGCCCTGTCCCCGACTCCGCTCAAACATTACCTTCTTTACTCACGGGGTCTTGCCCGCCCAGACGAAGCCCGTGATCACTCTGTTGACCCGCTTAAAAAAGGACCGTGGAATAAAGATGGGGAGACACTGAAATACAAATAGGAATCTCGGGAGGATCGTCATCTTCACCCTCCCAGTCAGTTTGCACCCTCCCAGCCAGAGACAACGGAAGCGCGTCCCATCTCCGAAAATCAGACTTCATTTGGTTCACCAGACAGGCCAGATTCAATTTATGAACCCGGTCCCATTCCCGCGCCACCTGGTACCTAAAGCTTCCCTCTACTAACCTAAACGGCAGCTCTCCCAGTCGCCTCTCCTGCCCCCTCACCTGGACCACAAACCTTTCTCACTTTCCCATATTAGGCTTATACTCGGAAAACCGGCCAAATTCCCCTAGAGACCTCCTGATTTCTTCCATCCCCTCTATTATAGCCAGCGCAAACAACAGTGGGGAGAGGGGGCATCCCTGTCTCGTCCCCTGGTGCAGTCTAAAATAGTCCGATGTTGTCCCATTCGTCCGTACTCTTGCCACAGGAGCCTGATTCAGTAACCTGACCCAGTCAATAAAGCCCCGCCCGAATCTGAACCGTCCCAGTTTCTCCCACAGATAGTCCCATTCTACCCAATCAAAAGCCTTTTCTGCATCCACTGCGATCACTACCTCCACCTCCCTACCTTCCGGGGACATCATGATCACATTTAACAACCTTCTTACATTGGCCACCAACTGTCTGCCCTTAGCAAACCCCGTCTGGTCCTCTCCAATAACGTCCAGAACACAATCCTCGATGACAAGAATTTGGCCCGCAACTTGGCATCTACATTCAACAGGGAGATTGGCCTGTCGGACCCCCACAGCTCTGGGTTCTTGCCCCGCTTAAGAGTCAGCGAAATCGTTGCCTATGACATCGTCGGGGGCAACACTCCTCTTTCCCTTGCCTCATTGAACATCCTCGACAACACCGGCCCCAATATCCCCGAGAACGTTTTATAAAACTCCACTGGGTACCCGTCCGGACCTGGGGCCTAACCCACCTGCATTGCCTTCAAGCCCTCCACTATCTCTACCAGCCCGATTGGGGCCTCCAGCCCTTCTACCCGCTCCCCGTCCACCTTTGGGAAATTCAGCCCCTCCAAGAAGTGCCTCAACCACTTCGGGAATTCCGACCTGTACAGCCTGCTGTAGAAGTCCCTAAACGCCTTATTCACCCCTACTGAATCACCAACCAGGTTCCCGTCTCCGTCCTTTACTTTCCCTATCTCCCTAGCTGGCTGCCTCTTCCTAAGCTGCTGTGCAAGCATTCTGCTGGCCTTCTCTCCATGTTCATAGATCGCCCCCCTCGCCTTTCTCAGCCGTTCCACCGCCCTCCCCGTGGTCAGCAAGCTAAATTCCACCTGTAACCTCCACCGTTCCCTTAAAAGCCCTGCCTCTGGGGTCTCCTATCAATCTGTAGTATCTCCTTTACCAGTCAGTCCATCTCTGCCCTGTCCACCTTCTCCCTATGGGCTCGGATCAAGATCAGCTTCCCCCCTGACCACCGCATCCAGTGCTTCCCACACCACCGCTGCTGAAATTTCCCCCGTGTCATTGACCTGCAGGTAGCTCTGAATACATTTCCTCAGCCGCTCGCACACCCCTTCATCCGCCAAAGTCCCACATCCAACCTCCAGTGCAGGCGCCGGTTACTGTCTTTACTAACCTGCAGGTCAACCCATGTCTGAGATTGTAATCGCTGAGTACCCCGTGTCCACCACCCTAGCCAGCAAGGCCCTGCTCAAAATAAAGAAATCAATCTGGGAATACACTTTATGCACGTGTGAGTAGAAGGAGAAGTCCTTGACCCAAATCTTCATGGATCCAAACTCCCCCACCCCCCCATCAGCTCCATGAACCCTCTTAGTTCCTTTGCCATTGCTGGCACCCTGCCCGTTCTCGAGCTTGACCGGTCCAAGCCAGGGGTCACAACTGTGTTGAAGTCCCCTCCCATGACCAACCTGTGCAAGTCCAGGTCCGGTATCTTCCCCAGCATCCTCTTTATAAACTCCATATCATCCCAATTTGGCGCATACACATTCACTAATACCACCTGCACCCCTTCTAGCTTCCCACTGACCATAATGTACCGACCTCCCACATCCGAGACTATTCTACCCGCCTCAAACACCACCCGCTTATTGATCAGGATCGCAAGCCCTCTAGTCTTTGAATCTAGTCTAGAGTGAAAGACCTGACTGACCCAGCCTTTCCTCAGTCTAACCTGATTCGTTACTCTAAGGTGCGTCTCCTGCAACATTACCACGTCCGCCTTCAATCCCCTAAAATGCGCAAACACATGTGCCCTTTTGACCGGCCCATTTAACCCGCGAACATTCCAGATGATCAACCTAGTTGGGGGGCTCATTTCCCTCCCCTCATTCTTCTTCTCCCCCCCCCCCCCCCACCCCCGCCAATCAGCCATCCCCTTTTTTAGACCCGCCTCCAGCCCATGCTCCGCTCCTCCACCGGTCCATCCCCAGGCAGACCCCGCCGCAAACCTCCTCTCTGTCCCTCAGCCCAAGTCCCTCCCTCGTCAGCAGAACTTTTGTCCCCCTCCCTTCCCTAGTACCAACACCCTGTAACCCAACCCCTTTACTAAACCAAACCCCCCACTCACTGCGCTTCCGAGAGCTAGCTCACCCAGCTAGCTTGGTGGCCCCCATCCCTGGCACCAGATAGTCTCCCACCTATTGTTCCCTCCCGCTCATACAAACAAACTCCAACATCAAACAATCCCCACACAATTGCCCAACAGAAAAATACCAAGATCAAAACAAGCACACCTCCATCCCCCAACAGTGCAAATGAAAACCTTCACTCACTCAGCTCTACCGCTGGTTCCAAATCAATGCAAACGGCATCACAAACATCTTCCATGAAACGCAAAACGAGAAACTTTTTACAAAAACAGAGAAACAAAAAGAAAAAAAAACCTACGTTGCAGCCAAGTTCCAAAGTTCTCAATCCATCACCAGCCCTTTCTTTTTCGCAAAGTCCAACGCGTCCTCGGGCGATTCGAAGTAGAAGTGCTGATCCTCATGCGTGACCCAGAGACAGGCTGGGTATAACAGTCTAAACTTCACCTTTTTCTTAAAAAGGATCGACCTGATCTGGTTGAAGCCTGCTCTCCTCCTGGCCACCTCTACACTCAGGTCCTGGTAAACCCGCAGGATGCTATTGTCCCACTTACAGCTCCGTGTCTGCTTGGCCCACTGTAGAATGCACTCCTTATCTGAGAACCTGTGGAATCTCACCACCATTGCTTTCAGGGGGAGGGGGGGGGGCGGTTTCTCACATTTGCGGCTTCCTCACGAGTGCTCTGTGAGCCCTATCCACCTCCAAGGTCGGGAGAATGTCCCATTCCCCAGCAGCTTCACAAACATGTCTGCGATGTATGCCCCAGCGTTCGTTCCTTCGGACCCCTCCGGGAGCCCGACGATTCTTAGGATCGGCCGGTGGGACCTATTTTCTAGGTCCTCCACCTTCTCCAGGAGCTTCTTCTGCTGGTCCCTCAGCATCCCCACCTCCAGCTCCACCGCAGTCTGATGTTCCTCCTGCTCGGCCAGCGCCTTCTCCACCTTCTGGATCGCTCGATCCTGGGCGTCCAATCTATGCTCCAACCGCTCAGTCGACTCTTTTATCGGGTCCAAGCAGTCCCGTTTCTGCGTAGCAAAGCCTTCCTGAATGACTTGCATCAGCTGCTCCATAGACTGCTGGGTCGACAAGCCAGAGGTCTGAACCTCCACCATGCTGTCTTCTGTTGCAGCTTCAGCCCAAGCCTTCTCTATCTTTTTGTTTCTGCCCTTACGAACACTTCTAGTCCTTCTCTCCATGCAGCGAAGTGGGAATTCAGTAAACAATTGCCACTAACATCCGTTTTACAATTTAAGTCCGGTAGAAAAACGGGGGAAAGGTCCAAAATTCCAACCAGAGCGGGAGCCACCAAATGTGCGACTTACTCCTCCATAGCCGCCAGCAGAAGTCCTGCTGTGTTAAAGTTGCTAGCCAGACGCATGGTGTTTTTCATACTAAAGCATTAACAAATGAGATTTGATGAGAGGTGCGCAGTCTGATTATATTTTGGAGCGGGGGGAAATATTTCCACAAGACAGTGAGTGAGTAGCTACTGGAGGGCATAAATTTAAGTTCATGCAATAAACAGAGTGCAAGCTATTTAAGTAAAGGGCAAATGAATTTCAATGTAGATAGGGATGAAGTAGTGCATTTTGGTGGGAGAGATAAAAAGGAAAGATACATTAGACTCACAAAATAGAGTAAAGGCACAAAAGCACCATGGAGTACAAGTACACATCGTTAGAAGTAGCAATGGAGGTTAACAGCCATAAGAAAATGCCTTGGGGTTCATTTCTCAAAAAATACCATTCAAAAGCAGGAAAGTAATGTTGGAGTGCTAAGGAACCTTGTTTAAAGCACAATAAGACTTGTGCACAATTTTGGTCATGTATTGAAAAAAGGATATTGGAATGCTAAAGTGTAAAATAAATTTCTATGGTAGATAGTTGTACCCACTCAGTTCTTCTGTTAGGCCAGCCTGAACCAGGATGAGGTTCTCATCTCTAGAAAAGAGAATGCTGAGGGGCACCCTGAGCGAGAACTTAAAGATTATGAAAATGTTTGATAGGGTGAAGGTGAAAAGACGTTAAAAACTTGTGGTTTTAAATGTAAGATTGATAAATCAAGTAAGAAATTTGAGAGGAATCTCTTCACTCAGTGGTGAGAATATGGCACTTGCTACCGCAGATTGGGGTGAGCAGCATAGGTGCATTTAAAGGGAAGTTAGAGAAACACAGGAGGGAGAAAGGGATATAAGAATATTGCTTTCCGTAGAATCCCTACAGTGCAGAAGGAGGCCATTTGGCCAATCAACTCTGCGCCGACCCTCTGAAATAGAACCCCACCTAAGCCCATTCCCCCGCCCTAGCCCCATAACCGTGTAACCTCATCTAAACGTTGGACACCAAGGGGAAATTTAGCATCACAAATCCACCCAACTTGCACATCTTTGCACTGTGGGTGGAAACTGGAGCACCCGGAGGAAACTCACGCAAAGAAAAATGTACAAACTACACACTGATGGTCACCCATGGCCAGTATTAAACCTGGGACCCTGGTGCTGTGAGGCAGCAGCACTAACCACTGCCACTATGTCATCCCAATGTCGTCATGAGCATGGAAGGCAGTGTATATGGAGCATAAACACTGGTATAGATTGGACAGTTTATTTGCTGTAAATTCTATGTAAAGGCGAAAGATTAAAAGGCGCATGTTTGTGTACAGAGTTGCTGGGATATGAAATTGCCTAACAGTCACTTCGGTGGAAGTAGCATCCATCAAATGTCGCCAAACGGGAAGATGTTGAATACTTGAAGATAACTTTGCAGGGATGTAGGGAAAAAGGACCATGTATTATAGGGCTGCCCTGGCTGTGATGGGCTGATTGGCTACTTCATGGGCTTTAACACACTAGTGCAAGCGCTTCATGGCACTTTGAATATTGGGCACGCAAATGCTGTGTTTAGACATGGAGTTTTACCTTCAGGTTTGTTGTGAGTGTATGCTGAGTTTGTGATGGACAGAATTTAAGTTTTATCAAGTTCCTCCATTGTCAATTTCAGGAATGGATGCCAGATATTGTATGATGCGGCTTGTTGGCAGGAACGTAGCATATGACAATATTATTGAAATTTGCTGAAGATTTTGTAACATTACACTGAAGCATAGTGTATATTTCGGTGTGCAAGCTCTCCACTTACAAAAGCAGATGTGCTACCACAGGCCTAACCGATGAATTATTTAATAATCTTATCTATTAATTTCTGTTGACAGATCTTTGAGGATGCATACAAGTCCCAACTGAGCTGTGTTGTGGTTGATGACATTGAGCGACTGCTAGGTAAGCCAGAGAGACATCAAGTCTACCAAGGCACCAACTATCGTGTACATCGAGCATGACATTTTCCTGTGGTTAATCCAAGAAGCCTCCTGTCAAAATAGGCTGGAGGTAGCTACTGGATTGCCCAATACCAGTTGCATTCGGTCAATTCATTTTCATTTCTTTTGTGTTCACAATTTGAGGTCATGACGAGGGAGCTGACTTGCATGATAATGGCTTGACTCCTCTGCTGTAAGCTTCTGAATTTCTCGGGTGAACCAATGCCAAGGGGCTTTTGTATATTTCCCATTATTTAAGTATTGTACCTTATATCCCCTGTCCAACTCTGAGGAATTTACTGGCCCACGTTGGTTGTCCATGGAACCTTGTAACTTCTTTTCACTCCCAGAATGTAGACTGTGTCAGAATGCATCCACAACATTAGACCATGAAGAACATTAAATTTCAGTCCATCCTAAGATCACATATTAGCAATCTCACTTTGTCCCTTTCCCTTTTGGCTGACTTGCTGTGTGGGTTCTAATGCCTCTGAGCTGTCGGAGATCAACCAAAGCTGAGGTCAGCCAGCTCTTGCTTTACAAATTTTGGTAAGATTTTCTTGTTCATTCTGTGGGAGCCCCATTTAGAAGTTTATCTTTGCCATTAAATACTATTAAGGAACGAGGGAGATCAGGAATAGAACATAGAACAGGCCCTTCGGCCCTCGATGTTGTGCCGAGCCTAAAGTGCACAATAGGCCAGAAATTGAAAGATGAGTTTTCCCCAGGAATTGCTACGCTCAAGGTTACAAAGGTTAGGAGCGGGTGAGGTCACAGAGGGATTTGAACATGAGGATAAAATGTTTTAAATTGATGCACTAGTGTATTGGAAACCAATGAAGGTCAGCAAGCAAGTCAGCTGCTGAATTTGACTGAAGTTAAGTTATTGAGGTTTGAAGATTGGAGACCAGCACGAAGAGTATATGAATAGTTGAATGGGAAATCTTTTCCCTTTCCCCTTCGATCCTATCTCATGGCTGCTCAGTCCAGTCGAACTTTATTTCAGCACAGACCAGGCATTGAATATGGGGGTCTTAGTGACCTGTTAGAATAATGATTGGTGGAGAGTTGAGACGTCTGTTGCTTGAATTGTGACAGTAACCAAATTCTTAACTGTGGGTTAGTGCTTCCTGGGTGGGGTAAATTGCCAAGATGAAGAAGTGGATGTCCCAAACCCTATGGTAAATTTGAGATTGAAACCTTAGTGTTCCATGCTAAGCAGCAAGACTGTTTTAAATATAGTGTCACAATGAAACCAAAACTTTTTGCCTAAACTATTAAAATGCAGAAATTGGACCTGTCATAGCTAGCTGCAAGCCATGAGCTTTTTTGTTTGTGCATGAGCATATTGTAAAGCCCAATATTCAGATTATTTAAATCGTAGCGTTTAAAGTTTTTTTGAATTGGGAACCCTATATGCGATACAAAGTCTACGTTTCTCCAACTGTGGTCTTGTACCCCTTTTCTACTTCTCACCCTGCCATTGATGGCCATGCTGACGGTGTCGAGGCCCTAAATTATAGAACTCCTTCCCCAATTTGTCTGCCTTTTGGCTCCCTCCCCTCCTTTAAGACATTTAACAAGCATTTTGTCATCTGTCCTATTTTGGTACTGTCAAGTTTAGTCTGACTACATTCTTGTGAAAAGCCTTGGGGTGTTTTCCTCTGTTAAATAAACTGTATGAATGCAAGTTATTCCCATAGAATCCCGACAGTGCAGAAGGAGGCCATTTGGCCCATCAAGTCTGCACCTGTTCTCTGAATGAGCACCCTACCCACGCCCACTTGACTACCCCATCCCCAGAACCCCACCCAATTCGCACAGCCCTGGACACTAAGAGACAATTTAGCATGGTCAATCCACCTAACCTGCATATCTTTGGACTGTGGGAAGAAACCAGAGCCCCCGGAGGAAACCCATGCATATACGGGGAGAACGTGTAAACTCCACATGGACAGTCACCCGAGGCCGCAATTGAACCCGGGTCCCTGGCGCCTTGAGACAGCAGTGCTAACCACTGTGTCAGCATTCATAGAGGGTGCTACTTGACCGAAAGTATGGAGATGTGTGAAGGTGTACGTTTGCTGGCTTCTCCTGTGTTCCAGATGTAATGGACATCATCCTCTGGAATATGCTCTCTCTGCTGGTGGTATGAGATATTTGTTGTCTAATTCTTTCAAAGAACAAAGAACAAAGAAATGTGCAGCACAGGAACAGGCCCTTCGGCCCTCCAAGCCCGTGCCGACCATGCTGCCCCACTAAACTACAATCTTCTACACTTCCTGGGTCCGTATCCTTCTATTCCCATCCTATTCATATATTTGTCAAGATGCCCCTTAAATGTCCCGATCGTCCCTGCTTCCACTACCTCCTCCGGTAGCGAGTTCCAGGCACCCACTACCCTCTGCGTAAAAAAACTTGCCTCGTACATCTACTCTAAACCTTGCCCCTCTCACCTTAAACCTATGCCCCCTAGTAATTGACCCCTCTACCCTGGGGAAAAGCCTCTGACTATCCACTCTGTCTATGCCCCTCATAATTTTGTATACCTCTATCAGGTCTCCCCTCAACCTCCTTTGTTCCAGTGAGAACAAACCGAGTTTATTCAATCGCTCCTCATAGCTAATGCCCTCCATACCAGGCAACATTCTGGTAAATCTCTTCTGCACCCTCTCTAAAGCCTCCACATCCTTCTGGTAGTGTGGCGACCAGAATTGAACACTATACTCCAAGTGTGGCCTAACTAAGGTTCTATACAGCTGCAACATGACTTGCCAATTCTTATACTCAATGCCCCGGCCAATGAAGGCAAGCATGCCGTATGCCTTCTTGACTACCTTCTCCACCTGTGTTGCCCCTTTCAATGACCTGTGGACCTGTACTCCTAGATCTCTTTGACTTTCAATACTCTTGAGGGTTCTACCATTCACTGTATATTCCCTACCTGCATTAGACCTTCCAGAATGCATTACCTCGCATTTGTCCGGATTAAACTCCATCTGCCATCTCTCCGCCCAAGTCTCCAGACAATCTAAATCCTGCTGTATCCTCCGACAGTCCTCATCGCTATCCGCAATTCCACCAACCGTTGTGTCGTCTGCAAACTTACTAATCAGACCAGTTACATTTTCCTCCAAATCATTTATATATACTACAAAGAGCAAAGGTCCCAGCACTGATCCCTGTGGAACACCACTGGTCACAGCCCTCCAATTAGAAAAGCATCCCTCCATTGCTACTCTCTGCCTTCTATGGCCTAGCCAGTTCTGTATCCACCTTGCCAGCTCACCCCTGATCCCGTGTGACTTCACCTTTTGTACTAGTCTACCATGAGGGACCTTGTCAAAGGCCTTACTGAAGTCCATATAGACAACATCTACTGCCCTACCTGCATCAATCATCTTAGTGACCTCCTCGAAAAACTCTATCAAGTTAGTGAGACACGACCTCCCCTTCACAAAACCGTGCTGCCTCTCACTAATACGTCCATTTGCTTCCAAATGGGAGTAGATCCTGTCTCAAAGAATTCTCTCCAGTAATTTCCCTACCACTGAAGTAAGGCTCACCGGCCTGTAGTTCCTGGGATTATCCTTGCTACCCTTCTTAAACAGAGGAACAACATTGGCTATTCTCCAGTCCTCCGGGACATCCCCTGAAGACAGCGAGGATCCAAAGATTTCTGTCAAGGCCTCAGCAATTTCCTCTCCAGCCTCCTTCAGTATTCTGGGGTAGATCCCATCAGGCCCTGGGGACTTATCTACCTTAATATTTTTTAAGACACCCAACACCTCGTCTTTTTGGATCACAATGTGACCCAGGCTATCTACACCCCCTTCTCCAGACTCAACATCTACCAATTCCTTCTCTTTGGTGAATACTGATGCAAAGTATTCATTTAGTACCTCGCCCATTTCCTCTGGCTCCACACATAGATTCCCTTGCCTATCCTTCAGTGGGCCAACCCTTTCCCTGGCTACCCTCTTGCTTTTTATGTACGTGTAAAAAGCCTTGGGATTTTCCTTAACCCTATTTGCCAATGACTTTTCGTGACCCCTTCTAGCCCTCCTGACTCCTTGCTTAAGTTCCTTCCTACTTTCCTTATATTCCACGCAGGCTTCGTCTGTTCCCAGCCTTTTAGCCCTGACAAATGCCTCCTTTTTTTTTTTTGACGAGGCCTACAATATCACTCGTCATCCAAGGTTCCCGAAAATTGCCGTATTTATCTTTCTTCCTCACAGGAACATGCCGGTCCTGTATTCCTTTCAACTGCCACTTGAAAGCCTCCCACATGTCAGATGCTGATTTGCCCTCAAACATCCGCCCCCAATCTATGTTCTTCAGTTCCCGCCTAATATTGTTATAATTAGCCTTCCCCCAATTTAGCAGATTCATCCTCGGACCACTCTTATCCTTGTCCACCAGTACTTTAAAACTTACTGAATTGTGGTCACTGTTACCGAAATGCTCCCCTACTGAAACATCTACCACCTGGCCGGGCTCATTCCCCAATACCAGGTCCAGTACCGCCCCTTCCCTAGTTGGACTGTCTACATATTGTTTTAAGAAGCCCTCCTGGATGCTCCTTACAAACTCCGCCCCGTCTAAGCCCCTGGCACTAAGTGAGTCCCAGTCAATATTGGGGAAGTTGAAGTCTCCCATCACCACAACCCTGTTGTTTTTACTCTTTTCCAAAATCTGTCTACCTATCTGCTCCTCTATCTCCCGCTGGCTGTTGGGAGGCCTGTAGTATACCCCCAACATTGTGACTGCACCCTTCTTATTCCTGATCTCTACCCATATAGCCTCACTGCCCTCTGCGGTGTCCCCTCGCAGCATCTCATGGTCAAACATCCTGTGCAGATCTCACAGATAAGTTAACCAATTTGATCTGTGCTTCGTGGACACCTAAAATCCAGTTGGGGAGTGAAGGGTTTGCAGGATAGGATTAGAATAAATGCACTGCCTAAAAGGATAGTGGAAACCGATTCAGTTGTAACTTTGAAAAGGCTATTGGTTATATCCACAAAAAGGATGAATTGGATGGGCTATAGATTGAAGACTATGGGAGTGTGATGAATTGGATAGCTCTTCCAAATATCTGAGACAGACATTTTGTGAAATGATATCAGCAAGATATCAACGCATTTGCTCTAATTAGCACCGGGTCATGGAGGGAGGAAATAAGAGTTTAAAATAGCTAATGTGCAGCATCTCATGGTCAAACATTCTGCCAATGGTCGCTATTTGAAATGAAATGAAATGAAAATCGCTTATTGTCACGAGTAGGCTTCAAATGAAGTTACTGTGAGAAGCCCCTAGTCGCCACATTCCAGCGCCTGTTCGGGGAGGCTGGTATGGGAATTGAACCGTGCTGCTGGCCTGCTTGGTCTGCTTTAAAAGCCAGCGATTTAGCCCAGTGTGCTAAACCAGCCCCTATTTTGGTTTCCTGCAAGAAGAATCTTTAGTCTGTACTAATTTGTGGTTTCAGCCAAGCGGTGTTTTTTTTAATTTTGAGTACCCAATTCATTTTTTCCAATGATGTATGATAACTCCTGTGCCTCTGAGCTATGCAGTGATAGCGTGGAGATGGGTGTTGCAGGGAGAACAAATCGATGTTCTACTCCTGTTTGCTATCAAATGACTCCTGCTGGAAGAGCATGGAAACACCAGATACCCTTCTGCCGCTAGAAACTGTTACTACATCAAAAAGCCATTCATGATTTTTTTTAAATAAAATTTAGAGTACCCAATTATTTTATTTTCCAATTAAGGGGCAATTTAGCGTGGCCAATCCAACTAACCTCCACATCTTTGGGTTGTGGGGGTGAAACCCTCGCAGACACGGAGAATGTGCAAACTCCACACAGATAGTGACCCAGGGCTGGGATTCAAACCTGGGTCCTCAGTGCTGCAGTTCCAGTGCTAACCACTGTGTCACGTGTCACCCCGCCATTCATGATTTTGAAGTCCTCTATCAAAACTCCTCTTGACCTTCTCTTTGAGGAGACCAAAGAACAAAGAAAAGTATAGCACAGGAACAGGCTCTTCCGCCCTCCAAGCCTGCGCTGACCATACTGCCGGTCTAACCTAAAACCTTCCACACTTCCGACGTCCGTATTCTTCTATTCCCATCCTCTTTATAACACCCCTTAAACGTCACTATCACATCTGCTTCCACCATCTACTCCGGCAGTGAGTTCCAGGCACCCACTATCCTCTGTGTAAAAATGATTCCCTTACATACTTCCTCAGAACTTTGCCCCTCACATCTTCAACCTACATTCCCTAGAAATTGGCTCTTCCACCCTGGGAAAAAGCTTCTGACTATCCACTCTGTCCAAGCCCCTCAACTTTGTAGACTTCTATCAGATTGCCCCTCAACCTCTGTCGTTCCAGTGAGAACAAACCGAGTTTTCCAATCTCTCCTCATAACTAATCCCTCCATATCAGGCAGTGTCCTGGTAAACCTCTTCTGTACCCTCTCCAAAGCCTTCACATCCTTCTGGACCAGAATTGAACACTATATCCCAAATGTGGCTGAACTAAGGTTCTATACAGCTGCAGCATGACTTGCCAATTTTTATACTCCATGCCCAGTCTAATAAAGGCAAGCATGCCATATGCCTTCTTGACTACCTTCTCCATCTGCGTTGCCACTTTCAATGACATGTGGACCTGTACACCCAGATCCCTCTGCCTGTCTATACTCTTCTTTGTAAAATTTAGAGTACCAATTATTTTTTCCAATTAAGGAGTCCTGGCTTCTCCTTTCTCTGCAGAACTGAAATCCCTCAGCCATGGAACCATCATGAAAATCTCCTCAGTACCCTTTCTGAGACCAAAATTGCACACGATATTCCAGGTGTGGCCTCACCAAGGCCCTGTATAATTGCAGCAACACATCCCTGCTCCTGTACTCGAATCATAGATCCTCTCGCAATGAAGGCTAACATACCATTTGCTTTCTTTACAGCCTGCTGCACCTGCATGCTTACCTTCAGTGACTGGTGTATGAGGACACCCAGGTCTCATTGTATGTTCCCCTCTCCTAATTTATGGCCATTCAGATAATGGTCTGCCTCTTGTTTCTGTGACCAAAGTGGATAACCTTTCATTTATCCAAATTATACTGCATCTGCCGTTCATTTGCCCACTAACTCAACTTGTCTAAATCACACTGAAATATTTCTGCATCCTTCTCACAGCTCACCCTCCCACCCAACTTGGTGTCATCTGCAAATTTGGAGATATGACATTTTGTTCCTTCATCTAAATCATTAATATATATTGTGAAAAGCTGGGGTCCTAGCACCGATCCCTACGGTACCCCACAGTCACTGCCTGCCAATTTGAAAAAGACCCATTAATTCCTTTGTTTCCTGTCTGCCAACCAGTTTTTTACCATCTCAATACACTACTCCCAATCCCATACGCTTTAATGTTACACGCTAATCGTTTATGTGGGACTTTGTCAAAAGCCTTCTCAAAGTCCAAATACACCACATCCACTGGCCCCCCTTCATTAATTCTAATCGTTACATCCTTGAAGAATTCCAGTAGATTTGTCAAGCATGATTTCCCCTTCATAAATCTATGCTGACTCTGTCTGATCCTGCCACTGCTTTCTAAGTGCTCTGCTATAAAAAATATATATTTCTTGTAATACTACTTTTAATACTAGTTATTTCCCTTCTACCATCAAATTCTTTAGTGTATTTTCCCACTCCACCATAGCCAACTTGCTCCTCCTATGTTTATAGTTTCCTTTGTTCATATTTAAAACCTTAGGTTATTTTCATTTGGTGAACTATAGTGGACTGCCACAGGGATCAGTGTTGAGACCTGAATCATTTATGATCTAGATTAATGACTTGGATGAAGAACCCAGTGTTTTGTAGCAAAAAATACAAAGATAGATAGGGAAGCAAGTTGTGAGGAGGATACAGAGCTTGAAAAGGGATATAGATAGATTAAGTGAATGAGCAGAAATTTGGCAGATGGAGTACCGTGTAAGAAAATGTGAGGTTGTCCACTTTGGCAAGAACAATAAAAAAGCAGAATACTACTTAAGTGGAGAGAGACTGCAGTACAGAGGATCAGGGTGTCCTCATAGATGAATCACAAGAAGTTAGTGTGCAGGTGCAGCAATTAATTAGGAAGGCAATTAAGGGGCAATTTAGCGTGTCCAATCCACCTATCCTGTACATCTTTGGGGTTGTGGGGTGAAACCCACTCGGACACGGAGAATGTGCAAATTCCACACGGACAGTGACTGGGACCGGGACTCGAAACCGGGTCCTCAGGGCCGTAGGCAGCAGTGCTAACCGCTGTGCCACCGTGCCACCCAACCATTGCATTTCTACACTCATGTTCCTGTATCACCACCCACGTGCAACCAGTTGTTCGATGATACCAAACATGTGCACTAAGCTGTATCTGGTTTTACATTCTGGTTGTCCCTCTTGACTTGCATTCTGTGAACGACAGTGGGAATCCATTTCATAAATCAGTATTGCAGAATGAATTCCTGTGCTGTTCCGAAGTGACAGCTTGTAGACTTTCACCCATAAATTTCAATTCTGTCCCCATATCTTCTGAACCCCACGACAAAATAAAGACAATCTGGAAGATTCACACCTTTCACAACCGCAGGAAGTCCAAAGTGCTGTCCAGTCATCAAACTACTTGTTAGTTATCGTGCAACTATGTCCAGTAACCAGCAATGAGAGGATGAGCAGACCAGAGAATGAAACTTAGCAAAATAGCATCAACACAGACTGAAGCTTCTATAGATGTGTAAAAAGGAAACATTTGGCAGAGACAAATGTGGGTTCATTGCAGGCAAAATCAGGAAAATTTATAATGGAGAATAGAGAAATGGCAGACAAGCTAAATTATTATGTTGTCTGTCTTCACCTGAGGAGAGAAACCTCTCAGAATTAGAGATGGAAGGGATTAGGCAGAATGGGGAATTGAAGGAAATCTTACGAAGGTTGTGTTGGAGGAATTAATGGAACTGAAGGTTGATAATTTTCCAGGATCTGATATTTGACATCCCAGAGTATTGAAAGAGGCAGCTGTGGAGATAGTGGATGTATTTGTGATCATCTTCAAAATTCTATAGATTCTGGAATGATGTCCACAGATTGGAAGGTAGCAATTATCGCCCCATTATTTAAGAAGGGCAAGAGAGAGAAAATGGGGACCTACTGAAGGAAGTGAGTGGACATTGTAGAGGTACTAACCCTAGATTTCCAATCTTTAGACTCGGCGGTTAATTGAAAATTTACATTCTTGTTCCAAAAAAAAGTGCACCGGTAAGCCCAGAAGCTACAGGGCATTCACTTTTTTTTAATAAATGTTTTTATTGGGCAGGGCGTTCACTTTAACCACAGTAGTCGGGAAGCTTTTGGAAACGATAATTTGGGGAATTAATGGTCACTGCGAAAAATGTGGATTAATTCAAGAAAGCACACATGAATTTGTTAAAGGCAAATTGTGTTCCAACTTGCTTGAGTTTTTTGATGATGTAACACTGAGCGTTCATAAGGGAATTGCTGTTGATATGATGTGCATGGACTTCCAAAAAACATTTGACAAAAGTACCGCTCAACAGATTTGAGAGGAGAGTTATAGCTCATGGAATAAGAGGGATGGTAGTGATATGGATACAAAATTGGCTGAGTAACAGGAAAGAGTAGCAGTGAAAAGTTGTTTTTTCAACTAGAGAAAGGATTATAATGGAGTTCCCTAGGGCTGGCCGTCAGGTCCCCTGTTCTCCCTGATATATAAATGACTTGTACCTTAGCTTGCATGGCATAATTTCAAAATTCGCAGATCATAGGAAACTTTTGTCAACTTGAGGATAGCGTAGAACTTCAAAAGGACATAGACAGTGTCATGATATCCATATTAACATATCATGGTGCAATCACACACACACACACTGATGGACAGGTCGACGGACCAATCAACACACACACAACATCGCAGCCAATCACCAGTGAGAGCACACGCACTATAAAACAGGGAACACCACAGTTCCCGCTCAGGAGATAGCTCAGAGCACAGAGCTCACAGCGTACCACTCAGACATACACCATGTGCTGAGTGCCTCTCTAAGATAGTGCTAGGGCTGGGTCCACAGGTTAACTGGTGAAGTACGAACCACAGCCAGAAGTTAACAGTTGTTATTGTACAGATTAATAAAACCGAGTTGTACCATCTACAACTGTGTTGGTTCATTTGTATATCGGAACACCCAACATGTCATGTGCTCTCACTGGTGATTGGCTGTGATGTTGCGTGTGTGTTGATTGGTCCGTCGACCTGTCCATCAGTGTGTGTGTGTGTGTGATTGCACCATGATATGTTAATATGGATATCATGACAGACAGGTTGGTGGAATGTGTGGACAAGTGGATGAAATTCAGTGCAGAGGAGTGTGAAGTGAATCATGTTGAAGGAAGAATGCTGAGATAATAAATAAAGGGTACAACTCTAAAAGGGGTGCAGAATGAAAATGAATGAAATGAAAATCGCTTATTGTCACAAGTAGGCTTCAATGAAGTTACTGTGAAAAGCCCCTAGCCGCCACATTCCGGCGCCTGTTCGGGGAGGCTGGTACGGGAATTGAACCTTGCTGCTGGCCTGCTTGGTCTGCTTTAAAAGCCAGCGATTTAGCCCAGTGTGCTAAACCAACCCCTGGTGTAGAGGGACCTGGGTGCACATATCCATAGGTTATTGTAGGTGGCAAGACAGGGTGAGAGCGGGGTTAATAAAGCATACGGAATCCTGGGCTTTATTATTAGAGGCATAGAGTACAAAAGCAAAGACATTTGAAACCTGTATAAAACACTGGTACGGGCTCAACTGCAGGATTGTGTCCAGTGCTGAGCACCAAACTTTAGGAAGAATGTGAATACATTCAAGACAATGCAGAAAAGAGTCATTAGAATTGTTCCAGGCATGAGGAACTTCGGTTACGTAGATAGATTTGAGAGGTTGGGACTTTTCTACTTGGAGAAGAGAATGTTGAGAGGAATTTGCTGGAAGTGTTCAAAATCACGAAGGGTCTGGACAGAGTAGATAGGGAGAAACTGTTCCCAATGGTGAAGGATTGAGAACCAGAGATTCAAGATAATTAGCAAAAGAAGCAACGGAGACCCAAGGAATCACTTCTGCACGCAGTGAATGGATAGGATCTTGAATACACTGCCTGAGCGTGAGGAGAGCGAGTTGAGTCTTTCGGAAGGGAATTTGATCGTTCTATAAAAAATGAGAAATTTCCAGGGCTGCAGAGAGAAGGTAGCGAAGTCGTACTTGGTGAACTGCTCCCTCAAAAGGTCAGCACAAGACACGACTGGCTGAATAACCATCACCTGTGCTGTAACCGCTCTATGATTCTGTCATTCACTGACAATGCAACACTTCCTCAGGAATGCACTTAGAAGTATCAACTTGGGTTCTGTGCTGAAATCTCCATGAGTGGAACTTTTGATTAAGAGGCAAGAACATACAGTGCAGAAGGAGGCCATTCGGCCCATCAAGACTGCACCGACCCACTTAAGCCCTGACTTCCACCCTATCCCCATAACCCAATAACCCGTCCTAACCTTTTTGGTCACTCGGCAATTTATCATGGCCAATCCACCTAACCTGCACGTCTTTGGACTGTGGGAGGAAACCGGAGCACCCAGAGGAAACCCACGCAGTACGACCATTGAACTCTGTCTGGTCCTGCCACTGCTTTCTAAGTGCTCTGCTATAAAAAATCTATACCGAAACTGCGATGTTTTTAAAATGAAGAGGGTTTTTTGCTTACTTCATTACACTTATAAAAAAAAAATACTATTTTAAAAATAAATTTAGTGTACCCAATTCATTTTTTCCAATTAAGGGGCAATTTAGGGTGGCCAATCCACCTAGCCTGCACATCTTTGGGTTATGGGAACGAAAGGTGATCTCATTGAAACATATAGGATTCTTAAAGGGCTTGACAGAGTAAATGCTGAAAGGATGTTTCTCCTCATGGGAGAGTCTAGAACCAGAGGGTATAGTCTCAGAATAAAGGGGTGCCAATTTGAGACTAAGATGAGGAGGAATTTCTTTTGAAGGTTGTGCCTTTTTGGAAGTCCTTGCCACCAGAGTGGGGTGGGGGCAGTGTCCTTGTGTACTGAGACACAAGATCTAGAGACTTGTGATCAGTAAGGGAATCAAGGGTTACGGAGAAACGGCCGCAAGGTGGTTGTGAGGAATGTCGGATCAGCGAAGATTCTATTCAATGGCTCGAGGGGCCAACCGGTCTACTCCTGTTCCTATTTCATATGCTCTTATAGTTTGGAAAGTGCAGAAGTTGCAAGGCATCGAAATGTAAGGGAGAGTTAAAAATCTTATGAGGCCTCTATCCATGTCACACTCCGGAGTGGGCACCAACTGCACATAGAAAATTTAAAGATTTAATGCATCTTTCTTGTCTTGCCACTTAGGCGAAGGTGTCATATGGGATGGTGGTGTGAGGAAATGGGGAGTCGTTTGGGCCAAAAATGAAGTTGGCCCCTTTTTAAGAGAGGGCGAATTCATAAGGGTTCCAGCTGCTAAATGCTGCCAGTTAATACAAATATACAAAAAAGGAGTAGGCCATTCGGTCCCTTGAGACATTCTGCCATTTAATAAGATCATAGCTGATTTGTTCGCTTTGAGTTCCACTTTCTCATCTGCCCCCTTATAACCTTTGATTTCCTCGCCCAACGATAGTCTTTGTACCTGTACATTAATAATATTCAGTGGACCTCCAGTGGTGGCCATGGAGTGAGTGGTCACATATTTGATACCTCCCATTCATGGTGATCTTTTTTTCGCCCGGTTTGTAGCAAGAATTTTGAGGATAAAAGGTGTAGAAGTGAGAGCAGAAGAGAGCGACCCCTAGTTTATGGAGCGGTGGACCAGAAGTGCCCGGAAAATAGCAAACCAGTTGGCTGAGTGGTGAGGAGCTGGCAAAGCACGCGGAGCTGGCGGGTGGGCAGGGACAGGGTCCGGCCCTGCCAGCCAATTGATCGATGGAGCAGCTGGTGACGTCCTTGAACGAGAAATTCACCTAGCAGCGGAAGGAAAGTTTGGAGGACCTGGTCTGGGCGTGACTCGATCAAGGCAGTGGTTGACCGCGTGGAGACAAGACTGGCAGCCCAGGGATAGGCAATCCAGAGGTTGGAGGAGCTGGCGCGGGAGCATGAGGAATAGTCCACCTCGATGGCAGTGGAGATGGGACTGATGCGAGACCAGCAGAAGTGACTGCTGGAGAAAGAGGAGGACTTGGAGAACCGTTCTCATATGCTGAACATCCGGATCGTAGGCCTGCTGGAGGATGCAAAGGAATGGATGCGGGTGTGTATGTTGGGAAGATGCTGGAGAAGCTTCTTGGGGAAGGTGCGTCTGACCGGCCATTAGAGATGGATCAAGCCCATAGGGTGCTGATGTGCAAGCCACAGGGGGGCAAGCCACCTACGGTTGCATTGGTTCCTGGATAAGGAACATATCATGAGGTGGGCCAGGCAGATGAGGCGATGCATCTGGGAAGGTGTTGAAATTTGTGTATATCAGGACCTGGGGGCAGTGCTGGCGAAGAAGAGGGCGAGCTTGAATAAGATCAAGTCGGCCCTGTACAAGAAGGCCGTTAAGTTTGGTCTACTGTACCTGGCCTATAGGTGACTTATGGGGGACAGGGGTTGTACTTTGGCTCGGCGGAGGAGGCAGTGGACTTCATGAAAGCGAATGGACTGGCACGAGAAGGAGGACTTTGAACTTTGATGGAGGAGAAGTAGAGTGCATGTACTGTACTATGAAAAACATTGGATCTTTAGTGATCGGGTTTCTTTTGTTTTTTCATTTTTTTCTTTTGGGGTTAGGCTGGTTTACAGTTATTTGTTAAGGGATGAGGAGTGGGTCTCTGTGTTCGGACCTTGGGAGGGATTGTTTAATTGTTTTTACTTCTTGCCTTTGTTTTGACGGTTTGCACTAAGAGTGGGGGAGGGGAAACAGTGGGGAGTAGGGTGCTAGGCGTCATGGGCGGGGACTGCCAGGCGGGCTAGTCATGGAAGCAAAGTGGAGGGTGAACTGAAGATCGATTGGGGGGTGTTGGAGGGGGAGTGGTGGTGGTGGTGGGGGGGGGGGGGGGGGGGGGGAGATTATACTGCTGACAGGGAGGGGACTTTGAAAGTTAAGGAGGAGGAGGGTTGATGACGGTGGTTGCCCGAGGGCGGGCTTGGAGGTGCGGGACATGGGCCGAAGACTGGCCTAGGAGAGGTTATGGTTGATCGGCAGGGGAGGGGGACTGGGTGCTCCCCGACCAGTCTGGTCCCGTGGAACGTTCAGGGACTGAATGGGCCAGTCAAAAGGGCACTTGAGGCAACTGAAGGCAGACGTGGCCATGTAACAGGAGACACATATGAAGATGGGGGATCAGATTAGGTTAAGGAAGGGATGGGTTGGACAGGTGTTCAATTCGGGATTAGACTTTAAAATGAGGGGAGTGGCGAGCTTGGTTAATAAACGGGTGGCATTCGAGGTGGGGAATATAAAAGTGGACCGGGATGTAGACATGTTATGGTTAGTGGTAAGCTGAAGGGAATGGCCGTGGTGTTGGTAAATATATATATCCTGAACTGAGATGACGTTGAGTTTGTGAGATGGGTACTGGGAAGATCCCGGACCTAGATTCACATCGACTAATTATGGGGGGAGATTTCAATACGGTCCTTGACCCAAGGTTGGACCAGTCGAGTTCTCGGTCTGTGAAGGTATCGGCCATGGCGAGGCAGCTGTCGGGGTTCATGGAGCACATGGTGGGAGTCGATCCGTGGAGATTTGGGAGGCCGAGGAGTAAGAAGTATTCGTTCTACTCCCATGTGCATAAGGTGTATTCCTGGGTCGACTTTTTTGTTGTGGACAAGACGCTGCTGGCTGAGGTGGTAGATGCTGAATATTCAGCAATAGTTGTATCACACCACGCCCCGCACTGGGTGGACTTGCAAGTTAGCAAACGAAAGACCCAGCGCCTGCAATGGAGGTTGGATGTGGGGCTGTTACGGAGGAGGAGGCATGTGAGAGAGGCCATTCGGGGATATATAGGGATCAATGACACGGGTAATGTTTCGGAGGGGGTGGGTTGGAAGGCACTGATGGCGGTTATCGGGGGAATTCATCTCAATGCGGGCCCATATGGACAAGGCTGAGCGGGTGGAGTTGGACAGAATGGTAGGTGAAAATTTACAGGTGGACAGGAGATATGCAGAGTCTCCAGATGACGGGCTTTTGAAGGAGCGTCAGAGACTGCAGCTAGAATTTGGGCTCCTGTCCACAGGTGAGGCGGTGGGACAGCTGAGGAGGGTAAAGGGGGCGGTTTATGAATATGGGGAAAAAGCTAGCTGGATCCCGGGCTTCTCCCTCCTCCCACTAAGGGAACTACAGGATAAGGTAATGTCAAAAACAGGGGTCGGGGAGGGGAGGGTCTCGGAAATATATAAGGAACTGATGGAGTGAGAAGGGGTTCCAATAGGAGAGGTGAAGAGGAAGTGGGAGGAAGAATTAGAAGTTTGGTTATGGGAGGAGGCCCTGAAGAGATTCAATGAATACTCATCATATGCCAGGCTTAGCCTGATCGAATTCAAGGTGGTTGACAGGGCTCATATGACTGCGGCCTGGATGAGCAGATTTTTTGAGGAGGTGGAGGACAGGTATGGGCGGTCCTGCAAACCATGCGCATATGTTTTGGGAGTATCCGGAGCTGAGGGGATTTTGGCAGGGATTTTCAGATATCATGTCAGAGGTCCTGGCAGGGCGGGTGACTCCGAGTCCAGAGGTGGCATTATTTGGAGTGTCTGAAGAGCCGGAGGGGGGGGGGGGGGGGGGGTCTTTGCCTCCCTGGTGGCCCGGAGATGGATTCTGTTGGGATGGAGGGACTCGGAGCCTCCAAAGTCGGGTGTTTGGGTCAGTGACATGGCAGGCTTTCTTAGGTTAGAGAAACTTAAGGAGTTCACTACAGGGGTTTGAGGTGGCAGCCGTTCATCGACTTCAAGGAAAATTGACCATCTGCACGGGGCGGGGGGGGGACACGACACATGAAAGTGATGAATAAGGATAGGAAATCTAATGCTGGGATGGAGTAGGTACATGGACCATGACTGTTGGGGTTTATGCTTGGGTTGGGGGGGGGTCGAGCATTTTAATGTGGAGTTTTTGCGTGTGTTGGATCTCTTTGTTTAAAATGTTAAAATTATAATTGCCTCAATAAAAAAAAAAATTATATTCTGTAACCCGGCTTCCACTACCATCTGAGGCAGAATTCCAAAGTCGCACTGCTGTCAGAGAAAACATTATTGGGAGCAATGACAATACAGCCAATTTTAGCTGTAATGCTGCTACAGATAAATGGCCTATCAACATTTTTGTCCATTTTCCCCATAAAAGTACCAAATGTTTGTGAAATCTAACCCCACCAAGGAGTTGGGAAGCAGAGACTCAGAATTAGAAAAAATATTCATGTTTTTCCATTTGATTTCAGATTATGTTCCTATTGGCCCACGTTTCTCAAACCTGGTACTTCAAGCTCTACTGGTCCTGCTGAAGAAGTCGTCTCCACATGTAAGTTAAGCATAGCTTAAAATAGTATGAATGAACTTCATGATGTTTCTATCAGTCCAAAGGCTTTTGACTTTTCCTTGGACTTATGTAAATGCCATGTCAATTGTTGGATTCATACTTTCCAGAATGTTGTGACTAGTTTCTCCAACTGATGAAATGAATATGAGAATGCTTTTCATTCTTCTTCGAGAGTGTAACAGGTACTAATATTGAAGGAAATTCCCTTGCACAGAGCTGTTTTATACCAAAGATAAATATTCGTTTCGCCTTTTGCTCAAGCATTTTCAGCAACCTTTTGTCTCCAAGATGGTCATGGATATTAATGCAAATGAGTCATTAAATTCACATTAAATCCATGATTTTGTCTTCCCTCCCTTGTATACACTAGATATATACGAACATCTGAATTAGGAGTAGTTAATACTCTTAACATTGCTGGTAGGAATGCCAGTGGGAAGTGCTTTGTGAGGAGGAGAGAGGGTGCCTCAAGGTGAAGGTGCTCTCTGAAGAGATGAAATTAAAACTGACCACAGCTGCCAGACAGTCCAGGGTGGCCTCTGGCCATCTTGCAGTTACAACTACTGGGTGAGGTTAAACATGGCACATGGAGTGCTGGCCCCCACCTGCTCTGCTGCCTCGGAGACTGCCTCCATCCAAGTATTTTGTTTCTGCCTCCGCAAGCGAGCTGCAAACTGACTGAAAAATTCCAGTCAGTATGGACAAAGCAGAAGCTTAATTGTCTACGCTCTGCTTGTGGACAGGTAGCTGTCCTACCAGCAACCTCCACCCCATGAACTGCCATGGTTCAAAATGACCCAGGTGCGGGACGTGCTGTTAAACTGGCTAATGGCGGGAATTTGCCTGCCTCCAAACCAACCTCGATTGCTGTTTAAAAATTCAGCCCTCTGATTCTGCATACGCCTCTGAGGAAAAAGCTTTAGTTTAATTAGTGCCACTCAGGACCTCTGAACTTCCCAAAGTTCTTTGCAGTCATTGAGGTACTATTGAAGTCTTGTCTCTGTTATCTAGTGCAAAATGCAGCAGCCAAATTCAAGTGCAACTAGGTCTGGCAGACACTGATGTGATAACGATAAGATAATCTGTTTGTTATTTGGATTGTGGCATAATTATTCATCAGGGCACCAGGGACGGCTTTTCTCTGTCCACCAGAGAGAACAGACTCTGACCGTGCAATGGTACCTCAATACTGCACTGGATTGTCAGCCAAGATTATGTTATATCTGTTGTAGGATTCAAACCCACAACCGTATGAGTCAAAGGTGAGAATACTATCCACTGAGCTATCGGCAGGAACAGGTTCTGTGCTGCTCGAGCTGTTTTCATTGTGTACTCTTTCCTTTGTGACCAAGAAATACTAATTGTAGTATTGTGGCTGAGATTTCAGATTTGGTACACATCCAGGATGTAACCTGGAACCATTCTGGTCTGTATGTCTCATTGCCACATCAAGCTTGTGTTTATCCATTTGGGAGCACCATCCGCATACACTGAATAGTAACCGTCTGGAACACATTTTAGGCACCAGTGATTAATGTAGCATTTTCTTTGCTATGACTCGATCAATGACTCCCAGATAGCTAGAATGACATTTCATGACTTTGTATAATAAAATTCAGATTTTGCAATTTACCTTGTGCAAGGCAGTTGTTTAATGAAAGCACTTGGAGTTTGATCAGTCAGAGTGGCTGTATGCTTCTGTACGTTTTGTGCAGTGAAAGTAGCTCTTGGCTTGTCTTTGTGTTTTTCCACATGGTGTTCTATTCTGTTTAACAGTTGGGATCATATAGTGCCCTCACAAATACCCCTATCCCTCCCTCCCTCTGCCCTTTTTACAACTGTGCTATGCTGCCACAGAATGCAGATTCCAGAGCTCCCACTCTCTCAGCAAGGAACACATGGTCAATGGCTTGCTGGTGAGATTCCATCTGGAGAAGGATATTTTATTTCTGTAGCTACATCATTAAAAACAACTTGACTTTACATGGCGCATGTCATTCAAGGCACTTAAAAGAAGCAATCGGACATAAAATGGTTCTGGTGCCAAAGGAGCGAAGAAATTAAGAGGCGAATGAAGGTTTGGGAAATTAGATGTGTTTTAAGGAAACAATTAATGAAGCAGAGGGAATGAGAGGTGTGCAAGGGTTTTGAGAGGAAATTCTAGAGTTGGAAGGCGCACTGGCCATGGTTGTGATGATTGCCATGAGTAAGTGATACATATAACAGTTGGAGGACTGCATAGTCGTGGAGTTGCAGAGAAAGAAAAGTTCATGAAGAGGATTTAAAATTTTAGATGCTGCGATGCCATTGCTCGGTGAGCGCCGGGTGATCATGACTTGGTGCAGGATGGAATTTTTGATGAATTGAAGTCTATGGCATGGGGAAGTTGGGTGGCCAGCTGGAAGAGCATTGTATACGAACACACAGGTAAGGGTTTCAGAAAGGCAGATACAGGCGATGTTACAGAGGTGGTAGTAATAGTCCTTATTACAAAACAGTCCATTTTAAATTTTACAGTCCTGTTGCGTGTTTATTGCTGACAAAATGGAGGAATCGCAATTGCGCCCAGAGCACGGGAAGTCAGTGTTCGGGGCGCGTGATTTGTTCTCAGCCGTCGTTTCAGTCAGTAAGACTTGACTGAATTAAGAAAAAAATTTCTGCTGGGTCAGTGCACTGACATCAGGGGAGGCGGTATTTCTTGCTGGACTCTGGCATGCACACTGATGAGTGGGCGCACATGTGTGGCGCGCGTGTGCGGCGCGCGTGTGCAGCGCATCTGCATTCTGAAAGCCGGTCATAGACATCATTTTAAAGCCGGTCACTTTAATTCTCGCGATCAGGAACGCCGCGATGGATGACTCCGCAGCCCCCTAGACCCACCTGCGGGTCGCAGCCCCGACTTTGAAAATGACTGCTCTACATTGTAGAACTCTTGCTGCTGTTTATACTTTGTAGTAAAACACATCTTCTGTTTTGTCCCACTCTTCTACCTTTCTCAAAGTGTTAACTTATGCTTGTTCCTGTTTGTCAGGAGCCTTAACGATAAGTCTACAGTGGGTGCCTACCAGGTTTCCCTTGGCATATGCACATGCGTTTTTGACATGGATTGTTGGATGGCTTTAAGGATGGAATGGTACTTTTCCCCAACCCATGGGTATCGAGGGTAATCCTGGTATCCTGATATGCTGCTTAGGTGCAACAGACTCCATACAGACCAGATACAGAACCTGGATACTTTGGTATCTTCCAAACAATATACTGCCAAGACGCACAAAATTTAATGATAAACTTACAATTTATAGAATTTACAGTGCAGAAGTAAGCCATTCAGCCCATTTGGTCTTCACCGGCTCTTGGAAAGAGCACCGTACTTAAACACACGCCTTCACCCTATCCCCGTAACGCAGTAACCCCACCTAACCTTTTGGACTCTAAGGGGCAATTTAGCATATTTGACCCCCCATTCATCAACACTTCAACTCCCTCCCTCCCTACCACCCTCCTTTCCCCTCTCTCCCCACCATCCCCCTTCCTTTCCCTTCTGTTGGTACAGAGGCGAGGATATATTGTACCATTTGTTTTTTGTAGAAACGTGTTGTGAACTGTTTTAATAATCAGAGTATCCCCCCCCCCCTTCCCCGTCCATTGGTACTGAGGGGAGGGTACCCTGTTTCTCCAACACAAAATTTGTGTTTGGACCGTTTGGCCTTGTATATATTTTTTTACTGTTTTAATAAAAAGATATAGCCAATCCACATCTTTGGACTGTGGGAGGAAACCGAAGGACCCGGAGGAAACCCACGCAGACATGGCGAGAAAGTTCAAACTCCACACAGACACTCGCCCGAGGCCGGAATTGAACCCGGGACCCTGGAGCTGTGAGGCAGCAATGCCAACCACTGTGCTACCATGTCACCCCTAGTCATTCCCTATCATAAGATTTAAAAAGAATGATCTTACTTACAGTTGGCCAATTTACATAGGCTTTGAACTTGTTACTTTTTAAAATACATTTCATTTTTAGTGACTCTGGCTGTGACTATATCAAAACAAATTGCACAACTTAAGTTTTTTTAAATAAAGAAAAGGGTCGCCTCCTGTGAAGTACTAAAGCTTTAAAGTCTGTTTTTTTAGAAGTTAATGAGTGGTTTAATCTTACAAGTAAATTCAGGCGTCTGGCAAAGTGCAGTTAATTATAGGTCAGCCGATAGGATTATACACAAAGGTTTTATCAATGTAAAACTAAATAAGAAGCAGCTGCAGAAAAAATATTGGTACTCGGTAATGAGCGTTATTGAAACCAATAATCACTTCTCTAGGTGACTGATTATACTCAAACCCAGTATGTCAAGTGTTCTAGCTGTTAATAATGTTATTGTTTTTGTTTGTAATTACTGAAAATTACCTGTACATAGTTAAAGTTCAAATGATTTCTATTCAGAAAGATGGGGAATGACCAAAGTCCATTTGATTATGCCCTTTGTAAGGCAGTACATGTTAAGGATGCAATACAAGTGCAAGTTTGTAAGATTCTGCTCACTTGAAGAGATTAATAGAATAGATGTGGTAAATCGAAGTAGTGATTAGGTGATAACAAGCTTCCCCTTCAGGTGTTCCAAAATCCATTTCAAAGAGGAACAAGAGTGTTCCCCTGGTATTCTGGCCAATATTAACATAGGCAAGTTACATAGGTGCAAGGGGACAGAGTTTTGCACAGGAAAACCAGAAGTCTGAGTGGAATTTTAATTCCCGTGTCTTTTGGACTTGTCAAGTTCTCCACTTGGAAATAAGCTTCATTGACGTGCTTGGCCTCCGTTCAGGAAGAGAAATTCTGCTGCAGGAGCAGGCCTGATTCCTGACCTTGCAGGGTGAGGAGATCCGATTCCTGACTATGGTGGGCCTGATGAGGGATGGTGACATGAGGATAGGATTCCTGATCATCAGCAGTGAGGTACAGGCACTTGGCTTCTTCTAAAGCCTTCCCTGCCTCTCTTTCCTGAGCCCTGAAAAACCTGGTTGGCTGCTGTTAAACCGGCAAAGCTGGATAAATCCAAGGCGAACAATCTTATTAAGGTAGCTAAATTGCCAAGCTGCCTCTTGGGAACAGGTTGGCTGACTGATCCTTGCCTCACCTTTGTTAAGCCCAAAGGTAGGTGAATGGGGTAGAGTTTCAGATTTTAATTTTAACATCTGTTTTGGTATAATTCACCCAAGCTTCAATATTCACCAATTTCAGAGCAGCATGACTTGATTTTTGTTCATGGAAAATATCCAGTTAAGTTCTAAGATCTGCAACCGAATCCTGGTGTCACCATAAATTCTCAACCTAGGCTTGCAAGGAGGTGCTGGGAAAGTTGCAGCAGGCCCGAAGAAGGGGCGGCTCAGTGGTTAGTGCTGCTGCCTCACTGCACCGAGGACCCGGGTTTCATCTCGGCCCCAGGTCACTGTCCGTGTGGAGTTTGCACATTCTCCCCGTGGCTACGTGGGTATTGCCCCCACAAACCCAAAGATGTGCAGGGTAGGTGGGTTGGCCACGCTAAATTGCCCTTTAATTGGAAACAAATAATTTGGTACTTTATTTTAAAAGAAAGCATGGCCCGAAGAAAATGCTGTTATTTAAAAATGAGTTTTAATGTTCTCTGGCCCGACCTGTGAATTGGGAAAGAAAGACAGACATGGATTCATACAGAGACTTTCAAAACCTCAGGACCTTTCAAAGTGCTTCACGGCTAGTGAAATACTTTTGAAGTATAATCACTGCTGTTCTGTAAGGAGAATGGTGGTTTAACAAATATGAAGCACTCCAACACAATGTTTTACAGGCATGAATACAAATCAGCTAATCTTTAATGTAAACAACCTATAACCAATGTTGATGGATGTACAACTTCTAGGTCTCACTCGGTGTTTTTCAGGGACAAAGGTAAATAACTGTTGCTGTGACACTGATATCTGGCGTGGATCTTGGTGATTGCAGGCCTGGCCTGTGCATCCTTTTTCCTGTTCCAGGAAGGGTGAGCGATGGATTGATCACAAGGGGATCTTTTGAGAAACAGCCACCATATTGTTCTTATACTATTGGGGGGAAAAACAAATACTGCCAGATCATTAAGTATGAAACAAACTCTATTTTGACTCTGTACCAAGCTCGGTTAGGCTTCAACTATAATAATGTCCAATTTTGGACTGCTTCAGTGGATGCTTGCATACTTACGGTCCTGGCAAATATGCAAAAGAAAGCCACTTGAAAGTTTAAAGCACTCAAATACCAACATGGGCTGAAAGCTGGATGTTTTACAGTGGAAAAGTGGAAACATTGGGGTCTTTGGATTAATGACATATTAGACTTGTTCCATAGCATTCTAAGAGAATAGGTTTTGCAGAACCAAGAGTCATGAATTTAAGTTTATGTCAGCATTGATATTGAGTAGTACTTGTCTTCGCAGTCATCAATCTTGGGAACAAGTTCCAAAACCTTCAGTGAGTGTGGATTCACTGTAACCAATGGAAACATGGCATCCAATTCATGTACAGCAAGACAGCAAGGTCCCACAAACCGAAACGTGATGATGTCCAAATCTATTTTTGTGATTGTGGGATAAATATTGAGGATAGCGGATATATCACTTCTTAAAATGGTGCCGTAGGATCTCATTCTGGTGAAAGATCATTGACCTGGAACACAAGTTCACTTTCTCTCTCCGTAGATGCTGCCTGACCTGTTTTGTTTGTTTCCAGCATTAACTATATTTATCTTGGAGTTTCAGCAGTCTCCTGCTTTGGCATTGTGGGAAGAAGGTCTTCCAGTCAACATGATCTGCTGGGACTTCTTTGTCTCTGGGGGTCAAAAACGAATTTACGAGAATGTGTGGAACTCACACCATGACCCTATATAGTAGATTTGGTGGATAAGTGGGCTTCCTGTATATCTGCGTTTGCACTTGAAATGATTTTTAATTGTCAGCAATGAAGTGCTGTCATAATGTAGATCATAAACTCTCAAAATGCCCAATGTGCTAAACTATATTACAGCAGCATGCAAAATTCCCTGTAACCTGCAGCAAAGGAAGGTACCATTTGCGCAACCATGCAAACATAAGTTTAAAACTAAATTGGATTCAAATGAACAGGCTGCTCACAATGGAAAAAATGTAGGGAGAATATTGATCGCAGTAACTTTTGATTTGTGATAGATCTCTCTCGATGGGTTTATTCTTGCAGTGACCATGTAGAACTTCAGAGAACCAGCTTGAACAGAAAAACTAAGGGCAAGGAATCATGGATCATTGTGTGTTCAACATTCAAAGATGGAATAATGAAGAACAGTAGAGATGATAAGGATAGAGTCAGAATAATGAAGAACAGTAGAGATGATAAGGATAGAGTCAGTTCAAAAAGGTATCTTGGCCACGTGTTGTGCAGCATATGTCTTCACTATTCTGTTTTGATTTTGGTCTTCGGGATGACTGAAATTTAGTCAGCCAGTTCCGTGATTCCTTACACAATCTTTGACACAATTTATGTTTGATTCCCAATGATTGAGCCGCCCAGATGTTCAGGTAACTCGTGTACCCTCGCAACGTTTCAATCTTTAGAAATATTGGCCCGAGAAAATTCAAATGCGGAATTGTAATCTTCTCATGCATGCATAAATGTAATTAATATTTGATTGAGCCCTGCTCATTTTTCCATCCGTTCATTGTGTTAGTGTTTTTCTCCTTTTTAATTTTAGCTCTTTTGCAGACAGACATTTGCCAATGTGGATTTTGTCTTTGATATCCTCCCCTGCCTAAATAAAATTCCAGTCTTATTGCAAAAAAAACACTTTCTAAACTGCCATGACAGTTCCTCTTCACCTCACAACAAAATGCACTTTGTACCCCTCTCACCTTCCAGCTTTTTATAACATACCCTACTGGACCTCATAAATGCTCTTGATATTTCACACCTCAGTTTGCTATGAATCTGAGATCCAATTTGAGTGGCATGTCAATCTAAGAAAGATAATATCCCTCAACATTTCCCCTCAACCCCTTCCCCCAACTGTCCCCTCATTCAGCTGTGCCAAAGTTACTCCCAGCCACTTCCTACCAGCAACTCACTCTGTCACAAAGTTCAACTTAATTGGCTCAAAACGGTGTTTTCGACTTAATTGGATTATATTTTGGTTGTTGAGTGGATACAATCAAGACAGCGGTATGGCTACCAAAGATGTGGAAGAGAGAGATAATGAACTGGCAAAACGTGGAATTAATTTGTAGAGAGAAACTAAAGGCTTTGAGTTGGGGTAATTAGCTGAATAAGTGCTAGAATTCAGTATCTGATCTGGGTGCACTGAGCAATGGACACTTGAGTGTTACCTGTAAGTACACTAAGAGCCCAGTCCATATAATGTGAACGATGCGATGGAAGATCAACTAGTTTTATTCCTACTGTTTCCCCAGCTGCACAACTGTCTCCTGCTTGATCTTGTCCTTCCAAATTTGCCTTGAAAAATGGGCGAACAGTTTTTGTAAGAGTCATCAAGTCTGGGAAGGGGTGGCTTAAAAGGATCAGTGAGTGGAGGGGAAGGTATTCTTCACTGTTACTGAGCAAAGTTGAGTAGAGTTTTGCCGGGTAGTGCCTGGACCTTGATATTGATTTTACTTGTTAGAGCTGAAGTCACGTAAAACTAGCCGTAAATTATCTGTTTTTTTACGGTGAGAAGTTTTGAATTTAATTTGGCTTAAATATGCAAATAGTAGCGTTGTTTTTTTTGTTTTCCTCCGATCCTTCACCTTCCGATAGCCTGGTTTCTAACATTTTATTCTTAACTTTAGATAGTCATATCTCTTGAAATTGGATTCATAACACCACCTAATAGTTAAAATGTGGCTTATTTTCACACACTTCAGTTTCCTGAGCAGTTGCACAGGATCATTACCATTCATCCAGCTATAGCCAGTTATTCTTCTCTGTACTGAGTATCATAAAAGCAGTATTAGTGAAACTTACAGAGACATAGAACATCTCTTTATTCACTGCATTCTTGGAATAAACTAAAGTCTTGTTATAATCTGTATTTTGGTCTTGGTTGCTTCAATGTTGAACTCAAAGAGGTTAATTGTATATAGTGGGCAGTGTATAATCCGCCCCAGCAGTCCAGGATGGAAATGTTTAGCACAAGATGTCTTATATATGTAAAATAACAGCAATTGTGTCGATCAGGACTATAGATCATTGTGATTTAATGGGATGGATTCATTTTTTAAAAACAGCACACTCAGTTGGGTGTATGTGCGGAGACAATCACCGTGCTCTGTGTTTGTGACTATTTTGTACACAGTAGAAGGACTGGGAGTGAGAGTGAAAAGGCGGTCACAACGGGGAGTCGAACGAGAGAGAAAGGGACCTTGGTTGAAATGAGCAGTGCCCGTTCTCAGTGCCTGTGTGGGCTACTAATCAGCATGCATGGTCACACAGAGCACAGCTCGAAAAGGAGAAATAACTAGAAAATTTTATTAGCTTTTTTTTACTCTGAGATTCACTTGCAGCTTACAGCACAGCAACATGTTTTTCTATAACAAAGTATCTTCCGCAATCAGCAGTGGGTATTGCCCCTGAAATAAAAAAAAAGTCACCTCCAGGAAAATCATAAAGCTCCTTGAGACCTCTATAGACTCTGTGTTTCAACCTTTTGTAACATCCACTTCTACAGAGAGTGAATGAATCTTCTCCTTTGACACTGGACTATAGACCCACCATGGAGTTTATCCTAAAGAAATGGATCTTAATTTATTTTTAAGCATCAGTGCTGCCTTTTAGAATGGTTTGTTTTTGTGCAGATGAAGGATGTATATTTCTCTAAATTGTAGTAATATAATGAGCATTGGAAATTTTCAGGGAGGCAATTTCTCACATTATGAAGTGGTTGTTCAAATTTTGTCACAAATATAAATCTCTAGACCGAAGCATTTAGCAGATGTCGCATTTGATGGTTCGCTCTGATTTCGTAAAACAGCTCCCAATAGTTTCTAATTCTGTACATGTTTTAAATGCACTTTCAGTTTAACGAATATACGGTGATTTCCTCTTTACTCCAGTGGTAGACAGATTATGGGCCTACTTATGAAGAGGACAGTGTGGAAAAAATGAATGAAATGAAAATCGCTTATTGTCACAAGTAGGCTTCAAATGAAGTTACTGTGAAAAGCCCCTAGTCGCCATATTCCGGTGCCTGTTCGGGGAGGCTATTACGGGAATTGAACCGTGCTGCTGGCCTGCCTTGGTCTGCTTTCAAAGCCAGCGATTTAGCCCTGTGCTAAACAGCCCCAGTGTCTTGCTACACCTATAATACGCAGAGAAATGATCGCTTCATTCCCATTCCACCTCCCAAATGGGATACTTTTATTTCTCCCTTGCTGGCACTCGGTGATCGAACTTGTACATGTGATTTTTTAAAATGTATTCAGCCGTGGGATGTGGACATCACTGCCTAGACCAACATTTATTGCCGAACCCTAATTGCCCTCACCATTGCCTTTCTTGAACCGCTGCAGTCCATGTAGTGTCGGAACATCCACAGTGCTGTTCGGAAGAGACTGTCAGGATTTTGACCCAGTTTCAGTGAAGGAACAGTGGTATAATTCCAAATCAGTACGGTGAGTGATTTGATTGAAGGTGGTGGTGTTCGTATGCAAAATTTTATTCATTTTTTACTCTCAAGATTCACTTATAGGTTGCAGCACAACAGCAATACTGCTTTATAACAAAGTATCTTCTGCAGTCAGCAGTGCGCTGAAATAAAAAAAGTCACCTCCAGGAACACCATAAAACTCAGAACTCAATATACTCTCTGTCTGTTGTAACATCCATTTCTGCAGTGAGTGAATGAATCTTTTTTTACATTGTAGACTATAGATCCAACAAAGAGTTATCCTGAAGAAATTCAGGATGTGAAGTTATTATTGGTAAGATTCTCAGCATGATCAGAACATGTAAGTTTGGAGTACCATTGTTTTTTTCCAGAAAATATTTTATTGAGGCATTTAATATTTTAACAGTTTTAAACATCAAATTTCAATAAAAACTAAACCACAATAATATATCCAACAAACAACCCTCTGGGCACAAACCCCAGCCAACATGGCTTACACAAACAGTGCCACCATCCCCAACCACCTCCCATGCCCCCCCACCGCCCGATGCCACCTCCGAGCAAACCCCTGCAACGAACCCATCAAGGCAAATTTAATTTCTTCGAGTCTGAGAAACCCCGCAATGATGCTAGCCCACACCCCCGACTTCGGGGGCTCCGAGTCCCTCCACCCCAGTAAGATCCGTCTCCGGGCCACCAGGGAGGCAAAGACCAGTATGTCGGTCCCTCTCACCCCTTGGGCTCCTAGGTCTTCCGAAACACTGAAGATCGCCACCTCTGGACTCGGCACCACCCTCATTTGTGATACTTCTGACATGACATCAGCAAACCCTTGCCAAAACCCCTCATCCTTGGCCATGCCCAAAATATATGTACATGGTTCGCAGGAACCCCCCGAACAGCGCCCACACCTATCCTCCACCTCCTCAAAGAATCTGCTCATCCAGGCCACAGTCATGTGTGCCCTGTGGACCACCTAAAATTGTATCAGGCTAAGCCTGGCGCCCGACGAGGACGCATTAACTCTCCTCAGGGCCTCATCCCATAACCCAGCCTTCAACTCCCCACCCAGCTCTTCTTCCCACTTTCTCTTCACCTCCCCGATCGGGGCCCGCTCCCACTCCATCAGCTCCATATTGATCTCTGCGACCTTCCCCTCTCCTCCCGTTCTCCACACCACCTTATCCTGTAGCCCCTGGGGCGGCAGGTACGGGAAGGTCGAAACTTGCCTCCGTACAAAATCCCTCACCTGCAGGTACCTGAACCCATTCCCCCCCTGTCAACTCAAACTCCCCCTCCAGCTCCTGCAGGTTCGGGAAACCCTCATCAATGAAGAGATCCCCAAATCTCTCGATTCTGGCCTACATCCACCCTGAAACCCCCCCCCCGTTCAGCCGCTCCGGAGCGAACTGGTGATTTTCACATATTGGCGCCCACGCCGCTGCCCCCTCTAATTCCATGTGCTGCCTCCACTGTCCCCACACCCTCAGGGCTGCCATTGCTACTGGACTTGTGGAGTACCGAGCCGGTGAGAATGGCAGAGGTGCCGTCAATAATGTCCTCAAACTCGTGTCCTTGCATGAGGCCACCTCCACCCGTTCCCATACTGACCTCCCCCACTACCCACTTCATGACCATCGCAATATTCGCCATCCAGTAATAGTTGATGAAATTCGGGAGGGCCCCGTGCACCAGCACTTTTTTCACCCGTGGGGCTTTACCTGCCAAACAAATTCCGAGATCTCTGCATTCACTTTTTTGAAGAACGCCTTGGGAATAAAGTTTGGGAGACTCTGGATAACAAACAAAAACCTCAGGAGGACCGTCATTTTAACTGCCGCCCCGCCAATGATAACGGGACCGGGCCCTACCTGCGAAAATACCCCCTCATCTGTTCTAACAGTCGCCCCAAATTCAGTTTATGCAGCTGCTCCAACTCGATACCCAAATATGGAAAGCGTCCTCCCACCACCTTGAACAGCATCTTCCCCCAGTCTCTTCTGCCCCCCTCTCCTGGATTGCAAAGACCTCACTCTTATCCATATTTAATTTATATCCCGAAAACCGGTCAAATTCCTCTAATATCCCCATAATCCCTCCAATTCCCCCCAGCGGATCCGATATGCACAGCAGCAGATCGTCCGCGTAGAGCCAGACCCTGTGTTCCACCCCCCCCCGTACCATTCACTGCCAGACCCGCGACGCTCTCAATGCCAACGGCTCTATAGCCAAGGCGAACAACAGTGGGGAAAGTGGACATCCCTGTCTCGTCCCCCGGTGTAGCCTGAAGTAGTCCGATCTCGCCTGATTCGCCGCACACTTGCCACTGGTGCCTGGTATAGCAAGCGGACCTAATTCATAAATCCCTCCCCAAACCGCCCCAGGACTTCCCACTAGTACTCCCACTCCACCTGATCAAAGACTTTCTCTGTGTCCATGGCCACCACCACCTCTACCTCGCGCCCCTCTGGAGGCATCATGATTACATTAAGCAACCTCCTAATGTTGGTCGGCAAATGTCATCCCTTAACTAACCGCGTCTGGTCCTCCCCAATTACCCCTGGGACGCAATCCTCAATCCTTGTGGCCAGGATCTTCACCCACATTTAACAGGGAGACCGGCCTATATGTCCCGCAGTTTTCCGGGTCCTTACCTAGTTTTAAAATGAGGGAGATCGACGCCTGTGACAATGTCGGGGGGAGCACTCCGAGCTCCTTTGCTTCATTGAAGGCTCTGACCAACAACGGTCCCAACACCCCCGGGAACCTCGTGTCGAATTCCACCGGGTACCCAGCTGGTCCTGGGGCCTTGCCAGATTACATCGCCTCCAACCCCTCCACTACTTCTACAAGCCCGATTCGGGACCCCAAGCCCTGCACCAACTCCTTGTCCACCTTCGGGAACTCCAACCACCCCCCAGAAACCCCCCCCCCCCACCCCACCCTTCCCCGGTCGGGGGTTCCGACTTATACAATTTACTATAAAACTTCCTAAACACCCCACTCCCCTCCGCCGGGTCCAAGACCGTGTTCCCTGCCATGTCCTTCGCTTTCCCAATTTCTCTCGCTGCCTCCTGCTTCCTCATCTGGTGCACTAACATCAGGCTTGCTTTCTCCCCGTACTCGTATACCGCCCCTCTCACCCTTCGCAGCTTCCCTACCGCTTTACCCGTGGTTACCAATCCAAATTCCATTTGCAGCCTCTGCCTTTCCTTTAGTAACCCTTCCTCTGGGATATCTGAATATCTACGGCACCTGCACGATTTCCTCCACTAGGCTTTCTATTTCCACCCGCTCTGTCTTTTTCCGAGGCGCCTGAATCAAAATTAACTCACTACTGACGCTGCTTTTTGGAGTACCATTGTTACTGGTAAGACGAAAGGGGTGAGTTATAATCCCAGTTGATGCTCTAACTGGATGGGAAAATCCCAGAATGGAATCCTGGCTCAAAGGACCGTAACGTTTACTTTTTTTGTATAATACATGGAAGAACAGAGTCACAGGACTGCTAATTAGTTTTAACAACAAGAAAAAACATTTATTAAACATGGAAAAATTGGATTCTTGTATTGTGAGCCACCTTGTGCCATTGAACTCCGGTTTCCAGACGAGTGGTTTCAAATTCCGCTAAAGTCACACTTTCAAGTTATCTTTTAAATTATGCTTGATGCACGATCAATGACCACTAAAGCGAGGTTGTAGTCCAACTGAAGGCTTTAATAAGCTAGATGTTTCCCCCAGCAGCTCGGGTACAGAAAGAAGGCTGCTGGGGCGGCACGGGCTCTTGTACCTCGCCTTGCAGGGCGGAGCTACCATACAGCTTGATCAATAGGAAACATACAATATCTACCAATGGTGTTCCAGCTTTACCAGGTACCGTAATACCTCTACACAGACTACCACGTTCACCCCCTGTTAAAAAAGAGTCCGGCTGGGGTGGTGGCTTGATATTACAAAATGGTAACGTGGTAGAAATTATAGTTATGGAGGTACTGTAATATCTCCGTACAGTGTTTTTGTCTTATTGTCGTACTATTTACAGATTCACAATTAACTATATACACTTTAAAATGAAGCAATCAGTCGATCGGGGGCCCTGGTCGTCCTCTGTGATCGTCGAAGCTCTGGTGATGACGCCGGTGGAGGCTCGGGTGTCTGTGGCTCTGGGAGCGTGGCCTCTATCTCTGTGGCAGCTTCGACACCCCTAGACGGCGTTGGTGGGGAAAACGGTTGATCTGGGAAGGGAGCGTCTGCGGGGTGGGTGGGGGGGCCTAGACAGGGCCGGCGGAAGGACCGATCCTCCTGGGAAGGGGGCGGCTGTAAGGTGCACCATTGGGAGGGAGGGTGGGACTGGTGGCTGGGATGGGCGTGGGGATCCGGCGGGCGGCAGGTCTCGTAGGGAGACCGTATCTTGCCGGCCGTTGGGGTACGCCACGTAGGCGTACTGGGGGTTAGCGTGGAGAAGATGGACCCTCTCGACCAACGGGTCCGACTTGTGTGCACACACATGTTTTCGGAGCAGGATGTATCCCCGGCTGCCAAGCAGGTCGGGAGCGAGGTCCCAGAGGAGGACTTCCTGGGGAAGCCAAGGAGACGTGAGGTGTCTGATTGGTGGTCGTACAAAGCAGTGACCGGATGGAGTGGAGGCCATCTGGGAGGACTTCCTGCCAGCGGGAGACTGGGAGATTCCTGGACCGTAGGGCCGGTAGGACGGTCTTCCAGACCGTTCCATTCTCCCTCTCTACCTGTCCATTACCCCGGGGGTTGTAACTGGTTGTCCTGCTCGAGGCGATGCCTTTGCTGAGCAGGAATTGACGCAGTTCGTCGCTCATAAAAGTGGACCCTCTATCACTGTATGTAAGTGGGTAACCCGAACAGCGTAAAGATGCTATGGAGGGCCTTGATGACGGTGGTTGCGGTCATGTCGGGGCAGGGGATGGCGAATGGGAACCGGGAATACTTGTCAATCACGTTCAGGAAGTACGTGTTGCGGTCGGTGGAGGGGAGGGTACTTTTGAAGTCCATACTGAGGCGTTCAAAGGGACGGGAAGCCTTTATCAGGTGCGCTTTCTCTTGCCTGTAGAAGTACGGTTTGCACTCCGTGCCGATTTGGCAATTCCTGGTGGCTATCCTGACCACCTCGATGGAGTAGGGCAGGTTGCGGGTCTTGATAAAGTGGAATAAGCGAGTGACCCCCGGGTGGCAGAGGTCCTCGTGGAGGGCTCGGAGGTGGTCCACTTGTGCGTTGGCACATGTGCCGTGGGACAGGGCATCAGGAGGCCCGTTTAGCTTCTCTTAGTTATAGGTGGCGAGTTCGATCCTCCACCGCAAGATCTTATCGTTTTTTATCTTGCCCCGCTGTGCATTATCGAACATGAAAGCAACCGACCGTTGGTCAGCGAGGAGAGTGAATCTCCTGCTGGCTAGGTAATGCCTCCAATGTCGCACAGCTTCTACTATGGCCTGGGCCTCCTTTTCGACTGAGGAGTGGCGGATTTCGGAAGCATGGAGGGTACGTGAGAAGAAGGCCACAGGTCTGCCCGCTTGGTTGAGGGTGGCCGCCAGAGCTACGTCAGACGCGTCGCTCTCAACCTGGAAGGGGAGGGACTCGTCGATGACGTGCATCGTGGCCTTTGCAATGTCCGCTTTGATGCGGCTGAAGGCCTGGCGGGCCTCTATCGACAGGGGAAAAACTGGATTGGATCAGGGGACGGGCCTTGTTCGCTTGTAGTTGGGGACCCACTGGGCAGAGGAAGAGAAAAACCCTAGGCAGCGCTTCAGGGCCTTGGAGCAGTGAGGGAGGGGGAACTCCATAAGGAGGCGTATGCATTCAAGCTCGGGGCCTATAACTCCATTTTGCACTAAGTAGCCGAGGATGGCTAGGCGGTCGGTGCTAAACACTCATTTATCCTTGATATACGTAAGGTTAAGGATCTTTGCGATCTGGAGGAATTTTCGGAGGTTGGTGTCGTCGTCCTGCTGGTCGTGGCCGCAGATGGTGACATTATCGAGATACGGGAATGTTGTCCGTAAACCGTACCGGTCAACCATTCGGTCCATCTTGCGCTGGAAGACCGAGACCCCGTTAGTGACACCGAAGGGAACCCTTCAGAAGTGGTAGAGCCGCCCATCTGCCTCTAAGGCAGTGTACTTGCGGCCACTAGTGCAGATGGGGAGCTGGTGGTAGGCGGACTTGAGATCCACCGTGGAGAAGACCTTGTAATGCGCGATCCTGTTTACCAGGTCGGATATGCGGGGGAGAGGGTACGCGTCCAGCTGCGTAAACCTGTTGATGGTCTGACCGTAGTCGATGACCATCCTATGCTTCTTCCCGGTCTTTACCACCACTACTTGAGCTCTCCAGGGACTGTTGCTAGCTTCACTGACTCCTTCCCTCAGTAGCCTTTGGACCTCTGACCTAATAAAGATCCGATCCAGGGCACTGTACCGTCTGCTCCTGGTGGCGACGGGTTTGCAATCCAGGGTGAGGTTCGCAAACAGGGAAGGCGGATCGACCTTGAGGGTCGCGAGGCTGCAGACTGAGAGGGGGTATAGGGCTGCCGAATTTGAAAGTTAGACTTTGGAGATTACACTGGAAGTCTAACCCTAGGAATGTGGCCGCCCAGCGGTGGGGAAGGACGTAGAGCCGGTAATTTTTAAACTCTCTTCCCTGGACCGTGAGGTTTGCTACACAAAACCCCTTTCTCTCTACTGAGTGGGAACCGGAGGCCAGGGAGATTTTTTGATTAACAGTGTGGATGAGGAGAGAACAGCGTCTTACCGTGTCGGGGTGTATGAAGCTCTCCGTGCTCCCAGAGTCGATTTAAGCAGGATGTCTCGTGCCCGTTGATTAGTACTGTTGTTGTAGCAGTTGAGAGTGTTCGAGGCCGGGACTGGTCCAGGGTCACCGAGGCTAATCACAGCAGTTGAGTGTTCTCTTCGGGCGGTTCTGGGAGTCAATCCAAGATGGCGGCTCCCATTGGTCGCACATGGCTGGGGGTGCATAAAATGGCAGCGCCCATCCAGTGCCCAGGGGCCACACGTGGCCCTGGAGGAGGAAGATGGCGGCACCCGCTGGCCGCACGGGGACCGTGGAGAGGGTTGTGGTGGCGGTCCGCATTCACCACCGGAGACCGCGGTGACCGCACTGGCCTGGCATACCACCACGAAGTGGCCCTTTTTACCGCAACCCTTGCAGGTGGATGCGCAGGCCGGGCAGCACTGCTGTGGGTGCTTGGCCTGCCTGCAAAAGTAGCAGCGGGGCCCCCCGGGATTGCCAGGCCGCCTTGCAGCACAAGCTTGTGGGGGGATGGCAGATGTCTCGGGGTCGGCTGCGGAGGGGTTCACGCTGCCCAGGGGGCTGCCGCGCGGTCGGCAACGTAAGCGCAGGCGTTTCGGGAGGCCACATCCAGGGAGCCTGCAAGGGCCCTTGTCTCCTTGAGGTCGAGAGTGTCTTTTTCCAGCAATCGCTAGCGGATTTGGGAGGACAGCATACCTGCCAAGAAAGCGGACCCGGATCAAAAGTTCTGTGTGGTCGCGCGCCGAAACGTGTGGGCAGCTGCAGTTTCTCCCCAACACCAGGAGCGCACGGTAGAATTCTTCCAGCGATTCCCCAGGGATTTGTCACCTCGCTGCTAACAGATGTCGAGCGTCGACCTGGTTTACCAGGCAAATATAATGTCCTTTTAGCAGCTCCATTGCTGCATCGAAGTCGTCCGCGTCCTCGATGAGGGTGCAAATTTCCGGGCTCACCCTCGAGTGCAGGACTTGCAATTTCTGTTCTCCCATGGGTGTGTTTTCGGCCGTTCCAAGATATCCTTTAAAACACGCCAGCCAGTGCTTGAAGGTTGCCGCTGAGTTCGCCGCGTGGGGGCTGAGTTGCTGACACTCCGTCCGGCTTGATTCGGAGCTCCATCCTTTTAAATCTAGCTTATTAAATTGATGCACAATCAATGACCACTAAAGCGAGGTTGTAGTCCAACTGAAGGCTTTAATACACTAGATGTTTCCCCAGCAGCTCAGGTACAGAAAGAAGGCTGCTGGGGCGGCACAGGCTCTTATACCCCGCCTTGCAGGGCGGAGCTACCACACAGCTTGACCAATAGGAAACATACAATATCTACCAATGATGTTCCAGCATTACCAGGTACCGTAATACCTCTACACAGACTACCACATTGCTTTCTCTCTCTTGCTTTCGTCAAGGTTTTGATTTCAGGCTTTACACTTTTCCCTTCAGGTTTCCTTTGTCTCAAAAGCTTTTATACAAACTCTTGAGGTCCAGCCACCAATTTACATGATTTCAAAGGTCTCTCAAACTGTAGTAATTTCTCACAAACTTTAGGACTACTGCAGATATCTTTCTGGCCTCTCACGATCCAATGCCTTTTCAACTCTGTGACTTTATTCAATACGATTCTGTTCTGGTTCCCAGTTTCCTCTGTTCTGTTGACTTCAGGCTTCTTGGAATCTTCTCTGCATTTCTCTAGTTTCCTTAACTGACTGGACATTAGATTTACGGCATCTGTTTTCTTAACCATTGCTCCATAGTGTGGCTTTTCTTCTAGCAAGCTGGTTGAAATAGATGTTCCCTCTTTAGCCTTCTAAAACCAACAGGTGCTAGCAGAGCTGTGAGAGCTACCTTCTCTCACTATCTATCTTCAACTACAATCAAATTAGCGAAACTAAAACTTAAAAAGCTTCTCTGCCTTGCAAGGCCCCAGTTGCTAAGCAACCACTGGTTGATTTACTCACCATAGCCCTCTCTATGCAGAATAGAATCGCAGTTGAAATTGAAACTAACCCCCACACACACAACACCTTTTGTCCAGCATGAATCTAACTATAGGTTTTACCCTTACAGGCACAGAAACATTAAATTAAATACACTTACAACCATATCTATTTCTAATGTTTACCAATACAAATATAAATCCCTTAAAACTACATTTGTTTCCCTTTTTTATAAATTTCGAGTACCCGATTATTTTTTTTCCAATTAAGGGGCAATTTAGCTTGGCCAATCCACCTACCCTGCGCATATTTGGGTTGTGGGGGTGAGATACACACACACACGGAGAATGTGCAAACTCCACACGGACAGTGACCTGGGGCTGGGATCGAACCCGGGACCTCTACGTCGAAGATAGCAGTGCTAACCACTGCGCCACTGGCCTTACCTTTGTTTTCTGAACAGATCGGAAACTTTGGGACCAGAATTTTGTTTCCTCAGGTTTGTAAACTGTTGACTGATAGTAAGACTAATGGTCCAATAAGAGTCAATATATAAAAACATCGTTTTGGCATGTTTTGTGACAAAATATGAGCTGATGGGATGTGTTAAATGTTTATTGGTTGAGTGGAAGTGCTTTGACAACACTGAGTGAAGATTACATGTTGGCAATGAACATCAGCTGTTTTATACAGTAATTCCGGTAGTTAATTTGCAGTTAAGCATTCGAACATCAAATTCATTCCAACTGTTCGCGTATCACGATCTCACAGAAACCCTAAAAGCATACACAGAATTGACCTGCGTCCCAGTCACAACTTTACGATGATTCTTCATGTTGCTTATAATATGGAAAAAAATACATGAATGAAGATGTACAGAAACAATTTGATTTTTAAAAACTAAATGAACTTTTCAAAGAATGGCAGAAATGTTAACTTGAAAACAAAACTTTTAAAAATATTAAGCTCCTTCATTTTCCAGAGTGGACTTAGCCTTCATATTTAAATTAAACATTAGTTTGAAAGACTGAAATCATTTATTGTCAGAGAACCAATAGCTGTGGGCAAGAAGGTCTCCGAAGAACCAGTGGGAGTAATTGAACCATAGCGTGTTTACTGAATGGAAGGCCATTTCTACCGACAGGCCAGGTATTACTATTAAAGTACAGTGTTCCTGTTTCTAAGGGTTCGTAACTGGACAAAGCACAGCCGGAACCTAGCAAGGCCCAGGGTCACTGCCCGTGTGGACTTTGCACATTCTCCCTGTGTCTGCGTGGGTCTCGCCACCACAACCCAAAGATGTGAAGGGTAGATGTATTGGCCACGCTAAATTGCCCCTTAATTGGAAGAAATAATAATTGGGTACTCTGAATTTATAATTTGGCGGCACAGTGGTTAGCATATCTGCCTCACAGCTCTAGGGTCCCGGATTCAATTCCAGCCTCGGGTGACTGTGTGAGTGGAGTTTGCACTTTCTCCCCGTGACTGCGTCGGTTTCCTCCCGGTGCTCCGGTTTCCTCCCACAGTCCAAAGATGTGCAGGTTAGGTGAATTGGCCATGCTAAATTCCCCCTTAGTGTCCAAAAAGGTTAGGTGGGGTTACTGGGTCACGGGGATAAGGTGGAGGTGTGGGCTTAAGTAGGGTACTCTTTCCAAGGGCTGGTGCAGACTAGATGGCCTCTTTCTGCACTGTAAATTCATGATTCAATGAACCTAAACTGACTTCTTGTTCCCGGTTTTAACATCCACTGCTGATAGCTAGCCACCTAGAGGAAACATTTACAGGGCTACAGGAAACGGTGGGAGGAGTAGGATTAGGTGAAACTTGCAGAGAGCCAGCACAGACACAACAGGCTCAATGGCCTCCTGTGCTATAACCATTCTGTGATGCTGTGAAATTTTCAACCATCCCAAGATTAATTGTCAGATGAGGTAGGTGGAAAGGATAAATGATTGAAGTTCCTTTAATGTGCATACAGCTCTTTTTAAAATCAGTAATGACAAACTAGCATTTGCTACTGGATCCAATGATGGTGAATGAACCAGAGCAGATGATAGATATTGCCTCAGCAATAAGGACCGTAATTTAATGGTTTAGGATAAATAATTGAAAAGTATGCAACTATAACAAAGACCAGGGGAATCGATTGGCGAAAAGCTGGTTTTGAGGGATTGCTGCTGCAGCAGATGCCAGAAGACAATCAGACTGAAAGGTTACAATTAAGAGATTAGATTAGAAGACCTGAGTCTGTGTTACCTCAAAGAATCCGACAACCAAAACACTAATGAGGCATTGTGGATGAATAAAGATACGAGGGAAGAATTTGAGGTGAAGGAAATGGCAAACAGGAAACACATGGATAGCACAGGAGAGCATGACGAGGGAGAATATGAAGAGATTAGGAGCAAAGGCAAAGAATATGCAATTAAATTATGAAGAAAACACATCCGAGTTAATTTATTTTTTCATGTGATGTGGACGTTGCTGCCAAGGCCAGTATTTGTATCCAATCTTTGAACTGAGTGACTTGCTAGGCCATTCCTGAGGGCAGTTAAGCATCAACCACATTACTATGGATCTGGAGTCACATGTTGGCCAGACCAGGTGTGGATTGCAGATTTCTCTCCCAATAGGACATGAACCAGATGGATTTTTATGGCAATCAAGGATAGTTTTATGGTCACCATTACGGAGGCTCTCATTCAATTCCAGTCTTAATTATTTAAATTTAAATTCCACTAGTTGCTTATGGTGGAATTTGAACCCATGTTCCCAGTGCATTCGCCTGGACCTCTGAATGACTAGTCCAGTGATATTGCCAGTACGCCATTGCCTCCCCTTAAAAAGGAACGTTGGAAGGGCACTATGGCCAGTAAGAATCTGCAGATAACATCACAGAAAAAGTGAAAAGGCGGAAATATCTTTTAGTTACTTTGCATCAGTATTTACTATGGGGAGGGGGGGTTAATTCAATGGCAGTGACATCAGAGGAAGATATTAGAACTGGTACAATTGCATTTAAAATTAAAATTAAAATAAACAAAACTCCAATATCAAAAGCCTGGGTTGGAATAGTTTGCATCTGTGCATTTTAAAAGAATCTGGAGAAGAACCAGCAGAGAAACTATTGCACATAGTTCTCATCTGTTATCAAAAAATATGCAGTGCCAGTGGACTGGTGAACACCTAATGTAATATGTTAGGTAGCATTCAGAGGTGGTTGCACCACATCTTGAGGGCCTGGAAGCCCTCAAGTCGGGTTTCTGAGACCCAATTTTTAGGCAAAAGAAGTAGGAGTTTGATTTTGAGGTGTTGAAATCCATCTTCACCCATCATCTCACTACTGCAGAGCTGCCAGGTCAGTTCTCACCAACGCAGGACCCAAAGTAGCACAAAAGAAGCCAGAAAGTATTTTTATTATTGAAGTTGTATTTATAAATAATCTTCATGGAGTAGGCATTAAATTCATCAAATTTATCAAAACTGTTAAAAACAAAAGCCATATGTGTACAAATTCATACAATTTCATTCAGCTTTTATTCACAACTGAGAAAAGAATGCTGCTGAGCAGCTGAGCACAAAATAAAATCCATCAAAATCCTCCTCCTTTGCCTTCAGAAGCAAATCACGCATCCCAATCTGCTTCTTGAATGGCACCATCATATAGAACATCTACATCATCTTCATTAGCAGTCATGTGATCAGCCATATCGTTCCACAAATAATCATAATATAATATATGTAATCTAAAGTAGAATAAAGTTAACATAAGAGAAGTTTTAAGACCTGGCAGGTCAGCTCGGTCGCGTGGAATGCGTGTCGTATAATATGTACAAAGTCATGGACGCTACCAGTGTCCTAGTAACCACATGTGCAGGAAGTGTCACCAGCTGCAGAAATGTGAGCTCTGCGGTTTGGATCTCGAGGGGCATCTTGAGTCACTGTTGCATCTGCGAGACTGGAAGCTGCGTGGACAGCACGTTCATAGGTGGTCACACCCCAGCTTAAGGGTCTAGAAACAGAGAAGGAATAGATGGCCACCAGGCAGTCCAAGAGAACTAGGCAGATAGTGCAGGATTCCCCTGGGGTTCTGCTCAGAAATCAGTTTTCCGTTTGGAAGCTGGTTCCTCAGGAGTGCAGTCAGAGCCAGATTTGTGGCACCACAAGCAGCTCGGCTGTTTAGGAGGGGAGGAAGAAGCGAAGAACAATAGTGATAGGGAATTAATTAGTTAGGGGAACAAAGACGTTTTAGTGGCTGTAGACTTGACTGCAGGATGGTAGGTTACCTCCCTGGTTTCAGTGTTAGAGATGTCACAGAGCGGCTGCAGAATATTCTTCTGGGGGAGGGTGAACAGCCAGACATCATGGACCACCTTGGCACCAATGACTTGGGGAGGAAGAGGGATGGATTCCCTAAATCAGAATTTAGGAGCTAAGTAGAAAATTAGCAAGCAGGACCTCTAATGTAGTAATCTCTAGATTACTCCTAGTGCCACGTACAAGTGAGTACAGAAATAGAAGGATAAAGCAGATGGATGTAATGCTAGAAATATGGTGCAGGAAGGAGGGCTTTAGATTTCTGAGACACTGCGACTAGCTCTGGGGAAGATGGCCCCTCCATAGGCCGGATGAGTTGCACCTGAACAGAGCTGGGACTGAGTTCCTTGTGGGGCGTTTTCCTAGTGCTGTCGGGGGCTTTACACTAACTTGGCAGGGGTGTGGAAAGCAAGAGGAAATATAAGAGAGGAATGCCAGGATGCACACAACACTGTGGGAGACAGAAAGCACTAGTATAGAGAATAGTAAGTTAATAGGTGAAGTTGGAGTAAAGGCGTAAGTATTGTAGCTGGATTCTCCAATCCTGGGACGAAGTGTTGACAGCGGGACAGGATTAGTGGACTTCTATGACAGTAAAACTGGCGACGCACCTGGACCAATTCAACGACCGTTAAAGGGCTAGCACTGGCGCCATGTGGAACACAGTCGATTCCAATGAGAAACTGTGCTGGATTCGCTGGGTTTGGGTTTGACACTCCGGAGGCTGACGAGCTGCGGTCACATACACACTGCACTCCCCACTCATATTCATCCCAGCCAACAAGATGGCAGCAAGGAGAGCGGTACAGAGATTACCGACGCTGAACTGGAGACACTGCTGGACGCCGTGTAGGAGTGGCAGGCGATCCTGTAACCCGGTGTGAGAAGAAGGCTGCCAGCCACCGCCGATTGCCGGGCCTGGATGTAGGTGGCAGAGGCCGTCAGCACTGTGAGCAATACCGTCCGGACCGGCCAACAGTGCTGGAAAAAACTGCACAACCTCCTTTGGGTGGCCAGGGTGAATAGGCAGCACTGTGCCCCTGGTGCTAACCCCCATCCCACAAACACAGAGGGCGGCCGAACCCCCACACTGCACCACATGCTGGCATCTATATCGGCCAGTGAAGCCACCAGCTACCCACCTCCTGGGCTGCATGCATCGGACTGTCTAACACTGTGTGTTTTCCGTCTCCCCCCACCCCTTCCCTCAGGAGAAGGCCGTGCACAGTTATTAGAGCAGGAGGGAACTGTGGAACCTGTGGCCCCTCACACAGAAAAGAGGGCACTGGACATGGTCGGCGGGCCTGAGGTAAAGGCAGTCGCCGGGGCGGAGGTCGGTATCGGGCGAGGAAGTGAGACCCTGCTGAGATGAGGTTCCCCATGACATATGTATTACCCTACCCACTCCCGCACCTCCCCCACACACCCTCTCCACCACCACCCTCACTCCACGATGCATTCATGCATCTTGTCTTGTGTCTTGCAGGAGCTGCTGGTGATGGCACGGGCCCTTCTGGTGACCCCGACCCCAGTCACAGCCGGAACCCCATGTGCCAACCGGCAAGGAGGACGATACGATCATGAGCCATCGACCCACATCCCGAGACACCCTGGATCTTGAGCCCAGGGATGACACTGGCCTCCCGTCATAGCTGTCTCCAACACCCGCCACCATCCCAGAGACACACTCCTTGGTTTGGCACTTGAGTGAAAAGGCTCCTCGGGCACTATTTGTGTGCACCACACACATGCTCCAGTACAGCAGGTGGTGCTAGGAGCTCCCGAGGAGATGGACAGTTAGAGGGTGGGCCGACCCCAGGGACTAGCTGCTATCCAGATGGGTTTCAGGATTCTGGAACGGGCGGCCCATAGATTCTGGAGATTCAGTCGCAGAGCCAGGGTCTGCATGAGGGGTTTTCGGTGAGCATCCACCTACAGGTGCAGTTGCAGGAGTCCAACCATGTGCAAGAGGTGGTATCGACCATGGGTGCCACCCACGCCAACACCGCACGCGTGGCGTCCGTGTGGAGGGTTTTGGCCATGGGTCAAGATGTCCAAGGCCTGTGGCGACTGGGCATATAAGGTCTCCGTGATGGTGCAGGATGCACCTGTGCGCCGAGATCTGAGGTGCCTGACAAGTCCCCACTCGGTGCCTGGAAGGACACCATGGCGTAGAGGTTTGGGGCGACCATCACCTTGCCAGCCACTGGGAGCGGGTGTCCTCCTCCATTCACCTGCGGTGCCAGGTGCACCATGATCTGGCAGATATGTAACACTGTCCCCCTGCACAGCCGGAGTCTTCGATAGCTTCCCCGATCTGGAAGGTCCTCGAATGATGGCGATGCCGGTGTACACGTGTTACACATGTGGCGCTTCCTTTGAACCTCCCCACAGCCTGTTGGGCGGGCGGCTCTCCGTCCTCAGCGGCTGCCTTCTGTTCATCTGGAACAGGCTCCGCTGCTGCAGTGTCCTCCTCCTCAAGCAGCTGTAGCTCGTACAGCCATAGTGCATCCCCAGGGCTGCGGCGACTAGGAGGAAGGCCACCATTGCTGGTTCCACAATGTCTGCAGGTGGTGAAGGGCAGACCTGTCAGCTTGGTGCAAACCCCCGTGCCCAACCAGGTCCAACGGGCTACACGGTGGCCTGGGCTGACACTGCGGACCCTGCCCCTGCACCTCTGGCCCCGTCGATGCCTGGCACCGTGGGGGTCTGTGGCCCTGTCACCCATCCCTGCTGCCAGGGGTACTGCCAGCTGGAGCTACTGTGGGCATTGCCCTTGGTTGGGCTGCATGATGCCCCGCCGGCAGGTGCCGGCTGGTTTTGGGGGCGGGGGGGGAGTGGTATGGCGGAATGTGCAGGATGGCGGGTTGGGTTGGGGGGGGGGGGGGGGGGGGGAGAAGAACACTGATACAGCCGGTGGCGCTATGCTGAACCACAGGCCACGGTGGGTGGTCAGTGGAGTGTGCAGCAAGATGGTTGCCTTGCAGGTCGGGACAATGGCAGTCCGTGTCAAGGCACTGCCCCCCCCACACCCCGTGTCAGGGCCGGCAACCCACGTCCCTGTCCTATCTCCTCTCCCTCCCTCATCAACCATGGCACCTATTTCACGATTTTTAAAAACACAAATGGACCTCGCCATCAGAAATCAAATGTTCCTAACTTGTGTTCAAGGTAATTTTCTACAAAGTTTGTGTTCATGTATGGCCAGAACTGGTGCACTGTTGGACTTCACCCACCTCATTTCCAAGAATCCGATAGATCAAGTGTCAGTGGGGGATCATTTAGGAGACAGTGATCATTGTATCATCAGGTTTAGGATGATGATAGAAAATGAATAAAAGACAATCCAGTAAGGATAATTAGGGAATGAAAAAGGAGATAGAAATTAAGATAGGGAAGAAACAAAGTGTGCTTATGACCGATGTTGGGTAGAAAATACAATTGAGAACCATAAGGAACACAGAAGATTTAGAGCGGCGATAAAAAAAGCACATTGGAGAAGTGAAGAGGGATTATAAGAAAAAGAACTGCCACCAACATCAGGGGAATCATAAACTCTTTTGCAGGCATATAAATAGTAAAATGAGGAGTTGGGCCAATTCTAGGTCAAAAGATTTACAGTCTTTCCAAAGAGGTAGATGTTTCCCAGGCCATGATGACAGATGAGAAAACTATCTCTTCAGAAGGGTTCAAAATTGATTGGAAGGAAGTGTTGAATAGACTGTCGGTACTTAAAGTTGATAAGGCACTGGGACCAGATGGGATGCATCCAAGGATATTGAAGGAGGTGAAGATGGAAATTGCAAAGCCACAGATCATAATCTTCCGGTCTCCTCTGGACTTGGGAGATGCCAGAGGATTGAAGAATTGCAGATGTTACGCTCTTTTTCAAAAAAGGCTGTCAGGATAGCCCCAGCAATCACAGGCCAGTCAGTGTAACAGTGTAACATCAATGGTAGGCAAACTTCTGGAAATTTCACAACGCCAGGTTCAATTCCCAGCTTGGGTCACTGTCTGTGTGGAGTCTCCACATTCTCCCTGTGTCTGCGTGGGTTTCGCCCAGGTGTTCCGGTTTCCTCCCACAAGTCCCGAAAGACGTGCTTGTTAGGTAATTTGGACATTCTGAATTCTCCCTCTGTGTACCCGAAGAGGGGCTTTTCACAGTAACTTATTGCGGTGTTAATGTAAGCCTACTTGTGATAATAATAAAGATTACTAAAAAAAAATTAGTAATCCCATGGAAAAATGTGTGTCAATTAAGAAGGGCCAACATCGATTTCTAAAGGGGAAATCATATTTAACTAACCTGGAGTGTTTCAGTTCTGGGCACCACACTGCAGAAGGATGTGAATGTATTGGAGAGAGCACAGAAGAGATTTACAAGAATGAGAAACTTCAGTTATGAGGATAGATTGGAGAGGTTGGGACTGTTCTCCTTGTTGAGAAGAAAACTAAGAGAGCATTTAGTAGGGAAATTCAATATCATTTAGGAGCTGGATAGAGTAGCTATGGGGAGAAACTGTTCCCACTCAAGGATCAAGAACGAGAGGGCACAGATTTAAAGTGATTTGCAACAGAAGCAAATGTGATGTAAGGAAAATCTTTTTCACAGAGCAAGTAGTCTAAATGTGCTGCCTGGAAGTTTGCTGGAGACAGGCTCAATCAAGGCATTCAAGAGGTCATTAGATGATTACTTGAATTGAAACAATGTACAGGGGAAATGCACTAACGCATAAATAATGCTCATTTGGAGAGCCAGCACAGATACAATGGGCTGAATGGGCCCATTGAGTCTGCACCGGCCCTTGGAAAGAGCACCCTACCCAAGCCCACACGTCCACCCAATCCCAGTTACCCCACGTAATCTTTTTGGACATTTAAGGGCAATTTAGAATGGCCAGTCCACCTAACCACATCTTTGGACTGTGGGAGAAAACCGGAGCACCACGCATACACTGGGAGAACGTGCAGACTCCGCACAGACCAGTGACCCAAGATGGGAATCGAACCTTGGACTCTGGAGCTGTGAAACAACAGTACTAACCACTGAGTGACATCCAGTGGTTGAACAAGGCTGGTTAGATTACTGTGAATCATGGAAATATCGCTATGCTGCAAACTAACTTCACAACAGCACCATCAACAAGGTGTGTTGTGAAAATGTTCCAGACAAGAAGACTTTTCTCTTTTCAATCTTCCTGTTAGGAAATTCCAAACTTCCCTCGGCTATATTTTCAAGCCATTTTCATTCTTCCATCCTGTTACGGATGTCTGGTCAGCTCTCAACAGTGACTAAGAGGCTGGACCAGAGCCGTAATCTTTTTAAGTTTTAATGTGTGGAAAAATCGATTCGTTCCTGGAGTGATAATATAAGAAATAATGCTTGTTTATTTAATAAATCAGGCTTTATTAAACCAAAAAAACAATATTTAAATTGTTCAACCTGAACAAAAATGATTATATTTAGCCTCTTAACCTTAACACACTAGTTCCCATTAAACAGTACTTTAAATAAACATGTAGTTCTCATGCCACTTACACAGGGAGACAAAGGCAATATTTGCTTTTACGAAACAGTTTTTCTTCTGTTAGGGACATTCGTTCAGAACCCTTTTCCAAAGCCTCGCTCGGTGGCAACTTTCATGACCTGTCTTGGTCGATTTCCAAAGCCTTCTCCCATACCTGTTGAAAACAGCATTTGCTCTCTCTCTCTCTCTCTCTCTCAGCTCTGCGCAGCTCCTGAAACAAAGATTCTCTGGGGTCCACTCCCCTTTATACAGCAGAACAGGTCAAACAGGAGTGTCCAGAACAACAATGGATCTGGGGGCATCCTGTGTATTCCCACTAATGAGTTTAAGTCTGACTGGGATAATGTAACTCGGCCAGGTATGGGCATATCCCTCTGACTCCTCGCTGGTAGTATTTTCCCTCAGTCGTTTTAACCCCTAAATTTCCCACTACATCTTCGATATCATTTCTGGACCCAATTTCCTAATATCTCCCTCGCATAATAATCTTTCGTTATGAATGTGGATATTGTACCTTTTAGAAATTGCTGGTTTGGGAGTGTTTTTCCCTTTAATATCACCTTTGATTTAAAATGTTGCCCCATTGCAAAAAGCACAACAGTACAACTATGAAATCTATTCTTTTCATGGCCAGTTGTCTTGCGTACAAACAGACGGCTTCGGAGCAGCAGCTAGAAAATTCAACAGAAGAAAGTTAGAGATTGGAAGAAGCTCTCTACACAGCTTAGACAGATGCCGAAGAATAAATATGCAAACAGAAGAAAGCCTAACCTGTGGCCCCTCCAGCCAGGTTCGCTATTCAGTAAGATCCTGGCTGACTTGATTGCAACTTCACCAACACAGTTTTCTCTCCAGCCTTGCTCACTGTTTGGATGGCATGTCAGAATTCATGTTCATAATACAGGCCAATTGTATTCATTCTTTTGTTGACGTTATCAGCTGCTAAAATGTAATAATCCTGTCATTAGGTTCTGCTGGGAGCCGCTATGAAATCTTGGTCTTCTGTTGCAGTACAAAATTGTTTCTCATCGTAAATCTGGTACACCAACCAAGACTGGCTTTGAAATCTGCAATGCCTAATTCTCTTGCTTGTTTCAGGGCGAAGATTCTGACAGATTATCTCAAAACTCTGTCCATTCTGGCGATTTTCATTGATGTATTTTGCAACTTAGTTTTCCATCTGCAGCTACAGGCTAGGCTTTCCTCTGTTTGCATATTTATTCTTGGGCATCTGCCTAAGCTGTGTGGAGAGCTTCTTCCAATCTCTAATATTCTTCTCCGAAATGTTGAATTTTCTAGCTGCTGCACAGTTTGTTTTGCCTGGTCTCCGATCTTTGAACTGCGCTGTGCATCTGCCATCCCTCCTGGATATCATATTAAAGGGTGGGATTGGTGGGAAAGGAGCACACGTCAATTAGGTGGTAACCTTGACAGCATATGTTGATGTGCTCAGACACGAATAGCTGAACAGCTGCCTTCAGCAGTGTGCAATTCTATGATGCTATCAATAAGTAGGTTGCACCAGGGCAAGTTTGACTTCAGCAGCAGAGATCGACATATACATGAAAATGAATCATTCTTTTGGCCAAAAAGTCAGGAGTCGACACTTGTAGGCGATCAGCCATTGCTCAAATATATACGGTATATTTAGGAAGGAAAATAAACATGTCCAGGGAATTGGCTTACCATCAGTAAGAGGGAAAAATAATGGGATTTCTACTAAGAGAAAATAGGGGAACTCCACATTGATTTTAAAAGAGAAAGTCTTGCTTAAACAACCTCTTTGAATGGGTAGACAAGATTGGGGGTGGCAAATGTCACTCCACTCTTTAAGAAGGGAGGAAGAGAGAAAGCAGAGATACAAAGCTGTTAACCGTACACCAGTAGTAGGGAAAATGAGAGAATCTGTTAAGGAGGGTGTGATAAATGGGCACTTGAGTAAAAATTTGACTGAGCATAATCAGCATGGTTTTATGACTAGTTTTATTTGAGGATGTTGCTGGCATAATTGATAAAGGGGAATCGGTGGATAGAGTATACTTGGATTTTCAAAAGGTTTTGACAAAGTCCCCCACAGGAGGTTGGTCAGCAGAATTAAAGCACATGGGATAGGAGGTAATATATTGGCTTGGATTAAGAGCTGATTAACAGGCAAAAAAAAATGAGTGCAGAAATAAGCGGGTTATTTTCGCATTGGCAGGCTGTGTTGCAGTGAGGTACTGAAGGGATCAGTACTCTGGTCTGGTCCCAGCTATTCACAATATATGGCAATAATCGGATATGGGGACCTCAAATGTCCTATTTCCTAGATTGCAGATGACAAAGCTAGGTGGGAATGTGTGTTGTGAGGAAGATGCAAAGCAGCTTCATGGGGATTTGGACAGACTTAGCGAGTGGACAAGAACATTGCAGATGGAATATAATGTGGGGAAATGTGAGATTAACCACTCTGTAGGAGGGATAGGTGAACAGAGTATTTTTTTAATTGTGAGAGATTAGAAAGTGTAGATGTACAAAGGACCTGGATGTTCGCGTCAATATGTCACTGAAGGCTAACATGCAGGTGCATCGAGCAATTAGGAAGGCTAATGAAACATTGGCCTTTATAACAAGATGGTTTGAGTGCAGGCATAGATTGAACATTCGTTAGGCCGTAAGTATTGTGTGTAATTGTTCCTCTTACCATATTACTGTCATAGAGGGAGTGCAGCAAAGGTTCAGCAAACTTGTTCCTGGATGGCAGGACTATCCCATGAAGAGGAATTGAGGACCTGTTTTCGCTCGGGTTTTGAAGAATTAGAGGTGATATCATTGAAATCTACAAAAAAGGGAAAGGCAGTGTAGGATGGACTAGATAGATACAGGTAAGATATTTCCCCTGGTTGGGGAGTCTGGAACCAGGAGACACAATTTCAACATAAAGAGGAAGCCCCCTAGGGCCGAGATAAGGAGAGATTTTTGTATTCTAAGTGTTGTGAATCTTTGTAATTATCTCGGAAGACTGTGGAAACTCAGTTATTAAGTATGTTTGGATTGGATTTAGATCTGGGTTTATTGTCACGTGTACCGAGGTAGAGTGAAAAGTATTGTTCTGCGTACACTTCAGACAGATCGTTCCATACATGAAAATCATAGGACACAATGTAAATACATAGACATAGGCATTGGGTAAAGCATATGGAGTGTAGTGCTACTCCGTAGGAAAGATGCTTGAATAGATCAGTTCAGTCCATAAGAGGGTCATTCAGGAGTCTGGCAACTGTGGGGAAGAAGCTGTTTTTGAATCTGTTGCGTGTATCTCCTGCCCGATAGACGTGGATGGAAGAGAGAATAACCCGGGTGGGAGGGGTCTTTGATTATGTTGCCCACTTTCCCACGGCAGCGGGAGGTGTAGACAGTCAATGGATGGGAAGTGGGTTTGCCTGATAGACTGGGCTGTGTCCACAACTCTCTGTAGTTAGTTTCTTACGGTCTTGGGCCGAGCAGTTGCCATAACAGGTTTTGATGTAGACAGATGGGTTGCTTTCTATGGTGCATCTGTAAAAATTGGTAAGAGTCAATGTGGACATGCCAAATGTTCTTAGTTTCCAGAGGAAGTATAGGCGCTGTTGTGCTTTCTTGGTCGTAGCATCGATTTGGATGGACAAGGACAGATTGTTGGTGATGTGCACACCTAGGAACGTGAAGCTGTCAACCATCTCCACCTCGGCATCATTGATGTAGATAGGGATGTGTATGATACTTCACTTCCTGAAGTCAGTGACCAGCTCCTTAATTTTGCTGACATTGAGGGAGAGATTGTTGTCATTACACCATTCCACTAGGTTCTCTATATCCCTCCTGTACTCTGACTCATCATTTTTCAAGATCCGACCCACTATGGTCATGTCATCAGCAAACGTGTAGATGGAGTTGGAGCCAAATATTGCCACACAGTCGTTTGTGTATAGGAAGTATCGTTGGGGGCTAAGTATGCAGCCTTGCGGGACCCTGGTATTGAGGACTATCATGGAGGAGGTGATGTTGCTTATCCTTATTGATTGTGGTCTGAGTCCGGAAATTGAGAATCCAGTTGCAGAGAGAGGAACCAAGTCCTAGGTTTTGGAGTTTTGATATGAGCTTGGCTGGTATTATGGTGTTGAAGGCGGAGCTGTAGTCAATGGACAAGACTCTTGACATAGGTGTCGAGATGCTCCAAGGATGAGTGAAGGGCCAGGGAGATAGCATCTGCTGTGGACCGGTTGTGGCAGTAGGCGAATTGCAGTGGGGCAAGGCAATCTGGAAGGTTGGAGTTGATGTGCCTCACAAAGTATATATATATTTATACACTGGCTCTTGGCCGCACGTACCGTTTCCCCCCCACCCTCCATGCCATCTCCCGCTCGTCCATCCCCTCAAACAGTCTCTTGTGTCGCCCCCCACCCCCCAGGGTTGCTGCTGCTGATGACCGACCTTCTAACGCTCCGCGAGATATTCTAGGAACGGTTGCCACCGCCTGTAAAACCCCTGTGCAGACCCTCTCAAAGCAAACTTAATTCTCTCCAATTTTATAACCCCGCCATGTCGTTAATCCAGGCCTCCAGGCTCGGGGCCTTCGCCTCCTTCCACAATAGCAAGACCCTTCGCCGGGCTATGAGGGACGCAAAGGCCAGAATTCCGGCCTCTTTCGCCTCCTACACTCCCGGCTCATCCACTACTCCAAATATTGCGAGTCCCCAGCTTGGCTTGACCCGGACTTTCACCACCTGGGATATTACTCCCGCCACACCTCTCCAGAACCCCTCCAATGCCGGGCATGACCAAAACATATGGACATGGTTCGCCGGGCTCCCTGAACATCTTTCACATCTATCCTCTACCCCAAAGAACCTACTCAGCCTCGCCCTCGTCAAATGCGCTCTGTGAACCACCTTAAATTGTATCAGACTGAGCCTGGCACACGAGGAGGAGGTATTAACCCTACCCAGGGCATCAGCCCATAGCCCTTCCTCAATCTCCTCTCCTAGCTCCTCCTCCCATTTACCTTTCAATTCTTCTACTAGCGCTTCCCCCTCTTTTATCTCTTGGTATATTTCCGACACCTTGCCCTCCCCGACCCATACCCCCGAGATCACCCTATCTTGAACTTCTTGTGCCGGGAGCAACGGAAATTCCTTCACCTGTCGCCTCACAAAAGCCCTCACCTGCATATATCTAAATGCATTTCCCGGGGGTAACTCAAATTTCTCCTCCAGTGCCCCGAAGCTCGCAAATGTCCCGTCAATGGACAGGTCCCCCATTCTTCTTATCCCTGCCCGATGCCAGCCTTGGAACAAACCGGTGGTTACCCCTGATCGGGGACCACACCGATGCTCCCATTGCACCCCTGTGCCTTCTCCACTGGCCCCAGATCCTTAGAGCCACCACCGGGCTTGTGGTGTATTTTGTCGGCGAGAGCGGCAGCGGTGCCGTTACCAACGCCCCCAGGCTCGTTCCTTTACAGGACGCCATCTCCATCCTCTTCCATGCTGCCCCCTCTCCCTCTATGACCCACTTGCGGATCATCGCCACGTTTGCTGCCCAGTAGTAACTCCCTAGGTTTGGCAAACCAAACCCTCCTCGGTCCCTGTTGCGTTCCAAGAACCCTCTCCTAACCCTCGGGGTCTTATTTGCCCACACATGCCCACTCCTACCTACTCTCTTGAAAAAGCCCTTGGTGATCACGATGGGGAGGCACTGAAACACGAACAAAAACCTCGGAAGGACCACCATTTTGACCGACTGCACCCTACCCACCAACGAGAGCGGGAGCATGTCCCATCTCTCACAAAGTATATTAATGATTTTAACTTTGGAATCAAATGAAATTTCTAAACTTGCAGTTGACTGTTTCCCACCAAATTGGTATAGGGCTATTCAATATGAGAACTGCAACAAATCACAAGATACTAATAGACCTACCAAATGGGCATATAGATAAGTGAATTTCAACATGAGTGAGAGAGATCACATTTTGGTGAGAAAAGTGAAGTTACGAATTACTTGGAAAATAAGAACCCAAGTGGTGTAGAAGAGAAAAGCAGTTTGAGTACAGATGTAGAAGTAACCAGGGGCTGGTTTAGCACACTGAAATTTAAAAAATGAAAATCGCTTATTGTCACAAGTAGGCTTCAATGAAGTTACTGTGAAAAGCCCCTGATCGCCATATTCCGGCACCTGTTCGGGGAGGCTGGTACGGGAATTGAACCGTGTTGCTGGCCTGCCTTGGTCTGCTTTCAAAGCCAGCGATTTAGCCCTGTGCTAAACAGCCCACTGGGCTAAATTGCTGGCTTTTAAAGCAGACCAAGGCAGGCCAGCAGCACAGTTCAATTCCCGTACCAGCCTCCCCGAACAGGCGTCGGAATATGGCGACTAGGGGCTTTTCACAGTAACTTCATTGAAGCCTACTTGTGACAATCGATTTTCATTTCATTTTCATGATGAAAAACACTGACACCGGTTAATCAAGCTTTGGTTTAGAGCCAGTGTTTATAGCTGCTTGTAGCTTTTTATTCCAATTTTCTGTCTACTCTCTTCTAAAAGCTCTTGCTGGGTTATCAATCCACATATTCTTAATACCTACTGGCAACTCATCCAAAGGGTAATTTTTGGAGCGGATGGGTGAAGATGGAGTACATCGGTTGCTTGGTCTCCTATGAAAAAAATGAAGAGTGAGTCCAATCCCTTTCCCACCATCTTGCCTGCAGAATTCTATCCAGCAAGGTATAACTAGAGAATGATCTGGAGTGGCCTTCTGCCTGAGAGTTCTTTCCCCCCACCCCACCACAATGCAGAGACACTGAGATCAATTGTAATTCTCTCAGCATTGCCCCAGCCACCATTGTCTTATCCTATATGATTAGAGACTGAATCAAAGATTCTCCTCACTGTTATTGCTATGTTTTTTCTATGAGAGAAATGGTTTATTGCCCTAAAATTATAGTGTAGTTTAGTGTAGTGGAACATTCGGTACAGATACTCGTCATTACTGTGGAATGTAATGTGTGCAATTCTCATGTCTGAAGGGAGATATCAAGAAAGCCCTTTCTGTCTAAATGTTTATACACAGACCACAGAGAATGGCTCCATTGTAAATATTTTCAGTCACCACACTGTATACTCACAGTAGAGGTGAACAATAAAACAATCTAAATTACAGGTAAATGAAAGGTGTTGAGCTCTCTGCGGTTCGCTCAGTGCTGTTGCCAGTGAGTTGGTCTCGGGTTGCAGTAACAGGCTGATACAGGTTTTTTTTTGAAAGGGGTAATGGATTAGCACTGCAGTTCAGGGAATGAGAAGAGAAACTGGCTGAGGCTACGCCTTCAGTTACTAACCTGCCCCGTCTGTTCCGCTATACAACACTGTTGTGCCACCCAGGTGGGTTTTTAAAAAATACACATACCATATGTGATGACAATGGTCCAAGACGATGCAAAGTATGTAACGGCTGAACTCGGTTTGTGAAATCTGGACAGTGACTTTTATAGCCCCTGCTTTGACACATTTTTGAGATTAGGATGAGTTCCTGCAGACAGCAGTTCTGCTGCAGGGCAAAAAAGCTAATGGAGATTTTTGAAGAACTGTCTCAGTAGTCAGTGTGATTTATTTATATGCTTTAATTTTAGAAGAATGAGGAACATGTATCCTGACATTCAAAATGTTAGTTATTAATTGCCAAGGTGTCAACAGTGTACTGTTGCGTAGTATTGATGTTGCAGTGGTCAAAACTGGAGTGAGGCAAGAAATGGCCTGGAAATGCCTTTTTTTAATATCACTTTTCAGGATCCCTAAGTGCTGGTGTTGTAGTGGCTTTTTTTACTGGGTGCTACTGTGAATGACCTGTAACCTCACCCAATTCAAACCAGTCTGATGTAAATTTTGATATGAATCCCTACAGGGCATGTGGACTTTCCAGTTCCTGGGAGTTTTAACTGTTTCTGAATATAGTAATCCATGTCCCCCGTAGGCAACCAGACCCCATTCCAAAAGAGATTGTTTTAGTTCAGAGCTTGCTAGACCAGTAGACCTTTGCTCATTTTCATGGTGCCAGAGACCAGCAAACATAATAGAAAGTTGACAAAAAGAAGTTTAAGTTTGTCAAGCATTGGTTAAGTCCGCCTTCTCGTGCTCACTCCTCCTCAACCCCACTTGTCCCACTTCACGGCAATTTCAGGTCATGTGTCACTTTAATTTTGTTCCATCTAAGTGTCCTTTTTTTAACTCAAGAATTCACATGGGTTACACGATGGGGATTTGAACTTTGACCAATGACTCCATGTTACTCTGCTTGATTTGTGCTCAGCCTCAAGATGCTGGATCTTTTGTAGGTTTGCAGGAAATGAACAACAATGAGCTGCAGTGTTGCAATGAGCAAAAATGACTCATTCAACTTTTGAGCTATACAAGCATTTTAATAAACAAGTTTGAACATTACGTTTTGAATCTCAATGTACAGGGTGGCACGGTGGCGCAGCGGATAGTACTGCTGCCTCAACGCCGAGGACCCGGGTTCGATCCTGGCCCCGGGTCACTGTTCGTGTGGAGTTTGCACATTCTCCCCGTGTCTGCGAGGGTCTCACCCCCACAATCCAAAGAAATGCAGGGTAGGTCAGTTGGCCAAGCTAAATTGCCCCTTAATTGGGTACTGTACATTTAACTAAAAATAAATCTTAATGTACTTGATTGTGTTATTAGATTATTGGAGATTGAAGTGCTCCCCTGTCTAGCAACTACATAAATGGGTTGGATTTAGTACACCCAAATGGACATGGGTATGTATTTAGATATTATGAATTAAAATGACAAACTTCAGTTCTCCAAGCATGGGGCACATCTTGCTTTCGATAGCCTACACAATTTCCAACAGTAATCCTCCAGTAATCCTTTTGATCTTTTATGTGTGGTTCCTCTATTTGCGACTTTCTGAAAAGGTATTGGGGGAAAAAGAAAGTTCCTCCAAAGAATTAAAGTTCTATCAAGTGGATTATTTTGATCCCAGATTACAGTTCGCCGCAACTGGACTACTTTATGGGTGTTCCATATTTGCGATCATTAAACTAAACTTCTACGATTAAATAAAAATACCCATAATGTTGGGGAATAATGGGTGAGGTAAGGCTCACTGTTCAAGAATGACTACTGAATTCAGATGCTGGATGCTTGCAGCGCCCATAAAATCTCACCGGCATGGGTCAGTGTTTTCAGGAGAGGGTAGAAGTGTATTGTACAGGGTCTCCTTACATGGGTCTTCCTGGAAGCTGACATGAGACCAGCTTATTACCTTCCTCCTATTCTTCAAGATGCAGATCATTTGATTGTGCAGGGTAGCAATGTCGATCCACAAAATAGGTTTGGAATATTGTAAATTAATTTTGATATTTTTCGGAAGGTTCTGAATATTGACTATTTGATTTGGAATGGATAAGTTACAACATTCGTATTATGCAAACGGTTTGAGTTATTTATCCAGCCGTTCTGGTTGAGAAAGCACAAAGGGCCTTTTGATGACTGCGGTTAGGTTTCTGAATGATTAGTGTAATCTGCTTCACTTTCTGCTATATATTGAGGTAATGCAATGGGATTCATGTGCGATACTGCTGACACAATTCTGTAGGGGTTCAGGCATGTACCTGTTTCAGTTGCCGTAACCTGACAGCATTTCAGATATGTGACTGATGGATTGTTCCAGGAGTTTAGTTTTGTGGTTTCTGTGAAGGATATTTGGGATGAGCTAATCGGCCACAATTCAAATGGTTCATCCTAATCATACTGAACCTGTCAGATTTGGAATCCAATCAGAGGTATTAATATTACTGTCGAATCAGCTTAATATAAATAAGAAATTGAATTGATTCTCCTTCAAGTATATTTCCTCTTTCCCCTACCCCTTCCCACATGTTCAATTGCTCAACATTTGAGCTGTTGCTGTTTCCTATTTTGGATGAGTCTAATGTACATCATTGATTTTATTCTTTGACTGGAGAGGTAGAAAGTCTTGTAGGTATACTGAAGTCATAATTTTACATTAAAAACCCGAATGTAGGGGATTAACTTCACATAGTTACATAACTAAAACTGCATCTCTAATCCCCAAAGCATGTTTTTAGGGGTTGGGTTTATGACTGTTGTTTCTTAGTACTTGGTCACAATAGGAGTGCGACTATGGAGGGGGACCCGTACCTTTTACAGCTGGTTGCATTCCTATCGGGTACAAATTAGTATACTAACCCTCCTCTACTTCAGTTGGCAAGTACACTACCAAATGTGGAGAGATGCAATCTGGCCCGGAACATCCCAAGTTTGAATGGTGCTGAGTTAACCTATCTCAGCAAGAATAGTAGTCAGGGTATTGCAGTTGACCCGGGCGCAACTGGTTAAGGAAGGGTCTCTGCTGGAAAGTCATGCTAGGCTGTTGAATGGAATAGGATCAAACTCTGTTTTGAGTCCGCCCCTTGGCTGATTAGCCTATTTATATTTAGTGTCTAAGCAGCATTTATGGAATCATACTTCCACATAGGTTTATGGCTTCTTCAGAGAGAGAGCCCAGTGCAGTTTTATAAACCTAACAAAAAGAGTAGTTTGGGTTTTTTAGGTGCTGTTGACTGGGAGAAGCATACTACCTGCAACTTTGGGAGAATTCCCACCCTGCTTTTTTGGGAACAGTGCCATGGGATGTTTAGCATCCACTTGAGCTGGCAGAAGCTTCGTGTAATGTCTCACTTTGAAGAAAATATGAAAGAATTTGCATTTATGTAGAGCCTTTCTCCATATGAGGACATTCCAAAGCACTTTACAACAAATGAAGTGCATTTAAAATGTAATGATGTGGAGATGCCGGCGTTGGACTGTGGTGAGCACAGTAAGATGCCTTACAACACCAGAATTTCTCTGCTCTTAAAAATAGTGTCATGGCATCTTTTAGATTCGCCTAACAGGAGGTCAGATGAGGCCTCAGTTTAATGTAACCAAAAGACAGCACCTCCACGATATAGTACTCTTGAATTTTATCTGAGGTAAAAGCAATGTTCTTCGCCTATTTTCGAGAGATATTCTGAACTTTCACATATCCCATCATGAGATGAAACTGAAAACTGGAGGAGACTGATAACCTGAGTGAAACGAACAACTTCACAAAGGCCACGGAGGTTTACAATCTAGCACTTTAATGTTTGTCCCTCCATTCAAGTGAACCTTTATTAATTTTCAGGAGGGTTAATAACCATTGACCTGGAATGCACTAACTGAAAAGGTGGTGGCAGCAGCTTCAATAATAACTTTCAGAAGGAATGCAAAGACAACTTTGCAAGGCTACGGGCGAAGAGAAAGAGTGTGGTGATAATTGGATCTCTTTCAAAGAGCTGCCACAGACATGATGGGCCAAATGGCCCTTGTGTTATATGATTCGATGAATATAAACCCTTGGATAAGCACCTAATTTTTATCATAGAATTTACAGTGCAGAAGGAGGCCATTCGGCCCATCGAGTCTGCACCGGCTCTTGGAAAGAGCACCCTAACCAGGCCCACACCTCCACCCTATCCCAGTAACCCACGCACACACGGGGAGGATGTGCAGACTCCGCACAGACAGTGACCCAAGTCGGAATCGAACCTGGGACCCTGGAGCTGTGAAGCAATTGTGCTATCCACAATGTTACCGTGCTGCCCTTGAATGTAATGTATACCTAAGTAATGTATACTTAGCAAGGAATGTTACTGTCTGTTGCACAGCATTCCAACTTGTGCTTCTGTCGCTGGCAATATCTTCAGTCCTTGGAACTTTGACATAAGCCGGATATAACTCCTGATTGTTTCATACTTGGGACCCTCCTGAAATATTTTGTACGTTGAGATCACGTTTGTGTGTCAATTTAATTTTGTAACAAGTGCAGGATCTCTGGCTGGTCGCATGTTATAGAAAGCTGCTGAATTTTGAATAAAATATCTGACTGATAACAGGGCCACAACCAGGCAACACAGTTCCCATGAGAACGGAGGAAAATATTTGGAGTAGAGAGGACCAGAAGTGGGGAAACTTTTAAATGTCTTGCAGTAACTAGATGAAGAGCTGCAGCAACAGAGAACCAGAATGGGTCAATTGCTAGATTTATTTGTACATTACAGGGGATCCTGCAGAATAAGATAGTTTTGCAATAAAATAAGCTATCAGAGAAATGTAGTAGATTTTGGAAGAAAAGACAACAAATGGAAATGCTCTTTAAATGCATCAGCCAATATTTATCCCTCAACCAACTTCATTGAAAACATTTTTTTTAAATGATCTCATTGCTGTTGCTGAGACCATGATTTATGCAAATTAGCTTCTGCATTTCCTACATTACAACAGTGACCACACTTGCCAAAGGCACTGCGTGAATTCTTGTTCCTTCTGTAATGATGCGAATTTAAGTGGAGTAGAGGAGTTGAGATCTTTGAACATTTATTTAAAAATAGCACCTAAAGGTAAATGTTTGCAGAATGACATTGGTTGAAGTGTGGGAGCTGGTCATTGACCTTCCCCTCAATTGGAGACTGACAAAGGACAGGCTCTAGGGTGAATAAGTAAATGAATTTCAAATTTAAAGGATTCATTTTGTTGAGGAGCCGTTTTAATATTAATAAAACCATGTATACTTTTGATGCTTGTTACAACAAACCCAAGTATTGACCAGTGATGCAAAGGTTCAACTTATCAAGTGATTAAAATAGTCATCACAGTTGAACGAGGTAAATGTTTTGGTTTAGCAAATGAAAACTTGAATATCTTTCTTGAATTATGCCTGAAGTGCAGAGTGGAGATCGACTGATTAATTTGGCTTTTTTGGGTTTTAGCTATCTGTCTTCCAATATAAAGCGTATTTAATCACACATTGACTCTATGTACATCACAAAAGTTTGGTTTCTCCTCCTGTTACAACACAGACATTCAAAATTGTATCAACTTTCCAGTGCCTTCAGGGACACAGTATATGACACAAAAGATGGATTCAGGTGATCAGTATTTCCTTTGTGTCTGGAAAATTACACTGGTGATGAATGTGTCCTCACTTTTCAGGATGAAAGCAGTGTTTTGGACCTTTTTGTCCGAGGACTTTAAGAGCATAATGCCTACAGACACAGCCGGTAGCCTGTTTGGACCCCTTGCCCGTATCTGCTGTTTTACTGTCCAGTTGGGAACTTGTGAATTTCAGTGGTAGTCTGCTGTAATCTAATCCAGTTGGAGGAGTTTTCAAATATGCTGTCACATCATTGAATGCTGCTCTCTTAAATGATGTTTTTACATTCTTTCCCATTTGAAACAATGGGATTGCAGTATCGAGGCGATCTCTGAAACATAGAATCTCAGCATTTACAGTGGAGGGGAGGCCATTCGGCCCATCGAGTCTGCACCATCCCTTGGAAAGAGCACCCTAATCAAGCCCACACCTCCACCCTATCTCCACAACCCAGCATGCCCACCCAACCTTTTTGGGACACTAAGTGCAATTTAGCATGGCCAATCCATCTAACCATCACATCTTTGAGCTGTGGGAGGAAACCGGAGCACCAGGAGGAAACCCACGCAGACACGGGGAGAACATGCAGACTCCGCACAGACAGTGACCCAAGCCAGGAATTGAACCTGGAACCTTGGCTCTGTGAAGCAACAGTGTTAACCACTGTGCTACTGGATTAAATTTTTGGATCCATTTTTGCATGCATAGAAATATTCCCTTTTGATGGTCACATATGGCAGAAAATCGTACTTAATGTCTGGTGGTTTTGGTAATTGACAGATCTACTTGCAGCTTGGTGAAAATTACCTTGTGGGTGGATCTTTGGTAAAATTCAGAGCATCTTTGGAATTGGAGCCTCTTGCTTTATGCTTCAGGGGCTGTCCTGTAAAATTTAAAACTTGGGAGTATTTTGTTCAGACCACTGCTATTAATTTAATAAAATTAGTGAGAAGGCAATGGCATAGTGATATTGTCACTGGACTAGTAAACCAAAGACCCAGAATAATGCTCTGGGGGCCCAATTTCAAATCCCGCCACTGTAGATGGTGAGATTTGAAAGCAATAAAAATCTGGAATTAAAAGTCTAATGGTGACCCTGGAATCATTGCCGATTGTCATAAAAACCAATCTGGTGATGAATGTGAACCACATCAAGGTGTTTGACTCTTAACTGCTCCCTCAAGGGCAATTAGGGATGGACAATAAATGCAGGCCCAGTCGGCGACACCCTCGTCCCATGAACAAATTAAGACAAATGGCAACAACTGGGTGTTGGAAAGCATGAGGGAAATTGATGATTGCTTGGTAGCTGTATTAATCCAGGAGACATGAAGATGAAAATTCAAAAGTAAAGCTGCACCCGTGGTGCATAAAATGAGTGTCCCAGCCTGGAGCCAACATTGGATCTGAGATGACATTTAAAGGCTCAGTAACGATTCCCTGCTGGATGGACCTCCGCCCTTTGGCATGGGAACTCGTTCCACAAGCCCCATGGGGTAGGCGATGAGCGATTCTCAGATAGTCATGAGGGTTATCACAGAAGCGCTAAAGTTTTTTTTTAATGCTACCTTCGATTTGATTTGGGAAACATTGGCGCCTCTTTCATATACTCAATCTCTCACTCACTCACACTTATCCGCCCATATTTTAGGGAAATTGTGCAAACTGCATAACTAAATGCAGGTGTTTAAAATTGAGAGTTTGATAGGGTAAATGTAGAGAAGGGTAGACACTAGTGTCCAAAACTAGGGGTCATAAATACAAGATATAACTAACGCTAGTGTTGGTGTGTTACCATTGTTAAGGCTAAAAATGCTGGCTTATCCCCAGTGTACCACTGATTAAGCACTTAATTTGCTGAGTGAGAAGAACAGGTCAATGACCAGCAATCTCATGAGTCACCACCTGCTTTTGTGAGAGGAGTTGTTGTATGGAGTTTTTTAAATTCAATACATGGTTTGGATTCCATTTTCACCATAAGACCCAATCAGTTTCCCCAGGCTATAGCCAAGATAATTTTTGACGTGAAACTTGGCAGTTAACGGGGACATGTAATTTATCATATTTGCACCAAAATCACATTTTTCCCAGTGACATGGACTTATTGACAAACTGGAGGTTTGTTTAGCTGGCTGGAAAGAAAGGCTGACCTTTTTGGCTCATCTCTAGCTCAACGATTTGTTGCTCTTATTAGCCTTAGTTTTATTGGCTCTAATTCTGTCACCTTTGCTCACGAGTCGCCAGGTATCTTTCTGATACCGCCACGTGGTTCAAGCTCAAGTAATGATTAATAACGCAGCTCACCGCTTAGTAAATGTTAAATCAACGATCATTTATTATATACAGCAATAAATACTAATACAATAATCCTACTTCTAGACTATTACCTACCACTAAAGGCCAACACTTAACTTTGGTGATGGCCCACCAGGTCAGGAAAACGAATGGTCTATCGAATTGAGTCTGGCCTGCGGGATTCAAAAAGGCTGGTACGGTTCGATAGTCTGGAACACCTATCTGGTAGCGATCGCTGGAGTAAGACTTACTTGGTTCTTCGTCGAAGGGTCTCTCGAAGGTTGCGAGTAGGAGAAGAAGGGTCGATCTGAACTTGGCCCCTATTTTTATAGTCCCTAGGGGCTTCCAGCCTCTCGGGGCGGACCTTGACCCTGGTCCCAAGTGATTGGACTTGGTTCCAATCACTGGGTTCGATATGCTCCAATAATGGGGCGATTCCTTGATCGGGGGGGTGGTCGTCCACCTTTCTTTGTCTCAGCCACTGCTGGCGCCGAGAAGTCTGGATCGGTTTTCAATTGCTAATTTGTAGCAATTGTTCCCCGCGATGGCTGATTAAAATGCAGATGGCTGGGTTGATGAGCTGTTAATGGTTGCAGGTATCGGTCTGGGCCGACTTCTCCAGAGCCGAATACACTGTTCTGCCTGCAGCTGTCCGTTTGAGTCCTGTTGGCTGATTTTCCCATCAGCCTCTTTCGTTCGCCATTTTAGATCGGGGGTTGGCCATTTTACTCGGGAATCAGCCATTTTAGGTGGCTACAGATGCCTAGATCATTTGTCGTGCCCTCTGTCAGTAAGTCAGCTGCAAAAGTAAAGGACCTGATGTGCTTCATAGGAGCATTATCAGACCAAATGTGATAGTAAATCACAAAAGGAAATATTGGGACAGTGTCTTTTTGGAGGAATGGTGAACATATGTACAAGGAGCAGGAGTAGGCCATTCAGGCGATTGAGCCTGCTCCGCCATTTATTAATATGATGGCTGATCTGACAGCAACCTTAAATCTGCAATCCACCTACTGACAGTAGGGGTTTAGCACAGTGGGCTAAATAGCTGGCTTGTAAAGCAGACCAAGGCCAGCAGCGCGGGTTCAATTCCCGTACTAGCCTCCCCGAACAGCCGGCAGAATATGGCGACCAGGGGCTTTTTCACAGTAACTTCATTTTTTGGGGGGGGGCAGCATGGTAGCACTGGCTTCACAGCGCCAGGGTCCTAGGTTCGATTCCCCGCTGGGTCACCGTCTGTGCGGAGTCCGCACGTTCTCCCCGTGTCTGCATGGGTTTCCTCCGGGTGCTCCGGTTTCCTCCAAAGGTCCAGAGACGTGCAGGTTAGGTGGATTTGCCATGATAAATTGCCCTTAGAGACCAAAAAAGGTTAGGAGGGGTTATTGGGTTACGGGGATAGTACGTGAAAGTGAGTGGTTAAGTGGGTCGCTGCAGATTCGATGGGCCGAATGGCCTCCTTCTGCACTATGTTCTACTCCCAATAACCTATCACCCTCTTGCTTAACAAGAACCTATCCACCGCTGCCTTCAAAATATTCAAGATTCTGCTTCCACAGCCTTTTCAGGGAGAGAATTCCAAAAACATAACCACCCTCAGTGAAACAATTTCACCTCATTTCTGATTTAAATGGGCGACCATTTTAGTTGAGTGTTTTCAGGAGGGAATTCTACTCCAAGTGATGTGTGCTGATTATATTCCTTTCTGGTATGTTAGCGGTGCTGGAAAGACCAGCCTTTATTGTCCATCCGTAATTGCCCTTGAGAAGATGATTGAGGTACCCTCAATAATGATGCTTAGAGATTAAACTGTAAATAAGGCTTTATTAGGCTAATAACTGTGCTACAGATTTGGACGAGAGCTGACTGCTATACAGACCATGAGGCAGGCCTTTATGTATGGCTCCCAGATGGGCGGAGCCAGAGGTAGAGTCCCCAGGGTTCCAAGCCTGGTCATAAAGGGGACATCACCTTACATGATGATAAGGCAGTAACCGTTCATCACATTCACCCACTGTTTAAAAAGGAGTCCGGCGGGGGTGAAGTGCCATCATCGGTCCATCCGTCTCGGCGGCCGGATCGTCCTCCTCGATCTCCTCAGTTCTGGCGGTGGTGCGGCGGGCACGGGCGTCCCGGTTGAGGGCACATCCGGGAGCACAGCGGTCGGAGCTTCGGTCCGGGTCGGGGCAGAGGAACTAGGCAGGGCCGGGGGTAGCGGAGCCGGCGCCGGCGGGGTGTGTAAAGGGGGGGCGCACGGTAGGAGCTCACCAACGGGTGGTAGGGCTGGAAGGGAGTGTGTTGTAGGGGGCGACGGGTCCTGCAGGGGAGCGGCGCGGGAAGGGGCGTCTGTGGTGAAGGATCCAGCGGGCGCCAGATCCCGGAGGGAAACCGTATCTTGCCTGCCGTCGGAGTACTCCACGTAGGCGTAACTGGGGTTGGCGTGGAGCAGTCGGACCTTTTCAACTAGGGGGTCTGTTTTATGGCTCCTCGCGTGCCTCCGGAGAAGAACAGGTCCCGGAGCCATCAGCCAAGGTGGAAACGAGACCCCGGAGGTAGACTTCCTGGGGAAGAGAAACAATCGCTCATGAGGGGTCTCATTTGTGGCCGTGCAGAGGAGTGACCTAATGGAGTGTAGGGCATCGGGTAGGACCTCCTGCCAGCGGGTGGTTGGGAGATTTCTCGACCGCAGGGCCAGAAGGACAGCCTTCCACACGGTCGCGCTCTCCCTCTCCACCTGCCCGTTTCCCCGTGGGTTGTAGCTGGTCGTTCTGCTCGAGGCGATGCCTTTGCTGAGCAGATACTGACGCAGTTCATCGCTCATGAACGATGTACCCCGGTCGCTGTGGATATAAGCAGGGAAACCGAACAGGGTGAAGATGCTGTGCAGTGCCTTAATCACTGTGGCTGAGGTCATGTCGGTGCAGGGAATGGCGAATGGGAAACGGGAGAACTCATCGATCACGGTGAGGAAATAGGCATAACGGTTGGTGGACGGGAGGGGCCCCTTGAAGTCCACGCTCAGTCGCTCAAAGGGGCCCGAGGCCTTCACGAGCCGAACCTTGTCTGGCTGATAGAAGTGCGGTTTGCACTCCGCACAGACCTGGCAGGCCCTGACCATGGCCTTGGCCTCCTTGGTTGAGTAAGTTAGGTTGTGGGACTTGATGAAATGGACGAGCCGGGTAACCCCCGGGTGGCAGAGGTCATTGTAGATGGCTTGCAGGCGGTCCTCCTGCGCGTTGGCGCATGTGCCGCGGGACAGGGCATCTGGGGGCTCGTTGAGCTCCCCTGGACGATACTTGATATCGTACGAGTAGGTGGAGAGTTTGATCCTCCACCTCAAAATTTTATCGTTTTTTATTTTGCCCCGTTGCGTGTTATCGAACATATAGGCGACCGACCGTTGGTCGGTGACGAGGGTAAACCTCCTACCGGCGAGATAGTGTCTCCAGCACCGCACAACCTCCACAATGGCTTGTGCCTCCTTTTCGACTGCAGAGTGTCGAATCTCGGAGGCGGTTCGGGAGAAGAACGATACTGGTCTGCCTCCTTGATTGAGGGTAGCAGCCAGGGCGATGTCTGATGCATCGCTCTCTACCTGGAAAGGGATGGTTTCATCCACCGCGTGCATGGCGGCCTTGATGATGTCGGCCTTGATGCGGTTGAAGGCCAATTGAGCCTCAGCCGAGAGGGGAAAAGTGGTGGTCTTTAGGAGTGGGCGGGCTTTGTCCGCATACTTGGGGACCCACTGGGCGTAATAGGAGAAAAGCCCCAAGCACCGTTTGAGGGCCTTGAGGCTGCGGGGGAGAGGGAGTTCCTTAATGCGGTCGGGGTCGGGACCTAGGACCCCGTCTTCCACGACATAGCCGAGGATGGCCAGCCGGGTGGTGTGGAAAACGCATTTGCCCTCGTTATAGGTCAGGTTAAGGGCTCGGGCGGTCTGGAGGAACTTTTTGAGGTTAGCGTCATGGTCCTGCTGATCATGGCCGCAGATGGTGACATTGTCCAAGTCCGGGTATAGCCCGCAAACCGTACTGGTCCACCATTTGGTCCATCGCCCTTTGAAAGACGGAGACCCCATTTGTGACACCAAAGGGGACCCTGAGGAAGTGGAAGAGCCGGCCGGCTGCTTCGAAGGCAGTATAGAGGCGGTCTTTTGGTCGGATGGGGAGCTGGTGGTAGGCAGATTTGAGGTCGACCGTGGAAAAGACTCGGTATTGGGCGATCCGATTTACCATTTCCGCGATGCGAGGAAGGGGGTACGCATCAAGCTGCGTGAATCGGTTTATGGTCTGGCTATAATCCACGACCATCCGTTTCTTCTCCCCGGACCGGACTACCACCACTTGCGCTCTCCAAGGGCTGTTGCTAGCCTCGATGACCCCCTCTCCCAGTAAACGCTGGACCTCTGACTTGATAAAAGCCATATCTTGGGCACTGTAGCGCCGGCTCCTGGTGGCGACGGGCTTACAGTCGGGAGTGAGATTAGTGAATAGCGAGGGGGGTGCGACTTTCAGTGTCGCAAGGCAGCATACCGTGAGGGGGGGCAAGGGTCCGCCGAACTTCAGTGTCAGGCTTCGGTGGCTGCACTGGAAATCCAGTCCGAGCAGCAGGGGGGCACAGAGGTGAGGGAGTATATAAAATTTGAAACGGGTGTATTTGGCACCCTGGATCGAGAGATCCGCAATACAGTACCCCGTGATTTGTACCGAGTGGGACCCAGATGCGAGGGCTATGGTTTGGGATGTGGGATGGGTGCGTAGGGAGCAGCGCCTTACCGTTTCAGGGTGGATAAAGCTCTCCGTGCTCCCGGAGTCGAAGAGGCATGCAGTGTCATGCCCGTTGACCTGGACCTGCATCATGGAGTCCTGCAGGTGTTTTGGCCGAGTTTGATCGAGAGTGATCGCACCCAGTCGCGGGGTAGTCGGAGTCGTAAAATGGCCGCTGCCGTTGGTCGCACGTGTCGGGGCGAGAAGATGGCCGCCGACCAGATGGCCGCTCCCATGATTCGCACGAGGCTGATGACGCGTCAGAAGAGGACGTGTCGGGTTGGTGCGCAGCAGCATTGCGAGGCCTGCGGACCTGAGAGCCTGATTTTCGGGCCGGCTGTTCTTTGTTTTTCTGGCCCCTGGGTCTGGCCAGGCAGACCCTCGCAAAGTGCCCTTTCTTCCCGCAGTCGCTGCAGATCGCGGAGCGGGCTGGGCAGCGTGGGCGTGGGTGCTGGCCCTGCCCGCAGAAGTAGCAAGGTGTGCCCCCATGGTGAGCGGGTCGCCGCGTGGCACAGGCCTGTAATACGGGCAAGTCTGAGGAAGTCCGGGGGGGGCTGGCAGAGTCCGCGGGGTACGTACCCAAGTTATGTCGGGCCACCTCCAGCGAGGAGGCGAGCGTTAGCGTCTCCTGGAGGTCTTTTGCCCCGTTTTCGAGCAGTCGCTGCCGGATGTAGGTCGAGCGGATGCCGGACACGAAAGAATCTCTAATGTGCAGGTTCATATGGACTTCCCCTGTCACATCCTGATGGTCACAGTCCCTGGCCAGCGCAGTGAGTTTCTCAACAAACTCGTCGAGCGATTCCCCCGATCGCTGCCGGCAGGTAGAGAGCAGATGCCGGGCGTGCACCTCATTGACGGGTTTGACAAACCGCTTGCGGAGCAACTCAATCGCTTCCTCATAAGTCGTCGCCTTTTCGAGCGTGGCGGAGATTCTGTGACTCACCCGGGCGTGGAGTAGACGCAGCTTGCGTGGCCCCAGGATGGGAGTCTCTGCGGAGTCCAGGTAGGCCTCGAAGCACCGCAGCCAGTATTTAAAAATTTCCTTTGCCTCCGGCGTTCGTGCTTCCAGATTGAGCTTCTCTGGTTTTAGGCCTACGTCCATCCTGAATCTAGTTTAGCCTAATAAATTGAGGTACCCTCAATAATGATGCTTAGAGATTAAACTGTAAAGAAGGCTTTATTAGGCTAATAACTGTGCTACAGATTTGGACGAGAGCTGACTGCTATACAGACCATGAGGCAGGCCTTTATGTATGGCTCCCAGATGGGCGGAGCCAGAGGCGGAGTCCCCAGGGTTCCAAGCCTGGTCTTAAAGGGGACATCACCTTACATGATGATAAGGCAGTAACCGTTCATCACAATGATGATGAGCCACCTCGAACCACTGCAGATAAATGAGGATAATAATTGGGTGGTGCAGTGACAGTGGTTAGCATTTCTGCCTCGCAGCTTCAGGGACCAGGACTCGATTCCGGCCTTGGGTGACTGTGTGGAATTTGCACATCCTCCCTGTGTCTGCGTGGGTTCTCTCTCCGTGCTCCAGCTATCTCCCACAATCTAAAGATGTGCAAGTTAGGTGGATTGGTCATGCTAAATTGCCCTTTAGTGTTAAAAGATGTGTAGGTAGGTTAGGTTTTGGGGTTGTGGGGCGGCACGGTGGCACAGTGGTTAGCACTGCCGCCTCATGGCACCAAGGTCCAGGGATCGATCCCAGTTCCCGGATCACTGTCCGTGTGGAGTTTGCACATTCTCCCTGTGTTTGCGTGGGTCTCACCCCCCACAACCCAAAGATGTGCAGAATAGGTGAGTTGACCACACTAAATTATCCCTTAATTGGGAAAAGAAAGAATTAGGTACTCTTAAATTTATTTTTCTAAAAGGTTTTGGGGTTGCGGGGGAGTGGGCCTAGGTAGAGTGCTCTTTCTGAGGATTGGTGCAGACTCAACCGGCAAATGGCCCCCTGCTCTGTAGGGATTCTATGATCCCAATGGAGATATTTGCGGGTTATTGTGGATGTGTTCAGTGAACCAACTCCCTGGAGCAGCAACATTTCAGGAGTAGGAAGACATGTCCTTCTGATTGCTGCACGATTAGCTGCATCATCGTGGGCTGTCCAGCATTAGTTTGTCCTGTATTTTCATTGACTTGTGTCCTGCGGCTGCATCATTCGCAGTGTGGATAACGTTGGCAAATTCGAGGATTAGCTCATCCGCCTCTTCATGGTGTTTCCACTATTCTGCCCCAGGCACTCATTTGCTCAAAACCTTTGGCACCTTCACGAAGTGGCCAGGTCACTTAACCACTGCCTGAACCAGTCACGGGTAGCACTGTCTGCTCTTGGTTTTAATGGTTTTAACACTTGACCTGCAGAAGAGTGTTAGTTTTTAAGTTTCACCTGGATGGAAAAGTGTTTGGTGTGGCCAGCTTTACCACAGCTGACTGAGCTTTGTCTTTCTTTCCTCTTGTTACTCAGAAGATTTACCTGAGGCCATTTCAGTCTGTCAAAGATGTTGAGTTGCATTAACTGACAGGTCGTCTGTGAAGTTGCCTAAACTTATATCTTCACTTAATTTTCTCTGTGCACAGGAGTGGGGGTTGGTGGTGAAGAAAGGCAGGAGCAGACCTTCAGACGAATGATGTAAAACTGTAACATCAAAAGAATGTAACAGAATGCGCAAGGCTGTATGACCTACAGCGTGACCCCATGGGGGATTTTGTTTGCATTTTCTTAAATGGACTAGAGACCTGACATTTCCTGAGAAATAGGGAAGGCTGTTGGAGGCTGCATATTAGATATTGAAATGCAAATGATTTAGCAGTACATTATTCAACTCCAACTCGGACGTGCCGCAGGCTGTAGTAAAATGGCTTAATTCTTGTGGCGGTAGTTATTTCCCCTTCAATTTCCTTTCCTGTAGATGTTCCTGCTGGGATACTGTGGCCAATGGTACCTCTTGCAAACCAGCCCTTTATGTGGAACCTGTCTTATTGTGTGTGGGCATGCTGTATTCAACTGGAGAGTGTCTTGGAGACGAACCTAATGTCGGCTATGGTTCAGTGGTAGCGCATTCAAGTCAGAAGGCTGTGGGTTCAAGTCCCACTGCAGGCACTTGAGCATAAGAACAGGCTGGCACTCCAATGATGCACTGAGAGAGTGCTGCATTGCCTGACGTGCTGTCACTTGACAGCCCTCAGGTAGATTTAAAAGGTTTGGCATTTTTGGGGGCTTAAAAATATTTTGAAAGAGTGCCAGAAAATTGTCCCCAGTGTCTCGGCCAATATTTATCCCTCATCCAACAGGTAAAACAGATTATCTGCTCATTGTCGTATCACAGCATGTTGGAATTGGCTGTCAAGTTTTGTTGATTACACTTCAAAAGTACTTCATTAACTGTACAGCGTATTAGAATTTTCTGAGGTTCATGAAAAGTGTTATACAGATGCAAGCCTTTCTTTAAATCTGACCTCTTGAGCAAGATCCATCTTGGTGTCACCGACCCCACCCTTTAGCATGATTCAGATAAGAAATCAAACCTGCACCCTTCATCATTCATTACATGCTGACCATGCACTTCACTGAGGGACCCTTTACATGTTTTTTTAATAAGGAAATTGTTTTATTTTAGAATGTTGGAGGTGGAACTTTTTACAATGAAATGACTGAAGGCTGTTTTAGTGACCAATCTTCATACGCAAGTCCAACTGGGAGTGTCAAACGGAAAGGCATTGCAAGTTGTATGCCTGTATACACTTTTTCCATCTCTTAGTCTTTTTAATGTACTTTCCAAAACTGCGGATTGAACCTGATATCTCCCTCATCTATATGGCTCAGTGTCATAGCGAGAATGCAGTTAAGGAGCTTTTAGTTCCTCCCTCCAACTCTGACCTCTGCATCCACCACTTCCTTCACTCCAACCTTCAGCTGTTTGGCCTCCCACACCTCCACCGACTAATCATTTGGTCACCTGACCTAATTTCTCTTTCTCGGCTAGGTGTGATTTTATTTACTACATGGAAGGCTTTAATGAATATAGTTTGACTGGCAAACCATTGAGCAACTGTTAATGAAATGAAAATCGCTTATTGTCACAAGTAGGCTTCAAATGAAGTTACTGTGAAAAGCCCCTAGTCGCCACATTCCGGCGCCTGTTCGGGGAGGCTGTTATGGGAATCGAACCGTGCTGCTGGCCTGCCTTGGTCTGCTTTCAAAGCCAGCGATTTAGCCCTGTGCTAAACAGCCCCATGAACATATTAACTTGTGGTTTTCTGGAACTGCAGCCGCTAGTGTCATTGGAGGCTTAATGTTTACATATTCTGTTACCCCAATTCATTTGGAACTCTGTTATCCACTTGTGAGTACTTTTTAAAATTCTTCATGATGTGGGGCCCACTATTCTTCACCCTACAAGCTCTCCATGCCACGTCATGCACGCCATCCCCCATCCCCCAACCGTACAAAGATATGGCACATCCAAGCCTATTCACAAGCAATGCATGCTATCATGAATTGTAAAAAAAAAAAACTTTCAAAAAGTCATTCAATGATAACTTTCCACTTTCTCTTTTTACTACAGCCAATAAAAAGTGTCACTGATCCAGATCCATTTAGCATCAATAGCAGAAACTGCAAGCACTTGAAATCTTTTGATCTTGTGTAAATAACTTTGCGGAATTGACAGAAGAAATCAGAGAGCCAGAGTTGCCAAACAACAATGCTTTCCCTGGGGCTCAGGTGTTTCAACAAACTAATGGATTTCTGGGCTCTCAGCGAAGAATACATAATCAGGCTTGATGGTTCATTCTTCTATGCAGCATATAGGCATGGAAGTGCCATAATGTGCATCAGGGTATCGTGGCAGTGGGGGTAGTCTGGGCCTAGGGAACATGAGGTGCCACAGGGACTGGGTTGGGGGGCATATGTTGGCCTGGGGCGAAACGTGGGCAAGAGGGGCTATTGGGGTTGTTTGAGGGGTGGGAGGGCATACATTGATATGGGTGATATGTGGAGATTTGGGGTGTACTTTGGCATGCAGGAGATGAGGATAACATTTTGAATTTACCTTTTTAAAGGTTCCTGGATTCAGATGATGGTGCATGACATCTCTGAGGTACCGTGAACCACAATTATTTGAAAAGCTGGCTTTGAGAAAATGATAAGCCGCCTTCTGTCCATGTGGTGGAGGTACACCTACAGTGCTGTTAGCAAGTGAGTTCCAGGATTTTGACCCAGCAACAATGAAGGATGCTGCACAGGAAAAACAAAATTATGAAACCTGCATGCAGACTATGCCTGATGGGGTTATGGGAGGGTACCAGTCTTCTAGGTATAAGAACACCAACTATAAACAAAGGATCCTAATTCCTTTTTCCCTTATTGTTTTATCCCTTTTCCTCCCATGGTGTTGTCTCCTGTTGGGATGTAGCTAAGCTGTTGCTGCTCATTCCCTGGTAATTTGCTAAGGTGGATTTCCTTCATGCACATCTGTGTATGCTAATAGGTCTGACCATGGCGATGAGGGATTAATACTACAGCCCAACCAGATTATGTCTCTGCTCATGCTTGTACATAGAACAGACAGTTCTGGAGTCTCCAGGGAACAGCAGCAGGAACAATGGTTGGGTTTTAGAAAATGTTATAGCTCCATTTCCGGGTGTCTTTACCATTGGAACCATTATGTGATGGGGTGTAAATGGCCGCCTTCCGAACAAACTATAGTTTTGGAACCATCAGGTGGTATCTCTGTATTGGGATATTTCCCCATCCACCTAACCCTAAAGTTTTCTGTGTGCATGCGTTTTTGGTGGGGAACTTTCTGGTCTCAAACGTAGCAACAAATATATTGCCTTCCTGTACAAGATACAAAAAATAACTTCACTTGATCATGCACTGTTCTGTGAAACATAATCCTGTACAAAAAGAAGAGAGTAAAGAGCAGTGGAAAGTGTCAGAAAAGTGCACCCTTATGTGATTAACTTTTATTTTATAAAGCATTTGAGAGGCAAAACATCTTGCCTGACTACAAATAGGAAGCTGTTTCCTAATTTGCTTTTTCAACTAAAACGCCTTGGGTTTTTATTAACCTTTTAAAATTTCTTTCCCGTCCTGCATTCCCCAAATGGGGAAAAAGTTCCGACATGTCAATAGTCAATAACAGCGTTAAGGTTGTAAGATGGCAATTAAGTAAGAGGTGCTAATTCTGTTCTCTATCCATATTAACTTTGCCTTCACATTATACTGAATATTGCTTTAAGGCCTTGGGCATTCTTGAGTGGTTTCCAAGGTATTTCAGTGGTTAAGTTCTGCGTTGAACTTGGAAACAGTTCTTAACCAACACTTCCTATACATCAATATCGCTTGAAAAAAATTTTTTGTAATTATCAGGCTTCATCATTTTTTGACTTTGAAGGTTTTTATGCAGCCGGTCTACTTGGTGTAAACTGAAACAGGAGTTCAATGCTGAGCAAAGGCTGAATTACTTGCATACTGTTGACCCCATTTTGTTTCTCCAGGCAGTTTGTAGAAGAACGATTGTTTGTGCTCTACTCCCCGCATCCCAGCCCTGCTCTTTGAAAAGAAATAACCACTTTGTTTTTGGTGTTCTGTTTGTACAATGAACAGATCATGAGCTGTATGAAGTGCTGTTGGTCAACATGTTGACAAAAACGGTATTCCATAGAAATTATCTCAAGGTATTGTCTGTAGGATTTCTGATGCAGGCACCTTTATTCCCTGCTAAGTTATTACCAACCCTGGCTGCTAGAAGCTGCAATAGAGCAGCTGTGTTGAATCCCTTTCACTTGGTCTGTGGGTAAGGTCTCTGGCGTATGCTTCCTTCCTGCTCCAGTCCTGGATTAGTAAACAACGAAAGGAATCATAGATCTGCGACAATTTATGACTAGCAAGTGGCAAAGTAAATTAGAACAATATGACTTGCACTCTGATATTTCTGCAAGATCAAAATAAACTTTAAAAAATGCAAGGTGTGAAAAAACTGGTGCTGTAGTCGCTCCATCCTTTAAACTTTGGGCTAAGCATTTCAATTCAACCACACCTACTGAATGAAAACACCCTATTTGTTCTTCTGTGACTCTCCCATATAAAATTAATTTGAACAGACTCAGGGCATGGAGTGATAATCTCACCCCGAAGCCACAAAATGGTTGGTAATGTAAGGCACAATTGTGCAGGTGGAGATTTTCTTTTGAGGTTTGTTTGACTTTCGCATGGTCCAAGTGGTGTAGAAGAAACATCAGGTCATGACCACAGAGAACACAAATGCAGGGTTCTCAATGTGGAAGAAGTGTTTTGTTCCTCAGCGTTTATGTTACAATGTGTTTAAAAAAATCTGCGATAGCAACAAATGGTTTCAACTGGATTTGTTATTTTATCATGGTTTTTTTCACTTTTTTCTCAAATTGTGAAAAAAACTTTGCATTTATCTAACCCCATTCAAGACATCAGGATGCCCCAAAACACTTTACCACCAATGAAGTACTTTTGAAGTTTAGTCACTGTTGTAACATTGGAATCGTGGCAGTCAGTTTACACCAAACAAATTCCCACAAATGGAACTGTGAGAATGACCAGATAATCTGTTTGATGGTATTGGTTGCGAGATGCATATCGATCAGGACACTGGGACAAACCCCCCCCACACTCATCTTTGAAATGGGATGTTTTGCATCCACCCAAGAGGGCAAAAGAGGCCTCAGTTAATATATTGCCTGATATGCACCTTCAGTAATGCAGTGCACCCTCAGTATCGTGTCATCCTGGATTCAGATCTCTAAAGTAATACTTGAGCCCACAGTGTATTGACTCCTAACGAACTGACCTGTGGCTGAGAACGTCGTACAATTCATATGCTGCTTTACTGTCATAGTTGCGGTGACAGTTTTTCTTTCTTCGATAGTGCTTTTAAGTTTAATTAAATGGAGCTGCTCATCTAGGGGCCCAGAGAGCAAGCAAAATGGTGGATTTCACTCAAGCCTCCAGAATCTGCAGCACCTGGGACAACATAAGCAGCGTTTCTGCTGCTATTTTTCTTTTGGGAATGTGGATGGCCAGAGCTCCAACGTGTTTTCCCGAATTACCAGCATAAGCCATGCTTTGTTCAGCAGCAGAAACCTAAGTCACGAACTGCAACTTTCAAGCAACAATGTGTGAGTGAGTTTGCACATAGCAGTGTTGCTGCATTAGTGTGGCATCTTCATTTTTATTATGGGGTGAGGGTGGTTTCGACAGAATCTGACACGTACCGTATTGCAGAAGCATCTCTGGATTAAAAGTGTATGATGATGGGTTCAGGAGGAAAGGAAAAGAACAGTGCTGCAGTCCCTATCAGTTAGCTTCTCCCAGCCATCAGGGTATTTAACACACCACAGGTAGCATGAATTGAGAAACACTGTTAATCCTGTAATTGAAGTTTAGACCACAGTAAAAGAATTTGCAAAGTGTTTGGATTGGGGGTGGGGAAGAACAGATACAGTACTGCTCTTTTTCAGGCTGATTCTCTGTTCTAACATACTTGAGTCAAGGCCCAAGTTGAATTTGAATAGAGGGACAATGTTGATTAAATAGGGTGGATTTAGCAAATGTGGAGTGAATATAAATGACCCTTTTCTCTCCTTTCTTCCCCTCCACACATGAAATAGCCAGTTTACTGCAGTCGAACAGGACATCACCGTCTTAACGCAGAACTTGCTCAGTGTAGTTTTGAAAACACCAATGTTACCAAATGCAGCTTTGCCTTTTCTTTGCTGCCATGTAACTAACTAAGAAAACACTTAGTTTTGAAAATTGACTAGCTTCCTGCCATTATTACAATTCACAAGCCTTTCTTAGAAGCAGAGCTGCTGGTACAATTCCAAATTTGGATGTTCTAATGAGAAATTCACCTTCCAAGATATGGTTATGCTGTGTGTGTGATAGCTGCTCCTTAACTTCTATGCTGTTAGATAAGTACAGTGAACATGCAGATTGTTGATGATGTTAAGGTACTGGTGTTAAATCCTCAAGCAGGCGTGGTTTCCAGCATATCACTGGCACCTGTATCATCCTTCTATCAGTGAAAGTGTGGGGAGCAGTTTTATCAGCAAGAAGAAACAAGGCATGTTTAGCCTCACTGTATTTTTTAAAAGTACCTCAAAACCTAATTATTTTCTGGAAAAGGCCATAAGACCCAAACAAATACTTTGCTTTTTCATATCTTTTAATTTTTTCTCTGTAGAAACATTGGATTGTCTGAGTTTACTTATAATATACCGATTCGATGATCTTCCAGGTTCGTAATTACACCATTCAAATCGTTGTGCACAGAGAACGGCTATTTGGCCCATCAAGTCCATGCCATTCTTTGTTCAGCACTCGAGTCAGTTCCTTTCCCTGCTCTAGCCCCATAGCCCTGCAAGTTTATTTCCCTCAAATGCCCATCCTGTTTCTTTTTGAAAACATTGATCTCTATCTCTTTTTTTTGTTAAAGTTCCTCTAATTTTGCTTTACATAGAAACGCACATAGCCTCAACACAACTCAGTATTGTGTGGCTCTAAAAACGAGCAGCATTTATTTGCCACATATCTGTTACTGATTCACCACATGTGGCGAATGAATTGGACAGTACTGGGTTAGGGGATGGATATTGGCCAGGACAACTCCTCTGCTCTTCAAGTGGTGCCATACGATCTATTATATCCTTCCGTGAAGGCAGGTGTGATCTTGGTTTAATGTCTCTGCAAATGTAGCACTCCCTCATTGCCTCCAATGAAATGACAGTCTATGTGATCAAATCTCTGGAGTGAACCTTAAACTCAGTGCTCTGAGGTTAAACAGCTACCAATAGAATTTTATGTTCTTTGCTGCATGTCGTTGGAGAGAGCCGTCAAGCCCTCCCAAACTGCAAGTAATTCTTCTGAAATGAGATTGGACAGGGATCCCAGCATCGGGATAAAATGGAGGGGTCTTGAACTTGCACTTACCAGCAAAGTGATCAGTTCTGCTATTTCCCCAGAGGCGGCATAATCATTGACTGTCTCTGGACTTGCCTTCCAGTTGAGGACAGCGGTTGGGATGTTTATGCTGGTGAGATCTGGCCCCTCTTGAACCTCAGCGGCTTCAATGGGGAAAGTGGGCACCACTGAGGCAGCTTTTGTCCACTACTGTGAGAGTCTCTTTTCAGGTGGATAAGACTAACCATAAAAATGTTTCAGATTCAGAAAACTTAAGAAAGAATATACATTTATGTAACACCTAGAACCTAATTGTCCCAAAGTGCTTAATAGTCAATGAAGTGATATTGAACTGTGGTCACTGTTGTAATGTAAGGAGTTTCTGGCAGTCTTAAAGTTGGACTTCTTGAGATATGAGACTTATTTTGTTCAGGGCGACAACACTGAGTTCACATTTGAGACCGCACTTGAAAATGCTGAAAACCAAACTCGACAAAGTGATCAGATGTGCATCTGCTCCGATGGTGCCCACAGGTTGTATTTTCCAAAACATGGGTAGATGCCAAATGAGGTTGGGACACTTAAGCAGTGGTGAAATGGCATTTGCAGGTTCCAGGCCACAATAATTCCAGTGAATGACTCATTCTGCCATTTTCCAAATCCAGGATTGCAAAAATGCAGATACTAGAGCTGTTCCACCTAACCTTCCCTCAAAGAACAAGACAAGGTGAGAAACAGAACTGAATTTCACACTAGCAATTTCTTGCAGGTGCATAGATTGTGAAAAGTAACCAAGAGACTCATGAAGCAGCCGTTCTGCAAACAGCCCTGATGGAGGTTGCTCAATTGCATTTAATTTTAATTTTTGCCCAGATGGGGAATGAGATATAACATATTTTAACTTTCTGAAGTAGTGTACCTGAGTGCCTCTGATTTACTTGTTGCTTAGCATTGTCTTGCATTGGTGTTTACAGGGCCGTAAGTTGTTAATCATTGGGACCACCAGTCGTAAAGATGTCCTCCAGGAGATGGAGATGATGGACGTTTTCAGCACCAGCATCCATATTCCAAACATAAACACAGGGCAACAGTTAATGGAAGCTTTGGAGGTAAGCATATCCTTACAAAGAATACGACCAGTACAGTGTTGGAAGTTAATGGAATAAGATCATAGGTTGTAACACAAGAGGAGGCCATTCAGTCACATTGCACCTGCGACAGCTATTTGCAAGACCAGTTTATCTCTTCGTTTCTATGTCGCTTTGCATTTTTTTCCCTTCAGGTGTGCTTATATAATTAATTCTCATTTGAAACCCCTGATTGAATCTACCTCCTCCATCCTTTCAGACAGTGTATTCTACTTCTAGATTGTAACAACTCGCTGCTTTTTAAAATCAAAATCCTTCAAGCCACCTTCACTTCAAGACTGCTGAAAATAACTTCCAGGTTCAATGGATGCAGCAGTTAACATTGGGATCACACAATTGCATCAATGTCCTTTTCTTTATATAATCATGCCCGATAAATCTTCTGCACTTCCTGATATCACTGCTTGATTTGAGCCTTGCTTGATTTAATTATTATTAATTGAGCTCCTGCATTCTGAGACTGTGCAACTTATGTTTAATGGCTCGCGCATCGTCTTTCCAAGTCTCTACAATCTTGTGTTCTAAATTTTAAAGGAGGGCTAATGTCAGGCGAGTTGTTGATGATCTGGTACCTGGGGTCTTCTGACACAATGGGCAGAGTTTAACACCCCTCGGAAAGGTGTGGGTGGTGCCATTTAAATGGACGGAAGATGCGGGGTGGAGGACCCACAACTTTTCCAACATTCCTCGATTAATTCCGGGGTGAGAAAGGTGGAGGTTGACATTCCTGCCTGTAGGCAATTAAGGGGAACTTAAGAGCCTCATCTCTCCGCCATTGGTATTCAACCAGTAGTGGGAGCAGGGTTGGATGTGGGGGGGGGGGTGTCAATACTACCTGGACAAGTACACCAGGTATACTCTCAGGACCGGCCTGGGTAAGAGTGATGATGGGGGACCCTCCTGATTAGCCGCTCTGTGTCCCACAGAGGAGGCAACAAGAACTGCTCTCCACTATCCAACCCAAACAGCAACCCACATTGTCCGCCTCCCAAACTCCCACCTCGCCAGGGCTATGAGGTTGAGGCCCCTTAGCAAGAACTCTGGGCCTCCACTGATGCTCCTGGTTCTAAGCCTACTGCCACCCTAGTCGCACACCATCCTCAACTGAAAATGTAGCTACTGTTGTTTTGACCGTTGGGTCAAAAACCTGGAACCCCCTTCCTAACAGTACTGTGTCTTCCTACACCGGCGGTTCAAGAGTGTGGTTCATCATGAAATGGCAACTTGGGGTGGGCAACAACTGCTCGCCTTGTCAGCGATACTCACATCCCATGAAATAATTTTTTTAATGGGTTTGCTTGGTATAATGAGGATGCTCCCAATTTCAGACTGTCCTAAGGTGTGGCTGTTTTACCCATCCATGTCAAAGTTGTTGGCCCAAACTCAAGTGAGTCATTTCTGAAGGGCACACTTCTGTAATGATGCCACGGGATGTGAAAGCATGCAAGTTTGTTGTTCAGAAATTGAGTCAGCAACAGTAGTCTGAGTGATGCAGCACTCATTCCTGACACTGCAGTGAAATGATGGGCAGGGCAGGACTTCGCTTACAGGTTTATGCCCTGTTATTAGTGCAACCTTATGGCAGTGCGAGCCAGAAATGAAAAGTTTTAATATAATTGAAATGCAGGTGTTTCCAGCGCCATCGCATTTGGGCAGTCTAAGATATTGTAACTATATCTAAGATAGAGGGAAAGCTGATCCACAGCAGTCCATCAAGTTTAACCTTCTATGCATAATCAATCTGGCGTGCACGACATCTGAATAAATTGCCTCATATTTTTGCAACTGAGTGTGAATATCGACTTCACGAATGCTGAGAGAAAGGTCCAGTTGTACATTTAATCATTCTAAAGGCCTGCACTTTGCTGTACTGAAATACGTTTAAACTCTCCCCATTCTCCCTCCTGTTGGAAGAACAAATAGATCCCAGGAATGCTGGGAAATTGTTCATTTTAACCTTCATTCTCAGGACCTTTAAACTACGTCTTCAAAAATATTTTGGCACATTGAGATAAAGAATGTTAGTATGGTGGATTAAAGCATTTGGGTACCCAAGGTCAGTAGTCCTCATAGATCAGTGCTAGCATAGCTAGATGCAGAGTAACATTCTGTGTAACTACATTCTGCAGTCTTTAACGGAGGTTGATTTTTCTGGGTTTGGAATTGTCACTCAGCGTGTAGCCCATGGGGCTTCCAGTCTCCCACACCTCTCTTTACTTCAAAGTGTAGCACACACTAGATGAAAATGGTATATCTTTGAGACATCTTGAAGTAACAAAGCAGGTATAATATTTGGTCAAATGCCTCCTATCTTGGGGTCTGATTTTGTTCTGCAAGAACTTGAGCAGATCTATCAAACATTTGGAACTTTTTGATCAAAATTACTTTCATATATAATGTGTCACAGTAGTTGAATGACATGTCATTAAGTCTTGCTATCAATGGTTTATTCCTTTGAAAGAGTGCATTTAATGTAGGTTGATACCAACACTTAATGAATACAGTTGTCAGTAATTTTAAATCTGTTTTTCTATTGCATCCATGCACCTGGGCAGGTTTCAATTCATTGTAGCCATAACTGTTCCTGATTAATCCATCTATATCTCAAGTATTTTGGCTTGTTGCATGCTCGTGCAAGTGATCTCGCTGCTATCTCACTGTCAGGTGGTATATAATTGTTTCCCTGTTATAGTGCGTATCCACTGGATTATTTTGCACGTCATCTATGCTACTGGTAAACTTCCTCTGATTGAATCAGCTGATTAAGGCAGTAGAACACATACAGACTTTGGTCAGATGGCCCATGGTTAGCACTTGGCAGACTCTAAGGCCTTGTGATTGGGGAGAGGAATATCAGCCAGCTTTCATCCCATGATACCTCCTGGGAAACTCTCCACTTTGGATGTTGAGTGAGAGCGGGATCAATTGGGTGAGATGCCCTCTTTAGTGAGTACCACGATGATGCTCATTGGACTTCCATATGGGCAAGGCATCTGTGGAATGATACACCAATGATAGATCACACCTTTGGGGGGCAGCGTGGAAGTGGGGAGGGTGCATGTGGTGAAGAAGAATGGAGATGTTTTTAATGAGAAACCAACTAACGCTGCTTTACAGCTTCTTGGCAGGTTTGATGATCGCGAGCGATCAAGAATCACACAACATGTGCAGGGGAAGAATGTATGGATCGGAATTAAGAAACTGTTGATGATAATTGAAATGTCACTGCAGGTGAGTTTGAATATTTCCTGTGTTCGTGCACTGATTGAGAAGTACAACTGTACTTCAGATTGCTATCTCCCTATATTGGGTTCAGATTGGCCAATATTGGACATACCAGGAAGTTCATGCTAAGTGCTCAAATGACCAGTCCAATTGAAAACACAAATTTGTGTGACAGTAACTTTGTGAATCTGCCTCAGTGAATGCCAGGCTGGGCCAGTCGAGTTTGCATTATGAGTCTGTTGGTTTCCCTGATCTGGATAGACAGGCAAAGGCAAATCTTGTTAATTATTGCTCAGTGGGTGAAATGCGTGGGTGGAACCCGAGCACTTTTGAAAATGAGGAAAGGCCCTTAGTTTATGTGATGTGTTCAATCTTACCATCAATCCTCTAGTGAGTCTCATTTCATCCTTTCTCTGTATCATCAATGCCTCAGTTATTAGTTGTGTCATATCTGCATTAGAAGGTTGTGATCTGAAGCCCCAAGCACAAAATCTAAGCTGGCACTTCTATTCATAACAAAGGGAGTGCAGTATTGCCGGCAATGTCATATTTTGGGTGAGACATTAAACTGAGGAGCATCTGCTCTCTTAGCTGGAAAACAATACTCAAAGAAAAATAGAGGCGTTTTCCCAGTATCCTTTCCAACAATTACTCCATCAAAGAACATGGTTGCTTCTGATTTGTCGTTTGTGCCCAGAGAGTCGATGCAGGTCATTAATATGGAAATGATAAAGTTACATCATCAAGCAACAGCTGGGGAACCACACAGCACATACACCTATTTTGTTGTATTTATTTTCATAGCCCTAGCAACAGGAACAAATGTAGATTTTGGGGAAACTAAGGAGGAGATGTCTTTCCTTTTATGTCATTTTCTTCTTCCTTCTGAAGTAAACTACTTGCACGGACTTCTCTGTTTTAGGGTGACGTATTTATACCAGCTACCTAATTATATGCAAGATTTTCTCCATTCATATTTGGATGTAGGAGAGCGCTTCACAATGAAATGAAACATTTTCAGCTTTTCCTCTCATTGGTTCTTATCACAAGCTTCTCTTGAGATGTTGGCACATTGCTGATCACTCCCAATACATTAGCAAAAGATGTTGGCTTGCTATTTTGCCTTGAATATTTGACCCATTCACCCATCACCCATGCATTTACTGACCTAATTGGCTGTTGGTACAGCAACATCTTAAATTTAATGTTCTCTATTCTCATGTTCAAATCCTTCCACTCCCTATCACGACAACAGTCTGAAAATTTTACCTTCCTACATATCTGGCCTCCGGTGTAGTCTAAGTTTGCTCCACTCCGCCACGGGCCACTCTGCCTTCAGTTCCCTGATCCCGAAGTGTTTGTGTTTCACCCCAAAAATTCTCCACTTCTCTACCTTTCTCTCCTCCTTTAAGACACTCTCTGATAGCTACTTCTTTGACCAAACATTTAGCCACCTGCTCTTAATATCTCTCTCATGTGGCTTGATGTCAAATTTTGTTCCTATATTATTTTGCTATGTTAAAGGTACCATATAAATACAAGTTGTCGACTGAATCACAACCAAGCCGAATGTTTTCCTCGCCCAGTTTGTGCATATCCATAATTCAGGCAGGGCTGACCAGATAGTAATTATGAAAGCCTTAACCATTTTGTTGTTGGCATTGTAAAATTCCTTCCTGTTTATTTCCTTTGTTCCCATTTATTTTATTTTATTTTTATTATTTTGGTCCGTGGACCCATAATCGGGATGTGCCTTTAAGCAGAAGTCTCAAAGAACAACAAAGAACAAAGAAATGTACAGCACAGGAACAGGCCCTTCGGCCCTCCAAGCCCGTGCCGACCATGCTGCCCGACTAAACTACAATCTTCTACACTTCCTGGGTCCGTATCCTTCTATTCCCATCCTATTCATATATTTGCCAAGATGCCCCTTAAATGTCCCTATCGTCCCTGCTTCCGCTACCTCCTCCGGTAGAGAGTTCCAGGCACCCACTACCCTCTGCGTAAAAAACTTGCCTCGTACATCTACTCTAAACCTTGCCCCTCTCACCTTAAACCTATGCCCCCTAGTAATTGACCCCTCTACCCTGGGGAAAAGCCTCTGACTATCCACTCTGTCTATGCCCCTAATAATTTTGTATACCTCTATCAGGTCTCCCCTCAACCTACTTCGTTCCAGTGAGAACAAACTGAGTTTATTCAACCGCTCCTCATAGCTAATGCCCTCCATACCAGGCAACATTCTGGTAAATCTCTTCTGCACCCTCTCTGAAGCCTCCACATCCTTCTGGTAGTGTGGCGACCAGAATTGAACACGATACTCCAAGTGTGGCCTAACTAAGGTTCTATACAGCTGCAACATGACTTGCCAATTCTTATACTCAATGCCCCGGCCAATGAAGGCAAGCATGCCGTATGCCTTCTTGACGACCTTCTCCACCTGTGTTGCCCCTTTCAATGACCTGTGGACCTGTACTCCTAGATCTCTTTGACTTTCAATACTCTTGAGGGTTCTACCATTCACTGTATATTCCCTACCTGCATTAGACCTTCCAAAATGCATTACCTCACATTTGTCCGGATTAAACTCCATCTGCCATCTCTCCGCCCAAGTCTCCAGACAATCTAAATCCTGCTGTATCCTCCGACAGTCCTCATCGCTATCCGCAATTCCACCAACCTTTGTGTCGTCTGCAAACTTACTAATCAGACCAGTTACATTTTCCTCCAAATCATTTATATATACTACAAAGAGCAAAGGTCCCAGCACTGATCCCTGTGGAACACCACTGGTCACAGCCCTCCAATTAGAAAAGCATCCCTCCATTGCTACTCTCTGCCTTCTATGGCCTAGCCAGTTCTGTATCCACCTTGCCAGCTCACCCCTGATCCCGTGTGACTTCACCTTTTGTACTAGTCTACCATGAGGGACCTTGTCAAAGGCCTTACTGAAGTCCATATAGACAACATCTACTGCCCTACCTGCATCAATCATCTTAGTGACCTCCTCGAAAAACTCTATCAAGTTAGTGAGACACGACCTCCCCTTCACAAAACCGTGCTGCCTCTCACTAATACGTCCATTTGCTTCCAAATGGGAGTAGATCCTGTCTCGAAGAATTCTCTCCAGTAATTTCCCTACCACTGAAGTAAGGCTCACCGGCCTGTAGTTCCCGGGATTATCCTTGCTACCCTTCTTAAACAGAGGAACAACATTGGCTATTCTCCAGTCCTCCGGGACATCCCCTGAAGACAGCGAGGATCCAAAGATTTCTGTCAAGGCCTCAGCAATTTCCTCTCCAGCCTCCTTCAGTATTCTGGGGTAGATCCCATCAGGCCCTGGGGACTTATCTACCTTAATATTTTTTAAGACACCCAACACCTCGTCTTTTTGGATCACAATGTGACCCAGGCTATCTACACCCCCTTCTCCAGACTCAACATCTACCAATTCCTTCTCTTTGGTGAATACTGATGTAAAGTATTCATTTAGTACCTCGCCCATTTCCTCTGGCTCCACACATAGATTCCCTTGCCTATCCTTCAGTGGGCCAACCCTTTCCCTGGCTACCCTCTTGCTTTTTATGTACGTGTAAAAAGCCTTGGGATTTTCCTTAACCCTATTTGCTAATGACTTTTCGTGACCCCTTCTAGCCCTCCTGACTCCTTGCTTAAGTTCCTTCCTACTTTCCTTATATTCCACGCAGGCTTCGTCTGTTCCCAGCCTTTTAGCCCTGACAAATGCCTCCTTTTTCTTTTTAACGAGGCCTACAATATCACTCGTCATCCAAGGTTCCCGAAAATTGCCGTATTTATCTTTCTTCCTCACAGGAACATGCCGGTCCTGTATTCCTTTCAACTGCCACTTGAAAGCCTCCCACATGTCAGATGTTGATTTGCCCTCAAACATCCGCCCCCAATCTATGTTCTTCAGTTCCCGCCTAATATTGTTATAATAAAGCCTTCCCCCAATTTAGCACATTCATCCTCTGACCACTCTTATCCTTGTCCACCAGTACTTTAAAACTTACTGAATTGTGGTCACTGTTACCGAAATGCTCCCCTACTGAAACATCTACCACCTGGCCGGGCTCATTCCCCAATACCAGGTCCAGTACCGCCCCTTCCCTAGTTGGACTGTCTACATATTGTTTTAAGAAGCCCTCCTGGATGCTCCTTACAAACTCCGCCCCGTCTAAGCCCCTGGCACTAAGTGAGTCCCAGTCAATATTGGGGAAGTTGAAGTCTCCCATCACCACAACCATGTTGTTTTTACTCTTTTCCAAAATCTGTCTACCTATCTGCTCCTCTATCTCCCGCTGGCTGTTGGGAGGCCTGTAGTATACCCCCAACATTGTGACTGCACCCTTCTTATTCCTGATCTCTATCCATATAGCCTCACTGCCCTCTGAGGTGTCCTCTCGCAGTACAGCTGTGATATTCTCCCGAACAAGTAGCGCAACTCCACCTCCCCTTTTACATCCCCCTCTATCCCGCCTGAAACATCTAAATCCTGGAACGTTTAGCTGCCAATCCTGCCCTTCCCTCAACCAGGTCCCTGTAATGGCAACAACATATAGTTCCAAGTACTAATCCAAGCTCTAAGTTCATCTGCCTTACCCGTAATGCTCCTTGCATTAAAACATATGCACTTCAGGCCACCAGACCCGCTGTGTTCAGCAACTTCTCCCTGTCTGCTCTGCCTCAGAGCCACACTGTCCCTATTCCCTAGTTCTCCCTCAATGCTCTCACCTTCTGACCTATTGCTCCCGTGCCCACCCCCCTGCCATACTAGTTTAAACCCTCCCGTGTGACACTAGCAAACCTCGCGGCCAGGATATTTATGCCTCTCCGGTTTAGATGCAACCCGTCCTTCTTATACAGGTCACACCTGCCCCGGAAGAGCTCCCAGTGGTCCAGATAATGGAAACCCTCCCTCCTACACCAGCTGTTTAGCTGCTCTATCTTCCTATTTCTAGCCTCACTGGCACGTGGCACAGGGAGTAATCCCGAGATTACAACCCTCGAGGTCCTATCTTTTAACTTTCTGCCTAGCTCCCTGAACTCCGGCTGCAGGTCCTCATGCCCCTTCCTGCCTATGTCGTTAGTACCAATATGTACAACGACCTCTGCCTGTTTGCCCTCCCCCTTCAGGATGCCCTCTACCCGTTCGGAGACATCCTGGACCCTGGCACCAGGGAGGCAACATACCATCCTGGAGTCTCTTTCACGTCCACAGAAGCGCCTATCTGTGCCCCTGACTATAGAGGCCCCTATTACTATTACTCTTCTGCGCTTTGACCCTCCCTTCTGAACATCAGAGCCAGCCGTGGTGCCACTGCTCTGGCTGCTGCTGTTTTCCCCTGATAGGCTATCCCCCCCGACAGTATCCAAAGGGGTATATCTGTTCGAGAGGGGGACAACCACAGGGGATTCCTGCACTGACTGCCTGCCCTTTCTGGTGGTCACCCATTTCTCTGCCTGCACCTTGGGTGTGACCACATTTACATAACTGCGATCTATGACGCTTTCCGCCACCTGCATGCTCCTAAGTGCATCCAATTGCTGCTCCAACCGAACCATGCGGTCTGTGAGGAGCTCCAGTTGGGTGCACTTTCTGCAGATGAAGCCATCCGGGACGCTGGAAGCCTCCCGGACCTGCCACATCTCACAGTCAGAGCACAGCACCCCTCTAACTGACATTGCGTCAATTAATTAAAATTAAAATTTGTCCTTTTTTTGCGTCAATTAATTAAAATTTGTCTTTTTTTTTAAAATATTTTTTTTTTAATTTCAAAGTTACTGTCAACTATCTGTTTCCTAGCACTAGATTTCTAATAGAAATGCGATAGCTAACTATAGTACTCTCCGATCTCTGGCTTAGATATCCCTCTAAATTATAATTAAGTTATTATGTTTAATTAGTTACCAAATACTCAACCAGCCACTCTGGCCACAGCTTTTCTGTGATGTCACTTCAGTTTCCCCCCCGACACACACAATTTGAAAAAAGGTATAAAAGTAAAAATAAGTAAAAATCACTTACTTACCTTCTTACCTTCTGAGTGTCTTAGGTGTTCTCAGGTTCTCTTGCTGACAGAGACTGCTCCTCCACCTCCGAACCTTGACCTGCACAATGGTCCAATGGGTCTTATTATTAGGTTAGAGGAGGAGGGCGGGTGGGAGACACTACACGTGTAGTGTCTCGGGTTTCCTCTCCACCAGAATTTATTGGTTTTGGGGGGGGGGGGGGGGGGGGGGACGACTTCCCAGAGGTCCGCAGGTCGAACTTCCGGTTCCCGCCTTATATAAAAACAAATAAAACAGAAAAGAAGAACAGACACGGGACCAGGTAAGGGTTTTAAAGTCGCTACTCACCTCCCAGAAGGCCCCTGCACACCGCTGCCGCCGAAATCCAAAGGGCTGCTCCTGTAAAGGTAAGTGGTTTTAAAGTCGCTACTCACCTCCCAGAAGGCCCCTGCGCACCGCTGCCGCCGAAATCCAAAGGGCTGCTCCTGTAAAGGTAAGTGGTTTTAAAGTCGCTACTCACCTCCCAGAAGGCCCCTGCGCACCGCTGCCGCCGAAATCCAAAGGGCTGCTCCTGTAAAGGTAAGTGGTTTTAAAGTCGCTACTCACCTCCCAGAAGGCCCCTGCGCACCGCTGCCGCCGAAATCCAAAGGGCTGCTCCTGTAAAGGTAAGTGGTTTTAAAGTCGCTACTCCCCTCCCAGAAGGCCCCTGCGCACCGCTGCCGCCGAAATCCAAAGGGCTGCTCCTGTAAAGGTAAGTGGTTTTAAAGTCGCTACTCACCTCCCAAAAGGCCCCTGCGCACCGCTGCCGCCGAAATCCAAAGGGCTGCTCCTGTAAAGGTAAGTGGTTTTAAAGTCGCTACTCACCTCCCAGAAGGCCCCTGCGCACCGCTGCCGCCGAAATCCAAAGGGGCAATGCTGAAACCGCCTGCTTGCCAGGATGCTGTATTCCCAGGTTTTGTATTTTGGAAAAGAGGAGCCAGACTCTTCGACACCAAGTGGAATTTAGGAAACCGCTTTTGAGGGAGTCAGTTTGATTATTTAACTGGCAACCAGTGGATTGGCCACGGCTAATGTTGAGACATTCGTTATAGCATTTGGGAAAACAGCAACTCAAATGGAGTGGCTGAAGGAAAAGTGGACATTACCCATGCCATGTAAATTGACTGGGCTGGTGCAGAACAATACTTACCTGTCAGAAGAGGTGCCCAAGTATTATGATGACGATTTTTAAAAAACGATTCTGGTGCATACAAATTTGTTCCGGGGGCATATAGGCAAAAGTTTTGGAATCTCGGAAACAGCCGGGACAGACCTTTGTTTGAACAGAACAATTTTAATAGATGGGTACGAGCATTGGGAATTGAAACTACCTAAGAGGCTTTGCGAGAAATCCATTCTCTTGGCAGAATTTAAGAATTCACTACCTTCGGTAATACCAACGGGTGATGGCCACTAGACGAGCAGCAATAATGGCTGATAATTATGAGCTGATTCATAATTTAAACCGTTGTTCCATCACCCCCATAATTTTGAAAAGGATAGGAAATGAGAGGGTGAAAGGAAGGCAGGTAGTCAAGGTAAGGAATGTGTCACGTTCCACATAAGCGACCACGAGAAAGCGATGACGGATCAGAAAAACACAATATTTATGCCCTACTCGATAGACTCTTACTCCCGGAAGGGTCTCCCGTGTTCACCCCATACTTGGGCCAGGGTATTTATGTCTCAAGGTGACCTAGGACCACCACTTCATCTGAGGAGATTATACTCCGGTCAGACCACGGGGAACCTAATGGTGCAGAACCTGTGGCCTTGGGTCAGGCTGTAACAGAATAGATAGCTGGGAATGTTCCGAGATCTTCTCCTCAGACTAAGAAGGAAGGTACTGAGAGTGGAGTTGAGACTCAAAGGCCTAAATGTTGCCATTGAAATAAAGTGGGACAGGTTCATTCAGCCTGTTAGAATTTGTGAGGAAAGCCCATGGGACTTGTTGGAGTGCATAAGGAGGATTCTGAAAAGGAAATGGAAGTGGGGAATACTACAGGGCTGACCAGCGAGAACTAGGAGACATGATGTAAACACTGCTGTGGGAGTCGGTGTGGCAAATGAGATTGATGGGAGATATGCAGAGTTTTTGTCTGAGGGGAAGATCACCCCCATTTTCATCCAGTGATGTAGCCAAACCCATAACTATTTTAAGAGATATGTGCTCTATCCAAAATCTCTTGAAATATTTTTATTGAGAAAATTTTCCATATGGCACAGTAAAACCACATAACATAACAAATACAATTCCAAATTCAACCACCCTCCCAAATCCATCCCCAAAAAAGCAAACAAAGCGTACCCAGAAACACTCCACCCATCCCAAATTCTGACCGTGACCAGCTCCCTAAAATAGGACATGAAAGGTAGAACACTTCTGCTGACCCCCTTATTAAGTACCTGATTTTGTCGAAGTACAAAAATCCAACTCAACCAGGGTGAAGCACTGGGTGGAACCAGAATCCTCCACCCAAGCAGAACTCTCCTCTGGGCTATCAATGAGGACATCCGCCTTCAACCGTCTGCCGCTTCGGCGAGTCTGAGACCCCAAAAATGGCCACCAGCGGGCAGGTCACCAGCTCAGTGCCAAGAATCCCTGACATGGTGTTGAAGAAGATCCAAAAGCTTACAAGTTTAGGACATGACCAGAACACGTGTGTATGATTCGCTGGCCCCTGAGAACAACACTCACAATTGTCCTCCACTCCTGGAAAATACCCACTCATCCGCGCCCTGGTCAGATGTCCCAATGCATAACTTGAACTGAATCAAGCTGAGCCTGGCACATGCGAAGATGGAGTTGACCCTGTGAAAAGCCTCATTGCGCGCACATGCATGCAGACACATGCACATCCCCATAAAAAAACAGATCCAGCGGCCTCTCTCATAACCTTCCTACCTCATCCAATAAGCTTGCTCCATCGACAAAATCCAACCTCAAGTAGGGTGCTCTTTCCAAGGGCCATGTAGACTTGATGGACCGAATAGCCTCCTTCTGCACTGGAGGGATTTTATAAATATCTGATATCTTCCATTCCCCTAACTCAGCTAGCGAAAGGACCTTCTCCAAAAGAGAAGGCAAGGGTGCCAAGGGAAAGGAAGGAATCACCTTGCGCAAAAAGTCACAACCTGAAAAACATAAATACGTTATTCTTTGGGAGTTGGAATTTATCAAACAATCCTCAAAACCGGCGAACTTCCCCTCTATAAACATGACCCCAAACCTCTCATGCTCCTCCCTCTCCCAGGACCGAACGACGAGTCCAAACCCGCCGGTGCAAAGAGATGATTTCCGCAGATTGGAGTTAATATTGACATGGCACCCAGCTTAAAATGTTGCCTGAACAGTGTCCAAATCCTCAGAGTGGCCACCACTACTGGACTTGAAGTAAATTTTGCAGGGGGAAAAGGAAGTGGACCAGTAACCAAGGCCCTCAATATGTACCTGTACAAGCGCTCACCTCCATCTGCCTCCATATGGAATCCAGAACCTTAAACCACCCCCATACTTTTCATTGTTCTCAGCCCAATAATAAAGTAGCAGATTAGACTGCCTCTCCCTCTGCACGAACATCCTATGAATCCATGGGGTCTTGCCCAGTCAGATAGAAGAAAATATAATTTTATTAACCTTAACAAAGAAAGACTTTGGAAGAAAAATGGGAAAACGCTGAAACAGTAATAAAATCTCGGGAGGACATTCATTTTTACCGACTGGACCCTGCCCGCCAAGGACAAGGGGAGGTTATCCCACTTCTGCAAGTCGGACTTAACTTTGCTAGTCCAGTGAATGGGGTTGAGTCTACGGAGTGAGGCCTAGTTGTGGGCCACTCAGATTCCCAGATAACGGAAGCGAGATCTGGCCAAGCAAAAAGGCAACATCAAATTGGCTCCCTTCCACTGGAATTCACCGGAAAGTATTCACTTTTCTCCAGATTCAACTTACACCCTGAGAAGGACCCAAAACTCCTAAGTAGCTTTATTATCTCCTCTACATTGGAGAGTGAATCCGTTATATACAACAGCAGATCATCAGCATACAAGAACACCTTATCATCCCTCCAATTCCCTTCCAACCCGTAGATGACATCAGTGCTTGCCGGAGGTTCAATTACCGAAGCAAACAATAGAGGGGACAGTGGCTGACCCTGCCTCGTACCCATTATAACCTGCACAGAGCACACTGCTGGCTTGATTGTTTTCCCTGTGTGGCTCGAAGAGTATGAGCTACCCTGCTAACTATGGGGCTATTACCATTTGTATATAAGTTCAGCGAGATAGGAACTGACTGAGAGAGGGGACCTGGTAAGGTCTGACCGGGCCCTTCTGCATATGGTATGCGTTATAAATAAACGTCGTCTTAATGTTACTCATCTGACTCCCTTTCGCCTTTATTACCTCTGTCCAACAGGAAGTATCCCGAGCTCAAGGCATTTGTATTGACACTCACAGTGGGGGTCCAAGCGATAAACTTAGGCCCAAAACTGAACATTCCAAGTATCTCCAAGAGCTTCCCCCCACTCTGCTCTATCAAATGCTTTTTCAGTGTCCATTGAAATAACCACCTTTAGCTCAGGGACTCGAGAGGGGGTTAAGACAATATTAAGTATGGACGTATGTTGGCCCTTGACAAACCCAGTCTGTTCCTCTGAGATCACCTTTGTGAGGCAGAGCTACAAGCACTTTGCCAGAACATTCAGCATAAGCCTAGCATCAGCATTCAGTCACAAAATAGACTGATACGACCCATGCTGTTGGATCCTTATCCTTCAAAATCAAGGAGATCGATGTATGCTTGTTGTGATATGCAATACTGCCCGGACATGGAATCATTAAACATATCTAACAACAATGGGACCAGCTGATCCGCAAACCTCTTATAGAATTCAATAGGGAACCCATTTGGGCCCGGAGCTTGACCCAACTGCATCAAACCCATACATTTCATGATCTCCGGGCTCAACTCCAGCTCACCTCTCCCGCTCCACAACTGCAATTGGCAAGCCATCTAAAAATTCCGTCATGGGAAACCTCTCTTCCTTCTAGAGGCTCCAATAAAAGGCTTCAAAAGCAATGTTGACCTCCTTTGGGGAGGAGACCAACCAGCCTCTCGGGTCCTTCACCTGCACTATCTCCCGGGACCCAGCCTGGTGCGCCTACAAGTGACTGGCCTTCTCCCCATATTCATAAGATGTCCCCATCAAGCTTTGCAGCTGGTGCACCACTTTGCCGTCGATAGCTGCTCAAATTCCATCTGCAACTTCTCCTACTTGCTAACAACTCTGGTGTCAGCGCAAGTGAGTGCTGGCAGTCTGCCTCAAGGATGGAGTCCACCAACCTGCCCCACCACCCTTTCACACTTCTCCTTGTGTGTCTTATAAAAGATTACTTCCCCAATAGCCACCTTCAGGGCCTCTCACAATGTGGAAGGTGAGATAATCTCACTCCAATAAACTCAATGTGCTCGACAATGGTGGAGGACACCCACTCACAAAATGCTTTGTCTGCCAGCAATGCCTCGGGGGCGGGGGGGGGGGGGGGGGGGGGGGCGGGCGTGGGGGGGCACGCTGAGAGAGGCCCGGCCTCAATATCAAATCCACAGAATGTGGAGCATGATCTTTAAAAAAAAAACTGTTGCCGAAAATGCCGTCTTCATCACCCCGGACAGGAGAGACCACCCTGTCACAAAAAAAGTAAATCCGAGAGTAGACCTGATGTACTTGAGAGAAGAAAGAAAAGTCCTCCTCACTTGGATGTAAAAATCTGTTCCATAAAAGCTAATAGTGCCTTTGCCACTCCCGAAAGACTCAAAGACTTTGGTCTCAATCTATCCAATCAAGGGTGCAGTACACAATTAAAGTTCTCTCTCTTTCTCCCCCCCCCCCCCCCCCCCCCCCCCCCCCCCCCCCCCAAAAAAAAATTAACTGGTGCGAACCCAGGTTGGGATGGAAGCCAGCAACTTGCATTGCCCCAGTTCGGTGCATACAAATTAAGTAGGACCACTGCGTACCTGCCAGCAACCCACTAACAATCACAACCCTCCTTTTTGGGTCCATCAAAATTTTAGCAGCCGAAAAAGATACCCTTTTATTAACCAAACCGTAACTTCCTAGGCCCTACTCTTAAATCCTGAATGGAACACCTGCCCCACCAAGCCCTTCCATAGCCTTGTCTGGTCCATGATCGGCAAATGGGTCTCCTGCAGAAATACCACATCAGCACTCAAACTCTTAAGGTGCGCAAACACCCTAGATCTTTTCACTGGGGCCGTTTAATCCCCTTATATTCCAAGTGACCAGCCGAACATGGGGCCCTCTGCCCACCACCCCACCAGCCTCCCACCCACATCCAACTTTAATAGTCAAAGAAAAATAACAATACCCATCCCACAAACAAACAGTAAAAATACAAATGGGAACTCCAAAATGCCCACAAAGCACCGTAACAAATCCCAAATATCACACGCCTACCCCCCAAACAGTAACCTCACAACAAATCCAATTCCCAGTTAGCTCGACCCTAGCCCATGTTTCTTCGCCAACGCCTCTGCCTCCCCCAGTGCATTAAAATAGTAGTCTTCAGAATCGTAAGTTACTTGGAGGCGTGCAGGGTGTACCACATCAAAACGAACATTGCTCCTGTATAACACGGCCTTGGCCTTGCTGAATGCTGCATCCTTCTTAGCCATCTCTGCTCCCACATCCTGGTAGAACCTAAAGGCATAGCCCTCCCATTTATAGGGGCTGGTTTAGCACAGTGGGCTAAACAGCTGGCTTGTAATGCAGCACAAGGCAGCAGTGCGGGTTCAATTCCCGTACAGGCCTCCCCGAACAGGCGCCGGAATGTGGTGACTAGGGGCTTTTCACAGTAACTTCATTAAAGCCTACTTGTGACAATAAGCGATTATTATAGTCCTGATGTTCCTTCGTCCACCACAGGACCTTTACCTTCTCTTGCTAACTATGAAAGTGCACAATGATCGCCTGCGGTAGTTCACCAGAGCGGGGCTTTTGCCTGAGCGACCTGTGGGCCCAATCCAGTTCAGGAGGGGATGCCATTACACCCTCCCCCATCATCTTCCCAAACGTCCGTAACATAAATTCTGTTGCAATCGAACCTTCCAAACTCTCCAGCAGCTCTACGATTCTCAAGTTCTGCCTCCTGGATTCTCCAGATCGTCCACCTTGGCCCTTAAAGCCTTGTGATCTCTGGCCATCTCCATGTTTAGGAAGGCGATCTGGTTACTCTACCTTGAGAGGGACACCTCCATACCCTCTAGCACCGCACCTTGCTCCTTAACCATCTGATCTGTTTTTGCCAAGGCCACACAAATGGGGCCAGGCCTCTTTGATTGCTTTGTCGAAATTTTCAGAGACGGTCTGCCATCGTTTCTTAAGTTCCACTGCCAAGGTGCCTTGTAAGTACCTCAGCATTAGTGGCGTAGCCAAATTTGCAGTAGGAGCCTCTGCCATTTTCTCGGCAGACGAGACTCGAGAGGTTTCCAAATCTGTCAACAATTGAGAAATTTGGTTTTCCCCCTGGAGAATTCAGTGAAGGATAAGGTGTTAGTGAATGGGATAAGTGAAGATTATATCCCAGTTCCATTGCATAAAGTGCAATTGGAGTATGATTTATTATCAGGTCCATTAGTAATCTAGTGGTTAATAAGTTACCAGTAGATGGAATAGATTTCCTTTTGGGGAATGATTTGACCGGTATGAAGGTTATAGCTTCACCCATGATTGCAGAGAGTCCGAGGGAAGATAAGGAGATGGAAAAGTTGCAGTAACAACTTCCAAATATTTTTCATCAAGTTTGGTGACCATGGCAATGGCTAAACAAAGTCCATCACCAGAGATGGAGGTCACACCACCATCAGATGGTAGAATAGCCGAAACTATCCTTGATGTTGAGGATAATTCCGAGGACGTGTTTGGTAGGACTTCATTAATTGAGGTCCAGGAGGCAGATCTAGAGTTGCATAGATTAGCACAGTCAGCTGTCACAGAAGTTGACAAGGTGATTCCTACTTGGGTGGAAGTCTAGTCCGCCCAGTGCCTCGGCTTGGTTGGGTGACCTCATGTCTTTCTTACATTAAGTATACCATTAGAGGGTGGGGAGGAGGGTCCTACCTAAAATGGCAGCCATTAATTTCCTTTTTTAAGGAGATAGTCACCGTCAGCTGTTAGAGGGTTTAGTTTAGTCTTTTTGGGTTAAGTTAATTTGTGCATTTGCTTCTTAGTCTCATTGTTTTATTGTATAACTTTGGTTAATTGTTTTGTATAATTTTGTTTATTATGAAAAAAATTAAGAAACATATTTTTGAAAAAAAGAGGCATTGTGATGTCCAAAAAGACTGCAAATTCTTGAAACCAAAATGAAAACTGGAAATGCTGAAAATGCAAAGTCTGTCAGCACTTGTGAAGAGAAAGCATTCATTGCCCTGTCAAATAGCGCAGTTCATTAAATGCTGGAAGCGTACTACAGTCCAGGTAACATGTGAAGCAAAAACGGAGTAAGGAACAGCAATCCTGCGAGTTAACAATTGGAAGCTAAAGCTTTTTTTTTTTTGTTAGCTGACTGGATCCAGAAGAAATATAAGTCACTGATTTTCATTTCTTTTTAAGTTGTACTGTATCTGAGCTGCTTTTTATATTGGTCTTTTGGTAATGTGGAATCCAGGTGGCTGGTTTCAGTGAGCTACCTCCCAGCGTTAACTGTGCTAAATCAGGCACCTTTATCCCTGACAGACTCGCAGACCCAGTTTTTTTTGTGTGCGAGATTGAAAATCTGCCACTGGGCTAATGGGGCCGGAATTGGTAATGTAACTGACTGATACTGGTCTATAGGAATCCACATTAAAACAAGAGTATGTAAAGTAAGTTAAACTACAGTCGGGGCAACTTGGGAAGACTTGAGAGCAAAATTTCAGAGTGGAGTTCATGACCTTGCATCATTACAGAGTAGGGGCAGCCCTAATCTTCAACTCGCTTATTCCTCCACCGATATTTTGATGAGCATTGAGAGTGCAATGATGCTCCACCACCTTATCTGTTATTGTGCTTGTAAGGCATACCAATACTATCTGAGACAATGGCAACATTCCCACCCTAGGTTCTTTTTTCTTGTGCATTATTTTTTAATGGTCACTTCCTGGAGGTGTTGACTCTTGTTGCAGTATGGTTTTCTGAAGACTAGCCCTCAAGCCCAGTGCCTTGTATGTGCCCAATCCTGACTTGTGTCTAAATAGCGAATGCTTGCGTGCTATTTGGTCATGTAGAGGCATGGCAACCAAACCTGCAGGAGAGGCAAGTGGGAGAGGTTGTTTGGTGCGACTCTCCCATAGTATGTGAAGTGTTCTCATCTGTGTATATTGACTCCTAAAATACCAAACTCTCTCTGATTTCTGTAGAATGTATTCAATTTGGTTTAATTATGAACAAATCCTTTTATAATGAATGCATTTTGACTAGCCATGGTTGAACTGATCTAATTATGCAAATACACTTCATACCTACTGTAGACATGAACTGCTTTCCTAGCACATGAATACATAACCTTTGAACAGCCCTGACTGTAGTGTTAATCGTTTACTTCATTTCCCCTGTTTTACATGATTTCCAAATTCTCTCACGCTCTCTCTTTCTTTCTTCTCCATGCCCTGCAAGGTTATAGCCACTTTTACATTAGAGGAGTGTAGCAGACGAGTTGCTGTCAGTGGTTTTGTGCATACAAATGAAAGAACAAACAACCTTACTGTTGGGTCATGCAGCTTTTGTTCTGCAGGCTAAACGTGGGGGCCTGGTCCTGGGTGGTTACACTCCTTTGCAATCTGGTCTCTGTTGTGTAATAGAGCTCAGTAGGCCCAAGCAGGCTGGCATCTGCCGCCGTATCCAAATGGGGAAGAGTGGTGCATGAAGGTCATGCTCCTCCAATCAGGGGGGGGAAAGGTGGGTGAAGAGGTGGCACTGAAGCACAAAATGTAGAACATTTTGATTCCCGAAAGGAATAGACCCCTTGACATTTCATTTGGATTGAGGCTGCTGAGCATAATGGCTACGTCCATTATGTAACAGGGTATTTCTGTGCTGGTGCAATGCATTTGGCCAAACAAAATCCACATGGCCAGATATGAAAGATAATAAACACTAATAGGTTGAGTCTACAGGCCACATAATAGTGGGGTGCAGAAAAAATATGCAGCTAAATTAGGGATTTAAGCGTAAAACATCAAATAATCATGGGGGATTTCGACCACCTTGATATTGATTGGATTGAAGAGGTCAGTAAAGCGGATTTAAAAAATGGATTTCCTATACTGTGTACGGGACTATTTTCTAACCCAATAGGTGGAAAGCACACAATTGGGCCCAGTGATGGGGGAGTGAATCTGAGAAGAATAAGAGAAGTAAAAGTCGGCAAACATCTAGAAAACAATGATCATAATATATAATACGCGTTAAGATAATGTCAGAGAAGGATGTAAGTATGAAGAAAATGAAATGAAATGAAAATCGCTTATTGTCACAAGTAGGCTTCAAATGAAGTTACTGTGAAAAGCCCCTAGTCGCCACATTCCGGCGCCTGTTCGGGGAGGCTGGTACGGGAAACTGAGTTAATAGATTGGAGAAAAGTTGATTTTGAGAGGCTGAGAATATAACTTGGGGAATATAAAATGGGCAACAATACTGGCAAACAAGGATATAGAACAACAACAGGATTGAAATGGTGTTGAACTGTGTGCAGGAAAAATATATTCCACTTAAAGGAAAGAACAAACTAAACACTACTGGGACTCCAGAAATGAAGAAAGGCATAAGAAAACAATTGAGGGTTCGGAAAGAGGCGTATTTTAGTACATAGACAGCAGAGCATTGCAGGATAAGAGGGGATATGATTAATTAATATGAAAGTATTAGGAGAGAAGACAAAAACACAAGTTGGAAGGCAGAGAGGAACTAGTAATCAAACTATTGAAAGACCATAAAACAAAATAGTAAAACATCAGTAAAAACAGAAGGCTGTGATGAGAAAAAGATCATTAAGGGGTAGACAAGACAATATCGTAGGTAACAAAATAGCGAAATGGCAGAGATATTGAATAATTTGTTTGCTTTGATATTTACCAGGAAAATAGAACAGATATATGAATGCTGAGAAGCAATGAGATAAATGCATTTAAAATGTAAAATAATGATGTGTTAAATGAAAAAACTCAGAAGATAAAGCCCCTGGTCTGGATGGATGGCGTACAGGTATTTTAAAAATAAATAAATTTAGTGTACCCAATTAAGAGGCAATTTATCATGGCCAATCCACTTATCCCTCACACCTTTGGGTTGTGGCGGCGAAACCCATGCAAATATGGGGAGAATGTGCAAACTCCACATGGACAGTGACCCAGAGACGGGATCGACTCTGAGACCTCGGCGCCATGAGGCAGCAGTGCTAACCACTGCGCCACCATGCTGCCCGGCGTAAAGGTATTTAAAAATAATCTAGGGAAGAGATAGCAGAAGCATTACTACACATTTAATAATTTGTTAGAAAAAGGTTTAGTGCCAGAGAACTGGCCAGATAGTTAAAGTAATTCTTATGTTTAAGATGTGGGAACCAAACATGTCCAATGTATTATAGATCGGTCAATTTGACATCAGTGGTAGGAAAAATAATGGAATCCTTCCTAAAGGAGAGAATAGAAGAGCAATTAAAAATGAGAAGTATAATGAATAGTCAGCATGAATTTTAAAAGGAAAACTCTTGACCAATCTTATTGAGTCTTTTGTGAAGTTAACAGAAACAGTAATGCAATAGAGGTGGTCTACCCTGATTTTCAAAGAGCCTTTGATAAGGTAATCCATAATTGACAAATAAGGCAAGATAGGGGGCAGCACAGCGGCACAGTGGTTAGCACTGTTGCATCACGGCGCTGAGCAACCGGTCCCGGGTCACTGTCCGTGTGGAGTTTGCACATTCTGCCCATGTCTACGTGGAGTCTCACGCCCACAACCCAAAGATGTGCAGAGTAAGTAGATTGGCTACGCTAAATTGCTTCATTGGGAAAAAAAATTAAATAAGGCCAGAGAATATGGAGTCGGGGACAAGTGGCAGAATGGATTGTGAGCTGACAAATTACAGGAGGACCTTGATAAACTTGGAGAATGAGCAAATAATTGGCATATGAAGTTCAACACAGATTAATTGAGTGTTTTGGTAGTAAGAATAGGGGGTCACTCATTACTTGCAAAGCACAAGTCTAGGTGGGGCAGAGGAACAAGGAGATCACTGGGTGGGAGAACAATGGAATCTTGGAGTATAAATACATTAATCATCCAAAGTTGTGCTACAGATTAGCACAACCATAAAAAAATCAAACCCTTGACTTTATTTCTAAAGGGGAATGAATTCAAAGGAAAGAAAATGATGCTATACTTGTAATGAACCTCAATTAGATGGTACTGCATGCAATTATGATGCCATAAAGAATTGGCAGGATGGGCTACTTTTACCTTGGACAAAGAAGAGCTGGCCGAATATAGGTATTTAAAATTCTGGATGATTTTGATGAATTGGATCCAGACAGAATTGTCCCTTTTGAGGGGAAGAGCATAATCCAGAGGTCAGGAATAATAAGGTGGTCAGCAAGAAATCCAATAGGGGGGCAGCACGGTGGCGCAGTGGGTTAGCCCTGTTGCCTCACGGCGCCAAGGTCCCAGGTTCAATCCCGGCTCTGGGTTACTGTCCATGTGGAGTTTGCACATTCTCCCATGTCTGCGTGGGTTTCGTCCCCACAATCCAAAGATGTGCAGGCTAGGTGGATTGGCCATGCTAAATTGCCCCTTAATTGGAAAATATTAATTGGGTACTCTAAATTTTTATTTTTTTTAAAGAAATCCAATAGGGGATTCAGAAGGAATCTCTTCCAAAGAGCGATAAAGGAGTAGTTGCAGTGAATAAAATTGTTGAGGAAGCTAAACAAGCATATGTAGGAGAAGGGAATTGAGGGTTACAATGGTAGACTTGGGGAGAGGAAGCTTGAGTGGAGCATGGACTAGTTGGGTCATCTGGCTTGTTTCTGTGGCGTATACCCTGTTCAAACTTGTGTAAACTAGTTTCTGCTGCACACACAACTCCTCCCACTCTGCGCCACAGTATTAACATAGAGCACAGAGGAGGGGCTGGTTTAGCTCAGTGGGCTAGACAGCTGGTTTGTGATGCAGAACAAGGCCAGCTACGCGGGTTCAATTCCCGTACCAACTGAGAATTCTGAGTTCTCCCTCTGTGTACCCGAACTGGTGCTGGAATGTGGCGACTAGGGACTTTTCACAGTAACTTCATTGCAGTGTTAATGTAAGCCTACTTGTGACAATAAAGATTATTATTATTATTGAATGCAAATAAGAGTGGCACTTTTAAACCTGAGGACTCCTTTGAGCACTTCTCTCTATCAGCACCACAACCAAATTAAATTGACTTAAGGCGGTTAAAAGAAACCGCCTTTAGATCTGATATGGAGATGGTTGCACGCTACTGTTCACTGGTGGTCTTAAGATCAAATCCCAGAATTATTTGGCTTGCCGTTTTTGATACTACTATAGAACTATCCTAATGCATCTGTGTGAGGTGAATCGGTGAGTTCAGATTACCTACCTTTTTAAGTATGATTTTCTTCATTCCTTGCAATTTCTTGTTCTCCACATTCAGTTTCCACCCTTCAGCTGTCATTGTGTTTGAAGCTATGTTCATCTTCCATTTAAAATTTGGTGTCTTTCTGACTCTGTTCGCAACACTTCAACACTGTGATACTGAGCCAAACACACTTTAAAGGTTCAGGAGTTGGTTACTGATATCACCTTCAATGTCCCTGGGTTCAGTTGAGGGTAGGGGGGAGGAGAGAACTCATCACAATGGCCCCTGGGGGTTCTTTGGTCACATGAATGTCCAATTTGGTGTGAGATATGGGCCTTCCCATGCCTGAGGACTGCACAACCATGAATTATTGGTGTTCTGGAGAGGGGTGGTATAGAAGTGAAAGTTGGAGGAGCAAGGAAGGAAGCAAAAAAAAAAACTTTTATCAGCCCTTGAATTTGTATGGTAAGTTTCAATAATCAAATTATTCTGAGTGCAGGAGATTTCTTTGTAATGGAAACATGCTTCATTCTCAAGACAGCGAGTGTGCTGAATACTCCCACAGACGTGTTTGTTGAAAACATGTCACATTCAATTTAAACCTTTCCTGCTTTTGCTAATGCAAATATGGAATAGAACAAAATAATGTAAATTGGAGGGGATTATATAATAGTGCAGAATTGAGAAAAACCATAGAATGTGGAGCTTGGTGTCTATATCATCTTTAATCGGAGGCTCGGGTACGTATTAAGGTTAATTGTGGTTATGTAGATGTCTGTTTGCTTTTTGCATCTTTGTTCTAACTTGCACACTAACGAGGACCTGTATTGACTGGAGATATCCCTAGGGAATAAAGCCATTTATCTAGATTACTTTTTTTAGATTTTAATTCCATAGCTAAGGGCTAGGAGCAAAGTCAGTGCACATTGTATGAAATATTTTCACAGGGCAAGGGCCTGCAAGTACTGACTGCTACTGAGTTCCTGCCCAGTCCTATAAAATATGTCTGGAAATTCATGACACAGCTGAACTGTTAAAGTAACTGCTTATTTTGTAAGTATTGTGGCGTTTTGATTTTTGCAGATACATTGAATCGGTGTAGTTATGGTGTGATGATGCAACTTACAATAGCATAAATGAGGAAGTTGAGGTTCACTGTACCAATAATGTCCTCTGTCCCTTCCACTCCCGTTGTCTCTTCCCACCCTGTCGCCATCTAGACTCTGTTTTCTTCTCCCTCTGTATGCATCAAACCTCCCCTAAAGTATGTATATGTGACCTGATGGCATAACAAATTACCTTGCTCATTAGGACACCTAATGTGTTATGTGTCAACTTCCCTCATTTGATAAACTTTATTGTCACAAGTGGGCTTACATTAACACTGCAATGAAGTTACTGTGAAAAGCCCATAGTTGCCACATTCCGGCGCCTTGTTCGTGTACACAGAGGGAGAATTCAGAATGTCCAAATTACCTAACAGCACGTCTTTCGAGACTTGTGGGAGGAAACCGGAGAACCTGGAGGAAACCCACACAGGCAGAATGCGCAGACTCCGCACAGACAATGACCCAAGCCGGGAATCGAACCTGGGACCCTGGTGCTGTGAAGAAACTGTGCTGACCACTGTGCTGACCACTGTGTTACCGTGCCGCCCAGTTAGCAACCTTTTCAGCTCTTTATGGCTCAGTACCGTGGTGGACAGTTCATGAACCAACTCTATTCTCAGAGTTGACTGGTCTGAAAATGCACAACCAGATCAATGGGGTTTTAGGATCAGAAACTTGTGTGACAGGATGATGAAGACACTTGTTTATTGGGAAGGTCGGTTTTTGGACATGCACCTTCTCAAGCAAGACCTGATTAGATGTCTTGTAATTAGTTAAATTTACTACCCAATAGTAAGTGCCAGGCTTATTTTTTCCTGTTGATGTTTAACATCTCAACATCGGCAATGGATTGTACTTATAAAGCACCTGGTTCACAGGCAAGTGTACATAAATTAATACTGAGTCAGGAAGGATGGCTGAAAACCTGGCATAAGAGATGGATTTATAGTTTTAAAAGGGGGGGGGGGGAGAATGGTGCAGAGTCACAAAGGTTTATGAAGACGATCTCAAAGAGCAGGACCCTGGCGACCCTGTTCTGTTGAACGGAGAAATGCATGGATGGTCAGTCAGTGAAAGTGCAAGTACAGGATTGGAGAAAGCTGACCCTGGTTTGAGTGAGGCCATGGTGGGATTTAGCAATTAGAATTTTAAATTATAATTGCTTTCCGGATAAACTTATAACATCAATTTACAAGCATACGTCTGAATTAGGAGCTGTAGGCTATTCAGCCCCTCCAGCCTGCACTGCACTTTGATAAGATCATGGCTGGTAGGATTGTGGTCTTAAAACTACTTTCCTCTTTACCCTCTATACCCTTAGATTCTGGTTTGACAAGAGAGTCATTCTAACCCAGCGTTAAAAATACTCAATGGATCAGCCTCCACTGTTGTCTGGGAAAAGAAATTCTACAAACTAATAACCCTCTGAGAAAAGAAATTCTCCTTGTCCCTGTTAAAAATGGGAGACCCTTAACTGTGTCGCCCAGTTCTAGTCTCTCTATTAGGCGAAAGATCCTCTCCGCATCCACCCTGACAAGTCCTCTCTGGGTATATTTCAATAAGGTCACCTCAATTTTCTAAACTCTAATGGATACAGGCCCAACTTGTCCATCCTTGCATCATAAAAACACCCCCATCATCCGAGGAATTCAAAGTCTTGGACTAGAATTATAGAATTTTACAGCATAGAAGGAGGCCATTCAGCCCATCATGTCTACACCGGCTCCCGAAAGAGCTACCCAGCTGGTCCCATTCCCCAGCCCTATCTCCGTAGCCCTCTCAATTATTGTTTTAAATTTAGAGTACCCAATTACTTTTTTCCATTTAAGGGGCAATTTAATGTGGCCAATCCACCTAACCTGCACATCTTTGGGTTGTGGGGGTGAAACCCACGCAGACACGGGAGGAATATGCAAACTCCACACAGATCGTGACCTGGGGCCGGATCGAACCCGGGCCCTCAGCGCCAACAGCAGCAGTGCTAACCACTGCCGCCCTGTAGCCCTCTAAATTGATTACTTTCAAATGATCATATCCTAGCACTTATGTATTAATCAGTTATGTTTTATCGCTGTGTAACAAATCAAGTTGTGAGTATGCTTGCTCATCATGGATGAGATGTAGATCTTTGTCTGTGGTAGATATTTAGTGTAGTGTAGGGATGCAAAATCTATTGTAAATATTGTAACTTTGCGTTTCTATCTTTGTGTTTCTAAGTGCTGAAATTGAATTCAGGTAGAGGGCAACCTGTAGTCAGTTAGCTCATATTACAAGGCTTGAATTTAATGTTTATTAGGCAGCAAGTTTTCTTTGCTGGTGGCTATAACTGTCAGTGTGGAATGCCCTTCTCCATTAGCAGAAAGCATCATAGTCAAAATAAGACTCATGGCAAAACTGCCAGAATGAAGAGTAGATACAGTACTAGCCTGTAAAAGTATAACTTTTATGACCTATTGGTTAGAAAGCCAGAAAACTGTTTAAATCTACTTGTAATGAGTTAATAAAAGTATTAAATGAATTTTGTGCTTGGATGTTGTGTCTCAGATGTAGTAGTACAGTGTTTTTACTTTTTGGGAGGTGGCTAGGCGGTGGGGAGAATATTCTAATTGGTTTAAGTGCATATCCTAATCTGCTTTGTCCTGGCATGTCCAATAGTATCTAATCCTACACTTTACTGGGAAAGTTAAGTGTTGATTCCAACCAATTTTAATGTCTATACATCTGTCTCTCTTTATAGTAAATGAAAATGAATTGCAGATACCTAACTGGATGTATAATGGAATAACAGTGATGGTGTTCTCAGTCAGGTTGATGTTCTTCCATTTTCTCACTCAGGTTGGACATAACAGCTGCAATTTTTGAGATGTGTGTGTTAATTTCAGCATCAAGTGAGAGATAGTTGATTTTTTTGGAGCCTAGATATATGAAGCTATTAGCCACATCCGGGGTCACGTTGATAGATTGCCATCTATTAGTAATCTACCAATCTATCAAAACTGCAATCTCGCAATGCTGAAATAAACAAATGCATCGCCAAAGCTGCAATTGTTAGGTCCAAGCTGAGTAAGCAGGTGTGAACTCCAGCAACCTGACTAAGAACACTAAATTATATTTAGCAAATCTACCAAGGTAACATTCTTGCATGCTCTATAATGGTGCTTGGCAGGAGAAAAGGTTGAACAGTATCCAACTTCCCGTCTCATTATTCTCTTGGACAAGGTTACCAACTCCGAGGTCCTGGAGTATAATTCAATTAATATACCATCATTGCTAAGCCAAAGACACCTGCGCTGGCTGGGCCATGATAGTCGGATTCTGAGTCACATCAGGCAATGCTTAACATGGGAGTTGTCCGCCACGAGACTGCAACTGCCGGCATATTTCAAGTGTACAAATTAAATTTAATATTATAGACGTCCCCATTGGACATGCTTGATCATATTTCTCTATTTCGCATTTTCATGCGGGTTTAAAATATTGGCGGTTAAGAGCCATAACAATTATTTTCAATATAAATGACTTGGAGGAGTGGCGTGAATGTACTATTGCAAGTTTGCAGATAATTGGAAAGGCAAATGGTGAGGATGACCCAAAGAGGGATATAGACAGGTTAAGTGAGCAGGCAAAAACTTGGCAGATAGAATATAATATAGGAAAATGTGAAGTTATGAACTTTGGTACGAATAATAAAGGAGCTTAATGTTATTTAAATGGAGAACGCTGAAGCACAAGAGGCATTTAGGGTCCTTGTGCATAAATCACAAAAAGCTAGTGTGTAACTTCAGGTAATAGGGAAGGCTAATGGAATGTTGGCCTTTATTTCAAAGGGAATGGAGTATAAAAATAAGGAAGTCTTGCTAAAACTATAGAAGGCACTAGTTAGACTACACCGGAATACTGTAAACACTTATGGTCCCTTTATCTAAGGAAAGCTATACTGACTTAGAGGGAGTCCAGAGAAGATTCACTAGGTTAATCCTGGGTATGGAAGGATATTCTTATGAGGCAAGGTTGGGCATATAGTCATTGAAGTTTAGAAGAATGAGAGACAACCTTATTGAGACTTAGGATTCTCAGGGGCCTGACAGGGTAGATGTTGAGAGGATGTTTCCTCTTGTGAGAAAATCTAGGACGAGAAGGCATAATCTCAGTAAGAGATCACCCATTTAAAACAGATGAGGACAAATTTCCTATCTGAGGATAGTGAACCCTTGGAATTCTTTACCGCAGAGAGTTGTAGAGGCTGGGTTGGTAAAGTATGGGTACGGCTGAGATAGACAGATTTTTAATCGGTGAGGGAATCAAGGGTTATGTGGATAAGGTGTGAAAGTGGAGATGAGGATTACTTGACCAGATCAGTCATGATCTTATTGAATGGCGGCAGAGCAGACACGATGGGCCAAATGGTCTACTTCTGCTCCTATGTCTTATGGTTTTAATTAGCAGTAAAATAATAAGCAGGACAGGATCTGTGCACAGGAAGACATGGATAGAAGAGTGACGATGGCAGAGATGTGCATGAACTGACTGAGGGGAGAATGTGACAGCAGATTCTTTGGCCAGTTTAGGAGAAGGTGCCATTTTGCCAAAAGACTTTACAGTGGCTGTTGCAAAACAGCATTGTTCATGTCCAACAGAGGAAGTCCTGCGGTGTTACCCATAGCCGAATCAGGGAGCGCAAAATGGGGTAATGAAATTATTCCTTGGTAAACTTGTGGAGAAGTAGGCCAATCCTATCGAGCATATCCTTGACCTAGAATGCTCTGATGACTTATTACATTGATTTTTATTAGTAAAGGAAGATCCAGGACTTCCGGGTGCGGCGATGACCAGCTAAGTCGCACGTTTCGGCAGCTCCCGGTGGAACGGACTTTTGGGCTCTTAATAGGAGCCCCATCGGCAATTTTAACGGCAAATAACACTGTGCGGTAATCCAGAAGGGAATCCCCCCTGGACACGGATGGAAAAAAGAGAGGAAAGTAGCCGGATTGCGGTGGATCCTCTAGAGCAGCGGCCAGGAAGGCAGGCACGAAGCAAGATGGCGTCGGAAGGAGGCAGTTTAATATGGGGCCCTGACCAACAAGAGTTCCTACGGCGTTGCGTAGATGAACTCAAAAAGGAGATGAAGAAGGAGCTGTTGGCCCCGATATTACAAGCGATTGAGGGGCTAAAGGAGGAGCAAAAGACCCAGGAACAAGAGCTTTGGGTCGTGAAGGCAAAGGCTGCTGAGAATGAGGACGACATACAGGGCCTGGTGGTGAAAACGGAGATCCACGAGGCACAACACAAAAGATGTGTGGAAAGGCTGGAGGTGCTGGAGAATAATGCGAGGAGGAACAACCTAAGGATTCCTGGTCTTCCCGAAGGTGCAGAAGGGGCGGACGTCGGGGCATATGTGAGCACGATGCTGCACTCGTTAATGGGATTGGAGGCCCCGACGGGTCCGCTGGAGGTGGAGGGAGCCTATCGGGTTACGGTGCGAAGATTGAGGGCTGGAGAAATTCCTCGAGCAATAGTGGTGAGATTCCTCCGATACAAGGACAGAGAGATGGTCCTCAGATGGGTAAAGAAAACTCGGAGCAGTAGGTGGGAGAACGCGGTGATCCGCGTATATCAAGATTGGAGTGCGGAGGTGGCGAGAAGGAGGGCAAGCTTTAATCGGGCGAAGGCGGTGTTGCATAAAAGGAAGGTCAAATTCGGAATGCTGCAACCGGCAAGACTGTGGGTCACACATCTAGGCAGATGAGGCGTGGACATTTATTATCGAGGAGAAGCTGGAGTGAGCGGGCCAGAAAAAGAACGTTTGGGACAAAAGTGTGGGGGGGGGTGAATATGTGGGATGAAGGGGGGAAAAGGGGGAAGAGATGACTTCCCAAGTTGTTCAACCTGCGACCCTGTAACTTCTCTCTCTTCCCCATGTTGTGGGGGAGGGGGTGAGGGAGGATGAGGAGCTGAGGGCGCCGGCCATTGGGGGCGGGGCCAAAAGGGAAGCGCGGGCTTTGTTCCCGCGCTATGGTAATCATGGCGGGAACAGGGAAGCAGGAAGGAGGGGGCCTCGCACAGTGTGAGCCGAGGTCACGGGGGGGGAAGCCGAGGTCGGCCAGAGTTTGCTGACTTCTGGGAGCAACATGGGGGGTGCAATTATGCTAGCTTGGGATCTAGCGGGGGACGGGGGGTTAACTGGGTTGCTGCTGCTGGGGAGAAGGGAGAGCTGGTATGGGATGGGGGGGTGGGGGCGGGGGGGGCGCCGCCTGGGGGGGATACAGCTACGTGGGAACCGGGTGAGGAGCTGGATTGAAAAAGGAAATGGCTAGTCGTCAAGGGGGCGGGGTAAAGAGCCCCCCAACCCGGTTGATCACGTGGAATGTGAGAGGGCTGAACGGGCCGATTAAGAGGGCACGGGTACTCGCACACCTAAAGAAACTTAAGGCAGATGTGGTTATGCTGCAGGAGACGCATCTGAAACTGATAGACCAGGTTAGACTACGCAAAGGATGGGTGGGGCAGGTGTTTCATTCGGGGCTAGACGCAAAAAACAGGGGGGTGGCCATACTAGTGGGGAAGTGGGTAATGTTTGAGGCAAAGACTGTAGTGGCGGATAGTGGGGGCAGATACGTGATGATGAGTGGCAAACTGCAAGGGGAGGCGGTGGTATTAGTGAACGTGTATGCCCCGAACTGGGATGATGCCAATTTTATGAGGCGTATGTTAGGACAAATCCCGGACCTAGAAGTGGGGAAGTTGGTAATGGGTGGAAACTTTAATACGGTGCTGGACCCAGGGCTGGACAGATCGAGGTCCAGGACCGGAAGGAGGCCGGCTGCAGCTAGGGTGCTTAAGGATTTTATGGAGCAGGTGGGAGGAGTAGATCCCTGGAGATTTAGTAAACCTAGGAGTAAGGAGTTTTCGTTTTTCTCCTATGTACACAAAGTATTTTCACGAATAGATGTTATTGTTTTGGGAAGGACACTGATCCCAAAGGTGACGGGGACGGAGTACACGGCTATAGCCATCTCTGATCATGCTCCACACTGGGTGGACCTGGAGATAGGGGAAGAAAAACAACAGCTGCCACCCTGGAGAATGGACATGGGATCATTGGCAGATGAGGGGGTGTGTTTAAGGGTGAGGGGGTGTACTGAAAGATACTTGGAACTTAATGATAATGGGGAGGTACAGGTGGGAGTGGTCTGGGAGGCGCTGAAGGCAGTGGTTAGAGGGGAGCTGATATCTATTAGGGCACATAAACGAAAGCAGGAGGGTAGGGAAAGGGAGCGGTTGTTGAAAGAACTTCTGAGGGTGGACAGACAATACGCAGAGGCACCGGAGGAGGGACTGTACAGGGAAAGGCAAAGGCTACATGTAGAATTTGACTTGTTGACTACGGCTAATGCAGAGGCACAATGGAGGAAGGCACAGGGTGTACAGTACGAATATGGGGAGAAGGCGAGTAGGTTGTTGGCCCACCAACTGAGGAAAAGGGGAGCAGCGAGGGAGATAGGGGGGGTGAGAGATGAGGAGGGAGAGATGGAGCGGGGAGCGGAGAGACTAAATGGAGTGTTCAAGGCATTTTACGAAAGACTATATGAAGCTCAGCCCCCGGACGGGAAGGAGAGAATGATGTGCTTTCTGGATCAGCTGGAATTTCCTAAGGTGGAGGAGCAGGAGAGAGTGGGGCTGGGAGCACAGATTGAGACGGAGGAAGTAGTGAAAGGGATTGGGAGCATGCAGGCGGGGAAGGCCCCGGGACCAGACGGATTCCCAGTTGAATTCTATAAGAAATATTTGGACTTGCTGGCCCCGCTACCGATGAGAACCTTTAATGAGGCGAGGGAAAGGGGGCAGCTGCCCCCGACTATGTCAGAGGCAACAATATCGCTCCTCCTAAAGAAGGAAAAAGACCCGCTGCAATGCGGGTCATACAGGCCCATTTCCCTCCTGAATGTGGATGCTAAGATTCTGGCCACGGTAATGGCAATGAGGATAGAGGATTGTGTCCCGGTAGTGGTTCATGAGGACCAAACTGGGTTTGTGAAGGGGAGACAGCTAAATACAAATATACAGAGGCTGCTAGGGGTAACGATGATGCCTCCACCAGAGGGGGAAGCGGAGATAGTGGTGGCGATGGATGCCGAGAAAGCATTTGATAGAGTGGAGTGGGATTATTTGTGGGAGGTGTTGAGGAGATTTGGCTTTGGGGACGGGTATATCAGGTGGGTACAGTTGCTGTATAGGGCCCCGATGGCGAGCGTGGTCACGAATGGACGGGGGTCTGACTATTTTCGGCTCCATAGAGGGACGAGGCAGGGATGTCCTCTGTCCCCGTTATTGTTTGCACTGGCGATTGAACCCCTGGCCATAGCACTGAGGGGTTCCAGGAAGTGGAGGGGAGTACTTAGGGGGGAGAAGAACACCGGGTATCTCTGTATGCGGATGATTTGTTGCTATATGCGGCGGACCCGACGGAGGGGATGCCAGAGATAATGCGGATACTTGGGGAGTTTGGGGATTTTTCAGTGTATAAACTGAACATGGGGAAAAGTGAGTTATTTGTGGTGCATCCGGGGGAGCAGAGCAGAGAGATAGAGGATTTACCGTTGAGGAAGGTAACAAGGGACTTCCGGTACCTGGGGATCCAGATAGCCAAGAATTGGGGTACATTACATCGGCTTAATTTAACACGGTTGGTGGAACAGATGGAGGAGGATTTCAAGAGATGGGACATGGTGTCCCTGTCATTGGCAGGTAGGGTGCAGGCGGTTAAAATGGTGGTCCTCCCGAGATTCCTTTTTGTGTTCCAGTGCCTCCCGGTGGTGATCACGAAGGCTTTTTTCAAAAGAATTGAGAAGAGCATTATGAGTTTTGTGTGGGCTGGGAAGACCCAGAGAGTGAGGCGGGGATTCTTGCAGCGTAGTAGGGACAGGGGGGACTGGCACTACCGAGCCTAAGTGAGTACTACTGGGCCGCCAATGTTTCAATGGTGTGTAAGTGGATGGGAGAAGGGGAGGGAGCGGCGTGGAAGAGATTGGAGAGGGCGTCCTGCAGGGGGACTAGCCTGCAAGCAATGGTGACGGCGCCGTTGCCGTTCTCACCAAAGAAATACACAACAAGCCCGGTGGTGGTGGCTACATTGAGAATTTGGGGGCAGTGGAGACGGCATAGGGGAGGGATGGGAGCTTTGGTGCGGTCCCCGATAAGAAACAATCATAGGTTCGTTCCGGGGAGAATGGATGGGGGATTTGGAGCATGGCAAAGAGCTGGGGTAGTACAACTAAGAGATCTATTTGTAGATGGGACGTTTGCGAGTCTGGGAGCGCTGACGGAGAAATATGGGTTGCCCCAAGGGAATGCGTTTCGGTATATGCAATTGAGGGCTTTTGCGAGTCAACAGGTGAGGGAATTCCCACAGCTCCCGACGCAGGAAGTGCAGGATAGAGTGATCTCAGAGACATGGGTGGGGGACGGTAAGGTGGCGGACATATACAGGGAGATGAGGGATGAGGGGGAGATCATGGTAGATGAGCTGAAAGGGAAATGGGAAGAAGAACTGGGGGAGGAGATTGAGGAGGTGCTGTGGGCTGATGCCCTACGTAGGGTAAACTCATCGTCCTCGTGTGCCAGGCTAAGCCTGATACAATTTAAGGTGCTACACAGGGCGCATATGACTGGAGCACGGCTTAGTAAATTTGTTGGGGTAGAGGATAGGTGTGCGAGATGCTCGAGAGGCCCAGCGAATCACACCCACATGTTCTGGTCATGCCTGGCACTACAGGGGTTCTGGGTGGGGGTGGCAAAGGTGCTTTCGAAGTTGGTGGGGGTCCGGGTCGAACCAAGCTGGGGGTTGGCTATATTTGGGGTTGCAGAAGAGCCGGGTGTGCAGGAGGCGAGAGAGGCTGACGTGTTGGCCTTTGCGTCCCTTGTAGCCCGGCGCAGGATATTGTTAATGTGGAAGGAAGCCAAACCCCCGGGTGTGGAGACCTGGATAAACGACATGGCTGGGTTTATAAAGTTAGAACGGATAAAGTTCGTGTTAAGGGGTTCGACTCAGGGGTTCACCAGGCAGTGGCAACCGTTCGTCGACTACCTCACAGAAAGATAGAGGGAATGGAAAAGAAGTAGACAACAGCAGCAACCCAGGGGGGAGGCGGGGGGGGGGGGGGGACGGGAATCGGACGGACTCGCAGGGATGTTATTGTATAGGTATTTGGTATATGTAATTGTATATTGGGTTGGTGGATTGTATTTTTGGAGAGTATTTATTTTGGACAAGGCAGTTGCCATTTAGTTTTGTTTTTGTTTATATATTACTTATTTATTTGTTTAAAACTGGCCACGGTTATTTATATTGCTTTATTGTTGTGTAAAAGAAACACTACGTATTGTTATGTTTGGCCAAAAAACTTGAATAAAATATATATATTTTTTAAAAGTAAAGGAAGATCCAGAGCTACCCAGGTGACATTCACAGATAGGTTTGATAAAGCTGTAATAATAACATAACTAGGACTAGGCTACATGGGCTCTTAAACCTGCTTCATCATTCACGGCGAAGAAGTCGGAACTTCTATTTAGTTTCACATTCCTGGCTTATCCCCAAAATCCTGGATTCCCTGAAAGCCCAAAAATGTATCTATTTGAATGCTGAATATACTCATCGACAGAATTCAAAGCTCTCTGGGGCAAGGAATTCCAAAGATTCACAGCCCTCTTGATTGCAGAAATATTGCTTCCTCTCAACCCTAAATGGTCAACCCCTTATACTGTAACAATGGTCCCTAGTTGTCAACCCCCTAGCCAAGGGGAAACTGCCTTTCTATCCTTCCAAGTTTCAATGAGATCACTTTATTTTTGCAAATTTCAAAGAATTCTCTAAATTTCTTTCATTCTACGTCTACGACTCCTCTTTCATCCCTGAAACCGCTCCAGTGAACCTTTTGTTTTATGTCCTTTACAGTAACTATACATTTCCTTTGCTAAGGAGATCAAAACTGTACACGATACTAAAGATCTTGCCAACAAAACTTACTGTTAATGTCCAACCCCTTGCAATTTCTTAAATTAATTCATCGTTGACAAGACCAGCATTTATTGTTTGTGTCTCTTTTTTATTTCTCTCTCGGGTGTGCCTATTATTGGCAAGACCAGTATTTGTTGTCCAATCCAAATTTTCCTCGAGAAGGTGGTGATGAGCAGCCTTCTTGAATCATTGCAGTTCATGTGGTGAAGATGCTCCCACCATTCTTCTTTTTAATAAATTACGGGCCAATTTAGTGTGGCCAATCAACCTAGCCTGCACATCTTTGGGTTGTGGAGGTGAGACCCAAGCAAACACTGGGAGAATGTGCAAACTCCACACGGAGAGTGATCCAAGACCGGGATTGAACCTGGGTCCTCAGTGCCGTGAGGTAGCAGTGCTAACCACTGCACCACTGTGCCACCCCTTGCTCCTGCCATTCTGCACGGGAGGAAGTTCCAGGATTTTAACCCAGTTCCAAATCAGGATGGCATGTGACTCAGACACAACCTTGAGATGGTAATGGTCCATGGCTAACAAAAGCCAATGCATCATTTGCATCCCAATTGCTTGTTGTACCTCGTGTTCAGTGACTGTACAAGAAATGTCTATAAGGTGTCGGTACAGTGGTTATCATTGCTGCCTCACAACGCTGAGGACCTGGGTTCGATCCTAGCCCCGGGTCACTGTCCGTGTGGAATTTGCACATTCTCCCCGTGTCTGCGTGGGTCTCACCCCCACAACCCAAAGATGTGCAGGATAGGTGGATTGGCCATGCCAAATTGCCCCTAAAAAGAATAAATGTCTACAGGTGCATTTGGTTAGGAAAGATTCTTTCGGCTACTTATCTTCACGTTTACGCAACAGCATGAAGTTGTTTATTCGATTAAAAAGTAAGGGAAGTGGCTGCTAAGATTGTGAATAAGAACCTAAAGTCTGACTTCCGGTTGCGGCTATGCGGAGCTAAGCCGCACGATTCGGCAGCTCCCGCGAAGACGGACTTTCGGGCTCGATAGAAGAGCCCCAGTGGAACTTTTTACATAGCCAACCCGTGGGGAAGAGAGGAGAGAGGTCCCCCACTAACCTGTATGGACCGGCCCCGCAGCGAAACGGCCAAAAATATGGCACTGGAGCAGCAGGAGAAGAGGGGGAAAACAAACAAAATGGCGGCGGCTGGGGACAAAGAGGAGATGCAAGAATTCATCAAGCGCTGCTTCGAGGAGCTGCGCAAGGAGATGGTGCCGCCTATGCTGGCAATAATTGAAGGACTTGGGCAACCCAGAAAGCCCACGAGGTGAAGATCCAGGAGATCCAGGAAAAAGTGAGTGAGAATGAGGATGAGCTCTTGGGCCTGGCGGTGAAAGTGGAGCGACACGAGGCGCGACACAAGACATGGGTGGGAAGACTCGAAGACCTGGAGAACAGGTCGAGGAGAAACAAGCTGAGGATCCTGGGTCTCCCAGAAGGAGTGGAGGGGGCCGACGCCGCGGCATATGCGGGCACAATGATTGGGGCGCTGATGGGCGCGGAGGCCCCCCCGGGGTTGCTGGAGCTGGAAGGGGCGTACCGGGTGCTGGCGAGGAAGCCTAAGGCAAACGAGCCGCCAAGGGTGATGGTGGTGAGATTTCACCGGTTCACAGACAGAGAAAGGGTCCTGAAAGGGGCCAAGAAGGAGCGGAGCAGCAAGTGGGACAATGTTGAGATCAGAATATACCCGGACTGGAGCACGGAGGTCGCTAAGCGGAGAGCGGGTTTCAACCGGGCCAAAGCGGTGCTGCATCGGAAAGGAGTGAAATTTGGAATGTTGCAGCCAGCGCGACTGTGGGTCACATATAACGGCCAACACCACTACTTCAAAACGCCCGAAGAGGCGTGGACCTTTATACTAACTGAAAAGTTGGACTCTAATTGAGGGTTTGTGAGGGTGGGGGGTATTTGAGGGTTGAAGTTTGATGGCGGTTGTATATAGGGGGGCAAGCACGCGCAGGGAATGTTATATGGGCTGGGGACGAGAGACCAGGCCGCAACAGAAGCTGCTCTGGAAAGCGCGGGGTTTTTCTCCCGCGCGCGGGAAGAAAGGTGGGAGGGGGAACGTAGGAACGTCTACTGATGGGGAGATTCACACATGGGGGGGTCAAAGGGATGGCGGGGGAAGCCGGGGTCAGCAGGCGTCAGCTGACTTACGGGAGTGATATGGGGGAGCTAAAAAGCTAGACAGGGATCTAGCGGGGGGGAGGGGGGGGGAAACAAGGGTACTGCTGCACTGGCCGAAAGGGAATGGGACACACGAGGTGGCCGGGATGGAGGTCCCCCGGTTGGGGGCCTGGAGGGTGAGGGAGATGCGGACATGGAACTGGCCCAGAAAAGGAGATGGCTAGTCGGCGGGGGGGGGGGGGGGGGGGGGCGGTGTGAGAGCCCCTCCAATCCTGCTGATAACGTGGAACGTGAGGGGCCTGAATGGACCGGTGAAGAGGGCTCGAGTGTTCGCGCACTTGAAGGGACTGAAGGTAGACGTGGCTATGCTCCAAGAGACACACCTGAAGGTGGAGGAACAGGTTAGGTTAAGAAGGGGATGGGTAGGACAGGTATTTCACTCGGGACTGGACGCGAAAAATAGAGGGGTGGCAATTCTGGTGGGAAAACATGTCATTTGAGGCCAAGACTAGCATAGCGGACAATGGAGGGAGATACGTGATGGTGAGTGGTAGGTGTCATGATATTCAAACACACACATCATGATAGACACACCAACAGACAAATCAGAACACACAACACCACAACCAATGACAGAAAGATATAAAAGCACAGACACGACCCCCGGTGGTCAGTATTAGCTGCAGAGGAGAACCAGGACACATCTGTTGCCAAACACACTTAGGGAGACAGCACGTGCAGAGTATCCAGAACGAACTGTATTATAAGAGTTATAATAAAATAGAGTTGTACCACATACAACTGTGTTGGCTCATCTGTGCACCAGAGCACCCAACACCACATGGTACAGGAGTGGATCGATACCTGCCGGCATACCTCCGTGTACACAGACAACCAGCAGTGCCCAGGCATGATGTACGAGCTCCCGGTTCCGCAGCCGCTCCAGTGCCACGGCGACCTCCGCGAAAACTGGCGGCGATTCCGGCAAATGTTCGAATTGTTCCTGGTGGCAGCTGAACTCCAAGACCTGGATGATAGGGAAAAAATTGAATTTCTCCTCACCATCGCCGGTGCAAGGGCAAGAGAAATATTCACAAGGTTCAGGTTCTTCAGGAGGCAGCAAAGGTACGATTACCAGGCAGTCCTGGGCAAATTCTCCAAGTACTGTGAAGAAAACGCAATCCAATCGGCACATAAAGGTAAGAAAAGCTGCAGTACTCACCTCGTGGCTGGGATCCCGGAGCCCGAATTCCCAGAGGCCGAAATCCCGGGCCTGAGAGAAGGCTGGGTCGAGGTCGGCGGCCATCTTGCTAAAGGTATAACGCTAGCACAGTTGCGCGAGAAGTGCGCAGAACCGGAAGTTTCGTTTGCGCATGCGCGAGATGCTGCGCATGCGCAGTCAAGAAAACGGCCATCGGTAAAGGAACAGCGATCTGAGCATGCGCAGTCGCTTCCTACGTGCTACATACCGAGCGTCAGGATGTCAGAGGCCCCAGACTGCACCAATTTAAAAGGGAAATGTCCCAAATCCAATTTAAAAGGGAAACGTCCCAAATCAAAAAAACAAAAATCTGTTAAAGCTGTAAAACAACCTTCCCTCACCTGGAATGACAGCACAGTGCCGCAAATTGACCCAGGAGATGAATTTGACCTCCGAAGAACCCTCCGACAAGCAGTTACCTACGCACAAGCCGATGATTCCGACCTTGAATACTTCGATGACGATCTTTACAGTGTTTCCGGACCTCGCGAGCCCAATGATAGCTCCGTGGTCCTATATGACTATGACTCGGACGAACCTTTCGTGTTGCACATTGGCGGCCCCCACATTGAATCCGACGCAGATGCGGATTCATTTTTTGGATTTGAGGATCTTCAATCCAGCAGATATGACGTTCCAACTTATCAGTACCGGATGATGCTGCAGCCTGACATTAACAGACAGGGAGCGGTGCAAGCACACGGAAAGTGCCCTGCTGCCACACAGAGCGTGGTCCACGTCCCGCTCAACGTTCCCGACTCTATGAAAGAAGACATGCAAGACTCCAGAGTGCAGTCCTCGCATGAACCAGAAGTGACTCCAGTGTCACAAGCTTCCACAGCAAGCTCGTGGACAGACTCCACAATTGCAGAAATGCAAGACTCCAGAGCGCAGTCCTTGCACGGACAAGAAGTGACTCCAGTGTCACAAGCCTCCACAGAGAGCTCGTGGACAGCCTCCACGATAGAGGCAACGCAAGACTCCAGAGCGCAGTCCTTGCACGAACAAGAAGTGACTCCAGTGTCACAAGCCTCCACAGAGAGCTCGTGGACAGCCTCCACGATAGAAGCAACGCAAGACTCCAGAGCGCAGTCCTTGCACGAACAAGAAGTGACTCCAGTGTCACAAGCCTCCACAGAGAGCTCGTGGACAGCCTCCACGATAGAAGCAACGCAAGACTCCAGAGCGCAGTCCTTGCACGAACAAGAAGTGACTCCAGTGTCACAAGCCTCCACAGAGAGCTCGTGGACGGACTCCACGATGGAAGGAACGCAAGACTACAGAGCGCAGTCCTTGCAGGAACAAGACCATGAGGGTCTAGCAACCTCTCCTGACCAACCAGCGGCAGACGATGCAAGTCTGCCATGCTCACGTGAACAGCAAGAAGGCTATAACAGCCTACCATGCTCCACTACACAGCAGCATGAACATGACGGTCTCTCATGCTACAATGAAGGGCACAGCGCTGAAGACTGTTCAAGCCCAACTGAAGACAAGCCAAAGGAATCGCCTCGTCCAAGCCCGAAGAAAAAAGGTTTATGCGCTGACCTTCAGTATCATTATAGCCGAACAGAGATTAATAATGCTGCACGGCCACAGAAGGATGCTGAGGATTTGCTAACGAAATTAATTGAATGTTTAACTTGCAAGGAGCAGACTGAGAATTGCCAGTGTTTTAGTACGGATCGAAAAAATGGACAAGACATTGATCCTCAGGTAATGGAAATAACACAACCTGAATCATATCTACAGCAGGGACAAATGTCTCCCTTCAACACAACACCGCAAAATCCCAACTTCGGAGACCAGCAGTTAGTCAGTAATGACTCTTCAAACCTTGAGGGGAACATTAATTGCATTGAACCTATACACGCTCCACTGATTATTGAGCAGAACATTGGAGCAAGAATCCTGAGGACACCGACATCGAGTAGCCAGATAACGAATTTAAAACCCACAGCAGTGTCAAGTGAACCAAGTGTGCTTTCCACTAATGGTGAAGATGCAGATAAGGTCGACCCGATTATCCATTGTACCACACTAACCCCAGTGATTAAGCAGTTATGTATGGGGAGTATAATGTGGGCAATTGAGAACAGTAAAAGAGAGACTGTGACCATGCCAGTCCCAGCAAAATCAGACCCAGAGACCATGAAGGCATGTACATTAGACAAAGATACACATGAGGCACCTGAGAAGAAAAGTGAAACGGAATGTTCTTTGGAAAATAGTACAATGTCGATAGAAACATTGGATCCTATATTCGAGACCATACCTATGGGAGAATTTGGGGGTAATAAACAAGGTTCTGCAATGTCTGGGGGAAGATTTAAAATTCCAAAGAAGAAAAGCCCAAATGAAGGACAACGGCAAGACAATGACAGTCCACCGACATGGTGTGCACCACCAGATGAAAACTCTGACAATTTACCCAACCCTAGTGAACAGCAAGCTGCTAATGAGGATCTATCCACGGGATGTGAGACGAGTGACGACAGCATCCCACTTCCCATGCAAAAGGTGCAAGGTGACAGACCTCGCCTAGTGCGTACCGAGGCACTCGACGATCACGGTGGGACCACTGACGACTGCGGTGGCAGCGCACCGCTTCCACCCTCGATGGCTCGACCCTCTCCACTGGTTGGTGCATTCCTGCATGTTCCGACTCCAGAAGTGCAGCTTCAGGGAATCTCGGCTGCCTCCAGTGAACCTGTTGGGACTCCGGACGGGGGGCATCGACGGAAGGCAGACCGGACTCCAGATGGGGAGCAGCCAAGCGCCGACTCTGATTCGCGCACGCCAGACCTTGCTCCGGACGGGCGGTGTCGCGGCCTCGGTGATGGCACGCTCAGGGTGACGGCGGATGCCACGGCGACAGGGAATGGATCGCGTGGCAGTCCCACTGGGTCGGCAGTGGCAACCAGCACCGGCGGTCCAAGATGGACACACCAATTCGCGCCATCGCCAGACGTTGATGCGAGCAACAATTCTCTCTCCAAGGCGACATGCTTCGACGTTTCTCTGCGGAGTCGCCCTTCCGGCACAGCAGGTGGCCGGAACCAGCGTACACGGTCTCGGCCAACTTCCACATCTGGCACAGTCATCGCCTTGCATGATATTAGTGATGGTGCTACTTCGATGGCAACGACCCATCGGCTACAAGATGCCGTCCACCACAAACATAAAAAGAAAAAGACTCCACCTTGTTCCTGGCATGCAGGGCGGATGGATTGGTGCGTAGGCGCAATCAGCGAGCTTTGCGCCGCCTTCCACGCTCGCAACTGAACCGTACGCACACGCCGGATCCTCCACTGGTTCCCAAGGATGACTTCGTGGAGATGCCACGGATCATGCCCCTTCCATCGCCACCAGAACCAAATCTCCACAGCTGAACCGGCTTGAGGACCAGCCCATTCTTGAGGCGGTCACCCATTAGACTGGACTTATAACGCTGTTCATACGTTCAAAAAGTCAAACACTTCTGTATTATAACCTGTTGTTGTTTATTGTTCCAGATATCGTCTGACCAGACCAATGTTCAAGTTTTTTTTTTCTCTCGCATCCAAGTTTTGTTATGGTACAACCTTGTTAGTGTGACGCACCCGACATCGCCCCATGTAAATAGTTACGTCATATACACACGCTGTACATAACACACACACACACTCTTCGATGCACTCACGACACAATTATATTTATAACCACGTAGGCACATATCTTTGTAAAAAGGGGGGATGTCATGATATTCAAACACACACATCATGATAGACACACCAACAGACAAATCAGAACACACAACACCACAACCAATGACAGAAAGATATAAAAGCACAGACACGACCCCCGGTGGTCAGTATTAGCTGCAGAGGAGAACCAGGACACATCTGTTGCCAAACACACTTAGGGAGACAGCACGTGCAGAGTATCCAGAACGAACTGTATTATAAGAGTTATAATAAAATAGAGTTGTACCACATACAACTGTGTTGGCTCATCTGTGCACCAGAGCACCCAACACCACAGTAGGTTGCAAGGGACGTGGGTGGTGTTGGTAAATGTATACGCCCCGAACTGGGATGATGCTGGATTCATGAAGCGCATGTTGGGGCGCATCCCGGACCTGGAGGTAGGAGGACTGATAATGGGAGGGGACTTTAATACAGTGCTGGATCCAGCACTAGACCGCTCCAGATCAAGGATGGGAAAGAGGCCGGTGGCAGCCAGGGTGCTCAGGGGGTTTATGGACCAGTTGGGGGGAGTGGATCCATGGAGGTTTGCAAGACCGCAGGCCAGGGAATTTTCTTTCTTCTCCCACGTGCACAAGGCATACTCCCGGATTGACTTCTTTGTGCTGGGCAGGGCGCTCATCCCGAGGGTGATGGGGACGGAGTATTCGGCCATAGCAGTTTTGGACCATGCCCCGCACTGGGTGGAAGTGGGGCAGGGAGAGGAGAGGGACTAACGCCCACTGTGGCGGTTGGATGTGGGACTGCTGGCAGATGAGGTGGTGTGTGGGAAGGTAAGGGGGTGTATTGAAAGGTACCTGGAGGCCAACGACAACGGGGAGGTGCGATTGGGGGCGGTACGGGAGGCGGTGATCAGGGGAGAGCTGATCTCCATCAGGGCTCATAGGGAGAAGACAGAGGGCAGGGAGAGATAGTGGGGGAGATTTTGCGAGTGGACAGGAGATACGCAGAGGCCCCGGAGGAAAGATTACTTGGGGAAAGGCGACGGCTCCAGACGAAGTTTGACCTGTTGACCACGGGGAAGGCAGAGGCACAGTGGAGGAAGGCGCAGGGGGCGACCTACGTGTACGGGGAAAAGGCCAGTCGGATGCTGGCACACCAGCTCCGTAAGAGGGCGGCAGCGAGGGAAATAGGGGGAGTCAAAGATGGTGGTGGAGCCATGGCCCAGAGTGCAACGGAAATAAACAAGGTATTCAAGGCCTTCTATGAAGAGCTGTACAGATCCCAGCCCCCAGGGGGGGAAGAGGGGATGAGAAGATTACTGGACCAACTGCGGTTCCCGAGGGTGGAGGAGCAAGAGGTGGCTGGTTTGGGGGCACCAATCGGGTTGGAGGAGCTGAGTAAGGGTTTGGGGAGTATGCAGGCGGGGCAGGCCCCAGGGCCGGACGGGTTCCTGGTGGAGTTCTATAGAAGGTATGCGGACCTGTTGGCCCCGCTACTAGTGAGGACCTTTAACGAGGCAAGAGAGGAGGGGACCCTGCCCCCGACAATGTCGGAGGCGACAATTTCCTTGATTCTGAAGCGAGCCAAGGACCCACTGCAATGTGGACCGTACAGGCCGATTTCGCTCCTTAATGTGGATGCTAAGCTATTGGCAAAAGTGCTGGCCACGAGGATTGAGGACTGTGTCCCGGGGGTGATACATGAGGACCAGACGGGATTTGTAAAGGGCAGGCAATTAAATACGAATGTGCGGCGGCTCTTAAACGTGATAATGATGCCATCGGAGGAGGGAGAGGCGGAGATAGTGGCAGCCATGGACGCGGAAAAGGCCTTTGATCGAGTAGAGTGGGAGTACCTCTGGGAGATGTTGCGTAGGTTTGGGTTTGGGGGAGGGTTTATTAGCTGGGTTAAGCTCCTTTACAGCGCCCCGGTGGCAAGTGTGGTGACGAACCGGCGGAGATCGGAGTACTTTCCACTTCGTTCGGCAACGTCTGACTCCTGCTCATGTTTTCCACCTTCCAGCTGGGTGATCCCTGCGTGCAAGCTGACCATTCCATCACACGGTCCCATCGAATCCCTGGGGTGGCGGAGGTGGGGAATGGGAGCGGTGAGTGCTGGCTGAACTGTGGTCCCTGGGCCAAGCCCAGGATGTTGTGTCCGCCCACTTACTTTCTACACTTAGTTTCTCTGGCCTGTCATGGGGCTTTAATTTTTACTGGACTTTTAATTTGCCTGGTTTACAAAAACTAGTCCTGTTTTTTTTTCTAAATTTAGATAACTGTGGAATAGAAGTGTCATTTTCATGCGGCTGTTTCACAGTCACATGTGGCAGGGGGATCAAGGGGTTGGATAGGGTGGACAGTGAGAGCCTTCTCCCGCGGATGGATATGGCTGGCACGAGGGGACATAACTTTAAACTGAGGGGTGATAGATATAGGACAGAGGTCAGAGGTAGGTTCTTTACGCAAAGAGTAGTGAGGCCGTGGAATGCCCTACCTGCTACAGTAGTGAACTCGCCAACATTGAGGGCATTTAAAAGTTTATTGGATAAACATATGGATGATAATGGCATAGTATAGGTTCGATGGCTTTTGTTTCGGTGCAACATCGTGGGCCGAAGAGCCTGTACTGCGCTGTATTGTTCTATGTTCTATGTACTTTCGGCTGTACCGAGGAACGAGACAGGGGTGCCCTCTGTCCCCCCTGTTTTTTGCATTGGCAATCGAACCCTTGGCCATATCACTGAGGGAGTCTAATAAATGGAGAGGGGTGGTCCGCGGGGGAGAAGAGCATCGGGTGTCGCTATACGCGGACGACCTGCTGCTGTACGTGGCGGACCCAATGGTGGGGATGGTGGAGGTCATGCAGACTTTGAGTGAGTTTGGGGAGTTTTCGGGCTATAAGCTCAATGTAGGGAAGAGTGAGCTCTTTGTATTAGAGGCGGGGGACCAAGAAAGAGGGATAGGGGACCTACCGCTGAGGGGGGCGGAGGGGTTTTTTCGGTATCTAGGGATCCAGATAGCCAGGAGCTGGGGGGCCCTACACAAATTGAGCTGGGGGGCCCTACACAAATTGAATCTGATGAGGTTGGTGGACCAAATGGAGGTGGACTTCAAAAGATGGGACATGTTGCTGCTCTCGTTGGCGGGTAGAGTGCAGTCGGTCAAAATGGTGGTCCTTCCAAGGTTTTTGTTTGTGTTCCAGTGCCTCCCCATCGTGATTACCAAGGGCTTTTTCAAGAGAGTAGGTAGGAGTATTATGGGGTTTGTGTGGGCGAACAAGACCCCGAGGGTAAGGAGAGGGTTCCTGGGACGCAGTAGGGACCGAGGAGGGCTGGCGCTGCCAAACCTAGGGAGCTACTACTGGGCAGCAAACGTGGCGATGATCCGTAAGTGGGTTATGGAGGGAGAGGGGGCGGCATGGAAGAGGATGGAGATGGCGTCCTGCAAAGGAACGAGCTTGGGGGTGCTGGTGACGGCACCGCTGCCGCTCTCGCCATCAAAGTACACCACGAGCCCGGTGGTGGCGGCAACGTTAAGGATCTGGGGCCAGTGGAGACGGCACAGGGGTGCAGTGGGAGCCTCGGTGTGGTCCCCGATCAGGGTAACCACCGGTTTGTCCCGGGGAAGATGGTTCCAGGACTGGCATCGGGCGGGGATTAGAAGAATGGGGGACCTGTTCATCGGGACATTTGCGAGCCTAGGGGCACTGGAGGAGAAGTTTGAGCTACCCCCGGGAAATGCATTCAGATATATGCAGGTGAGGGCTTTTGTGAGGCGACAGGTCAGGGAATTCCCGCTGCTCCCGACATAAGAAATTCAAGACAGGGTGATCTCGGGTGTCTGGGTCGGGGAGGGCAAGGTTTCGGCAATACACCAAGAGATGAAAGAAGAGGGGGCAGCGCTAGCAGAAGAGTTGAAGGGTAAATGGGAGGAGGAGCTGGGGGCGGAGATCGAGGAAGGTTTGTGGGCTGACGCCCTGGGTAGGGTTAATTCCTCATCCTCATGTGCCAGGCTCAGCCTGATACAATTTAAGGTGGTTCACAGAGCGCACCTGACGGGGGCGAGGTTAAGTAGGTTCTTTGGGGTAGAGGACAGATGCGGAAGATGTTCAGGGAGCCCGGCGAACCATGTCCACATGTTCTGGACATGTCCGGCACTGGAGGGGTTCTGGAGAGGAGTGGCGGGAGCAATATCTCTGGTGGTGAAAGTCCGGGTCACGGCAAGCTGGGGGCTAGCAATATTTGGAGTAGTGGACGAGCCGGGAGTGCAGGAGGCGAAAGAGGCCGGCATTCTGGCCTTTGCGTCCCTGGTAGCCCGGCGAAGGATCTTGCTAATGTGGAAGGAGGCGAAGCCCCCTAGCGTGGAGGCCAGGACAAACGACATGGCTGGGTTCATCAAGTTGGCGAGGATTAAGTTTGCCTGAAGGGGGTCTGCGCAGGGGTTCTACAGGCGGTGGCAACAGTTCCTAGACTACCTCGCGGAGCATTAGAGGAAGGTCGGTCAGCAGAAGCAGCAACCCTGTGGGGGGGGGGGGGGGGGGGGGGGGGAAACGAGGGATTGTTTGAGGGGACGGATGAGCGGGTGATAACATGGAGTGTGGGGGAAACTGGCACGAATGGGCGAGAGCCAGTGTATAAAGCTATGTAAATATATCATCTTACCATGTATATATCTTGCTCAGGGCGATTTTGTGTTATTTTGTTACGGGGGGGGTTATTGTTTGTAAGGGGAAAAAATTGTTTTGTTTTGTTAAAAAACTTTAATAAATATATATTTTTTAAAAAGAACCTAAAGTCTTAAAAATACGACCAAGTTTAATATATTCCACAGACTGGGGATTCAACCAAAAAATGGGTGAAAGCAAACAAATTGTTCAGTTTTGACCTCCACTTCTGAAGTTTGAGTGGAGGTAATGTTTTTGATTTGTTAGTCTGTTTGCCTGTTAGCAATATAGCTCAAAAACTATTGGACGAATTTCGATAAAACTTGGTAAATAGTTAGAATATAGCTCAAGAAACATATATGTTAAAAGTTGGAAAGAGAGCAGATTTACATTTTAGAGTGCTGTTGGTTGTATTAGTATGTGGTGGATTGTTTGAGCTGTTGTGATGAACTTGTTCGCAGTTGTCAAAATATGAGCAGAGCCTTCAGAGCAGATTGTTACATATGGATTGGCCAGAAGCTACCTCCGTGAGATGGAAACTCTTAATTAAAAATATATTTTTTCAGCTTTGCATTTACAGAGCATCAACCTGATAGGGAAAACCTCAAGGAAGAGCTGTACAATTGTCATAACTTTAAGTTAACACAGTGTGGCAGAGGTATGCGCTCCACTGAGTGCTTTTTTCATAATATTCATTCTTGCTGTATGGGTGTCTCTGGCTAGGCCAGCATGTATTCCTCACCCCTAATTGCCCATGAGAAGGTGGTGGTGAGCTGCCTTCTTGAACCATACAGTTCATGTGGTGTAGGTACACCCACAGTGCTGTTAGGGAGAAAGTTCCAGGCTTTTGACCCAGCAACAGTGAAGGAGCGGTGATATATTTCAAAGTCAGGATGGTGGGTGTCTTGGAGAGGAGCTTCCAGGTGTTGGTGTTCCCATATATCTGTTGCCCTTGTCCTTCTAGGTGGCAGTGGTTGTGGTTTTGGAAGTTGCTGTCTAAGGTGGCTTGGTGAGTTCCTACAGTGCATCTTGTAGGAAGTACACACTAATACCACTGGACATCGCTGCTGGAGGGAAGGAATGTTTGTGGATAGGGTATCAATCAAGTGGGCTGCTTTGTCCTGGATGGATAAACTTTGAATGTTGCTGGAGCTGCACTAACCCAGGTAAGGGGAGAGTATTCCAACTTGTAAATGTTGGACAAGCTTTGGGGAGGTAGGAGGTGAGTTACCTCAGGGCTCATAGCGTCTGACCTTCTCTTGTACCCATGATATTTATATGGCTAGTCCAGTGTGGTGTTATAGGTATTACGGTACCTGATAGGCTAAAGCACCATTGGTGGAAACTGTATGCTTGCTATTGGTTAGAGTGTATGATAGCTCCGCCCTGATAGATGGGGTATCTCGTGGTCATTGATCGTGCATCAATTTAATAAGCTAGTTTTTTAAGAAGAAAGGATGGAGCTCCGAATCAAGCCGGACTGTCTAGGTTGCCTAGCCCCCACGCGGCGAACTCAGCGGCAATCTTTAAGCACTGGCTGGCGTGCTTTAAGGGGTATCTTGAGATGGCCGAAAAAGCACCCACGGGAGAGCAAAACTGCACGTCCTGCACTCAAGGGTGAGCCCGGAGATTTGCATCCTCATTGAGGAAGCGGAAGACTTCAATGCAGCAATAGAGCTGCTAAAAGGACACTATATTCGCCCGGTAAAGCAGGTCTACGCCCGGCACCTGCTTGCAACAAGGCGACAAACCCCTGGGGAATTGCTGGAGGAATTCTACCGTGTTGGGCAGAAGCTGCGGCTGCCCGCAAGTTTCGGCAAGCGAACACACGGAACTCTTAGTCTGGGACGCTTTTGTGGCAGGTATGCTATCGTCACACATCCGCCAGCGCATGTTAGAAAAGGACACCCTGGGTCTCAGGAAGGCACAGGCTCTTGCAGGCTCCCTGGACGTGGCCCCCAGGAACGCCCACGCTTACCTTCCCGACTGCACGGCAGCCCCCTGGGCAGCGTGGAACCCCTCCGTGGCCGACCCCTAGACTTACCCCACAGGCCTGCGCTGCAAGCCGATCTGGCAACCCCGAGGGGCCCCGCTGCTACTTTTGCGGGCAGGAAAAGCACCCCCACCAGCGCTGCCCGGCCCGTGCATCCACCTGCAAGGCATGCGGCAAAAAGGGCCATTTCGTGGGGGTATGTCAGGCCCGAGCGGTGGCCGTGGTCTCCAGCGGCGAGTGCGGACCACAACCACAGACTTCTCCACGGGCCCCATTCGGCCAGCAGTCGCCGCCACCTCCATATCCCAGGGCCACGTGCGGACCCCGGGCGCCGCCATCTTGTTGGAAGGATGGGCGCCGCCATTTTGTGCACCCCCAGCCATGTGCGTCCAATGGGAGACTCCATCTTGGATGAACCCCCAAGTCCCCAGCTCGTCTGACCATACACTGCACGAACAGAACTCTCAACTGCTGCGATTTGCCTCGGTGACTCTGGATCAGTCTCGGCCTCGAACACTCTCAACCGCCACGACGACCGTATTCATCAACGGGCACGAGACGTCCTGCCTAATCGACTCTGGGAGCACGGAGAGCTTTATACAACCCGACACGGTAAGGCGCTCTTCTCTCCTCATTCATCCCGTTAATCAAAAAATCTCACTGGCCTCCGGGTCACACTCAGTGGAGATAAAGGGGTTTTGTGTAGCAAACCTCACAGTCCAAGGAAGGGAGTTCAAAAATTTCTGTCTCTACGTCCTTCCCCACCTCTGCGCGGCTACACTCCTGGATTTAGACTTCCAGTGTAACCTTCAAAGTCTGACCTTCCAATTCGGCGGCCCTATACCTCTCCCTTACTGTTTGCAGCCTCGCGACCCTTAAGGTCGACCCGCCTTCCCTGTTTGCGAACCTCACCCCGGATTGCAAACCCGTCGCCACCAGGAGCAGACGCTACAGTGCTCAGGACCAGATCATTATTAGGTCAGAGGTCCAAAGGCTACTGAGGGAACCCCAGTAGCCTTTGGACCTCTGACCATTGAAGCCAGTAACAGCCCCTGTAGAGCTCAAGTAGTGGTGGTAAAGACCGGGGAGAAGCATAGCATGGTCATCGACTACAGTCAGACCATCAACAGATTTACGCAGCTGGACGCGTACCCTCTCCCCCGCTTATCCGGCCTGGTAAACAGGCTCGCGCATTATAAGGTCTTCTCCACGGTGGATCTCAAGTCCGCCTACCACCAGCTCCCCGTCCGCACTAGTGACCGCAAATACACTGTCTTCGAGGCAGATGGGCGGCTCTATCACTTCTTAAGGGTTCCCTTCGGTGTCACCAACGGGGTCTCGGTCTTCCAGCGCGAGATGGACCGAATGGTTGACGGGTACGGTTTACGGGCAACATTCCCGTATCTCGATAATGTCACCATCTGCGGCCACGACCAGCAGGACCACAACACCAACGTCCGAAAATTTCTCCAGACTGCTAAAATCCTTAACCTTGCATACAACAAGGATAAATGCGTGTTTAGCACCGACCATCTAGCCATCCTCGGCTACGTAGTGCGAAATGGAGTTATAGGCCCCAACCCTGAACGCATGTGCCCCCTTATGGAGTTCCCCCTCCCTCACTGCTCCAAGGCCCTGAAACGCTGCCTAGGGTTTTTCAGTTACTACGCCCAGTGGGTCCCCAACTACGCGGACAAGGTCCGTCCCGATTCAATCCGCAGTTTTTCCCCTGTCGATAGAGGCCTGCCAGGCCTTCAGCCGCATCAAAGCAGACATTGCAAAGGCCACGATGCACGCCATCGACGAGTCCCTCCCCTTCCAGGTCGAGAGCGATGCATCCAACATAGTTCTGGCGGCCACCCTCAACCAAGCGGGCAGACCCATGGCCTTCTTCTCCCGTACCCTCCATGCTTCCGAAACCCGCCACTCCTCAGTCGAAAAGGAGGCCCAAGCCATAGTGGAAGCTGTGCGACATTGGAGGCATTACCTGGCCGGCAGGAGATTCACTCTCCTCACTGACCAACGGTCGGTTGCTTTCATGTTCAATAATGCACAGCGGGGCAAGATAAAAAACAAGATCTTGCGGTGGGGGATCGAACTCTCCACCTACAACTACGAGATCTTGTATCGTCCCGGGAAGCTAAACGAGCCTCCTGATGCCCTGTCCCGCGGCACATGTGCCACCGCACAAGTGGACTGCCTCCGAGCCCTCCACGAGGACCTCTGCCACCCGGGGGTCACTTGCTTTTTCCATTTTGTCAAGACCCGCAACCTGCCCTACTCCATCGAGGAGGCCAGGACAGCCACCAGGGACTGCCAAATCTGCGCGGAGTGCAAACCGCACTTCTACCGGCCAGAGAAAGCGCACCTGATAAAGGCTTCCCGTCCCATTGAACGCCTCAGCATGGACTTCAAAGGCCCCTCCCCTCCACCAACCGCAACACGTACTTCCTGAACGTGATTGACGAGTACTCTCGGTTCTCATTCGCCATCCCCTGCCCCAACATGACTGCAACCACCGTCATCAAGGCCCTCCAAAACATCTTTACACTGTTCGGGTTCCCCGCTTACATACACAGTGATAGGGGGTCCTCCTTTGAGTGACGAACTGCGTCAATTCCTGCTCAGCAAGGCATCGCCTCGAGCAGGACGACCAGTTACAACCCCCGGGGTAATGGACAGGTAGAGAGGGAGAATGGAACGGTCTGGAAGACCGTCCTACTGGCCATACGGTCCAGCAACCTCCCAGTCTCCCGCTGGCAAGAAGTCCTCCCGGATGCCCTCCACTCCATCCGGTCACTGCTTTGTACGACCACCAATCAGACACCTCACGAACGTCTCCTTGTCTTCCCCAGGAAGTCCTCCTCTGGGACCTCGCTCCCGACCTGGCTGGCAGCACCCGGACCCATCCTGCTCCGAAAACACGTGCGGGCGCACAAGTCGGACCCGTTGATCGAGAGGGTCCATCTGGTCCATGCTATCCCCCAGTACGCCTATGTGGCGTACCCCGACGGCCGACAAGATACGGTCTCCCTACGGGACCTGGCGCCCGCCGGAACCCCAGCACATTCCAGCCACCAGTCTCACCCTCCCCTCCACCGCAGCACCTTACAGGAGGATCGGTCATTCCGCCTCCCCCGTCTTGGCCCTCCTCTCCCCCCCCCACCACCCACCGGCGCCCCCCGCAGGCGCTCCCTCCCCAGGTCAGCCGTTTTCCCCACCAGCGCCGTCTAGGGGTGACGAAGCTGCCATGGAGATCGAAGCCACGCTCCCGGAGTCACAGACACCCGAGGCTCCATCGGAGTCACCACCGAGGCACCGACGATCACAGAGGACAACCAGGGCCCCCGATCGACTAATTGCTTCATTTTATCTGTAATCTGTAAATATAAACCATCAAATGTACATAGCTATCAGACTTCTAAATAGTTGTTAAACACTGTACGGAGGTATTGCGGTACCTCCATAACTAATTATACCATGTTACGTTTTGTAGTTTCTGGCCACCAGCCCCACCGGACACTTTTTTTTAACAGGGGGTGAATGTGGTATTATAGGTATTATGGTACCTGATAGGCTAAAGCACCATTCGTGGAAACTGTATGCTTCCTATTGGTTAGAGTGTATGATAGCTCCGCCTAATAGGCGGGGTATAAGAACCCGTGCCGCCCCAGCAGCCCTCATTCTGTACCTGAGCTGCTGGGGGAAACATCTAAAGCCTTCAGTTGGGCTACAACCTCGCTTTAGTGGTCATTGATCGTGCATCATCCAGTTCGGTTTCTGTTCAATGGGAGCCCCTAGGATGTTAATAATAGATGATTTAGTGATGGCAATGCCACTGAATTTTAAGTAGCAATTGTTAAATTTTTTCTTGTTGGAGATGGTCATTGCCTGACACTTGTGTGGCATGAATGTTACTTGCCACTTATTAGCTCGAGCCTGGATATTGTCCAGGTCTTGCTGCATTTGGACATGAACTGCTTCAGTATCTGAGGAATCATGAATGGTGTTGAACATTGTGCAATCAGCAGCAAGAATCTCCACTTCTGACCTAATGATAGAAGGAAGGTCACTGATGAAGCAGCTGAAGATGGTTGGGCTCAGGACACTTAACCTAACTCCTGCAATGATGTCTTGGAACTGAGGTGATTGACCTCCAACTACTACAATCATCTTCCTTTTTGATAAGTATGATTTTATCCAGAGGAAAGTTACCCCCATGATTCCCATTAACTCCAATTTTGCTAGTGCTCCTTGATACCACACTCCGTTAAATGCTGCCTTGATGTCAAGAGCAGTCACTCTTGCCTCACCTCTGGAGCAGGCAGCTCTCTTTCCATATTTGAATCAAGGTTGTGATGAGGTCAGAAGCCGAATGTCCCTGGCTGCTTGTTAAATTGTTTTTTTTTTGTTGTATAAGGATGACCTATTTCACAATAACGTGTGTGAGGTACCCTCAATAACGACGCTTAGAGTGTAAACGGTAAAGAAGGCTTTATTAGACTAAGAACTATGCTAGAGCTGAGACATGTGCTGACTGCTGCACAGCCCATGAGGCAGCCCTTTATATATGGCTCACAGATGGGCGGAGCCAGAGGCGGAGTCCCCAGGGTTCCAAGCCCGGTCTTAAAGGGGACATCACCTTACATGATAAGGCAGTAACCGTTCATCACATTCACCTCCTGTTTAAAAAGAGTCCGGCGGGGGTAAAGTGCCATCATAGGTCCATCCGTCTCGGTGGCCGGATCGTCCTCATCGACCTCATCAATTCGGGCGGTGGTCCGGCGGGCACACGGACGTCCCGGTTGAGGGCACATCCGGGAGCACAGCGGTCAGAGCTTCGGGTCGGGGCAGGGGGACTAGGCAGGGCTGGGGGTAGCGGTGCCGGCGGGGTGTGTAAAGGGGGGAGGGGGGGCGCGGTAGGTGCTCACTAACGGGGGCTGGAAGGGGGTGTGTTGTAGGGGGCGCCGGGTCCTGCAGGGGAGCGGCGCAGGAAGGGGCGTCTGTGGTGGGGGATCCAGCGGGTGCCAGATCCCGGAGGGAAACCGTATCTTGCCTGCCGTCGGGGTACTCAACGTAGGTGTAACTGGGGTTGGCGTGGAGCAGTCAGACCTTTTCGACCAGGGGGTCCGTTTTATGGCTCCTCGCGTGCCTCCGGAGAAGAACAGGTCCCGGAGCCATCAGCCAAGGTGGAAGCAAGACCCCGGAGGTAGACTTCCTGGGGAAGACAAACAATCGGTTGTGAGGGGTCTCATTCGTGGCCGTGCAGAGGAGTGACCTAATGGAGTGTAGGGCATCGGGTACGACCTCTTGCCAGCGGGTGGTTGGGAGACTTCTTGACCGCAGGGCCAGAAAGACAGCCTTCCACACTGTCGCGTTCTCCCTCTCCACCTGCCCGTTTCCCCGTGGGTTATAACTGGTCGTTCTGCTCGAGGCGATGCCTTTTCTGAGCAGATACTGACACAGTTCATCGCTCATGAACGATGTACCCCGGTCGCTGTGGATATAAGCGGGGAAATCGAACAGGGTGAAGATGCTGTGCAGTGCCTTAATCACAGTGGCCGAGGTCATGTCGGGGCAGGGAATGGCGAATGGGAAACGGGAGAACTCATCGATCACGGTGAGGAAATAGGCATAATGATTGGTGGACGGGAGGGGCCCCTTGAAGTCCACGCTCAGTCGCTCAAAGGGACCCGAGGCCTTCACGAGCCGAATCTTGTCGGGCCGGTAGAAGTGCGGTTTGCACTCTGCACAGACTTGGCATGCCCTGACCATGGCCTTGACCTCCTTGGTTGAGTAAGGTAGGTTGCGGGACTTGATAAAATGGACGAGCCGGGTAACCCCCGGGTGGCAGAGGTCATTGTGGATAGCTTGCAGGCGGTCCTCCTGCACGTTGGCGCATGTGCCGTGGGACAGGGCATCTGGGGGCTCGATGAGCTCCGCTGGACGATACTTGATATTGTACGAGTAGGTGGAGAGTTCGATCCTCCACCTCAAAATTTTATCGTTTTTTATTTTGCCCCGTTGCGTGTTATCGAACATATAGGCAACTGACCGTTGGTAGGTGACGAGGGTAAACCTCCTACCGGCGAGGTAGTGTCTCCAGCGCCGCACAGCCTCCACAATGGCTTGTGCTTCCTTTTCGACTGCAGAGTGTCGAACCTCAGAGGTGGTGAGGGTTCGGGAGAAGAACGCTACTGGTCTGCCTTCCTGATTGAGGGTAGCAGCCAGGGCGATGTCTGATGCATCGCTCTCTACCTGGAAAGGGATGGTTTCGTCCACCGCGTGCATAGCGGCCTTGATGATGTCGGCCTTGATGCGGTTGAAGGCCAATTGAGCCTCAGCCGAGAGGGGAAAAATGGTGGTCTTTGAGTGGGCGGGCTTTGTCCGCATACTTGGGGACCCACTGGGCGTAATAAGAGAAAAGCCCCAAGCACCGTTTGAGGGCCTTGAGGCTGCGGGGGAGAGGGAGTTCCTTAAGGGGGCGCATGCGGTCGGGGTCGGGACCTAGGACCCAGTCTTCCACGACATAGCCGAGGATGGCTAGCCGGGTGGTCTGGAAAACGCATTTGTCCTCGTTATAGGTCAGGTTAAGGGCTCGGGCGGTCTGGAGGAACTTTGAGGTTAGCGTCATGGTCCTGCTGATCATGGCCGCAGATGGTGACATTGTCCAAGTCCGGGTATAGCCCGCAAACCGTACTGGTCCACCATTTGGTCCATCGCCCTTTGAAAGACGGAGACCCCATTTGTGACACCAAAGGGGACCCTGAGGAAGTGGAAGAGCCGGCCGGCTGCTTCGAAGGCAGTATAGAGGCGGTCTTTTGGTCGGATGGGGAGCTGGTGGTAGGCAGATTTGAGGTCGATCGTGGAAAAGACTCGGTATTGGGCGATCCGATTTACCATTTCCGCGATGCGAGGAAGGGGGTACGCATCAAGCTGCGTGAATCGGTTTATGGTCTGGCTATAATCCACGACCATCCGTTTCTTCTCCCCGGACCGGACTACCACCACTTGCGCTCTCCAAGGGCTGTTGCTAGCCTCGATGACCCCTCTCCCAGTAAGCGCTGGACCTCTGACTCGATAAAAGCCATATCTTGGGTACTGTAGCGCTGGCTCCTGGTGGCGACGGGCTTACAGTCGGGAGTGAGGTTCGCGAATAGCGAGAGGGGTGCAACTTTCAGTGTCGCAAGGCAGCATACCGTGAGGGGGGTGGGGGGGCAAGGGTCCGCCGGGCTTCGGTGGCTGCACTGGAAATCCAGTCCGAGCAGCAGGGGGGCACAGAGGTGAGGGAGGATATAAAATTTGAAACGGGTGTATTTGGCGCCCTGGATCGAGAGATCCGCAATACAGTACCCCTTGATTTGTACCGAGTGGGACCCGGATGCGAGGGCTATGGTTTGGGATGCAGGATGGGTGCGTAGGGAGCTGCGCCTTACCGTTTCAGGGTGGATAAAGCTCTCCGTGCTCCCAGAGTCGAAGAGGCATGCAGTGTCGCGCCCATTGACCTGGACCTGCATCATGGAGTTCTGCAGGTGTTTTGGTCGAGGGTGATCGCACCCACTCGCCGGTAGTCTGAGTCCTCAGCTGAGTCGGACTCGTAAAATGGCCACCGCCGTCGGTCGCACGTGTCGGGTCGAGAAGATGGCCGCTCCCATGATTCGCACGAGGCTGATGACGCGTCAGAAGGGGGCGTGTGGGGCGGTGCGCAGCAGTATTGCAAGGCCTGCGGGCCTGAGAGCCTGATTTTCGGGCCGGCTGTTCTTTGTTTTTCTGGCCCCTGGGTCTGGCCAGTCAGACCCTCGCAAAATGCCCTTTCTTCCCGCAGTCGCTGCAGATCGCGGAGCGAGCTGGGCAGCGTGGGCATGGGTGCTGGCCTTGCCCGCAGAAGTAGCACGGTGTGCCCCCATGGTGAGCGGGTCACCGCGTGGCGCAGGCCTGTAATACGGCTGAGTCTGAGGAAGTCCGGGGGGGATCGTACCCAAGTTATGTCGGGCCACCTCCAGCGAGGAGGCGAGCGTTAGCGTGTCCTGGAGGTCTTTTGCCCCGTTTTCGAGCAGCCGCTGCCGGATGTAGGTCGTGCGGATGTCAGACACTAAAGCGTCTCTGATGTGCAGGTTCATATGGACTTCCCCTGTCACATCCTGATGGTCACAGTCCCTGGCAAGCGCGGTGAGTTTCTCGACGAATTTGTCTTGCGATTGCCCCGAGCGCTGCCGGCAGGTAGAGAGCAGGTGCCTGGTGTGTACCTTGTTGATGGGTTTGACAAACCGCTTGCGGAGTAACTCGACCGCCTCTTCATAAGTCGTCGCCTTTTCGCGCGTGGCGGAGATTCTGTGACTCACCCGGGCGTGGAGTAGACGCAGCATGCGTGGCCCCAGGATGGGTGTCTCTGCGGAGTTCAGGTAGGCCTCGAAGCACCGCAGCCAGTATTTAAAAATTTCCTTCGCCTCCGGTGTCCGCGCGTCCAGATTGAGCTTCTCTGGTTTTAGGCCTGCGTCCATCCTGAATCTAGTTTAGTCTAATAAATTGAGGTACCCTCAATAACGACGCTTAGAGTGTAAACGGTAAAGAAGGCTTTATAAGACTAAGAACTATGCTAGAGCTGAGACATGTGCTGACTGCTGCTCAGCCCATGAGGCAGCCCTTTATATATGGCTCACAGATGGGCGGAGCCAGAGGCGGAGTTCCCAGGGTTCCAAGCCCGGTCTTAAAGGGGGCATCACCTTACATGATGATAAGGCAGTAACCGTTCATCACAGTGTGCTTGAGAATCGCTTCATTAATGTTTTTCTGTGAAGGCTTCAGCTTCATTGATAAGCTTTGTATTTATAATCTAACCCAGAGCCACCACTGTTGGCTTCATGAATGTGTTGCAGTCTAAACTTTGCATTAGTAAGATTTTATCACTGCTCTTTGTCCTGTCATTGACGTTATTTGATTCCTAAGATACTGGAGGAAATAAAAATATTTTTCAGGTATCACTTTTTAAACTATCCACTGCTGAATTAAGCTGATTACATTTTGCATCATGTCAAATCAAGTCACAAGATGTCCTTTCACATTAACACCTGAAGTCAATTAATTATCTAATTTACACATTTAAATGCCTATCTTCATTTTGGTCTCTTGTACTATCTGCCTTTCTGATTGAACACATCAGATAGAGCAAGCAGTAGCTATACAAAATGTTTCTACAAGGTGGATTTGGATGGATGGAAAGCAGCATACTGTACAGTTGTGAAGCAAGTCATAGGTTCTGAGCAAGGTTTGAGTTACTGGCTGAACATAAGATTGTGTGTGACCTAGAGCTACGTAGGCCTACATAAGCATGAGCCCATCCAAAACTTTGCTGTTTATATCCACCTCGTACATAGGGCAGGATTTTCCCTCCCGACTTTGACTCCTGCCCTCAGGGAAGCCCCTCTACCGGGATACTTGTGGCTGCTACAACATGCCAGCATGAAGGATCCCTAAGCCCGCCTAGAGCTTGACCACTTGGTCAGCTGCCAAGAGGCCACAGCCAGGCACGCAAGTTGATCCTCACCATTTGTGGGGACCTGGTGGTCAATTGGAAAATTCCAATCAGCCTCCTTTAAATCATTATTAACTGACCATTAACAACTTGTATCGAGTGCAGGAGGGTAGCTCTGTGACATTTCCCCCTCCCCACACCCACCTATCCCTATCTCACCTGTAGATATGGCACGGGGTCAGGATGGAATGGGAGAACGTGCATACAAGGCCAGTGAGGCTTTTTAGTGCGTGTCCCCCTCCAATACTGTTCCTGTCGAGGACTGAAAGTCAGGCCACAAGTCCTGCTTATACATCACCTCTGTGCTTGCTGATCTGCTATGGCTCCCAGTCTAGCAACATCTCAATTTTAAATTCCTGGCTTCATATCTTGAATGTGTAAAACATTTCAATAGAGATTGCTGCAGCATTTTGAACACCTAAGACATGAAGTACTCTAAAAAGACTCCTATTCAGTCTGAATTTAGTCTAGGACCAATTGTTTTGCCCGAACCTGTCCTTCAACCAAGGAAGTTTAAAGAGCTAGCTTTTATAAGAGTGGTGTGGAATTTGTACATGTGGAAATCACCCATGTGTGTGGAAACTAGATTTTCATTTTTGTATACTGCAGGGTCTCGCTCTGTGTAGATGTGGGTCCTATATTTTTTGTGTATGAAAATCTTGACTTTTTGTCCTATGGTTGCAATACTTGATGTGTTCAGTGACTATAGAAAAAGTTTCTGCAAGGTGGATTTCGATGGATGCAAATCAGCATACTGTACAGTTGTGAAGCAAGTCATAGTTTCTGAGCAGGGTTAGAGTTACTGGCTGTCAATAAGACTGTGCGTGACCTAGAACTACATTGACCCTGCATAAACATAAACTCATCCATACCTTTGCTGCATATATTCATCTCGCACATAGGGCAGGATTTTCTTTACTGACTCTGGGCGTGAAGAAGATATTTCCACTCGTAGGAGAGACTAGAACCCGAGGGCACAGCCTCAGACTGAAGGGACGATCCTTTAAAACTGAGATGAGTAATTTCTTCAACCAGTGGATGGTGAATCTGTGGAATCAAACTGCAGAAGGCTGTGGAGACCAAGTCACTGAGAGTCTTTAAGACCGAGATAAATAGGTTCTTGATTAATAAAAGGAGAATGGGAATGAGAATGGCCATGATCGAATGGCGGAGCAGACTCCATGTGCTGCATGGCCTAATTCTGCTCCTGTATCTTAACGTCTTATGGACTCTGACTCCTGCCCTCAGGTTTAAGTGTTGGGGGAAACCCCTCAACAGGGATAGTTATTACAACATGCAAGCAGGAAGGATCTCTAAGCCCACCTAGAGCGGCACAGTGGTTAGCACTGCTACCTCATGTCTCCAGGGACTCTGATTCAATTCTGGCCTTGTGTGACTGTGTATGGAGTTTGCATATTCTCCTCGTGTCTGTGTGGGTTTCCTTCGGGTGCTCTGGTTTCCTCCCACAGTCCAAAGATATGCAGGTTAGGTGGATTGGCCATGCTGAAATTGCCCCTTAGTGTCCAAAGATGTGCAGGTTAGGTTGGGTTACCAGGATAGGGTGGGGAAAGTGGGCCTGTGTAGGGTGCTCTTTCAGAGGGTCGGTGCAGACTCGATGGGCTGAATGGCCTCCTGCACTGTAGTGATTCAATAGTTCTGGAGAGTTGTGTACACATGCACAATCTGAGCTACATAAAGGTCAAAGCCTCAACACAAGTTTACCCCCACCCACCCCACTTCAAACCCCTTACAGTAAGTTGTAAAAAAGGCCCATTGATTATACATTATACATCATTTCACAGGGAACAATCAAGAGCCAAGCCCTGCAGAACACACACAATTGAGACACCAGTTACACAAAGGAAGATTCTCATACATGCACAGTACAATCCCAAACCCAGCTTGATTTGTATTTCCCCAAATAGAGAAGATTGAGAGGTGACCTGAATTATGTTTAAAATGTTAAATAGATTTAACAGGGTAGATACAGAAACTATTTCCTTTGGTGAAGAAATCTGCAAAAAGAGCTGCTACGGTGTGAAATCGTGAAGAACGTTTTAAACAAAAGGTAGGAGAAATCTGGGACTCACTGTCCCAAAAAAGGCAGTGGATGCTGGAGCAATCGAGCTTTCAACAATGGTTTAATAGGTAAACAAATTGAAACGGGTAAATGAAGTTGAAGTACAGCTCAGTCATGATCTATCTGATTGGGAGAGCAGGCTTAAGGAACAGAATGACCAACTCCTGCTTGCTGCAGAAAGGATGCTCCTGACTGAATTTAAACCAATTTAATCAGGCAGCAACGTTTTCTCCTTCTTCAGGCCCCAGGTGCTTTAAAGGGCTGCAGCTGAATCATAGTTAAAATTGGCTTTATGTCTTCAAGATGAGCAGCAACGGATGGATGCAAAGACCTCACAGGTTGGATTTAGCCTGTGGGCCAAGTGTTGGACAGTCCTGAATTGGAGGTTAATTGTTTGTTTTTGTGGTCTCTTCAGATTAGCAGGTGATAAATTCCTAGCTTCAGGTCAGAAAAATCCAGTATAATTCATTTGCCTTTCCTCTACTTTGCAAAAGAAAACTTTTGGCACTTAATGTGAATGGCTCAAAACCCTTTGTATTCTAATATATTAAAAATCTTGCATCTGCATGCTGTCTCTGCTGACCAAAAAAGTAAGGTTTTGTAATACAAAATTGACAGAAGGTCATGGACCTAAAATGTTAACTGTTTCACTCTCTATAGATGCTGCCAGACCTGCTACGTATTTCCAGCATTTTTTGTTTTTATTGACTGATTTGTAATGTTTTTATCACACTCGAATTATTTTCACAATCATAAATTCCTACTTCAATATTTGGGCACTCAAAATGCCCATGTTGAAGTGTAATTATAATTGTAACCTTTAACAATGAGAGTTTGGAGCAGTTTGTGCAACTGGCTGTTCCTTCCTAAATTTCAGACTGCACACCTATTTCACATAAAACTTGCAGCGAGCAGAGAAAACTTTCATGCCATCAGTCTATGTTGGATTTGAAGCCAGGTGCTAGGTGAAAGATACAAAGTCTAATTCATTGCACTCTGCATGCCCACCAAGTGTAGTTGTTCAGTAAACCAAATCTTGAGCCATTCTCTGTTTACTTGCTTTGACTGGGGAACTTTGTAAATCCAGACACGCTCATCAATTTTTGTCTGAAACTGAGAGCACACCACTCCATCTATATGCTTGCTTGCATTTTGTCTCTAGTAACGTAGCTCATTTTCATGTGGTAAGACATAATACCGCATAACTTGCTATAAAAGCTCCGGAGGCCTGAGCAGATAAGTTAAACAGCATTTAATAAGTTAATATATAAAGTAAAGACCGCAATGCGACCTACAGCTCAAAGGTCCCAGTCGGAACTACCAGAGGTCCCGGTCCCAGTCCGGGCCGGGTATTAAAGGGCAAACTGTAAGCCCCAGCTAGACGGGCCTCCGACCACTAGCTGGGGAGCTTGTATTCTGAGTCCCATGGGGAGATCGATCGATGTGTCCCTGTGGGTCTCGTGAGGATTATTCTATCCTTCACCACCACCCCTCCACTCGTGAGTCTGAAACGTCCCGTGTTGAGGGGGATCTTCTTCGCCATTTCACCGGTGGCTGTGCTTTTATCAGCTGTGGGGCAATGTAGGGGAGCGTTCTTTTCTTGCAGAATGATGAAGGGGCAATATTTGGGGCCCTTCCCCGATTGTGATGTCCTGCGAGAGATGTGATGATTCCGTGTCCATATCTGAGGCAGAGTCATCCATGTCCTGTTGGTCCGGGCATAGGTTCCTGCTGGGAGGTCCTTCCTGACTGAAGGACGGTAAGCAGGGTGGTCGAGACAGATTCATCCAGCGTGGCTTCCCCCGAGGTGGGTTCTCTGCCCTTGAGGTGGTCCATGTGCTTCCAAAGTCCATTCCCTCGTCCTGACCATGTAAGTAACTGGCCCCATTTTCTCCATTGTAGTTCCTGGGACCCATTGGGCGCCATCTCCAAAATTCCGAACACGAACAGCACCCCTGGTTTAAAACCTCTGTAACCCATTCGGTGACCATGGTACCTCTTCTGGAGATCCTGTTCCATTTCTACCTTCCCACCAAGATTCGAACATTAACTCAGACGGGTCCAGAGGTGTTGATCCATTAGCATTTCTGCCGGTGCTACACCGGTTGTGATGTGCATTCTCATTCGGTAGTTGAATAAAAACCATGCCAGTTTTGTTTCAAGGCAACCCTTGTTCTGTTTCCTCATCCATTGTTTGCCCGCTCAGCAAAACCATTTGAGGATGGATAGTATGGAACGGTTCGGACGTATTTCACCCCATTGGCGTGCATAAATGCCTGGAATTCATTGCTGGTAAAGGGGGCTCCATTGTCTGTGATAAGCACCTCTGGAATTCCATGGGTGCTGAATTATTGATACAATTTTTCCATGGTGATTCGCCAAGTGGTGAAAGATATTCGGTGTACTTTGAGTAGATATCCATAAGGAGCAAGCGCACCCAGGGGCATCCTGGCCATTTCCAAGGGTGGAGCGAGGCTGACAGAGGGAGCTTCTGGTGTTCCTGGAAAGCCGCACATTGCATCATTCGCTCTATGTCGCCATCGAGTCCTGGCCCGCGTGCATAGGTTTTTGCGAGTATTTTCACCATGGAAATATCTGGGTGTCCGTTATGCAAATCCTGTAAGATCATGCACCAACCCAGCCACAGGACGACCATATAAGCTCCCCACAGGAGGATGCCATCCTCCACACTCAGCTCCTGCTGCTTTACAAGATAAGCCCTCAGCTCCTCTGGGGGGTTTCCTTGTAACCTGCGTAATTCCGTCAGCATGAGGTCCCTTTGGGTCAATGTGCAGATTTCTGCGGCCGTCACGGGTAACGTGTCCCATGAGGTTTAACGTTAATACGACTTTGTCTGCTACTAGCGGGTCAGGGGGCATGCTGGCAGGAGTCAGCTGAAGACATCTGCATGTGTGATCTGCTCCTGGATGATGTTCAAAGTTGTACTCATAAGCTGCCAACAGCAGTGCCCAACATTGGATTTGGGCTCAGGTTATTGGTGGAATCATCTTCTCTTCCTTAAAGAGGCCAAGTAAGGGTTTATGGTCCATGATCATTGAAGTGGCACCCATACACGTACTGTGAGCTCGGTCCTTGGGGGAGCCACTCTTTTAACACTCTTCCCCATAATCCACAGACCCCTGGAGCTCCTGGTCCCCCTTTTTGGCGTTCTGGTGGAGGGGTGACAGTTCTATGACCCCTTTCAGATCCAAACCCGACTCGGCTAACGACTTTCTCTGGGACACCATATTGTTAATTCCACATACCAAATGATCTCTTAACATCTCAGAAAGGGATGGACCAAAGTCGCAATGCTTCTGTTAACTTGTTAACAGAAATTCCATTACCGATTCCCCAGGGGTTTCTCCGGCCGTAATGATCCGGTAGCTCTATTATTACAGATGGTTGGGCCCTTAATGATTCGTGACAAATTCCATGAGCTCATTAAAGGATCTTGAGTCCAAAGCTGCCGGGTAGGTGGGGTTCTTGATTACTCTGAATTTCGGGGCCCTGGAGGTGGTCAGGAATATTACCTTCTGTCAGTCCTCTCCAACAATACCATTTGCCTGGAAGAAATACCGCAAGCATTCGGTACACTGGGCTCAGTCTTCTACGCCTGCGTCAAATGCCCCTAACTTCCTGAAAAGCAGCATTTTCAAAATCTTGCTGACCTTGCTCCTGTGCTGGGGTATTCCAGCATGGTCAGAAGATCCAGAATTACAGCTGCTGTTTTTTTCCCCCTCGTCACCAGTATAAAAGTTCAGGAGGCCCAAGAAGGTAAGTTAACATTTAATTAGTTAACATAAAGTAAAGACCACAACTTAGCTCAAAGGTCCTATTTGGGACTACCAGAAGTGCCAGTCCTAGTCTGGGCCGGCTTTTAAAGGGCAAATTTCCGAGCCCCTGCTCGGTGGGCCTCTGCCCACTAGCGGGGGTGCTCGTATTCTACAGGTCCCACGGGGAGATTGATTGTGTCCCCATGTGTCTCGTGATGATTATTATACTTGCCCAGCCTTGAAACACAGTTAAGCTTTCCCTCACATGCCCTTGATAGTGAATAGGTCTGTTAATTCCTTTCAGCTGCTAAAATTATTATTCTTGATACAAGAAAAATCACCTCTTCAAGGAACAAAAAGGAGATTATAGGAGACCATACCCAGTATGTCTCCCATCACCCATGGCACCTTCCCATGCAATAGCAGAAGATGTAACACCTGCCCCTTTACCTCTTCCATGCTTAATATCCCAGGCCCAAAACACTCATTGCAGGTTAAGCAGCGTTTCACTTGCATCTCTTCCAATTTGGTCTACTGCATTCGCTGCTCCCAATGTGGTCTCCTCTATATCGGAGAGACAAAACGCAGACTGGATGATCGCTTTGCTGAGCATCTTCGGTCTGTGCGCATTCAGGACCCTGACCTTCCTGTTGCTTGCCATTTTAACATAAGACCCTGCTCCCATGCCCACATGTCTGTTCTTGGCCTGCTACAATGTTCCAGTGAAGCTCAACGCAAACTGGAGAAACAACATCTCCTCTTCCTGTTAGCCGCGCAACAGCCTTCCGGCCTGAACATCGAATTCAACAACTTCAGATGATCAGCTCTACCCCACCTCAACCCATTTGTTTTCATCCCATTTCATTTTAACTGTCTTTTACCATTTCTTTCTTTCTTAATATATATTTAATCTCCCCCCCCCCCCATCTTATCCACCTTTCCTTCACCTTTCTCTTCTTTGCTTCCCCCTTCCCCTCCCCCCACATCTACAGTTCACCCTCTGATGTTAGTTTCCCTGCTGTTTGACCTTTCACATCTTTTGTTCTCTCTGGGGACTGCCATTAGCACTCTTTCCCCTTGGTTTCTGTGGCCATTAGCACCCGGTTTCCCTGGGTTTCTGTGGCTAGGACTCATCTTTCATTCTCACTCCACAGTATAAATATTTCCCACTTTCTCTGTCTGTTAGCTTTGACAAAGAGTCATCGGACTCGAAACGTTAGCTCTTTTCTCTCCCTACAGTTGCTGCCAGACTTGCTGAGATTGTCCAGCCTTTTCTCTTTCGTTTCAGATTCCAGTAACCGCAGTAATTTGCTTTTATTTAAATAGATTAGATTTTGTTTTAAGTTTAAAACCTATAGACTTCCGGGTGCGGCGATGACCAGCTAAGTCGCACGTTTCGGCACCTCCCGTTTTAACGGACTTTTGGGCTCTTATCGGGAGCCCCAACGGCAATTTTCGAAGGCTAAACCCACTGTGAGGCGGCATAGAAGGGAGTCCCCCCGGATGTGAATGGACAGAAGAGATAATAGTGGCCAGATTGCGGAGGATCCTCTGGAACAGCGGCAAAGAAGGGAAGTGAGGAGCAAGATGGCGGCGGAGGGAAGCCAGTTGGTATGGGGCCTGGAACAGCAGGAGTTCCTCTGGCGATGTGTGGAGGAGCTCAAGAAGGAGGTGCTGGCGCCGATGCTGCAGGCGATTGAGGGGTTAAAGGAGGCGCAGAAGACCCAAGAGATGGAGCTCCGTGGAGTGAAGGCAAAAGCTGCCGAAAATGAGGACGAGATACAGGGCTTGGTGGTGAAGACGGAGACGCACGAAGCACTGCATAAGAGGTGTATGGAGAGACTGGAAGCCCTGGAAAATAGCTCAAGGCGGAAGAACTTAAGAATCTTGGGTCTTCCCGAAGGGGCAGAGGGAGCGGACGTTGGGGCGTATGTGAGCACGATGCTCCATACCTTAATGGGAGCTGAGGCCCCAACGGGCCCCCTGGAAGTGGAGGGAGCGTATCGAGTCCTCGTGAGAAGACCAAAGGCAGGAGAAATACCTCGAGCAATAGTGGTGAGGTTCCACCGCTACAAGGACAAGGAGATGGTCCTGAGATGGGCGAAAAAGACACGGAGCAGCAGGTGGTAGAACGCGGTGATCCGCGTGTATCAGGATTGGAGTGCGGAGGTGGCGAGAAGGAGGGCGAGTTTCAATCGGGCCAAGGCGGTGCTCCACAAGAGGAAAGTGCAGTTCGGAATGTTGCAGCCGGCATGACTGTGGGTTACACACCAGGGTAAACACCACTACTTCGAGACGGCAGAAGAGGCGTGGACATTTATTGAAGAGGAGAAGTAGGACTAGATTGGAGAAAGAGTGTTTGAAATGAAGTAGTGAGGTGGTGGCAAGGGGCTGTGAATCAGATGGGGGAAAATTTTCTGTCCTCTCGATGGGGGGACACACGAAGAAATGTGGGCGCCGGTGGGGAAGGGGAGGGGGAAGGAGAGAGGGAGTTGCGCCATCAGGGGCGGGGCCGAGAGGGAAGCGAGGGCATTGTCCCCGCGCTATGGAAATTGTGGCGAGAAAAGGGGGCGCAGGAAGAAGGGGGCCTCACATGATGGGAGGCTAAGGATAAACGGGGGAAGTCGAGGTCAGCCAGAGTTTGCTGACTTCCGGAAGCAATATGGGGGGAGCAACTAAGCTAGAGAGGGATCTAGCGGGGGCGGGGGGGGGGGGGGGGGGGGGGTGTTAACTGGGTTGCTGCTGCTAAGGGGAAGGGAGAGCTGTTACGGGATGTGATGGTCGGGACGGGAGGGCGCCGTCGGGGGGATAAGCGGGTGCATGGGAACCGGGTGAGGAGTTGGTCTAAAAAAGGGGATGGCTAGTCGACGAGGGGGGGGTGTAAAGAGCCCCCCAACCCGGTTGATCACGTGCTACGTGAGAGGGTTGAATGGGCCGATTAAGAGGGCAAGGGTACTTGCGCACCTAAAGAAGCTAAAGGCAGACGTGGTCATGCTTCAGGAGACGCATCTGAAACTGGCGGATCAGGTCAGATTAAGGAAAGGATGGGTGGGACAGGTATTCCACTCGGGCTTGGATGCGAAAAATAGAGGGGTGGCAATACTGGTGGGGAAATGGGTATAGTTTGAGGCGAAGAACATAGTGGCGGACAGTGGGGGTAGATACGTGATGGTGAGTGGCAGACTGCAAGGTGAGGTGGTGGTGCTGGTGAATGTATATGCCCCGAACTGGGATGACGCAAACTTTATGAAGCGTATGTTGGGGCGCATCCCGGACCTGGAGATGGGAAAGTTGGTAATGGGGGGGGACTTCAACACGGTGCTGGACCCAGGGCTGGACCGGTCCAGATCTAGGACTGGGAGGAGGCCGGCAGCGGCCAAGGTGCTTAAGGGCTTTATGGAGCAGATGGGAGGAGTGGATCCCTGGAGATTTACTAGGCCAAGGAGTAAAGAGTTTTCCTTCTTCTCCCATGTCCACAAAGTGTACTCCCGGATAGACTTCTTTGTCCTGGGAAGGGCACTGATCCCGAAGGTGGCAGGAACGAAGTATTCGGCTATAGCCATTTCAGATCATGCCCCACATTGGGTAGATCTGGAAGTAGGAAAGGAAAAGGGACAGCGCCCACTCTGGAGATTAGATGTGGGACTGTTGGCGGACGAGGGGGTATGTGTAAGAGTGAGGGGATGTATTGAAAGGTACCTAGAGATTAATGATGACGGAGAGGTCCAGGTGGGAGTGGTCTGGGAGGCGCTGAAGGTGGTGGTTAGAGGGGAGCTGATCTCCATAAGGGGAAACAAGATGGTAAAGAAAGGGAGAGATTGTAGAGGGAGATTTTGAGGGTGGATAGGCAATATGCGGAGGCTCCAGATGAAGGGCTATACAGGGAAAGACGGAGATTGCACACGGACTTTGACTTGTTGACCACGGGTAAGGTGGAGGCACAATGGAGGAAGGCACAGGGAGTGCAGTATGAATATGGAGAGAAGGCGAGCCGGCTGCTGGCCCAACAACTTAGGAAGAGGGGGGCGACGATAGAGATCGGAGGGGTTAGAGACGAGGAGGGAAAGATGGAACGGGGAGCAGAGAGGGTGAACGGGGTGTTTAAGGTATTTTACGAGAGGCTATATAAGGCTCAACCCCCGGAAGGGAAAGAGGGAATGATGCATTTCCTAGACCAGCTGGAGTTCCCGAAGGTTGAGGAACAGGAGATGACAGGACTGGGAGCGCAGATTGAGGTGGAGGAGGTGGTAAAAGGAATTGGGAACATGCAGGCAGGGAAGGCCCCGGGACCGGATGGGTTCCCGGTGGAGTTCTATAGGAAATACGTGGACCTGCTGGCCCCACTTCTGACGAGAACCTTTAATGAGGCTAGGGAAAGGGGGACACTACCCCCGACGATGTCGGAGGCGACGATATCGGAGGCGACGATATCGCTGATCCTGAAAAGAGACAAAGACCCGCTGCAGTGCGGGTCATACAGGCCTATTTCCCTCTTGAACGTAGACGCCAAGCTTTTGGCCAAGGTGATGGCGACGAGGATAGAGGACTGTGTCCCTGGGATGGTGCATGATGATCAAACGGGGTTTGTTAAAGGGAGGCAATTGAATGCTAATATACGGAGGCTGCTGGGGGTGATGATGATGCCCCCACCGGAGGGGGAAGCGGAGATAGTGGTGGCGATGGATGCAGAGAAAGCATTTGATAGAGTGGAGTGGGACTACCTGTGGGAAGTACTGAGGAGATTTGGAGAGGGGTTCATTAGATGGGTTCAGCTCCTGTACAGGGCCCCGGTGGCAAGTGTGATTACAAATAGGCAACGATCTGACTACTTCCGACTATATAGGGGTACAAGACAGGGATGTCCCCTGTCCCCGTTACTGTTTGCGTTGGCAATTGAGCTGAGCGCTGAGGGGCTCTAGGAAGTGGAGGGGGGTACTTAGAGGAGGAGAAGAGCATCGGGTGTCATTATACACGGATGATTTGTTGTTGTATGTCGCGGACGCAGTGGAGGGGATGCCTGAGATAATACAGACACTCGGAGTTTGGAGAATTTTCAGGATATAAATTGAATACGGGGAAGAGTGAACTGTTTGTGATGCACTCCGGGGAACAGGGCAGGGGAATAGACGATTTACTGTTGAGGCGGGTAACAAGGGATTTCGGGTATCTAGGGATCCAGGTGGCCAGGAACTGGGGAACCTTGCATAAGCTTAACTTGGCACGACTGGTAGAGCAGATGGAAGAGGACTTTAGGAAGTGGGACATGGCGCCCCTGTCATTGGCGGGCAGGGTGCAGGCGGTTAAAATGGTGGTCCTTCCGAGGTTTCTTTTTGTGTTCCAGTGCCTCCCTGTACTGATTATAAAGGCCTTTTTTAAGAAGGTGGACAAGAGTATTATGAGCTTATTAAGACCTCAAGAGTAAAGAGGGGGTTCCTGCAGCGTAGTAGGGACAGAGGGGGACTGGCCCTGCCGAGTCTAAGTGATTATTATTGGGCCGCCAATGTGTCAATGATATGTAAGTGGATGAGGGAAGGGGAAGGAGCGGCGTGGAAAAGACGAGATGGCGTCCTGTAGGGGAACTAGCCTAAAAGCACTGGCGACGGCGCCGTTGCCGTTCTCCCCGAAAAAATACACCACCAACCCAGTGGTGGTGGCAACTCTGAAAATTTGGGGGCAGTGGAGACGACATAAGGGAGTGACGGGTGCCTCAGTGTGGTCCCCGATAAGGAACAACCATAGGTTCGTCCCGGGAAGGATAGATGGGGGATTTAAATCTTGGCAGCGAGCAGGAATTGCGAAATTGAAGGACTTGTTCTTAGACGGGACGTTCGCGAGTCTGGGAGCACTGACAGAAAAATATGGGCAGCCACCTGGGAATGCATTTCGCTAGATGCAAGTGAGGGCATTTGTGAGGCAACAGGTGAGGGAATGTCCGCAGCTCCCGGCGCAAGAGATCCAGGACAGAGTGATTTTGGGGGCATGGGTGGGTGATGGCAGGGTGTCAGATATATATAGGGAAATGAGAGACGAGGGGGAGATGATGGTAGAGGAGCTGAAGGGAAAATGGGAGGAGGAGCTGGGGGAAGAGATTGAGGAGGGGCTGTGGGCAGATGCCCTAAGTAGGGTAAACTCTTGGTCCTCGTGTGCCAGGCTCAGCCTGATACAATTCAAGGTTCTACACAGGGCGCATATGACTGGAGCAAGGCTGAGTAGATTTTTTGGAGTGGAGGATCGGTGCGGGAGATGCGCGGGAAGCCCGGCGAACCACACCCACATGTTCTGGTCATGTCCGGTATTGCATGGGTTCTGGGTGGGTGTGGCAAAAGTGATTTCAAAGGTGGTGGGGGTTCGGGTCGAACCAGGCTGGGGGTTGGCTATATTTGGGGTTGCAGATGAGCCGGGAGTGCAGGAGGAGAGAGAGGCCGATGTTTTGGCCTTTGCGTCCCTAGGAGCCCGGCGAAGGATTCTCCTTGTGTGGAAAGAAGCTGAACCCCCGGGCGTAAAATTCATAAAATTGGAGCGGATAAAGTACGCACTAAGAGGTTCGGCTCAAGGGTTCACCAGGCGGTGGCAACCGTTCCTCGACTATCTCGCAGAGCGATAAGGGAAAATAGGAAAGGTAGCAGCAGCAACCCAGGGGGGAGGAGGGGGGAGGACTCATTTGGGTCCTCAGGGGTTTTATGTGTGTGTTTATATATTAGTTATTTATATTAGATTTTACGAAGTTACTATTTTCGTTACTATTTCTGTTGTTTCTTATTTTGTTGTTGGCAGTTGCCGTTAGTTAGTATATTATTTATTTAAAAAACGATCAATGTATATATTATTACAAAGTTGTAAAATGGGAAATTTTTGTTTTTGTTTGATCGAAAAACTTTAATAAAATATATATATTTTTTTAAAGTTTAAAACCTATACATGGATTTACTTGAAAGATGAATAAACAAATCACTTGTGATGGTTTCAAATTTAAGTTAGAAAAGTCAATATCCAACTCCTCAGACAAAATAAAACTAGTTCTAAAACTGAAACTTTGCAGGGAAATTTCAAATAGTGTTTCTTTTGTCACAGTAGGAGATTAGCGCCATGGGCCAGTGGCGCAATGGATAACGCGATTGACTACAAATCAGGAGATTCCAGGTCGACTCCTGGCTGGCCCAATGTTCAACATTATGGGTGGCACGGTAGCACAGTGGTTAGCACTGTTGCTTTGCAGCTCCAGGGTCCCAGGTTCGATTCCCAGCTTGGGTCACTGTCTGTGTGGAGTCTGCACGTTCTCCCGGTGTCTGTGTGGGTTTCCTCCGAGTGCTCTGGTTTCCTCCCACAAATCCCAAAAGACGTGCTGTTAAGTAATTTGGACATTCTGATTTCTCCCTCCGTGTACCAAAACAGGTGCCGGAATGTGGCGACTAGGGACTTTTCACGGTAACTTCATTGCAGTGTTAATGTAAACCTACTTGTGACAATAAAGATTATTATTATTATAACCACAACTCTCGCTTAGAAATTTGAAATTGAATTTTTGTCTCAGGATTATCAAATTGACTAGCTTCTCGGAACATCGGAACAGGAGGCTGCTTTTTCCCTCAAACCTGTCCTACCATTCAGTGAGATCATGGCTGATCGATGGCCCAATTCCATATACCTGCCATTGCCTGATATCCCTTAATGCCTATGGTTAACAAAAATCTATCAAACATAGACTTAAAATTGCCAATTGATCTAGCATCTTGCATCTGCGGAAGATTTCCAAATGTTTCCCACCCTTTGTACACCGAATGTGTCCTAATTTCACTCTGAAAGGTATAGCTCTAATTTTCTTGGGACTCGTCAACCAGTGAGAAGTGTTGCTCTCTATCTGTTCTCCTTAATGTCTTGAAGACTTTGATCAAAATACCCATTAACCTTCTAAACTAAACTTCAAGGGATGCAACCCTAGTTTATGTAATCTCTCCTTGTAATTTCAGCCTTGGTGTCCAGGTATCATTCGGGTAAATCTATTCTGCTCTCCCTACAAGGCCAATATGTCCTTCCTAATGTATGGTGCCCAGAAGTGCCCATTTCAGGTGTGATTTAATCAGGGCTTTGTGTTGCTGCAGCATGACTTCTACCCTCTCGTCTAAGCCCAGAATTCCATTAATCTTTTTGAGTATTTTCAGTCCATGATATTTTAATGATCCATGTGGATCCAAAGTATTTTTTGACCTGCACTGTTTCCAGCTGTTCACCATTTAGAAGGTGTCTATTTTATCTTTCTTTGGGTCCAAAAACAATAACCTCATATTTTTATAAATGGAAATCCATTTGCCAGAGCTCTGCCCAATCATTTGATTTATCAATGGGGGGAAGGCAGGATCAGGCTATTGAGTTTGATGATCAGTCGTGATCATAATGAATGGCGGAGTGGGCTCGAAGGTCGAATGGTCTACTCCTCCTATTTTCAAGCAATTTGTGTTTGTAATTTTATGCTTTCAACTACACCGCTTACAATCTCACCAATTTTTGTATCATCAACCGTTCTATACCATCATCATAGTAAATGCAGAGAATAGTTGAAATCTCAAACCAGATTCCAGCAGAACACATGATGCCCATTTACTGTCTCCTGCAGCTCAGTCAATTTCCTAAAATGGTCAAAAATTTGCCTTCTGATGGGGCGGCATGGTGGCGCAGAGGTTAGCACTGCTGCCTCACGGCGCCGAGGACCCGGAGTCGATCCCGGCCCCGGGTCATTGTCAACTTCCCCTCCCACCAGTCGAGAAAACATTTTGGAAAAATCCTGGGTTGGCTTCGAGCATTTCTCTCCCTCCAGCAGCCCCAGCAACCTGAGATTTAGCTGCCGTGACCTATTCTCCAGATCCTCCACCTTGAACCTCAGGTCTTTATTACTCTCCGCCATCAGCAGCAACTCCGCTTCTAATGAGGCAACCCGGTCCTTGTGCTGCGCAACGCCTCCTCCACCCCATTCAACGTCTCACCTTGTGATTGCACCCCATTCAAGGTTATCACCCACTGTTCATGGATCATGCCCAAAGACTCCTCGCCGGTGGCCTTAAAAGATTTCCATGCCCTGCCGCTCAAACTGTCTTTCCATCTGTTTGCCGCATTTTCTCAGCTCCTGCGCCATTACCACAGCCATGTGACTAGTGCAATGTAATGGATGCAGCAGCCATCTTTCCATCTTCCTTCAATAGGCTACCATCTTGAGCCTTCTTAGTGTTGGGCTTCTTCATCGACGATATCGACATACCACCTTCGGGAAAGTGCACCTACTCAACAAACTTGTGCAGAAACCAAAATATTCTGAAAAAACAAGTGAAAGGGATCAAACACAAAAGACCCTGCCAGGAACCATTTTTCATGCAACTTCCTCTTCGTTGACGTCACCGGAAGCCCCAAAATCTCCATAATTAACATCCATAGGCATTCCTCTGTCCAATACTTTAGTCATCTTCAAAAATTCAATCCGGTTTGTCGGACATGACCTATCCTTTACAAATCTATGATGGATGTCTCTAATCAGCTGAAAATATTCGAAGTATTCACTCATTCTACCCTTAATTCTAAACTCTTGAAATTTCCTGACAACTGATGTTAGGCAAACTGGTCTGTCTTCCCTGATTTTCCCCCTCACCTTTCTTAAATGGCAGAGTGATGGTCACGATTTTCCAATATAATTGGATGGTTCCCAACTCAGAAGTTTGGATCTATAGTTAAGGGATTTGCAATATTCTCAACATCCTTTGAATGGATAACATATTATCCTGGGGATTTGTAACTCTTAGTACATCATTTTCTTCAGCACTGTTGCTTTGCTTATGTAAATTTCATTGAGTCCTTGTCTCTCATCTAATATTAGGCCACCAAATAGTAACATTATGGTGGGGCAGGCAATAAACAAAGAAATAATAGATGCATGTAGAAATGGTACAGCAGTTATCATGGGGGATTTTAATCTACATGTTGATTGGTTTAACCAGGTCGGTCAAGGCAGCCTTGAGGAGGAGTTTATAGAATCTATCCGCGATAGTTTCCTAGAACAGTATGTAATGGAACCTACGAGTGAACAAGCGGTCCTAGATCTGGTCCTGTGTGAAGAGACAGGATTGATTCAGGATCTCATAGTTAGGGATCCTCTCGGAAGGAGCGATCACAATATGGTGGAATTTAAAATACAGATGGAGGGTGAGAAGATAAAATCAAGCACTAGTGTTTTGTGCTTAAACAAAGGAGATTACAATGGGATGAGAGCAGAACTAGCTAAGGTAGACTGGGAGCAAAGACTTTGTGGTGAAACAGTTGAGGAACAGTGGAGAACCTTCCAAGTGATTTTTCACAGTGCCAGCAAAGGTTTAGACCAACAAAAAGGAAGGACGGTAAACAGAGGGAAAATCGACCGTGGATATCTAAGGAAATAAAGGAGAGTATCAAATTGAAGGAAAAAACATACAAAGTAGCAAAGATTAGTGGGAGGCTAGAGGACTGGGAAATCTTTAGGGGGCAACAGGAAGCTACTAAAAAGGCTATAAAGAAGAGTAAGATTATGAGAGTAAACTTGCTCAGAATATAAAAACAGATAGTAAAAGTTTCTACAAATACATAAAACAAAAAAGAGTGGCTAAGGTAAATATTGGTCCTTTAGAGGATGAGAAGGGAGATTTAATAATGGGAGATGAGGAAATGGCTGAGGAACTGAACAGGTTTTTTGGGTTGGTCTTCACAATGGAAGACACAAATAACATGCCAGTGACTGATGGAAATGAGGCTATGACAGGTGAGGACCTTGAGAGGATTGTTATCACCAAGGAGGTCGTGATGGGCAAGCTAATGGGGCTAAAGGTAGACAAGTCTCCTGGACCTGATGGAATGCATCCCAGAGTGCTAAAAGAGATGGCTAGGGAAATTGCAAATGCACTAGTGATAATTTACCAAAATTCACTAGACTCTGGTGTGGTCCCGGCGGATTGGAAATTAGCAAACGTGACACCACTGTTTAAAAAAGGAGGTAGGCAGAAAGCGGGTAATTATGGGCCAGTGAGCTTAACTTCGGTAGTAGGGAAGATGCTGGAATCTATCATCAAGGAAGAAATAGCGAGGCATCTGGATGGAAATTGTCCCATTGGACAGACGCAGCATGGGTTCATAAAGGGCAGGTCGTGCCTAACTAATTTAGTGGAATTTTTTGAGGACATTAACAGTGCGGTAGATAACGGGGAGCCAATGGATGTGGTGTTTCTGGATTTCCAGAAAGCCTTTGACAAGGTGCCACACAAAAGGTTGTTGCATAAGATAAAGATGCATGGCATTAAGGGGAAAGTAGTAGCATGGATAGAGGATTGGTTAATTAATAGAAAGCAAAGAGTGGGGATTAATGGGTGTTTCTCTGGTTTGCAATCAGTAGCTAGTGGTGTCCCTCAGGGATCAGTGTTCGGCCCACAACTGTTCACAATTTACATAGATGATTTGGAGTTGGGGACCAAGGGCAATGTGTCCAAGTTTGAAGACGACACTAAGATAAGTGGTAAAGCAAAAAGTGCAGAGGATACTGGAAGTCTGCAGAGTGATTTGGATAGGCTAAGTGAATGGGCTAGGGTCTGGCAGATGGAATACAATGTTGACAAATGTGAGGTTATCCATTTTGGTAGGAATAACAGCAAAAGGGATTATTATTTAAATAAAATATTAAAACATGCTGCTGTGCAGAGAGACCTGGGTGTGCTAGTGCATGAGTCGCAAAAAGTTGGTTTTCGGGTGCAACAGGTGATTAAGAAGGCAAATGGAATTTTGTCCTTCATTGCTAGAGGGATGGAGTTTAAGACTAGGGAGGTTCTGCTGCAATTGTATAAGGTGTTAGTGAGGCCACACCTGGAGTATTGTGTTCAGTTTTGGTCTCCTTACTTGAGAAAGGACGTACTGGCACTGGAGGGTGTGCAGAGGAGATTCACAAGGTTAATCCCAGAGCTGAAGGGGTTGGATTATGAGGAGAGGTTGAGTAGACTGGGACTGTACTCGTTGGAATTTAGAAGGATGAGTGGGGATCTTATAGAAACATATAAGATTATGAAGGGAATAGATAGGATAGATGCGGGCAGGTTGTTTCCACTGGCGGGTGAAAGCAGAACTAGGGGGCATAGCCTCAAAATAAGGGGAAGCAGATTTAGGACTGAGTTTAGGAGGAACATCTTCACCCAAAGGGTTGTGAATCTATGGAATTCCTTGCCCAGTGAAGCAGTAGAGGCTCCTTCATTAAATGTTTTTAAGATAAAGATAGATAGTTTTTTGAAGAATAAAGGGATTAGGGGTTATGGTGTTCAGGCCGGAAAGTGGAGCTGAGTCCACAAAAGATCAGCCATGATCTCATTGAATGGTGGAGCAGGCTCGAGGGGCCAGATGGCCTACTCCTGCTCCTAGTTCTTATGTTCTTACTAGTTTATTGGGATGTCCGACATACTGACCTCTTCCTCTGTTGTAGGTACTGACATAAAGTAATCATTCAAAATATCTTCTATTTCCTTATTTTTATTGTCATAAGCACCATTCAAAAGTCCCGCATTGCTCCTATTTTTCCTAACATAATTGTAAATTGTTATATGTTGAATTTGATATCTCTTGAAAATTTCCTCTACTCCCTCTTTGGAGCTGTATCTGTTTTGTCAACTGTTGCCGTCACTTGTATTCCTTGCCATTCAAAAGGATTTGTTAAGATGTTAACTGCGTTAACTTCATACCTTAAATTTAATGTGACATGTCCCTTGTTTCCAGGGCATTTACTTGTGAGTAAATATGTGCCATGGGTAGTCTGCTTATCCTAAATATAATGGAAATTAGAATTCCATGCTAAATATACCTCTACTTGTCTAATCTCTGTATTTGTAGAATCTACCACTTCACATCCACAACTAGCCGACCTATACACAACTCCCACTGTAGCCTTAAATCAATTTATATTTCTTGATTTGTGCCACAGACCCTAACCTGTCCTTCAGTTCTAATGTTTTGATCACATTTCTTTCTTCTCTCTCTAGGTTTAATTACTTTACATATTTTTTGCTTTTCCTGTAGTGCTTAAAGCACTATTTCTGACTCTTGCACTAAACTATTCCTTTTGTGTGGTTTTGAAACCTTAAATATACTACTTCTTCCACCTCAACCCTCCTTCACTTGATGGTGTAAAATCTTTGTGACTGTTTATCTTTTCCGCTAGAACCCTGGCCCCAACCCAGTTCAGGTAGAGCCTGGCCCTTCCTGTTCCAGATATCGGATATCCCATGAAGTAGAGCCGCACCACTTCAGCCACATGTTAATTTCCCTACTCTGCTTATCCTATGCTATTTTGAATGTGGCTTGAGTAATAATCCAGAAATTATAAACTGTATGACCCTGTTCTTTTGATTTGGCTTCCGGTCCCTGACCTCTTCCTTATGTTTTTCTTTAAAGTATTACTTTGGGGCCTATAAATGAACTACCTTTAATTCAGCAATAATAGTTTCATCCGGACAGGCCTAAGAGTGGCTAATGTGGATAAATATCGCTTGGGTGCTCTGCAGTAAGTGTATAGTGGCCAGCTTCTCTGGTTTGAGATACTATGCTGCTTCCTTGACAGAGTTGTACAGATGAGGAATGTCCTGAGTTCATTTATGGGTCTCTGCTAAGCTAGTCCCATGGAAGGAGGAGAGCTTTACTGAGAGTTCCTGGGCTAGAAAAATGGAGCCGGGATAGGGAAGGGATATCAGCCACCCATCCCCTGCAGTTCACTATCCAAGAATTCCTGCTGGAAAGTTTGGATTGTATGTGGAAAATACTGTAAATACATAGACAACAAATTACCATCTGTAAAGAGGAAAGACCAGCTGTCATTTTGGCTTCCCATTTTATGGGAAGGACATACACCCCAATGTTAGCAAGATGTTAGATCGGCTCTGTATTTTCACTATTGTCCATCTACCTCCACCCTTATCTGTGTTCAGTTCTGCTTCTTTATCTGTAATGGATGCAGGATGATAGGCAGACTTCACCCTTCCTCTCCTATCAAAATTATATTTAAGTAGTTCTCTGATGTGTAACACCCCTTGTGTTGAGATAGTCCTCATTGCGGTTCAGGAGCAGCCGGCAGCTTAAAAACTACCCTTGGCAACATCAGGGGAGAGGGGAAAGAAGGGAAGAAATTGAGAAGAGGAGAGAAATCTGGACTGTGACGTCCAAATGTTTAAAATTTATTGTTATATTTGTTATAAACACACGCTGAGTAACTTTGGCATATGCCACAGGAGCTGCTTTCTGGATAGCTGTGTTTTAAGCTTTTTGATTTGGGCTTTGACTTCTGAAGCAATCAGATGTGATTTGCTTTCCAACCATAAATTGCCGTTGCTAATCTGGAGAGTTTCCTAAACCAAACCAATTTAACCTCTCCAAGTTCAGGCTAATATTGCAGCAATGCTGCCTTAAGGCACACTCGTTTGATGTTAAATGTAGATCGGTGCCAACGAAAAGATGAGCATGTTTATCCAAGGTAGATTAATTAATTTTTTGTGATCTTCAGCTGCTTCAACAACACGAAGAGCTGTTTTTGTAGCAGGAAAGCAGCAGTTACTTAAACAGTACCTTATCCTCCAGCAGATGTGGGCAGTCTTACCTGGGACCCTCAAGGAGGAAGGAAACCAACTCCAATTGGTATCTTCCAACAAGCATCTATTTCAGGCTCAGTTTCAACAGGAGTTATGATTTAGCAATAAGGTTGCCTGCGCTCAAATAGGGGCTCAGTTGGTTGCCTAATTCATTCCAGTTGGAACCTGAATGAGTATTACGTACTTTATGCACACCATGTATTCTGCTTCTTCCACTTCATGCACCCTGATCACACATAGAAACTCAAATTCAGTGTCATTTGTTCTGTTTCTGTTCGGCTTTTGCTGCTATTCTTCTCTTTTCTCCCCAAGCATAGGTCCACGGGCACTGAATGATACCTCTGCCAAGAGGCAGTTTTTTTTACTCCACTTTCAGTTTGGGCAGGCTACAGTAGTCTGGGTAGCATCACAGTCTAGTCCAATTCTGCCCTGAGCAGACCCGCCACAATTATAATTTTTAGGCAATGTTACTAGAATGTATTCGAGAGTGGGAACAGACCTTTGCTAATGTTCCCTCCTTAAGCCAGTGTGCTGATTCCATTGCAAAAGCAAAATACTAAATCCACAGCAATGAATGTTGGAAAAGCTCTGCAGGTCTGTCACCGGTTGATGAGAGAGCAACAGAGTTAATATTTTGGGGCTTGTGTTCTCATGAAAGCTCGGTGATTCTCTCTGCACAGATGCTGCCTGACCTAAGTCTTTTCAACATTTTCTGTTTTGCTACTGACTTCAATTATCAGGACATAACATGCCACCCCAGCTGAGATCACCTAGTGTAACCCAAACTAGCAATCAGATTCAAGACCCATTAATCTGTTTGGCTCAGGTATTCTGTATTTTTGCCAATGGACTACTGGGGGAGTGTTTATCTTGGGAGCTGACAGCCAGCTAAGTGCCATAGCACATACTCATACACCTACCCTTGGCCTTTCCCTTTATAACTGGATGTAGGGGTAACCTAGAGCCAAACTGTTCCAGGAGCAGATTTGGCACTGTTTGCCTCTCTCTCCCAATACACATTTTTAAAAAAGATGCAAGTTAAACCACAATGTTAAACAATGCCAGTGGCATAAATCATTAATTCCAATTTTAATTACAGTGAAATTACAAATTTTACAAACCACATTTGATTTTGACCTTGTAAGCAAGAGATTGTATGTGGTTTACAGTAGAATAATACTTTGTGGCGAGCCCTTCATGTAACGATTGCGAGAGTCTACAAGAAACCTACAGAAATCTACCGTATTTTCATGAGGATAAGTATTAGAGTATATGTTTATGGTTTAATAATTGCATATTATTAAGAGGTTATGTTTGTGAGATGTTTCCAGGTATCATGCATCTCTCCAGATCCAAGTCCACTGAAGCGCAAGTTCTTGTTTGAACAGAGATCATTGAAGTTTGTTTAAAAACATTTAGGGAAAATATGTTGTATTGAGGTGCATCTGGGTATGTTAATTGTGTTAAAAGTGACTCTTAAGTGTGTGTTTATTTTTCTTTTAAATCAAGGAAAGATTGTGCCTGTTGGGTGTGTTCATATAATATTTTGAATTACAAAAAGTACTTTGTTCATGTGTTTAGTTAGGGTATGCTTTATGAGCAGAGCCATGGTGTGTGGTTTTGATGGAAATATAGACATTTGTGAAATGTAACTGCTGGTTTAAGGATCCCCAGTTTTTAAATGCTGTTGTCCTAATCTAGTGACCCTAATTATAGGGAATAGTGATGTCTTTTATATATTCCGCATCTACATACTGCCCCTTGGTAACATCATCCCAAAGCAAAACAATAGTTTTAACATGTACGCAGATGATTTCCAAGACTACCACCTCTTTTGACTCTACAACTATTGCTGAATTTTCTGACTGCTTATCCAACATCCAGTACTGGATAAACAGAAATATCTTCCAATTAAATACTGGGAAGACCGAAACCACTGTTTTTAGTCCCCATTTCCCAAACCCCATTCCCTAAATACTAACTTCATCCCTCTTCTTGAAAACTGACTGAGGCTAAATCCATCGGTTCATAAATCTGATGTCATATTTATCCCCAAGATTAACTTTCAACCACATATTTGGCCATATTTAATACTGTATACTTCTGCCGTCCTAACATTGCCCTGTCTCCCTGTTGGAGTTTATCAGCTGCTGAAATTCTCATTCATACCTTCTTACCTGTAGCTCTGACTATTTTTTTTTTTGTTTTACAAAATTAGAGTACCCAATTAATTTTTTCCAATTAAGGGGCAATTTAGCGTGGCCAATCGACCTACCTTGCACATCTTTGGGTTGTGGGGGCGAAACCCACGCAAACACGGGAGAATGTGCAAACTCCACGCGGCCAGTGACCCAGAGCTGGGATCGAACCTGAGGCCTCGGCGCCATGAGGCTGCCAGGCTAACCAGTGCGCCACCGTGCTGCCCTAGCTATTTTAATGCACTCCTGGTTTGTCTCCCACATTCTGTCTTCAAGGTCTCCAAACCCCTCTGCTCTTAAACTCTCACTAAATCCCATCCATCTTTGCCCGTGCGCTCACTGAGCTACATTGGCTCAGAGTCAAAAAAACATCTTGATTTTAAGATTTTCATCCTTGTTTTCAAATCCGTTCATGGCTTTGCTCCTCCCTAGCTCTGTGACCTCCTCCAGCCCCACAGCCCTCCCAAGATATGTGTTTGTATCATTCTGGCCTCTTGTGAATCTCCACACCACTGGTGGCTGTGCCTTCAGTTGCATAAGCCCGAAGCTCTGGAATTTCTTCCCTGCGCCTTTTCACCTCTCCACCTTACTTTCCTCCTAATACAGTCCTTGGAACTTCGCTTTTTTCACCAAGCTTTTGATCCTTATATGGCTAGGTGTCGTATTTTACACTGATCCTGTAAAGCGTCTTGGGACATTTTATTATGTTAAAAGTGTCATATGAATATATAGGTTATTTTAGGCAAGGTCATTCGTTTTTCCATTAGATAGAAAAATAAAGAACACCACAGATGATGAGGACCAAAAGGCTGAATGTTTTTGAAAATTAGTCACCTAAAAGTAATCTTGACTTATTCACTCGTCATAAGTAAATCACTGGGTTATTTGTATGGAAGATGTTGCAAGTTTTGGTTTTAAATGCGTATGAATATTCCCAACTTTCACACCATTTTAAAAGGTTGCTGTGTCTTGCCACACTGTTTTCTTGGCCATACTACTTCTGCTTCAGATACACTGCCCTACCTTAATCCAGCAATTGTGATGGCCCATGCTGTTTAGGAGAAGTTTATATTGAGAAAAGCCTGTGTTTCTTTTTGTGTAATGTTCCTTTAAAACAAAGATGGGCTGGAGAGTATTCTGAAAGAGGGGCTAATCGGATTCCTGATTATGACACCATTAGATTCCTAAAAATGCCCATGAGACCTGAGGGTCCCATGGGGACGCAAGGGAAAATAGAAAGCTAATTACAGCAAGGTTTTGTCTACCTGTGTTTTCTGTTGGCAATCCAGAAGGCACTGAGAACTTGTGTACTGAAAAAACAATCAAAGTTTTCTCTGAATGGAAGTTTTCTGTTTGGCAGTCTTCGAACAGGTCCTAATATTGAAGCAGGTCTCTGAAAATAGAGCAAAGACTAGACTGATGTGGGTTTTCTACACTTTGAAAAAGCAGAGAGCTGAATACAGGACAGCAGAATTTGAAGTGAGCAATAACCTTTTGGTGTTGTTTCAGCGTTGCCAGAGTCCACAATACTGGCTAAAGGGGTAGGAGAAGGGCGTTTCTGGGGATTCTGTACCATCAGGGCTGTCTGTGGTAACTGTCTAGAGACTTCAGATGGAATATAGCTGCTTGTTAATGTGACTCTAGGATTGAAACGATTGAGTGGGAAGCAGAGGTTACATTGTAAAGACTGAGATTGCACATGGTCCCATATTTCTGCAGGAAACAATGTGAATATTTGTAACTATGTGAGGCATCCCTTTGTATCAACTATTTAAGGTGAAATTTGCTTGAAGTATCCTTCACCCATTAATTAATAGTCACAGAGGTTCACAGCATGGAAACAGGCCCTTCGGCCCAACTTGTCCATGCCGCCCAGTTTTACCACTAAACTAGTCCCAATGTTTAAATTATTGCAGTTGGTTTGTAAGAGCAAATGATTTAAAAAGTGAAAACTTGTCTACTCGTGTTCTTTCCATTGGGTTCATGAGAATTCCTTTTTTTAAATGTTGTTCATCTCCACAGGGATGCTAAATGAGGTCCTGCAACAGTTCAGGGAACTAGGCAGAAAGTTAAAAGACAGGACCTCTAGGGTTGTAATCTCGGGATTACTCCCTGTGCCACGTGCCAGTGAGGCTAGAAATAGGAAGATAGAGTAGCTAAACACGTGGCTAAACAGCTGGTGTAGGAGGGAGGGTTTCCGTTATCTGGACCACTGGCAGCTCTTCCGGGCTAGGTGTGACCTATATAAGAAGGACGGGTTGCATCTAAACTGGAGAGGCATAAATATCCTGGCCGCGAGGTTTGCTAGTGTCACACGGGAGGGTTTACACTAGTATGGCAGGGGGGTGGGCATGGGAGCAATAGGTCAGAAGGTGAGAGCATTGAGGGAGAACTAGGGAATAGGGACAGTGTGGCTCTGAGGCAGAGCAGACAGGGAGAAGTTGCTGAACACAACGGGTCTGGTGGCCTGAAGTGCATATGTTTTAATGCAAGAAGTATTACGTGTAAGGCAGATGAACTTAGAGCTTGGATTAGTACTTGGAACTATGATGTTGTTGCCATTACAGAGACCTGGTTGAGGGAAGGGCAGGATTGGCAGCTAAACGTTCCAGGATTTAGATGTTTCAGGCGGGATAGAGGGGGATGTAAAAAGGGTGGCGGAGTTGCACTACTGGTTAGGGAGGATATCACAGCTGTACTACGGGAGGGCACCTCAGAGGGCAGTGAGGCTATATGGGTAGAGATCAGGAATAAGAATGGTGCAGTCACAATGTTGGGGGTTTACTACAGGCCTCCCAACAGCCAGCGTGAGATAGAGGAGCAGATAGGTAGACAGATTTTGGAAAATAGTAAAAACAACAGGGTTGTGGTGATGGGAGACGTCAACTTCCCCAATATTGACTGGGACTCACTTAGTGCCAGGGGCTTAGATGGGGCAGAGTTTGTAAGGAGCATCCAGGAGGGCTTCTTAAAACAATATGTAGATAGTCCAACTAGGGAAGGGGCTGTACTGGACCTGGTATTGGGGAATGAGCCCAGCCAGGTGGTAGAAGTTTCAGGGAGCATTTTGGGAACGGTGACCACAATTCAGTAAGTTTTAAAGCGCTGGTGGACAAGGATAAGAGTGGTCCTAGGGTGAATGTGCTAAATTGGGGGAAGGCTAATTATAACAATATTAGGCGGGAACTGAAGAACCTAGATTGGGGGCGGATGTTTGAGGGCAAATCAACATCTGACATGTGGGAGGCTTTCAAGTGTCAGTTGAAAGGAATTCAGGACCGGCATGTTCCTGCGAGGAAGAAGGATAAATACGGCAATTTTCGGGAACCTTGGATAACGAGAGATATTGTAGGCCTCGTCAAAAAGAAAAAGGAGGCATTTGTCAGGGCTAAAAGGCTGGGAACAGACGAAGCCTGTGTGGAATATAAGGAAAGTAGGAAGGAACTTAAGCAAGGAGTCAGGAGGGCTGGAAGGGGTCACGAAAAGTCATTGGCAAATAGGGTTAAGGAAAATCCCAAGGCTTTTTACACGTACATAAAAAGCAAGAGGGTAGCCAGGGAAAGGGTTGGCCCACTGAAGGATAGGAAAGGAAATCTGTGTGGAGCCAGAGGAAATGGGCGAGGTACTAAATGAATACTTTGCATCAGTATTCACCAAAGAGAAGGAATTGGTAGATGTTGAGTCTGGAGAAGGGTGTGTAGATAGCCTGGGTCACATTGAGATTCAAAAAGACGAGGTGTTGGGCGTCTTAAAAAATATTAAGGTAGATAAGTCCCCAGGGCCTGATGGGATCTACCCCAGAATACTGAAGGAGACTGAGAGGAAATTGCTGAGGTCTTGACAGAAATCTTTGGATCCTCACTGTCTTCAGGTGATGTCCTGGAGGACTGGGGAATAGCCAATGTCGTTCCTCTGTTTAAGAAGGGTAGCAGGGATAATCCAGGGAACTACAGGCTGGTGAGCCTTACTTCAGTGGTAGGGAAATTACTGGAGAGAATTCTTCAAGACAGGATCTACTCCCATTTGGAAGCAAGTGGACGTATTAGTGAGAGGCAACATGGTTTTGTGAAGGGGAGGTTGTGTCTCACTAACTTGATAGAGTTTTTCGAGGGGGTCACAAAGATGATTGATGCAGGTAGGGCAGTGGATGTTGTCTACATGGACTTCAGTAAGGCCTTTGGCAAGGTCCCTCATGGTAGACTAGTACAAAAGGTGAAGTCACATCAGGGGTGAGCTGGCAAGGTGGATACAGAACTGGCTAGGTCATAGAAGGCAGAGAGTAGCAATGGAAGGATGCTTTTCTAATTGGAGGGCTGTGACAGTGGTGTTCCGCAGGGATCAGTGCTCGGACCTTTGCTGTTTGTAGTACATATAAATGATTTGGAGGAAAATGTAACTGGTCTGATTAGTAAGTTTGCAGACGATACAAAGGTTAGTGGAATTGCAGATAGCGATCAGGACTGTCAGAGGATACAGCAGGATTTAGATTGTTTGGAGACTTGGGCGGAGAGATGGCAGATGGAGTTTAATCCGGACAAATGTGAGGTCATGCATTTTGGAAGGTCTAATGCAGGTAGGGAATATACAGTGAATGGTAGAACCCTCAAGTATTGAAAGTCAGAGAGATCTAGGAGTACAGGTCCACAGGTCACTGAAAGGGGCAACACAGGTGGAGAAGGAGGTCAAGAAGGCATACGGCATGTTTGCCTTCATTGGCCGGGGCATTGAGTATAAGAATTGGCAAGTCATGTTGCAGCTGTATAGAACCTTAGTTAGGCCACACTTGGAGTATAGTTTTCAATTCTGGTCGCCACACTACCAGAAGGATGTGGAGGCTTTGGAGAGGGTACAGAAGAGATTTACCAGAATGTTGCCTGGTATGGAGGGCATTAGCTATGAGGAGCGGTTGAATAAACTCAGTTTGTTCTCACTGGAACGTCGGAGGTTGAGGGGCGACCTGATAGAGGTCTACAAAATTATGAGGGGCATAGACAGAGTGGATAGTCAGAGGCTTTTCCCCAGGGTAGAGGGGTCAATTACAAGGGGGCATAGGTTTAAGGTGAGAGGGGCAAGGTTTAGAGTAGATGTACGAGGCAAGTTTTTTACACAGAGGGTAGTGGGTGCCTGGAACTCGCTACCGGAGGAGGTGGTGGAAGCAGGGACGATAGTGACATTTAAGGGGCATCTTGACAAATACATGAATAGGATGGGAATAGAAGGATACGGACCCAGGAAGTGTAGAAGATTGTAGTTTAGTCGGGCAGCATGGTCGGCACGGGCTTGGAGGGCCTGTTCCTGCGCCTTACATTTCTTTGTTCTTTGTTGTTCGAGAGGATAAAACATCTATGCAAGCAGAGTGCATGTGTGTTTCCACAATCCAGATTTAAAATCAAGCCAATAATGTTCAGTAAGGGTGAGATTCTCTGGCCTCCCCACGCAGATTCTCGGTGGTGGGAGGCAGCCCGACATTGGCTGGACAGCGCCACCGTCAATGGGAGTTCCGTTTGAATCCACCCCAAGCTGCTGGGAAACCCATGGCGGGGGGGTGCAGTTGGCAGGACATGAAGATCTCGCCCTTTAAATAACTTTGCATATTTCCCATTACCTATTACCGTATTCCCAAGTATGGTGTTGCCTTGATTCATTAAATCCATGGACCGTTTCTGGTTAGCAACCAACCCCTCAAAACCTCAGAACTCCCACCTAAACCCATGAGATTCAGACCAGATTGCAGACCCTGCGGATTAAGTGTATGGCTTTACCATGCCATGTAACACATCGCAGCCAACCTCATCAGAACTGGAAGCTGAAGGCTAGCCTGGTGTGGGATTGTGGAGAGGCCATGGAGCATCTGGTACCAGGCAACCTTTCTACTGGAGTAACTTCTGGTCACTCAATGTCCCCAGAGGGCACCGAGTGGAATGTCCAACTTAGACACGAACATTTAATGTTGTTTTTCAAAATAAGGTGCTGTTACCTGAAAAGAAAAACTACGTACTCACCTGTGCCAGTTATATGAAGTCAACAGATATCTTCCAGGAGCAAAATTTTCTCTCTTCACAGCTGACTCTCAAAATTGTGTAACCCTAGCCCCTGATCAATCACTGAATGAGGAGTAACCGATTAATAGTATACAATGTGACGATATTCACTTCCGTCTTATGCCAGAAATACAGACGGTTACCCCAGCACTCGTTTGTCAAAGGTTGCACTCCATTCACATTTTTACCTTTTCACTTTGATAATACACACTGTTACAGTAGTATCTATAGTGACTTTGCTGAATAATGTTCTCCGGTGAGAGTTTCTAGTTTCTTGGTGACTACAGGAGATAGCGTTGAACGATGTGTAGAGAAGAATGATTGAAACTTTTAATATTTTTAAACAGTTATGTGTCATTGACTTTTAATCTTTCCCTCCTGAGTTAGAAGGCCAAGTACTTATTGTTCAACAGCCTGGAACATGAAAAATACTTGATTAGGAAACGGGCTGTCAAACACAACATTAAAATCATCCGCATTCAAGTCCTGATTGGTATGTTGTTCATGGCTTTATGCCCACTATAGGAATGTTAGGCTGCAAATGCGTTGTGTTCTGTTCCTAACTGGCTTGTGTCCATACATGAAAATCATCAATGAACTCCAGGTTGTATTTTTAAAATTGTTTATTTCACCTTTTCTGATAAATACATAACAGAAAAATTGGGGGGGTACAGTGGTTAGCACTGCTGCCTCACGGCGCTGAGCAGTCGGGTTCGATCCCGGCCCCGGGTCACTGCCCTTGTGGAGTTTGCACATTCTCCCCGTGTCTGCGTGGGTCTCACCCCCACAACCCAAAGATGTGCAGGGTAGGTGGATTGGCCATGCTAAATTGCCCCTTAATTGGGAAAAAGATAATTGGTCATGCTAAATTTATATATTTTTTAAAAAGTAACAACAGTGTCCACACTCCACAGCCCCCCTAAAAACCCTACCCAACCCTCCCTAACAGCTGACGGTGACCAGCTCTTTACAGTACAAAATAAATGGCTGCCACCTATTGTAGAACCCTTCAATAGTCCCCCTCACTGTGTACTTGACTTTCTCAAGATGTAAAAACTCCATGAGATCCTCAGCCACACTAGGGCACTGGGTGGAGAAGCTGACATCCACTCCAACAGAATCCGCCTGCAAGCAATCAGCGAGGCTAAGGCATCCGCCCCCGCTCCCGTCTGCAGCTCCAGCAGTCTAACACCCTGAATATGGCCCCTAAGAGAATGGGCCCCCAATCAATTTGCAGAATTGCCGACATGGTGCCGAAGAAGGAGACCCAAAGCCTCACCAGCCCAGGCATTGACCAGAACACATGTACGTGGTTGGATGGTCCCCTCCCACACCACTCACACTTGTCCTCCACTCCCGTAAACAGCCGACTCATCCTAGGTATCATTCAATGAACACGGTGCACCACCTTCAGCTCTATAAGCTCAGGTCATGCACAAGAAGATGTGGCACTCGCCCTACGCAGCGCTTCACGCCACATCTTCCTCCAATTCCTCCCACAACTCCTCCCACTTAGCCTTAACCCCCTCCAGTGACACCGCATCCTCCTCCAAGATCCTTCTATAAATTCCAGAAGTACTCCCCTTCTCCCTCCACGCAAACGACAGAACCCTCTCCAGCAACAACGATGACGGCACTACCAGAAATATCGGAAAGATCTTCCTCGCAAAGTCACCTGCATATACCTTAAAGTTTCTGACTGCGAGAGCTCAAACTTTTCTGACAACTCCTTCTTCAAGGACGCAAACCACCCCTCAAAAACAAATCTCATTCTTTCCACCCCTTTGTCCACCCAGCTTCTAAACTCAGCATCTAATCTTGCCAGTTTCAGCATTTGGCTTGCACAAATTGGCACCAACTTCGACACCGCCCCTAATTTAAAGTGCTGCCAAAATTATCTCTACATCTTCAATATGGCGACCACCGATTTCCTTCCCTGAGGAGAACCGAAGTGAGTCTGTCACCAAAGCACACAGCCCCCACCCCCCAGATGAACCTGACTCCCATCTTTACCCAAACTGCCTCTTGATCCCTGCATCAGCACAACACCTCAGCATCTGTCACCCAATAGTGGTAAATTAGGCTCGGCAACACCAAGCCCCCTGACTACCGGTCCCTCTAGAAAACCTTGTTCCGAATCCTGACAATACCTTGCCTGCCCAAATGGAGGATGAGATCAATCTCTCCACTCTGATAAAGAACGCATTTGGTAGAAAAAACAGTAGATATTGGGATAGAAACAGAAACCACGGTAGAATGTTCACCGATTGAACTCAGCCCACCAACAATAGAGTGAGGCTGTCCCTCCTCTGTAAATTGGCCTTAATCCTACTTACCAGGCTCATAAAGTTCAATTTATGAAGCTGAGCCCAATCCTGAGCCATCTGTACTCCTAACTACCTGAAGTGAGTGTCCGTTCATCGGAACGGCAACACCCCCAGATTAGTTCCCTTCCCCGGTGGAGTGACCGAAAACCACCAACTTTTCTCCAAATTCAATTTATATCCTGAGAGAGCCCCAAATCGCTTCTTCAACCCATTATGTCCTGCATTGTGGGAACTGGATCCGAGATATGCAAGAGAAGATCATCAGCGCACAGGGAGACTCTATGCTTCATCCTTCTCCTCACTATCCCCCTCCACTTATCCAAATTCTTCAACGCTGTGGCCAAAGGCTCAATCACCAATGCGAAAAGGAGGGGAGACATGGGGCACTCCTGCCTTATTTCCCTGTGCAACTGAAAGTATCTCTACAATTCAAATCATTTGTACGGACACTGACCTTGGGTTCCTGAGATAGCAACTTGACCTATGACACAAACTTGGGCCCTATCCTGAACTGTTCCAACACCACGAACAAATAGCGCCACTCTACCCTATCAAAAGCCTCCTCCGCATCCAACGTCACAATAACCTCCTGTTTCCAGCCTTCCGACAGGGATGGCACCACATTCAACAGTTACGAGGACAAACGCCTACCCTTCACGAACCCTGTTTGATCCTCACCAACAACCTGATGGAAACACTGCTCCAACCTGAGCGTCAACACTTTAGCCAAGATCTTGACATCCATAATGAAGAGATCGATCGGTATGACCCGCACTTCACTGGGTCCTTATCTTTAATGGATGAGACGGATACCTGCATCATGGTCTTCGGGAGTGACCCCCGCATTACTGAATTTTCAAACATCTCCACCAACAACAGTACCAGTCGGTCAGCAAATCTTTTGTAAAATTCCACCAGGAACCATCTGGCCCTATGCCTTGCGCGTCTGCATTCTCCCTACAGCCGTCCAAACCTCCTCAACCCCCAGTGGCTCAACGAACCCCACCCTATCTTCCTCCTACACTGTGGGACACTCCAATCCCTCCAAACATTCCTCCATATCTAACTCATCTGCAGGTGGCTCCAAACACCTCAGACGTTCCATTGGACACCAGCCCACTCCTCTATCCTGAACCTGAACAGTACTGGGAGGCACCCTTCCGTCTCAGCTGGCTAGCCAACAAACGAATGGCCTTCTTCCCATATTCATACATTGCTCCCTTTGCTCGCTGCAGCTGGCGCGCACCACCTTACCTGTGGACAAAAGATCAATATTGCGTTTGCAGTTTCTTCCTACTGGCAAAAAGCTCTGGGGTCATCCGAATACTTGCCGTCCATCTCCAAAATTTAATCTACCAGCCAATGGCGTTCCTCCCTTGCCTCCCTATCGACCTGCTCCATATGCAAGATTATCTCTCCTCTCACCACTGCTTTCAAGGCCTCCCACAAAATCAAAAGCGAGACCTCCCTATTCTTATTGAACCCCATATATTCGTCATTCACCCTTGCCATCCTCTCACCAAATCCCAGATCCACTAACCGCCCCACATCTAAACTCCACATCGGCCGTTCAGCTGACCTCCTCTCCAAAACCACATCCACCAGATGTGGAGCATGGTCGAGATGGCATCGCAGAATATTCCGCTTTTCTCACCCACGGCAGCAAAGACCTCCCCATTATTAAAAAAATTGATTTGCGAGTATACATTGTGTACCAGTGAAAATAAGGAAAACCTGCAGCCCCACCGGGTGCAAAAACTGCCTGCGATCCGCTGCCCCAATCGCCCTCTTGAACGCCAGTAGCACTCTCGCTCCAGCCGAAGGGGTCAATGACTTTGGCATGGAACAACCACTTTCGGATTCAAGACTATTCAAATTTCCCCCCAAAATAACTGGTGCCTGTTCACGTCCAGAATGGCCGCCAACATCCTCTTTATAAAAGCTACAGCGTCCCAATTAGGAGCATGTATGGTAGCCAAAACCACCGATCTACCCTCCCAACGACCCCGTAGCTATGACATATCTACCCCACTGATCTGCCACCACCCTCACCATCTGGAACCCTACTCTCTTGGTAATTCGCATTGCTACTCCCCAGGCCGTACTATCAAAGATCGAGTGGAACACCTGGCCTACCTAACCCTTATCGAGCCTTACCTGGTCCTTCACTCGCAAATGGGTCACCTGCAACAGCACCACATCGACCCTCAAAGCTCTTCAAGTGAGCAAAAACTCTTGTCCTTTTTATTGAACCCCCAGCCTCTGCACGTTCCACGTTGCCAACCGAATTGGGGGTCACTCACCGCCCCCCCCCCCCCCCCAAAAAAAATTATTTTCACCGTGAGGGATGTTCCCATTCCCCCACCAAACTCCTAAAAAGAGAGCCCACCCAAGATAGCACCCAGCCCCACCCAACAGATGGGACAAAGAATAACTCATAGTCACTGACAGCCTTCCCCCTTCCCCCATCGCAGAAACCCCCAGCAACTTCCTCTTGAAACAGCACTTCTCTCCATTATCCCCATCTCCTCACTATTCACACCTCCTAGGCACACCGTAACCTGCCTAAACAGGTTCAGCAGGCCGCTGACCCTCCCCACACCACCGTCCTGTTCACTAGCCAACTGCAGTTTGCTAGCGAGGTCGCCGTCCGCCAGAATCCCCTTTCCCCAAGTGAACAACAAAGGAACAAAGAAGCCCCCACACCCAAACCATCCATCTCAAGTATAGAAACTCCCACGTGTCCTACTCCATCCTGAAACCGCTACTCCTCTCCACACATCCATATGCCCTCACCGACTCATTAAAACTCAAGAAGAGGAGAGAAGCAATCAAAACAGAAGAATAAACCCCAAACATAATTTCAATTTAACCATAACTATGTACAAAGAAAGAAAATAAGAGGACACCAAGAAATTAAACAAAAGAAAACTCACATCCCTGTTACAACAATGTCCCTCAACCAACCCATCCCAACCACAGCAGTTTCTCTTCCAATCTCAGTTCAGTCCCAGTCCTTCAGCCGTCATGAATGCCTCCACCTCCTCCGCCGTCTCAGAGAATTGATCCCTGGAATTAAGCCTGATTCTCAGCCTCGCCGGTTAGACCACCCCAAAATGCACTCTACTTTTATAAAGCGTTGACTTCGCCCAGTTAAAGGCTGCGCGCCTTCTCTCCAGCTCCACTGTGACATTCCGATATATTTGAATACCGCTGCCTTCCCACCTCACCTCTCGATTCTGCTTGGGCCATCTCAGGACCTCCCAGACTATCACTGCTTTTAGTGGCTCGTTTGCCCATGGTTTTGGCTGGAGCGACCAGTGGACCCTATCCAACTCAAAAGGGGGGACCTTGTCCTCTTCCCCCAGCTGCTTCACAAATATCACCAAAAAATACTCCTGCCTTGGACCCTCCACCCCCTAAGGCAGCCCCACCATCCTAAGGTTCTGCCGTCACGACCTATTCTCCAGGCCCTCTTCCTTTGCTTTCAGGCCCTTATTTCTATCTTCCACCTTCAGCAGCTCTGCTTCCAGCAAGGCAAGCTGGCCACTGTGTCACGGTAGTTTTTCCAACACAAGGCACCTCACCATGCTCTCGCACCATCTCCGATGTCCTTCCAAGCACCTGCATTAATCGGGGCCAGTGTGTCCTCCAGCGACTGCTTAGTCTCCATCATCTCCCTCTCTTGTCGTTCAAAATGTTTGGCAAATTGCTGTTCAAATTTAGTCACCATCACCACCGCAAACATATCCACCATAATAGGCACAGTCCCACCCGGCGAGCTTGCCCTAGCCGTCTTCCCTCCCAATGAATGCCGCACTGTAGTCAACTCTGCTGGGTGGCTAGCATTTGCTCCTTTCTTCCCAGTATTCTTTCTTTGTTTTTTGGACATTGTTTCGCGTCTGAACTGGGACGAGGTTGCGTGCACGTTCTCTCCAAAAACTGGGTGAAAAGGGCCAAAAACTGAGGACTCTAGCAGGAGCTGCCCAACGTGTGACCTCCTTCTACATGTCGCCACCGAACGCTCCCGAGGTTGTACTTTTGACACTATTCACTGTTATGGCCAGCATCACGAGTCATTTTGTTAACTAGCAGGTTGAAGAGTGATAATGGACATTAGAACCCGGTGATTACCAGGTACAGCATTTTTATTTTTTCCCTTAAATTCTGGCTTTCCTTTTTTTGCTTGAAGATGACAATTGTTTAATGAGGACACTGTTCCTTCAACATGAATTACCCTCTCATGCAAAAGTGTGGACTGCAAGGGTTAACAGCATATTCTCTGACTTGACATTGTAGCTGAGCTATTTCCTCTTGCTTAATATCCACAGGTGCACCTTTCAGTAATTGTCACTGGGTAGCATTCAAGAGTGAGAATTTGGCTTCACCCCACTTTTGTCTGTGCTTACAGCAGCCCTGGTTAAGATCAATAATTCACACGAGTGGGATTAATCATGAGACTTCCTGGTCGGTACATTAATCATGAGACTTCCTGGTCGGTACAATCACAAAGAATTGAAGGAAGCCATTTGATCCATGTTAGCTCATCCATTTGGGTGAAAAGAGTAACTTTATCCATCCTACCTATCACATTGTTTCACCATTCTCATCTCCAGTACCAAATTGGAAGCCCATTCCAAGTGATGACCATTCTGTATGTGATGAAGTTGTCTTTATCAATCCTAAGTTGGCCTTTATTTGTTTCTACCAATATCTTCACTTGCTTTGAACTAGTGTTTTGGATTTATCTCTTGTGTAACATTTTGTAGTTTATGTACTTCTATAGGGGTCATCTCCTGGTTATGTTTTCAAGGTGGGCACTAATTACTCAAGCTTTCTTTCCTAACCCAGGTCTATGTTTTCAGGAATTAACTTTATACTTAGCTCAATTATTTTAAGCAGTAAATAACTGTTGAGGAAGTCAAGGGCGGCACAGTAGCACAGTGATTATCACTGTTGCTTCACAGCACCAGGGTCCCAGTTTCGATTCCCGGCTTGGGTCACTGATGGTGTCCGGAGTCTGCTCGTTCTCCCTGTGTCTGCATGGGTCTCCTTTGGGTGCTCCAGTTTCCTCCCACAAGTGCCGGAAGTCGTGCTGTTAGGGAATTTGGACATTCTGAATTCTCCCTCCGTGTACCCGAACAGACGCCGGAATGTGGCGACTAGGGGCTTTTCACAGTAACTTCATTGCAGTGTTAATGTAAGCCTACTTGTGACAATAAAGATTATTATTATTATTATTAAATTTGCTTATCCAAGGAAGCACTCATTTAACTTTAATGAAGTTTAGTCAAGTGCGAAAGATGACAATTTTATTACTTAAGGATGAACATGAGCAGTGGGGCTAAAGTTCTGTTCAAAGGGGTGGAGAAAGCAGGTGCAGATTATTTTCTTAATTTTTAAAGTACCCAATTATTTTTCCAATTAAGGAGCAATTTAGCGTGGCCAATCCACCTACCCTGCTCATCTTTGGGCTGTGAGGGTGAGCCCATGCAGACACGGGGAGAATGTGCAAATTCCACACAGACAGTGACCCGGGTTCGAACATGGGTCCTCGTGAGGCAGCAGTGCTAACCACTGCATCGCTATGCTGCCCACATTGACAGAAATCTTACTGTCACTTTCTTCATCTGATTTCTGCACAGTCAATTCCAGCCCCACTTCTCCCGGAGTCACAACACAAATGAATTAACTAATAATCCTTATAAAAATACCCCAAATCTTTGGCCCTTGGCTCTCTAATAATTACAGGTTTGTATGTTTAAACATAATTACTGTTTACTTATAACTAGAACAAATATAATATATGCAGGGAATACAGCAGCTTAATGTCAAGCTGACTTCCCCCTTTCTATGACCATTGCAAACAGATCATCTGGTTGTTTATCTCATTGTTGTTTGCGGGACCTTATGGTATGCAGCCTGCCCGCTGTGCTGACCTACAATACTATGATAACTACGCCTCAAACATACCTCATTGGCTGTGAAGGGCTTTGTGATGTGAAAAGTGCAAATAAATACAGGGTGTCCTTTTTCCTTAAAATCAATTGACTAACTGATTAATAATCTGCTCTGTTTATTCGCTAACCATTGCATCACGTCTTTCTAATTTATTTTTCAGATGGGACCTGAGCATCGTGTGAACAAGTTCCTGGCACTCCTGAAAGAAGAAGGAAGGTTGGTTTCATTATTTCCTATTCCTATATCAACTTCCACATGAGTCACAATCTTCAGAACAAGGAATAAGGGAGAAAAATAATGCATGCGTAATGCCTTAATCGCTGGCTTGGACAAGTATCAAACGTTTCCAATAAATGTACACAATATCCAATCAGTGCTAATATGGAAATATGGGGCGCGATTCTCCGCTCCCGCGCCGGTCGGGAGAATCCCCTGGCGCGCCATTTTTCCCCACAACATCGGTCCGACGCCCTCCCAAGCGGCAAGAACGACCCCATCGAGTTCTGCGCAGCGCAGGCCAGAGAATCGCCCGGGACACCCAAAATGGCGATTCTCCGCTACACCCGCTATTCTCCGGCCAGGATGTGCCGAGCGGCCAGCCCAAAACAACGGCTTCCCGCCGGCGCCATCCACACCTGGTCGCTGCCGGCGGGAACAGCGCGGGAACGCTGGTGGGGCGGCCTGTGGGGTGCGAGGGGGGTTCTTTCACTGGGGTAGGACTCAAAAAGGGTCTGGCCCGCGATCGATGCCCACCGATCGGCGGGCCGGCCTCTCTGAAGGAGGACCTCCTTTCCTCTGCGCCCCGCAAGATCCATCTGACATCTTGCGGGGCAGCCTCGGGGAGGATGGCAACCCGTGCATGCGCGGGTGAAGCCAGTTACGTCTTTTATGCGGCTCCAATGCCTGGCACACGCTGACGAGGCTGCTTTAGTGACACGCCCCCCGAGTTTCTCGCGGCCCCGATCCTAGCCCATTTTCGGGCCCTGAATCGGTCGAGAAGGCGTGGCACTTATTCGCGGGAGCGGAGAATCGCGCCCATGATATCCTCTGTTTAAACTTGTTCAAGTATCATCAAGAAATGTTTTTTTAAATTCACTCATGGGAGGTGGGCATCGCTGGCTGGGCCAGCATTTATTGCCCATCCCTGAGGGCATTTCCGAGTCAACCACATTTGGAATGCATGTGGAGGACCTGTAGTTTTTCCAATCAGGGTTAAGTACATATACATAATATATAATATGAGAGAAAATGATGCACTCAAAATCTGTAATAAATCTTTTGAGTTCAGGTAATATCCCAAACTGCAAGGGTGAGACAGGAGTGCTTATGAATATCTGCTAGAGGTTACAGTCCTGGAGTTACATCCTACAATCCATTTTTTCACAGAATATCCATTATGGTTAGAAATGTAAACAACACTAACAGTGTTTAAAAGTAGTGGAGCTGAATTTTCATTAGTTGGAAGCCTAAGACATTTTTGTGACCAGAAAATAATAGTGCTGTGATGCACAAGAACGTGTAATGAGGGATTTTAGATGATGGGTTTTGTTGAGATTGTTTCCTATCTAGCTTACAAGTTCAACTCGGAATACCAATTATCAATAGATTAATCCTTTTAAATTATTCTCCTTGTTTTTTCATGCTTCCATAACCTGGCTTCTACTATGCGATCTGCTCAAAGCCCATGACTTCATATCTAGCCTTTTAGCTTTCTTCTCCTTTAGGCTCTGACACACCATTGGTGATGATTGCTTTAACCAGGATTCTGTGCTACACAATTCTCTTCCTAAATTCTTCCACCTTGGCACATTCTCTCTCTCCCCCCCCCCCCCCCCCCCCCCCCCCCCCCCCCCAAATCAAAAGTGACCTGATGAATCTGCCTTGTTAGCTTTGCTTTCACTCACCTCCCCAAACCTACTGCCGTTTCTTGCTGTGTATCCAATCTCTCCTGTTGTTGGTATGTTCTGTTGTTTGAAGGGTCCTATAAGTGGCAATGTTGTTAATGAAAGCACTTCACCTGAGTGATGTTTGGTATTGATGAACCTACAGTAATGTGATGCATGCAGTATACACGTATCAGTAGAATAAATGCCAAACCAACTTCTCAAAAGCTTACTGGTAGTGAATCTGTGGAATTCTTTACCTCAGAGAGCTGCAGGAGTAGGGTCGTTAAGTATGTTCAAGGCTAAGATAGACAGATTTTTAATCAGTGAGGGAATCAAGGGTTATGAGGATATGGTAAGAAAGTGGAGTTGAGGATTATCTTATCAGATCAGTTAAAATCTCATTGAATGTCGGTGGAGCAGACTCTATGGACCAAATGGCCTACTTCTGCTCCATCCTATGGTTTTATACTATAGTTAACAGCTGGTGTACAAAATAGAAGGAAATTTGAATTCAGTTGCCAGTCTGTGTTATTTGCTAATCTGGTGGGACAGACACTTTCAGAGATTTGAGCATATAATCAAAGCTGACACTTCCATGCACTATTCAAGGAGTTGATAACACATTTGTGTGCCATGTTTAACTGAGGCCACGCCAACCCCCATCCCCCGGATAAATATTAAAACACCCATTTCCTACAAAAAGCCTGAGGAAATTATTGGTTATGGTAATAGTATGGGCTTTTTAATATTCTTTTGTGGGATCTGAATATTGCTGGCTAGACCACCTTCTGTTGCGCACCCCTAATTGCCCTTGAGAAGGTGATAACGGGCCACCACCTTGAACCACTGTAGTCCACATGATGCAGGTACCCACAGTACTGTTATGAAAGGAGTTTCCAGGATTTTGATCCTGTGACAGTGAAGTCCTAAGCCAGGATGGTGTGGGGCTTGGATAGGAATAAGCATAGCACAGAAAAAGTGTACAGCACAGAAGGAGGCCATTTGCTCATCATGTCTATGTCGGCTCTCCCAAATTAATCAGGGTCATATGATGTGATTCGCGTTCTCTGGAGCGTAGTGTAGCTGGTGAATGCAGGGTGGGGCCTCTTATGGAAGCTTCCGGTCACGCCTCGCAGGATCCACCCAAGTCCCGCGATGCGTCTGAGTCAGAAACACCCACAAGGAGCGTGCCCAAATGGCGCTCGCTGAAGCCAATTTTAAATCTACTTGATAAACTCACCCCGGATCCACCGGCCTCCCCAGCTGGTGTGCAAAATAGAAGGAAATTTGAAGGAGTTGATAACACATTTGTGTGCCATGTTTAACTGAGGCCACGTCAACCCCCATCCCCCGGATAAATATAAAACACCCATTTCTACAAAGGCCGCAGCTGGGCGCTGTACAGCGCTGGTCCACACAAAGGCATCCAGGGAGTCTCCCTGGCCATCAGAGACCACTGGGTGGTCAGGGTCAGTGCATGGTGACTTCCTGGCCCTCCCTCAGGAATGCGGGAACCTTGGCACTGCCCAAGTGCCAGGGTGGCAGTGCAAGGGTGCTCAGGTGCTTGGCTTGCACTGCCAAGAACCAGGGCCCCAGGGAGGCCGTGCCCATGAAAGAGTGGAGGCGGGGGTTGAAGGGTGGGGTGTGCAGGGCTGGTGCGTAGGGGCCTCTGGGAGGTTGAGGGGGTGATGGGTGTGGGCCCATAGGGACCCCATAGCGTGGTGTCCTCACTTGGGGGGAGGGGGGCGGGGAGTTGTGTGATAATGCCCCTGCGGTGTAGGGTGTGACATTGCCCATGGGTGGGGGGGGGATGTGGCGGACCCACAAGCTCACCTCGAGATTGGGGCACTGTTTCAAAATGGCAGCCCGATCTCGGAGTGCAGCTCACCAGTGCTTTAAAAAAAAATCTAAGTCTGGGCTAAACCGGTGAGAAACTTCCCAGGTCCAAAAAAATGATTTTGTGTCAGTGAATAGCAGTAGGTAACTCCCTGAAAAACCCGCCACAGTGAACTTTGAAGTTTTGGGGAGAATACACCCATAGAATGAGCAATTCATTTTGTGCCATTCTCCCAACCTCTCCTACATGTTCTTCCTTAATTCTTGAATGTCTCAATTGAACCTGCCTCCACCACACTGCAGAGCAGCATATTCCATGTCTTAACAAGCTGCATGAGAAGGTTTCTCCTCATATGTCCATTGCTTCTTTTATCAATTACCTTCAATCTGTGTCCTCTCTTTCTCAATCCTTCCAACCACGGGGGTGTTTTTTTCCCCCTAATCTGAGATTTACTAGAGAGGTTTCGGGATTGTGGGATTATAGTTATGCAGATAGACGAGCAAAGCTGACGTTGGAGCAGAGAAGGTTGAGAGGAGACTTGATCGAGATGTTCAAATATTAGGAGGTGTTTGAACAGAGTAGATATAGACAAACTGTTTCCATTGACTTGGAGGGTCGATAACTAAAGGCCACTGATTTAAGGTGATTGGCAAAAGACCCACAGGTGATATGTGCAAAAACCTTTTTACACAAGTGGTTAGGATTCACATGCACTGCCCAATAGGGATGTGGATACATTGTCAGTAATAGCCTTCAGAAAGAAATTGGATGAATACTTGCAGGAGAAAGTTTGCTGGGATATTGGAGAGAACAGGGGAGTGGAGCTAATTGGATTACTCTTTGAAAGAGCCAGCACAGACTCAGTGGACCGAATGCTCTCATTCTCGGTAGTACTGCTCTGTGATATAGCACCTTTCATACAGTAAAACATCGCAAGGCAGTCCACGAGCATTGTAAATAAAATTTGAGCTTGAACTCCATAAGGAGATGACTAAAATCTTGGTCCAAGACGTAGGTTTGAATGAGCATGTTAAAGAGGTGTGAGAGACAATAAGGCAGAGGTTCAAGGAAGGGATTTCACAGTTTAAGACTAGGCAGCTTGATGGACAGGCACCACTGGTGAAGTGATGAAAATTAGAAATATACAACAGACCAGAATTAGAGGAGTAGTGAGATTTTGAACAGTTCGAAAGGCTGAAGGGGTGAGTACGTGGACTAATTTGAAAGCAATGATGAAAATGTTAATGTCAAGGTGCTGCCAAAACAGGAATCAATGTAGATCAGCAAACTCAAGGGTGAGGAGTGAACACAGTGCTGGAATGGGTGTAACTAAAGCTGGCCTGGAGAGTATGGGGATAATCGAGTTGAGTTTTTTAAAAAAGACTGTTCGGGACCTGGTGCATTAATAGAGCGACCCTTCCCTCCCCGCCAAAATAATCTTCAATCCTGATTTCTCTTTGTTGTATCTTGCAGTGATCCTCATCGTCGGGATAATTGGGATTACAACCAGGAATGATTTTTGGTGGGCACTGTGAATAGCAACCGATAAATGAAGCACTATCAACTTGGAAAAGTGAATCTTCAGTCTAAAAACTTAATATTTTTGCATGTTCCTTGCAAAGAAAACTCTCTTACATGTCTTAAATTAAAAATATATATATAGACATCCGCATTCTTGGTTTTACTGGTTTTTAATATTGAAAATCTACCAAATTCCTTTGTGTATACTTTCACTTGTTGCTGTGCAGAGCTCATTCATCGTCTTTCCATCCTACCTACTTCCCCAAACACCTTGAAAAAAATTGAGCATTACATCATTAAATTGCGCAAGTGTGGGCCGAATGGCATTCTGAGGGTGTTATAAAAACCCAGCCAGTATCATTGCTTTGGAGCCTGAAATATGTTTTGCTAGGTCCTTTAAATGGAAGCCAAATGTAAATTGCTCTATAGGAATTGGGAGAGGGGAGTAAATCTTGCAACAGGGATTGGCGAGCACAATTGCACATGTAAGTAGGAAGTGGTTGCATTTGAGGGGGTATACTGCATTCAAGCAAATCATTTATCAGCAATACCAGAACCACTGGCTGATCTCCATTCGATTCTTACAGGCTGGATTTTCTTGGGTAACATGTATATTTCATGTTGGTGAGGATATTGAGTTGATGTCATCAAAATACTAAAGTTGGTATTGGCTTCTTGCACTGCAAATATCTCTTGCGTGGCCCCCACACCCTCCACAATTTATACCTCTAGAAAATAAATATGATTCCCTATATCCTGATTTTTGAAAAATAATTTGCACAAATTGGAACTTCCTTATGGATAATGTAGAATATATACAAAGCCTTGTGTTCGACATCTGCTAAATTTCTCTGTCTTGTCAATCTGTGCTTATGCTGCACACATTTTGTTATAATTTGTTTAATTGCAATGAGTTGGCATTTCCCTCTGTCCCTGAGACAACGGTGCCAAATGCTTTACGAACACTGGCATTTTCTGCTGTCTTTTTCTGTCCCTGATCCTGCACTTCAGTTGAATCATGGTTGAAACAATTAAATTCTGTGCAAATCTCAGTTCTAGAAGGAATATTCGTATTTTCTAGCTGTGTACACTTGAAGCCCTTGCGGGTAGGAGAGCTACAAAAGAAATTGCAACTGGTGGATCTCTGGAAATGACAGTAGGCTGATCAGAATCTCATCTGATTTTGGTTTCCTTGTGGATCAGAGAGCTAATGTGTCAAATTAGTTAAATACTTCATTTTGGCGATCATCAAAAGCATTTTAAGAGCAGTGTGACAAGAATGTTCTCCTTATTGCAGGGAACCCAAGAGATTTAAATTATGAATGATTTGGAACCATCCCCAATGGCGGAAGGGTTGTTGAGAGGGCCCAGATTAGCAAACATGAGGAAATGCAGGAATTGGACATCCTGATGAGATGGATACAGATTCATTAGTAGCCTTCAAAAAGGAATAATTACTGGAACGAAGGATATTCTCAGTCCATGCTAAAGGTCTTACTGCATGAGACCAACATGCATAATATTTTTCAGATGCAGTTACATGCATGGATTCTGGAAAAGGGCCAACAATCCTTGCGAATGAAACATTCTCTGTAGACCAAACAATGACACCCTAAACAGGCCTCAGTCCAACAAGTCTCTGTTGATGTTTTTCCTCCAACCTGTGGCCAGAGACCAGGGGCGAAATTCTCCTACCCGCCCCGCCACATTTCTGCGCCGACCGGCCGGCGGGAGTCTCCGTAACACCGGCCGGTCAATGGGGTTTCCCATTGTGGGGCAGCCCCACGCCGTCGGGAAACCCCCAGGCGCCGGCAAAACGGAGACTCCCGCCGGCGGAGAATGACGCCCCTGATGACTGTATAATTGAAAAGGGAAATTATTGATAGGAGCAAGAATTTCTTCAGCAAATTATGATTAATTTGAATTGGAACCAACTACATTGGCTTGATGTGAATACTATAGAAATGAGCCTGTAATTCTGTACAACCACTTCTTTTCCTTTATTTCTATACCCCAGTGTCTGTCACATTTTGGGCGAGTTCATGACCACCCAAGAAGCTACTAGTACCAGACAATCATGGGTCCAACAAAACAATTGAACTGGAAATAAAACCGTATTCGGAAGAAACTGAAATGAAATATTTTCCATGTTATGCATATAGCTAACAGGCTACCAGTGAATTAAATGAAAAAAGAGCAGGAGAGTGGACTAGCTTATTTTCTGTTCAAAAGTGCTGTAGCAGACTCAATTTGCTGAATGGCTTTGTTTCTACACTGCACTATTATTGCAAACATTTCAGTGAATCAGCGGCTATTTTGAAGCACAGGTTTAGTAATAAAGGGCAACTTAACTTTCAGTCTTGCTTGACTAAATAATAATTATGCATCATTCCTCAGCTATGGAGCATTATCTGAGCAGCCTGCTCTTGTCTAACTAGTTGTCTAAATGGATCTTGTATGTATTTCCATCTGGAGTCAAGCATTTTAGAAAACATGCTGTTAGGCTGTGGAAGTCTTTGTACATCACCATATCCTTCCCCCTCCCACAGCAGTGGATTTCCAACACTATTACTTACTTCTCTGGAGAGAGGTCAAAAATCAGTATTGGTTAATGATCTTTCTGGGAAGCTCAACAACTGAAGTTGCTGGGTTATTTTCTTGTTTGTTTATCCTTGTTCCATATCCAGGTTTTTATTTAAAGGATCTGAGATATGCAATTCTCTAAATTCTGTAGACTACATGAGTGAATGAATTTTGTCAAATGACTTCAGGAACACAGTGTGTAGGTGGTTCACAGTATTGACGGAAGCTAGAAAATGCACATGAAAGCATTGGACCAGCACTTTTCTATAACATTTCTGGAATTCTCTTTTTAACCTGTTGAAATTTTTCTCCATTTAAATAGCAATTTTGGGAAAATTATGTAAATATTCAAACCAAAACCTGAAATGCAGATGTCTCCTGATAAATGTTTTTGGCTTCTTGTTTGGGAATGAAACTTACCTTCAGTACTGTATTTATTTCCGTGCTGTTTACAATGCGTAAGTATTAAAAAGAATCTAATAAAAACCGAGCTTTTCTGTATTGGCTTTCTGTTGGGTAGTTGAAGTGATCTGTGATCTATTTGTGTAAATTAATGGGCATAATCACTTCTTGGTTATGCCCACATAGTATTTGTAGATCCTTGCTGGCCCAGTGTCTCAAATTGTAATGAATTCTGTTCCAGTGTGATGTAAATCTTTTTACAGTGAAAATGTGCCGTTTAATATATGTTGAGTTAAATGGAACTGTAATGATCTAATAAAGATGCAGATGACAGACTTGGTTGGGTTTCTTATGATGTATGAAGTGTCATTAAAATCAAGAGCAGAACATCCAGCAGAGTGGTTATATCAGATGAGAGTCCAGGATCTTGGCCTGGTCTTTCTGCGATTATATTCCACAATTTGATCTATTTTTCTGTGAGTGTAAAATCAGTATCCTTGCATGTAATTCACACTGACCAGGTCAGGACCAAGTGAGGTGGTTATCTAGCTCCTTGTTATGTAAGCTAACATCAAAGAGCCCATCCTTGCAGCCTTGGCATTGACTCAAATCTGCCAACTGCACGTGTGGTAAATGCTTTCGTATCAGTTGTTCTATGTTCTAAACGTTTGGACCCGAGTCCTGATGGAATGGCTATCAACTCATGGACTTAACTTGAGCAAGAGTGGGGGGAAAATAATTGAATACATGAAGATCACATTGCAGGGTGGCACCATTCACTGTGCTGAACAAGGTGATCTTATTGTCAGCCAATTTGGTGTTCTTATTGTCCACTTTTCCAGCTAGTGGAACAAGAAAGCTGGTGTCAATCTGCAAGCAGTCAGATGTTCTTTAGACTGCATCTGCAAGTTCAATATTATACACTTTGGCAACATGGACTCAGAAAGAGAAAAAGATTACACCAGATAGATGTTCCAAACCAGTACTTGGAAAGTTTAACTAAAAGAAAAAGTGACTGCTTCCTTATTTACACAACCATCGCTGTTTTCTTCAGTTTGAGATCAACTTCAACTGTCATTACCCCCTTTTGTGGAAGATGGAAGAGCATTCAGGTACAAACCGAGAGATTGAGATTAGGTTAGCGATGGATGGTTGAAGAAGCTTTCTTTTTCACTGACTCCCAAGAAATTTTGATACCTGGGAAGGGAAAGGAAGAGTTGAATCGAGAATCCTCTCCACAGAGGATATTATAACAATGGAGTACACCAACAGGGAAAATCATTGTCATGAGCAATGGAAATGGATTCAGAGATGATTGGATATTTCTGAAGAGAATGAAAACGATGAACAAGTGATAAGATAAGGTAATATCAAGAGGATGGAGGTGTTTCTCTAAATTTTCCATGGGTCTCAACAGTAGATTGTGAGTGGCAAATGGAGTATAGTGTGGGAATATGTGAGGTTTACTTTGGCAGGAATAATAGAAAAGCAGCATGTTAGTTAAATGCAGAGACTACATACAGCATGCCCTGGTGCAGAGTCCTGTGTGTCCCATTACATGAATCAGAAGATGTTAGCATGCAGGTGCAGCAAGTGATGAAGAAGGCAAATAGAATCTTCGCTTTTATTGCAAAGACAGTGGAGTTTTGCTGCACCTGTACCGCGCTTAGAGTACTGTGTGTAATTGTGGTCTCCTTAATTAAGGAGGGACATACTGGAAGTAGTTCAGAGAAGGTTCTCAAGTCTGATTCCTGGGATGAAGGGGTTGTCTTCTGAGGAAAGGATGAACTGGTTGGGTCGAAACTCAACGGAATTTATAAGAACGAGAGGTGATCTTTTTGAATCATAAGATTATGAGGGGGGTTTGACCCCCTTGTGGGGAATCTAAAACTAGGGGAAAAGATATAAAAATAAGGGATCTCCCATTTAGGACTCAATTGAGGAGGGTTTTTTAGTCTTTGGCACTTTCTTCCCCTAATGAGCACACCTTTGATCTGCAATGGTTCTGGGGGCAGGCAGGAAAATGGAGTTAAGGCCGCAATCCGATCAGCCACGACCTTATTGAATGCTGGAGTATGTTTGATGGGCCGAATGGCCTATTCCTCCTCCGAATTTGATCTTGACTTAAGGAAAAAAATTCTTGTGCCACAAAACCTTCCATTTAACCAGGGGTTTTGTTTTCTAATAATGTCCTCACCTCCTGAAGGCCAATCATCTAATGCCATTTTGTCACACTTACTGATGCAGAATGGGTTCCGTTTTGGTCTACCAAACAGTCACTGCATTCCCAAAATGATTGTACAATAAGAGCTTTAAGAATTTTGGTGGGAAGGTGCGATGTAAATGCCAATGTTGCTCTCTGCAAGCTACCGGCCAGCCCTCGTACAACACAGGCATGCGCTGTGGAATATTTATTGAAGGCATATTCTACAAAGAGGGAGTAAAGGAGCAAATCAAATTGATTGCTAAAACAAAGGACTGCAGGGCATGCAGGTGCTATTCTGTCCCACTTGTGCATTTGATCCGCTGTGATTGCCAGTGGCAAATAGTTTAGAAAATATTCAATGGTAATCTAATGAAGCTAGAAAATCTGCTTCTTTTATAAGCCCAGTTTTTTTTTTTTTTTTTGGAACGCCAATATTTTGGTAACACAAATTAATCTGTATAAATCCTAAACCTGATCTTACAATATTCCATTGCATCATCTCCATTCACCCTAATAAATGTACATCACAGTTTTTTATGTCCAAATCTGTAGCCAACAGATCAGAAGCCAATAAAGATGAAGAGAGCCACAAAACTTTATAAGCAATAAAATCTTACTAATTAAACCATCTCTGCCTTCAAGGAGATAGACAAACCAAGATCAAAAATTATTAGAAATGTTTAAAGATCAAACTGAAGAATGAAAAAAAATTGTACATTGGATATCATGGGTGGCAGGGTAGCACAGTGGTTAGCACTGTTGCTTCACAGCGCCAGGGTCCCAGGTTCAATTCCCGGCTTGGGTCATTGTCTTTGCGGAGTTTCTCCGTGTCTGCGTGGGTTTCCTCCGGGTGCTCCGGTTTCCTCCCACAAGTCCCAAAAGACGTGCCTGTTAGGTCAATTGGACATTCTGAATTCTCCCTCCGTGTACTCGAACAGGCGCCGGAGTGTGGTGACTAGGGAATTTTCATAGCAACTTTGCAGTGTTAATGTAAGCCTACTTGTGACACCAATAAAGATTATTATTATTATGATGCCACAAAATGCTTGATGACCAATTAAGAACTTCTGAAGGGTAGTCAATATGATGTAGGAAATGTTGCAGCCAATTTATATCAAGATGTTTCAAAATTAATTTACAGAATGTGGGCGTCACTGGCTTGACCAGCATTTATTGCCCATCCCTAGTTGCCCCTGAGAAGGTGGTGGTGAGTTGCTGCTGTCTGTAACACTACATTCTTGAACCACTGCAGTCCCTGAGGTGTAAATACACCCACCCTGATGTAAGGGAGGGAATCCCAGGATTTTGACCCAGTGACAGTGATGGAACAGTGATATATTTCCGAGTCAGGCTGGTGAGTGACTTGAAGTGGAACCTCCAGGCGGTGGTGTTCGCAGGTATCTGCTGCCCTTGTCCTAGGTGGTAGTTGCTGTGGATTTGGAAGATGCTACCTTCATAAACAACAAGATAAATGACAAAATAATTCACTTCTTAGTGATTTGGGTGAGGGATAAATCTTACCCAGGACACTGAGACAAACTCCTATGCTTGACTTCAAAAATAATGCCAAAGGTTTATTTGTGTCCAACCCAGAGGACAGATGGGGCCTCGGTGTAACACCTCATCCCAACGATGGCACCGCCCAGAGGACAGCACTCCTTCTGCACTGCAGTATATTGGATGATATAAATCTTAGCAAGCAGCAACACAACACTGAATTTGATGGGTGGCCTGCTCTAAAGAATTTGGAGGAAAGTGGTTCTCACACTGATATGTAAAAAAATATATAGGAAAATTCAACTTCACTATGTGTGGAATGTACTATGACATGTTGGAGCACCAAGGGCATTTTCCAATGGACTGGAAGAAATTCTTTGAACTGGAAGTTGTGTTCTGTGATGAGGCAGCTATCCAATAAATGCACGGGCTGAAAAATGCTTATTTATATATACATTGACTTTTAGGAGCGTTTTAGTGACATTTGGAGAGCATGTTCTGAGTCGAGACATGATAGATGTCTTTGTCATTGACAACAGTTTCACTGTTGTAAGACTGAAGTGGGAATAGAAGAAGGGTGTGTGTGATCTCTATCTCCAGTGTCATAATGGGAATGGCTCAACTAAGGGGATGATCTGTAGTGTCAGGGTTGCAGGTTACAGGCCAGTGTTACACTGGTGTTATAAGGAGTTGGGCTGGGAACCACGGCTGAAAATATTACCCCCATAATGTTTCTCAAGATAAATACAATGTTGATGCACAACATGAGAATTTAGACCTCACGGGTTAGGCCTTGTCTAAGCACTAATGAGAGAACAGTGTAGAACTTTAAAAGGACATAGACAAGGTGATGGAGTGGGCAGATAGATAGCAAATGAAGTTCAATGCAAAGAGGTGTGAGGTGGTGAATTTTGGTAGGAAGAACATGGACACACATTATAAAATAAGGGGTAAAATTCTTAAGGGGGTGCGTTCTTAAGGGGGTGCAAGAGTAGAGGGACCTGGGTGTATATGTGCATAGATCATTGAAGGTGGCAGGACAGGTGGAGAGAGCAGTTAATAAAGCATATAGCATCCGGGGCTTTGTAGCCATCTGGGATGGCCACTTACAATAAGGAACAGGGAAGGTCGCAAAGCATAACATGAAAAATGGACAATGCGAGATTCAGGCAGGCTCAGAGCCTGAATGTATATTTGTGAGTGAGGAATCCAGATGGTATCGAAACCCCCAACCATCTCCGCCAGACAAAGGACTGGTACTTGAGCGACCGATACAACCCCAGACATTTCGGCGCCACTCCCTGTACTCGGGAAGCGTAAACAACAGGGTTAATGACTGCTTAGGACACGCCCAGCCATCAAAGCAACCGCCCCTTTATTGGTTCGAATCGAACACAGTGATCAAGAATTACCCAATTAGTGGGGTCCAAACTGAAGGGCCGCCCAAAAGAGCGCGAAAACCCCCATGGATAAAAAGAGAGACCACCACGTGTTCGGCCTCTCTTGGACCTGGCGCTCCGGCAACATCTACTTCCAAGTGCAGCACCACCAGAAGCAAGTTCAAGTTCAATGCCCGCTACCAGACGGATGAGCCCAGCTGAACGGCAGTTACTTCTACAGACCCAATACACCCAGAATCGAACCACGGCCACTGTTCCTCTGACCTAAGCCGGGTGCCGGAAGTTAAGTACAGGGTGTCATAGTTGATAGGTGTAGTTTAACTGGTAGTGTCTATGTTGCATTGATCTTGAACTAACTAACTGGTGTTTGGCTCTTTGATCGATATCCGGTTGAACCTTGTGGTGGTATCATTTGATACCTGGCGACTCTGAGCAATATAATATCGATATCCAAAGAAAGAAGGGCAACCTCATTGATTGCCATATTTACAGTAGGTAAAAAAAGGCAACAGCTTCACTAATAAGGGCATAGAGTACAAGAGGGGATTATGCTGAACTTATATAAGACACTAGTTAAATCTCAGCTGGTGTATTGTTACAGTCTTTGGCATCACACTATAGGAAGGATGTGAATTCATAGGAGAGAGTGCAAAAGAGATTTACAAGAATGATTCCCGTAATGAGAGGCTTCAGTTATGAGGATAGATTGGAGAGCTTTGGACTGCTCGCCTCGGGGAGAAGAGGTTAAGAGGGCATTTGATAGGGAAGTTCAAGATCATGAGGGAGCTGGGCAGAATAGATAGGGAGAAACTGCTCCCATTTGTAAAGGATTGAGAACTAGAGGGCACAGAATTCGAGTGATTTGCAAAAGAAACAAATGCGATGCGAGAATTCTTTTTTCACACAGCGAGTGGTCCTGGTCTGGAATACACTGCCTGGAAGTGTAGTGGAGGCAGGTTCAATCGAAGCATTTAAGAGGGCATTAGATTATTATTTGAATAGAAACAATGTATAGGGGTACAGGGAAAAGGCAGAGGAATGGTACTAAGTCATGTTGATTTGGAGAGCCGGTGCAGACGTAATGGGTGGAATGGCCTCCTTCTGCGCCGTAACATTGGGTAAAATGCAAACTGAAGTGAGCTGCATGCAAAAGGTTCTTTGCGTCACTAAAAGAGATGCAATCAGGACTAAAACTGGACCGCGTATAAGCGGGCATCAGCTGAAAACCGTCGCACGTATGCAGTGTCACATGGGTAAATCTGAAAAGTTGAACGATTTTGTCAATTTTATAGTGTTTGGCGTAAGAGAAGACTAGAGCTAGCCATCGGGGCAATAAAATCTTGCGGAATAAATGCAAAGAATAAATGGCTGAAAATTTCACCAAGGAACTAAAAGAAAAGGAGTAGCCTGAACTAAAATAAAAGCAAACTACTGCAAGTGCTGGAAATCTGCAACAAGAACAGAATGTGCTGCACAAATGTGCAGCAGGACTGGCAGCATCTGTGGAGTGAAAGAAACAAAGTTAATGTTTCAAACCCCTATGATTCTTCTTCGGAACTGTGAAGAAGTTACACAGACAAGAAACATTAAATCATTGCACTTAAATGAAGGAACATATATAGAAATTCTGAAGTGAACGAAGCAGTTCATGCGAAGTGACTCATGGATTTATCAGCTCCATACTGGATATTAGTGCTTTGTATAATGTTCATAGCCACCTTCCATAAAACTCCAGTATAGGAATTATTCCACAAACTGCGATCTACCAAAGGAAAATATTACACAGTTGGCTCTTCTCAGTCAGAATGAAACACAAGATCAATCCAGTATTCATTCTAGTTCTAGGCTGCACGGTAGCACAGTGGTTAGCGCTGTTGCTTCACAACGCCAGGGTCCCAGGTCACTGTTTATGCGGAGTCTGCACGTTCTCCCCATGTCTGTGTGGGTTTCCTCCGGGTGCTCCGGTTTCCTCCCACAAGTCCCAAAAGACGTGCTGGTTAGGTAATTTGGACATTCTGAATTCTCCCTCTGTGTACCCGAACAGGGGTCGGAATGTGGCAACTAGGGGCTTTTCCCAGTAACTTCATTGCAGTGTTAATGTAAGCCTACTTGTGACAATAATGAAGATTATATTTATTATATTGTAATAAATTATATATAATCCAAGCTTCTGGCCTGCAGGCGCTCAATGTTGAATTATTTCAATTTTCATCTAAATATGTTGCTCTTGGGACGTTCCCATTTTAAAACTGACGCCAACGTTCTGAAGGTTCACAGCCTGTTAACCTGATCAAGTATGATGAGTTGTCCAGCAACACAGGTATAAATCGTAGCTTTCACAGTGAATGACACTGAACAAAAAGACCCCCAGATCGATATCTGAATTTGTGTTGTGTTAGCTAAACTTAGTTTGAGCACATAATTGTGTTCAGCATCCTTGGATTGGTACAGAAGCAGGGACCACAACTAGCTGGGAAATATTCTGGATTTCAACTCCTCAAAGTTATCCAGTGAGTTCTGCTGAAACGCTGGTATGGTGCCTGTGCTCAAGCCAATATATTTGCCAGCATTAGCTGTGAGTATCTGGTTAATGTTTTGAGCCAAGTGTGTTAATACAGTGGGTGATGCATAGCGGTAAGCCTGGCTTGTCACTTCTCGCTTTGAACGCTCGCCACCAGCTAGCAGAATAAGTATTGTGAAGAAGAGAGCCAAGTGTATAAGCCTCTTCCCGTCAGTTCAGGACCTGTCCATCAGCAAGTCCTGTGCAGTGCCTTCCCTTGATGACATACGGAAATTGGGTACCTCACGGGCCTAGGCTGATTTTCAGGGAACTTGGAAGAGCTCTAGTCCCCCAGACGCAATGCATGCAAGCCCACTGGCATGTAGCTATGTGCTGCTACCCACACACAAGAGCCGCAGCTATAGGCAAATAGTCCAACTGCCTTGCCGGTGCCTCGGGGGAGGTGTAGGAAGTCAACCCCGACAGAAAATCTGGAGTAGAGCCCTGCTGGTGGTTACCTGTCACTGAACAGACAGTTCTGCCATCAGCAGAATTCCCAGCACCCAGCACCTTCTAGATAACTTCAATGTAAGGGAGGGTACCAAGTACACAGCTTGACCGACTTCCGGTAGCCCACTCGAGGAAGCAGGTCGCAGGTCAGATTGCTCCCGCCCGCGATGGGCAAACGGACCTTTTCCAACGGACTTTTTCGGAATCTGGCGACCTGAATCGGTGGAGGAGACGATAGGGAAGAGGCTTTCCCCCTGGGGTATGGACAGTGGCAAGGATCGAAGCGGGAGCAGCGGGGACCCCAGACCGGGTGGCGAAGCATGGCAGACGGCAGGGACCAGGGAGCGGAGGCTCACTGGCCAAGGGAGCAACAGATGGAGTTCTTCAGGAATTGCTTCACCGAACTGAAGAGGGACACGCTGGACCCGATGAGAGCGGTAATGGACCGAATGGTCGAGACACAGGCGGTCCAAGAGAAGGCGCTCAGGGAGGTCGAGGTGACGCTCTCCAGCCAGGCAGACACGGTAACGCAGCTGGAGCACGAGGTGGAGGAGCTGAACGCCCGCCAGAGGAGGATGCAGGCGCAGCTTGAAGAGCTGGGGAACAGAGCCAGGAGGCAGAATTTGAGGGTCGTTGGCCTCCCTGAGGGCTGCGAGGGATCGGATGTGGGTGCATACGTGAAAGGTATGCTCGAGGCGCTGATGGGACCTGAGGCCTTCCCTCGACCCCTGGAGTTGGATGGGGCGCATAGAGCTGGAGGGAGCATTGTGTAGGGTGTTTTTGGGAGCTTGCAACAAGGAGAGTGGGGCGGAGAAGAGGGGCCCTGCACTTGGTACCTTTTGGCAGGAGACCGGGGCCTCTGATAGGGGGGGTGGGCTATGGGCTGGTTAATGGACTTGAAAGGGCACAATGAGATACAATCAGGTTAATGGGTCCTTGGTGTGTGAGGGGAGGGCAGGAGACAGACAGGCGCCAAGGGCAGGGGTCAGCGTAGCTAGCGTAGGTCAGGGGGCACCAGGGAGAGTAGGAGGAGGGGCGGGCTAGGGCCAAGCGGAGGGTTGACCTGGCAGGTCAGGTCGCGGGGGGCAGGGGAGGTCGGGAGGGGGTGGGGTTTAGAGCCACGTTAGTTTAGTTGAAACACGTGTGGCATGGGCTGACAGGGGAAGTGCCTTATTAACATGTTTATTCTGTCCCACTGTTCGTTTTCACTATGTTAAGGCTCTTTGCATATGCCCTTTTTTCTCTCTGTAAATGTTACAAATTGGTTTTAAATAAAAAATCTCCAAAAAAAAAGTACACAGCTTGGCCAACATGCAGAGGGCACCAGGGAATTGACAAGATGGACAAAAATGAACAGAGGTTGCTGCAATTATGGTGTTACCATGGACTCTTGCATGGCGTACAGCTATGTCCAAACTAAGCTGTGCCACAAGATGTCCTGGAGACATCTGAGAGCACACTTCATGCACCAGCTAGACCTTATCATCACCAGACGTACCACCTTCAACAATGTCTTCATCACTCTCAGCAACCAAAGCACTGACTGCGACACTGCCTATCATTAATCGGGCTATTTCGGACAACATTCAAGGACAGAGCGCAGTGTCAGAGTTGGATCACTGCGTCATCTTTATTTCACCATCTATAACGGTCTATGGGCGACACGGTAGCTCAGTGAGTAACACTGTTGCTTCACAGCGCCAGGGTTCCAGGTTTGATTCCCGGCTAAGGTCACTGTCTGCACGTCTCCCCATGTCTACATGGGTTTCCTCCAGGTGCTCTGGTTTCCTCCCACAATTCCTGAAAGACGTGCTTGTTAGGTGAATTGGACATTCTGAACTCTCCCTCAGTGTACCCGAACAGGCGCTGGAACGTGGCGACTAGGGGATTTTCACCGTAACTTCATTGCAGTGCATGTAAGCCTACTTGTGACAATAAAGATTATTATTAACTCTGCACCCCATGCAGATGGCAAAACGGATCAGCAGGCTGCTGAAGACTTTGAGGCGTATTGAATGCAAATGGAGTGATTTACTGTAACCAAGAAGAGAGCCCTCATGAACCACAAGCAAGAACTCAGGAACAAAAACTTAGATGCTCTCAGAGCTGCCAGAAATGAGTCTCTGCTGACTGCTTGCCACTGCACCAATCATTACTGGTTGATACTCTGCAATATGACCTGCTGCTGAATCTGGGGATGCTAGAGGGATGTATGAAGGAATCAAGAAAGCAATGAGCTCAGCAACAACCCAGTCAGCTTCCTTGAAGCCAAAGATAGTGGTGATCATCACCCCTGAAATGGAGAAGGTGGAGCACTAACTCGAAATCTCAATGGAGAACGTTGTCACTGAAGAAGCTCTCAGCATATTTTCCTGCATGGAAACTGGATAGTGAGCCCAGTGGTAAAGCCCTGGGAAGTGATGGCATTTCATCTGAAATCGTCAAAAGTGGAAAACCAGCATTGCTTTTTTAAAAATAAATTTAGATTACCCAATTATTTTTTCCAATTAATGGGCAATTTAGCGTGGCCAATCCACCTACTCTGCACATATTTGGGTTGTGGGGGCGGAACCCGCGCAGACACGGGGAGAATGTGCAAACTCCACACGGACAGTGACCCAGAGCCAGGATCAAACCTGGGACCTCAGCGCCGTGAGGCAGCTGTGCTAACCACTAGGCCACCGTGCTGCCCTAAAACCAGCATTGCTGCAGCATTTCCATAAACTCTTGTGTCTCTGGAAGGTTTGTGCCCCAAGGCATGCACAAGGCAAACATAGTCACCTTGTGGAGAAATAAAGGGGATTTTCAGTGACTAACAATTACCAAGGTATCTCCTTGTTAAGTATTGTTGGGAAGGCCTTTACTTTTTTTGTTCTGACCAGATTTCAAACCCTGGCATCTCCCGGATGGTATGTTGCCTCCCGGGTGCCAGGGCCAGGGATGTCTCAGATCGTGTCTTCAGGATCCTCAAGGGGGACAGGGGCGCAGCCAGAAGTCGTGGTGCACATTGGTACCAACGACGTAGGTAGGAAAAGGGGTGTGGAGGTAATAAACGAGTTTAGGGAGTTAGGCTGGGAGTTAAAAGCCAGGACAGACAGAGTTGTCATCTCTGGTTTGTTGCCGGTGCCACGTGATAGCGAGGCTAGGAATAGGGAGAGAGTGCAGCTGAACACGTGGCTGCAGGAATGGTGTAGGAGGGAGGGCTTCAGGTATTTGGATAATTGGAGCGCATTCTGGGGAAGGTGGAACCTGTACAAGCAGGACGGGTTGCATCTGAACCAGAGGGGCACCAATATCCTGGGAGGGAGGTTTTCTAGTACTCTTCAGAACGGTTTAAACTAATTTGGCAGGGGAATGGGAACCGGATTTGTAGTCCAGCAACTAAGGTAGCCGATATTCAGGACGCCAAAGCATGTAGTGAGGCAGTGGGGAAGGGAACACTGACAAAGGAGAGTACTTGCAGGCACGGAGATGGGTTGAAGTGTGTATACTTCAACGCAAAAAGCATGAGGAATAAGGTGGGTGAACTTAAGACATGGATCGGTACTTGGGACTACGATGTGGTGGCCATCACGGAAACATGGATAGAAGAGGGGCAGAAATGGTTGTTGCAGGTCCCTGGTGATAGATGTTTCAATAAGATTAGGGAGGATGGTAAAAGAGGAGGGGGGGTTATATTGTTAACTAGAGATAGTATAACAGCTGCAGAAAGGCAGTTCGAGGAGTATCTGCCTACTGAGGTAGTATGGGTTGAAGTCAGAAATAGGAAAGGAGCAGTCACCTTGTTAGGAGTTTTCTATAGGCCCCCCAATAGTAGCAGAGATGTGGAGGAACAGATTGGGAAACAGATTTTGGAAAGGTGCAGAAGTCACAGGGTAGTAGTCATGGGTGACTTCAACTTCCCAAACATTGAGTGGAAACTCTTTATATCAAATAGTTTGGATGGGGTGATGTTTGTGCAGTGTCTCCAGGAAGCTTTTCTACGACAGTATGTAGATTGTCCAGAGGGGAGGCAATATTGGATTTGGTACTTGGTAATGAACCAGGGCAAGTGATAGATTTGTTAGTGGGAGAGCATTTTGGAGATAGTGACCACAATTCTGTGATTTTCACTTTAGTAATGGAGAGGGATAGGTGCGTGCAACAGGGCAAGGTTTATAATTGGGGGAAGGGTAAATACGATGTTGTCAGACAAGAATTGAAGTGCATAAGTTGGGAACATAGGCTGTCAGGGAAGGACACAAGTGAAATATGGAACTTGTTCAAGGAACAGGTACTACGTGTCCTTGATATGAATGTCCCTGTCAGGCAGGGAAGAGATGGTTGAGTGAGGGAACCATGGTTGACAAGAGAGGTTGAATGTCTTGTTAATAGGAAAAAGGAGACTTATGTAAGGCTGAGGAAACAAGGTTCAGACAGGGCACAGTCAACTTGTCAGGACTGCCCATCAAGACCAAAATGTGTAAAGTCCTGATCCACGAGTTGCTGTTTGCTGGTGACACTGTGCTGACGTCCAATACTGAAGTTCACACTGTCTCTTCTGGGCCTGAAAGGAATTTGGACTGATGATCAGCATCAGAAAGAGCAAGGCTATGGGCCAGGATATAGACACTCCACCTTCCATCAACATTGACAACCTCACTCTGGAGGTCATTGGCAGCTTCACATACCATGCGTCACAGTCCCTCGATGCCTAAGTTCGCACCGTGATTGCCAAGGCCACAGGTGTCATGTCAAAGTTGAGGCGGCACATGTGGACTGACAGCAAATTAATTGAAAATACAAAGCTCCATGTATACCAGGCTTGTATTTCTCAGCACCTTCCACTACAGTACTGAGGCACAGTCAGCTTATGCAAGCCATGAAAAGTGGCTGAACAGCTTCCACTTCTGCCAAATCAGATGAATATTGGGCATTTCCTGGCAGGGCAGAGTGCCAAATATGTACATCAACATGCCCTCTTGCATCAGTGGCAATCTAGTTGGCTGAGTCATTTGAGACAAATAGATAGTGATTAAGTCCCCAAAGACGTGCTCTACGGTGAACCTGCTATTGGCACAAGCCAACAAGTTGTCCACAACTGCGATACAAAGATGTCTAAAAATTGACCAGGATCAGAGTGGATGTATTGTCCTTTCTGTTGACAGGTGGACCTGGAGATAACAAACAGTTAAGACGGGTGTGGAAGAGGCAAAGACACAAGAAATGAGCAAATAGCAGAACAGAGAGCCCAGCGGGAAAACAAAACATCCATTGACGTCTTGCCAATACTATTCACATGTGGTGGCTGCAGAACAGACATTGCGAGTCGGCCTCAACCGCACAACGAACAATGTTCAAACCAGAAGTGACAGACACCCCGGACGCAGTCCATTGTCTCCCGAGACAGATGGATGCCTAACTACTGCTAGCTGTGGGCTACAGTAATATTTGAGAATTGATTTTCACCTTGAGGGAGGATCAATTGAGTGTTTGATGACTAATTTTTAGTGAATGTCAAGGTGCTAGTTATTGATAACAGTGACAAAAAAACCCATGACGTTTACTAACTCTACCTGCTGAAAGAAGGTCAATTCAAGGTCAGTATGTATATTGCCTAGGGATTTTTTCAGAACGTCCCCTGCCCCCTATTGACCCTGGAATTATGGTCAGTTTTTGCACCCTTCCTAGGAGATTACATGTCATTATTAGTCATTATTACATATCATTACATGATGATCCAGGCGTCATGAGAGTGGGGCAAACTTGTTGGATGAGCTGGATAAATGTTAAAATCATGGCTTCTCCAATAGATGAATGTATGGACTTCAGCAATGGAACCAGCAACAGTGGGAATTAGCATCTGCTTGAGCAGAGGTGGGGGGGGGGGGGGGGGGGGGGTTGCCATGGAAGAAAAAGATTTAAAATCATAATCAGGAATGTGAGTTCTTGAGTAAGAAAGGACAGCACACCAGTGTACACTACATGAATAAATTTTATTTCTTTGTTGGTAGCTATTTCTAAATAGTAAGAGAATATGTACACTGAGTGACAGGAGAAATTGTACATTTAACATCCGCTTCCATATAGATGACTGAAGCACGATAGTAAATGTAGCTCACGCTGCCTTTAAGCCACCTTGGCGAGTTTATAAACTAGAAACAGCAGATAAGACACTTTCTGCAAATATATAATCTCAGTTGAGTCATATATATACACATTGTGCAATAAATAATTATAAAAACATAGGCTTTAAGAATATAAAATCAAAGGGTCAAACACCTAATTTGTACAAAACTTTGGATATAGCAACTTGCAATACAGGTTCAACTGGAGCTAGTAATTCCAGGCTACAAGGTAGAAAAATGCTATGATAAATACTGCAGACTTTTAATTAATTTTTAGAGCACAGGATGTCAACGCCCATTGCTTGAAGTAACTACTCACTCATTCTGGGAAAGGTTTCCATGGGGCTCTACAATGAATTCCCACCTTGTTTCTTTATCTTATCCCATCTTTTTTCTTTCACAGAAAGAAGGCACATTGTATGTAAGTAAAATTACTATTAAGTGGGTGGTGGATCACGGTCCCTGTGAAGGAGAAAGTCATGTCCACACCAGCTGGATATGGCCAACAGATTCACTCAGATCAAACCTCAACGTTCAATCATTTTGATAAAGGTCTGATTGGGAGGTGAGAACACAGGTAGTATTAATACTTATATCAGGTGTGATACAGTCACCATCCTAAAGAACTAGGAAGTTTTGTTATGAGCATCTTGTCTGATACCTTTTGACTTGGGGATGGAATAATTGTGGAGCTGGAGGACTAAGCTGTTAATACAATGTTAATGGCCTCAGCTTGTATCTGCAACCAACTGAAGCCCTGTTGGATATTGCAGACGGCAAAGGATTCTGGGGGCTGTAGTCTTTACTCTCGGGATTTAAATTCATGAATTGCACAAGTTACTTATGGTTGAAAGTATTAAATCATAAACTAGTTTGGGGCTGGCTTAAAAACGCAGTGTCCTCAGGATTGCAAGTTTTGAAACCAATCGTTCAAACACTTGTCATTCCGGGGCAGTTTGTTTCAATTTAGATCATTAGGTAGACAAATGATAATTTGAAAATTCCAGATGTAAAATCTCTTCTGTGACAGTCAGGTGACTTTTCTACAAATGTCTTTGCTGCAGAAATGCAAAGTCTAACATATCAAACAGCATTCCTTTACATTCTCCCCAGAGTTTCCATAAAATCCTGATGACACTCCGTAAGTTTATTGTGTATTTGTTTACATGAATGTGTGTGTCATTTATAAATGCTGGTGGTTTCTTCCTCTCCTTCGTCTCTGTCCCAGTGGCCAGCCTGAATCCCAGGGAAGATCAGATTCCAATAGAATTTCCATTTGTTTGTCAGTTCTGGGATGGGAAACATAAAACAACCCAGTCCACCTTGAGATCTGCCCAAATACTAAACCGTGCTGGGGAATCACGTCTCTCCCCTTCCAACGAGCAGGTTGCCGTTTTGAAGGTCCAGTGACAGCGTTACATAATTGTTGCAACTATGGAGAAGGCCACATCACTGAATCTGTTAACAACGCACAGTGCAACAGCCACAAGGAAATGTGGAAGGGTGGGAGACACAAAACAAAAAATGATTGTACCGGAGGACAGCTTGGGATATTAGGTAAATTTAAAAATCCCTGGAAAGGCTCTCTCCATTTTCTCATCCATCACAATAAATGACAATCGGCAATTTCAAGTTGAGAGCAAGTAGTCCCAACAGACCAGTTTTTGGATCAAATAATAATTTGACTTCTCTATTTTCTACTATGAGCTTTTTGGTTCAAAGTAAGTTTCGCTTTATGCTAGAAAGCCCTACTTGCTCGAAAAGACTACATTCCCCAGAATTCATTTCTGCAATATATATGCACAGTAAAGTGCACAACTTTTGTTTTGTCCCCAACAATGACTGGAAGGTTCCAGATTGTGTGACGTTATTTGCGTGTGTGTGTATCCTGTTATTTGCATGTATGTACATCGTACACTCGAATGCACTCCTGGCAACTGACATAGCAGCACCAGTGGAATATGCAGTGACATTTTTCCTTGCGTTTCTCCGTCCTGGTGTTATGTCCACGACCACAGCAGAGTAAGTCACAGCCGTCGATTCCGTGAGAAGTGACGTTGCAAATCCTGTCCCTGGTCCCAAAGGAGCCCGTCTCCGCGTTTGGTTCGCAAAAGTTTGGCGAATTTTCATAGTACACAAGATCACGCTCGGTCGGGGGCTTGAAGAGCTCGTATTTAGCACGGAGAGTCTCCACCCAACCCCGGGACTCTCTGTGCTTCTCCACCACCATCTCGGATGCGCTGTCGTATTTGTCCTTCAGATAGTCCCCGATGACCCGGAAATCAGGTTGTGCCCACCAGCATGTCTTCACCTCACAGCTCCCGGACAAACCATGACACTTGCATTTCAGGTGCATGTGATCCAGTATTGACTGCAACAGTAATCAAGAAAAACAATTAGTGAACATTAGTTTTCTGTTATATCTATACACTTCTTGCATAAAGAAGTTCTTTAATATCAACTTACCAGATATATTACATAAGAACTAAGAGCAGGAGTAGGCCATCTGGTCCCTCGAGCCTGCTCCGCCATTCAATGAGATCATGGCTGATCTTTTGTGGACTCAGCTCCACTTTCCAGCCCGAACACCATAACCCTTAATCCCTTTACTCTTCAAAAAATTATCTATCTTTATCTTAAAAACATTTAATGAAGGAGCCTCAACAGCTTCACTGGGCGAGGAATTCCATAGATTCACAACCCTTTGGGTGAAGAAGTTCCTCCTAAACTCAGTCCTAAATCTACTTCCCCTTATTTTGAGGCTATGCCCCCTAGTTCTGCTTTCACCCACCAGTGGAAAAAAACCTGCCCGCATCTATCCTATCTATTCCCTCCATAATTTTATATGTTTCTGTAAGATCCCCCCCCCCCCCGCATCCTTCTAAATTCCAGAGTACAGTCCCAGTCTAAACAACCTCTCCTCGTAATCCAACCCCTTCAGCTCTGGGATTAACCTAGTGAATCTCCTTTGCACACCCTCCAGCGCCAATACGTCCTTTCTCAGGTAAGGAGACCAAAACTGAACACAATTCTCCAGGTGTGGCCTCACTAACACCTTATACAGTTGCTGCATAACCTCCCTAGTTTTAAACTCCATCCCTCCAGCAATGAAGGACAAAACTCCATTTGCCTTCTTAATCACCTGTTGCACCTGTAAACCAACTTTTTGTGATTCAGGCACTAGCACACAGCACACCCAGGTCTCTCTGCACAGCAGCATGTTTTAATATTTTATCATTTAAATAATAATCCCTTTTGCTGTTATTCCTACCAAAATGGATATCCTCACATTTGTCAACATTGTATTCCATCTGCCAGACCCTAGCACATTCACTTAACCTATCCAAATCCCTCTGCAGACTTCCGGTATCCTCTGCACTTTTTGCTTTACCACTCATCTTAGTGTCGTCTGCAAACTTGGACACATTGCACTTGGTCCCCAACTCCAAATCATCAATGTAAATTGTGAACAATTGTGGTCCCAACACTGATCCCTGAGAGACATCACTAGCTAGAAACACCCATTAATCCCCACTCTTTGCTTTCTATTAATTAACCAAGCCTCTATCCATGCTACTACTTTACCCTTAATGCCATGCATCTTTATCTTATTCAGCAACCTTTTGTGTGGCACCTTGTCAAAAGCTTTCTGGAAATCCAGATATACCACATCCATTGGCTCCCTGTTATCTACTGCACTGGTAATGTCCTCAAAACATTCTACTAAATTAGTTAGGCACGACCTGCCCTTTATGAACCCATGCTGCGTCTGCCCAAGGGACAATTTCCATCCAAATGCCTCACTATTTCTTCCTTGATGATAGATTCCAGCATCTTCCATTACATCTATTAACATTTCCTGTGTTCAAAACTTTACTTCTTGATAAGTTCTAATCATGCTTTTGAATCAACATTTTCCAGTCTAAGTTCATTTTTTCACATTGATAATGGCACCTACTCTATTTAAACTTTTTACACTGTAATTCCATCCTCCCACCACTGCTAGCACTGTAATGTCTCAAAGATACAGCCCCCAGCATTGAGACTCCTCTAATTCCAAAATCCCAGTAAATTCTGTTACTCAATTATAAATTGCAAATCAAAAACAAAGCATTGCATGAAATAACCACAGAATATGTGAGTTTAAAATGGGTATTTAATTATCTATTTATATCCTGGCCCAAAATCTGCTCCCAGGGGAGGTTTAAAAAAAATTAATTTATGGATTGTAGGCATCACTGAAATACATTTATATTTCCCATCCCTAATGTTCTAATCTGCAGCAGACCTATGGGATGGACCAGTTAGCCTCCTCCTCGTGAGCCTCATAGAATACGAGCTTCCCTGCTGAGGGGTGGAGGCCCATTAGCGGAGTAATGGGCTCGAGCATAAAAGCCGGCCCAGATAGGAGCTGAGCATGTGTAATCCCTGCTGGGACGAGGAGTGCACTGTGCATATAGTTCACTTTGTAACAAAATACGTTTCTTAATGCCTCTCATTTTGGATTCCTCTGTGGCCACTAAATCTAATTAACTCAGGAGGGTTGTGGACAGCTGAGGTCTTGGAGCTCTGAAGACCTTGAGACGGTACATCCGCAGTGCTGTTAGCAAGTGAGTTCCAGATTTTGATTCAATAACAATGCAGGAACAGTGACATATTTTCAATCAGGATGGAGTCTGACTTGGATGGAAACTTGCCAATAGTGGTTTTCCCATCTGTCTTCTGCCTTTGCCCTTTTAGGTGATAGAGCTTGTGAGTTTGGATGTTGAAAGAGTCTTGGTGAGTTGCTGCAATGCATCTTGTAGATATTATACACTGCTGCCAATCAGTCAGGCTGCTTTATGCAGAATGATGTTCAAATTCTTGGGGGCTGTTGGAGCTCCACTCAGCCAGGCAAGGAAAGTGTATTCCATACATTCCTGACTTGTACCTTGTAGATGGTGGACAGGCTTATGGGAGTCAGTTACTCACCACAGAATTCCCAACCTCTGACCTGCTCTTGTCGCCACAGTATTCATATGGCTAGTCCAGTTCAGTTTCTGGTCAAGGGGAACCCCAAGATGTTGATGGTGGAGGATTCAACAATGTGAATTCTCTCTTGTTGGAGATGGCCATTGTCCTGCATGATTGTTCCTTGCTATTGTTAAGGCCAAGAATGAATGTTGTTGAGGTTCTACTGCGTACAGGCATGAACTGCTTCAATGTTTGCAAATGGTGCTGAACGTTATGCAATCATCAGTTACCATCCCTATTTCGGACCTTATTGTGGAGGGAAGGTTATTGATAAAGCAGCTGAAGATGTTTAGGCCTAGGACACTACCCTGAGGAACTCCTGCAGCGATGTTTTAGGCTGAGCTGATTGGCTTTGCACTAGGTACAACACCAATCAGTGGAAGGTTTTTCCCCTCGATTCCCTTTCACTTATTTATGCTCCTTGAAGTTGCGTTCAGTCAGATGCTGCCTTGATATCATGTGCACTAGCCCTCACCTCACCCTCAGCTCCAATGTCCATGTTTGGACTAAAGCTGCAATGAGGTTTGAAGCGGAAGCCACTCTGCATGTCAGTGTTCAGATTGTTGCTGAGTAAATGCTGTTTGATAATACTGTCGATAGGCCTCCCATTCCTTTCGCTGATCATTCAAAGCTGACTGATGGGGCGATAATTGGCCAGATTGGATGTGAACAGAAAATACCTGGGAAATTTCCTAGATAGATGCCAGTGCTGTAGCTGTACTGGAACAGCTGGACAATGGATGTGGCTAGTTCTGCAGCACAAGTCTTCAGTACTACAGCTGGGATATTATCACCTGGAGTGACAGGGCTTGGCTGAAGACTGGCATCTGTGATGCTGGGGTCCTCAGTGGGGGACAGAGATCAATAGGAACACAAGAAATAGGAGCAACAGTGGACCATATGGCCCATCAAACTTCCTCCACCATTCAATACAATCCTGGCTGATCTTAGGTCCTGGCTGATCTTAGGCTTCAATTCCATTTTTCCACCCAGCCCCATATCCCTGAATTCCCCAAGAGACCAAAAGTCTGTCTATCCCAGTGTCAAATGTATCAACGCAGGAGCAGCCACAATCCTCTGGGGTAGAGAATTCCAAAGGTTCACAACCCTTTGAGTGAAATAATTTCTTCACATCTCAGTCCCCTTATCCTTAGAATGGCCTCTGTGTTCTAGATACCTCAACCAGGCGAAACAATCGCTCAGCACCCACCCTGTCAAGCACCTTCATAATCTTGAACGTTGCAATGAGACCATGAGGGCGAGTTTCCGGCCATGTTGCACCTGCCGCAAAGCCCTCTATGTTAGGAAAATTCCAAGAGAGGCCTGAAGCGGGATTTGCACCAGGCGCAAAATAATTCGGAATGTTCCCAGGCCCACCCAGCAGTCATAAACTGGTTCATGCCCAGCGAGGGGGCGAACCGAATTACCAAGAGCCTTTGGCTTTGATCTTTAAGTCATCTTTGTCTACAGGAATAGTGCCAGAAGACTGGAGGATAGCAAATGTTGTCCCCTTGTTCAAGAAGGGGAGTAGAGATAACCCCGGTAACTATAGACCAGTGAGCCTTACTTCTGTTGTGGGCAAAATCTTGGAAAGGTTTATAAAAGATAGGATGTATAATCATCTGGAAAGGAATAATTTGATTAGAGATAGTCAACACGGTTTTGTGAAGGGTAGGTCGTGCCTCACAAACCTTATTGCGTTCTTTGAGAAGGTAACCAAACAGGTGGATGAGGGTAAAGCAGTTGATGTGGTGTATATGGATTTCAGTAAAGCGTTTGATAAGGTTCCCCACGGTAGGCTACTGCAGAAAATACGGAGGCATGGGATTCAGGGTGATTTAGCAGTTTGGATCAGAAATTGGCTAGCTGGAAGAAGACAAAGGGTGGTGGTTGATGGGAAATATTCAGACTGGAGTGCAGTTACTAGAGGTGTACCACAAGGATCTGTTTTGGGGCCACTGCTGTTTGTCATTTTTATAAATGACCTGGAGGAGGGCGTAGAAGGATGGGTGAGTAAATTTGCAGATGACACTAAAGTCGGTGGAGTTGTGGACAGTGCGGAAGGATGTTACAAGTTACAGAGGGACATAGATAAGCTGCAGCGCTGGGCTGAGAGATGGCAAATGGAGTTTAACGCAGAAAAGTGTGAGGTGATTCATTTTGGAAGGAATAACAGGAAGACAGAGTACTGGGCTAATGGTAAGATTCTTGGCAGTGTGGATGAGCAGAGAGATCTCGGTGTCCATGTACATAGATCCCTGAAAGTTGCCACCCAGGTTGAGAGGGTTGTTAAGAAGGAGTACGGTGATTTAGCTTTTATTGGTAGAGGTATTGCGTTTCGGAGCCATGAGGTCATGTTGCAGATGTACAAAACTCTGGTGCGGCCACATTTGGAGTATTGCGTGCAATTCTGGTCGCCGCATTATAGGAAGGACGTGGAAGCATTGGAAAGGGTGCAGAGGAGATTTACCAGTATGTTACCTGGTATGGAGGGAAGATCTTATGAGGAAAGGCTGAGGGACTTGAGGCTGTTTTAGTTAGAGAGAAGAAAGTTAAGAGGTGACTTAATTGAGGCATACAAGATGATCAGAGGATTGGATAGGGTGGACAGTGAGAGCCTTTTTCCTCGGATGGTGATGTCTAGCACGAGGGGACATAGCTTTAAATTGAGGGGAGATAGATATAAGACAGATGTCAGAGGTAGGTTCTTTACTCAGAGAGTAGTAAGGTCGTGGAATGCCCTGCCTGCAACAGTAGTGGACTCGCCAACACTATGGGAATTCAAATGGTCATTGGATAGACATATGGACGATAAGGGAATAGTGTAGATGGGCTTTAGAGTGGTTTCACAGGTCGGCGCAACATCGACGGCCGAAGGGCCTGTCCTGCGCTGTAATGTTCTATGTTCTATGTTCAATCATTTGGATTTATTTTAATATTTAAAATCAGCTTGACCTGAATTTTCCGGGAATGTTCAATGTTCCAACCTGCCGGCGTGATGACACTCCAGCAGGAATCACTATTGGTTTCCACAAAAAGAGACCAGATGTGGTGACCACGCCAGTGGAGCATCTTGAAGGCCATTGTCGCCCATGGATGGTCAGGGACCCCGGTGCCCTTGCAGTGCCAATCTGGTAGTGCCAACATGGCGATGGGGCATGAAGGGGCAGGGCCTGAATGGGGTGGGGCTAAAGGGGTGACGCATGTAGGGCCCCAATGCCAGTGACCTATGTTCGGGGGATTCATGCCAGTGATCCTTATTCATTGTTGGGGTTGGGGGTGGGGTGTGGGGGGTGCATGCCATCATGTTTAGGCTCCGGCCCTCACAATGATGGCGCAAAACACATCCCTTTCAAAAAAATGGCAAACTGTGGGAAGCTCTCGTCAGGAAAGCTGCCTGTGCCTGCCTGTGTCTCTGGAGAGAAACACATCAGTTTTCTGAATGAACCTGACATTTTTTGGTCGATTTTGCCCCACATCGCATTCTTCTAAACTCCAGAGAAAATAAACCCAATTTATTCCATCTCTCAGTTACCTCTCTCATCATAGGGACCAATCTAGTGAACCTTTGCCATACTCTAATGTAAATATATCTTCCTTAAATATGGAGATGAAAATTGCACACAGTATTTTATGTGTCATCTCACCAAAGCCTGTACAATTGTAGCAAGACTTCTTTATTCTAAATACTGCAATCCCCTTACAATATAGGCCAAGATTGCTTTCTGAATTACTTGCTGCACAAGCATGCTTGCGTTTTGTGTTTCGTACACATGTTCACCCTGGAATCTCTGAACATCAACATTTACAAGTTTCACAATTTAAAGATATTCTGCTTTTCTGTTCTTACAACCAAAGTAAATAACCTCACATTTCTTCACATTATAATCCATCTTCCATCTTGTTTTATTTAAGTCATGAATGGATCTTTCTTGCTGTGTTTTTAATTTTCAAAGCAATGTAATTTTGTTGAACATTTTGAATTGTTTCTTCTGATGTTTCCCACTGTGTAATACATTTTTGTCTATTTATCCAATCAGCCCTAGCCAGCTCTCCCCTCATACCAATGTAACTGGCTTGGTCACCTTGTAAACATTTCTCTGCAATAATGAGCAGATCTAAACCATTTATCTCTATTGATGCCATTCGCCCATCTATCCTATTGCGAATGCTCAGTGCATTCAAATAAAGTTACTTCATTTTTTTAATGACTATTCCCTATGTGGCCCTTTCTCTCTGCTGGACTGTTACCGTTCAACTCTCCATTCCTTGCATCTTGTCTTTACCAACATCATTATACTTTTCTGGTCCCGCAAAGTTTTATCTTTGTATTTATAACTCTCCCTTCAACTGAACGCACTCCCCCTCTGTCAGTTTAATGCTATTATTGCCTATTTTGACCTTATTTGCTGGTGCGCTGTTGTGTCTGTCGCTCCGTCACAGTCTATCATCACCCGCAATGCAACCCTACACTATTGCCTTATCCTTTCGCTTTAACGTTCCAAATCTCCTCTCACGTAACCCTCCCCCAACATCCCCTCACAGGCCCCGCCCCCACCCACCCACCCACAGGGCACCTCTTTACAGCCCTAGTTATAAAACTGACCAGGACTCTGGCACCAGTCGAGTTCAGGGAAGGCCATCCCAACGGTACAGCTCCTTATTTCCCCATCACTGGTGCCAGTGTCCCATGGATCTAAACCATTTCTCCCACACCAATGTTTGAGCCACAAATTCAATTCACTGATGTTATTTACCCTATGACAATTTTCTCGTGGCTCAAGTAGTAGAACATAGAACATAGAAAAATACAGCGCAGAACAGACCCTTCGGCCCACAATGTTGTGCCGAACCTTTGTCCTAGATTAATCATAGATTATCATTGAATTTACAGTGCAGAAAGAGGCCATTTGGTCCATTGAGTCTGCACCGGCTCTTGGAAAGAGCACCCTACCAAAGATTATTACATATGTTTTTTCTGTTTTAATTCAACGCCTTGCTGCTCAAATTCCCTCAATGGAATCTCCTTCTTAATCCTACTACCTATGTTCATTCTTATCCACATGCACCATGGCAACAGGATTCTTCTTCTTCCAGTCCATTTCTCTCCTGCCTTAAAGAGATGTCCTTATCTCTGGCACTGGGCAGGCAACACAGCCTTCAGGACTCATTCCCCCCAGTTGCAGAGAACAATATGTATCCCTGTACCACATTCCCTTTTATTCCGTCCCCCCCCCCCACCCCCGTCCCCCTCCACCCCCCCTCCCTCCGCACCACATTACCATGGTCAGATTGCTCATCTATCTTTCAGTCCCTGCTCTCATCCACACAAACTGCAAGAACCTCAAACCTGTTGGACAATTGCAGGGGCTGGTGCTCCTCCAATGCTGCCTTCTGGGTCCCCACTCCTACTTCACATACACACCTTCCTATCCCTGACCACGGACTAAATCAGACGTACCTAATCTAATGAGTGTGACTGCCTTCTGGAGCAAAATATCCTGTTAGCTTTCTTCCTCCCTGACGCATCACAGTATCTGAAGCTCAGACTCCAGTTCATCAATTCTAAGACAAAGTCCCTCGAGCTACAGACACTGTAGATGTGTTGTGGGGCTTATGAAGGTACCCACCAGAACCCACATACGACAGCTGCAATACAGCAACTGCCTGCCATCTTGATGTGTTTTATTTAACTAATTCGTTTTCAAGTTCAGAAATATCACTCAACCATTATCTGTAGTTATATTAAGTCGTTAAACTAGTTATGCACTAAATTTAACAAAATACTTATATCTCCCCAGTATTGATTTAACTACAGTCTTAGTTTAGAGGAATAAAACCTTAAAGCTCATTAATCAACGATCTGCCCTTCTAATTAACGCCTTCACTCATCAGCTACTGGAGGCTGAAAGAAGGTGTAAAACGCAGCACTTCATTCCCCTCTGTACCAAATTCCCAAGTTAGCACCCGCTCCTCGTTGCACACAGGCCTCCTCGTTGCCACTCTGTGCTCCCACTCAGGACTTTTAGCTGAAGATTATTGCAAACGCTTTAAACCTTGTCTCTGCCATTGCCTGCTGGGCTCTGTCATTACTGAGGGTGTGGGAGATCCATGAGGAGTCGCCTCGTCCTCCAGTTTGTTTATGCACAACCATTCAGACTGGGTGTTAAGGGGCTGCAGATCTTTATTATTTAAATGTTTTCTTTTGGCAACATGCCAAATGTGCTAACTATACATTCATCACTTCAGCTATTACCCTGATCCATGAACTCTAACCTGCGCTGCTAAAAGGACCTATGTCATCCTTAAATACCTGTTTCCTTCTGACATAAGATATGTACCAAAGACTTTAGTTTGACATTAAGCTAACTGTATCCAACAACCTGATCTGTGGGTCACAATCCAAACTACTAACTTGCTTAAAGGCCATTGAATGATACAATGCAGATAGCTTTGCATCTTGACTTAAAGTCTTCCTTTACTTTCTTTTGCTGAAAGATCACAGGCAGAAGACAAATGAGCCCCAGTGTTGTCTTCTGACCTCAATAGTGCAACTTCACAGCGGGACAAACAGGGGGCACAAGAGGAACACTCTGCAATGCTGGTCTGCGTGGCAGTCGAACCAACAGTTCGTCTGGCACTGCCAACCCTCACTCAGCCACAACTCGGGTTGCCAACTCTGGCTGGACATATTCCAGGAGATGTCATCACATGCCCTTCCACCTTTTAGCTGTCATTTCCCCAGACTTCTACCATTGGTCACCTGCCATGTCAATCGTCACAGAGCCCCGCCTTCCCACGGCTTTTCAATGTGTCTAGGCTTCGGATTTTGGAAATCTGGGCACCCTATGATTTCCAGATGTTTGATGTTATTTTATAGCTAGAAAACTAAAACATTCTACAAAAATACAATTTTTAAAAAATTACCAATGATTTTTCTCCTGGCGATGCATCTTTATGTCCTAGAGACCCCAGCCCAATCCTGAAGGGTTGGTAACCCTAGCCACACCAGATAAATTTAAGAGATTTTTTTTTTAAATTTAAAGTACCCAATTAATTTTTTTTTCCAAATAAGGGGCAATTTAGCATGGCCAATCCACCTCGCCTGCACATCTTTGGGTCATGGGGGCAAAACCCACACAAACACAGGGAGAATGTGCAAACTCAACACGGACAGTGACCCAGAACCGGGATCGAACCTGGGATAGCAGTGCTATCCACTGCGTTACCGTGCTACCCTGTAAGAGTTTCTTAATCCAGCATCGACTAAAGGCCTTATTGCTTGAGACCAACATGCATAACATTTTCATGTGCGCAGCTGCATGCACGGATCCTGGGAAAGACTAACAATACTTGAGAATGAAACATTCTCCATAGAACCACACAGAAATAGAACCATGGAATTCCTACAGTGCAGAAGGAGGCCATTCGGCCCATCGAGTCTGCACCCACCCTCCGAAAGAGCATCCTATCTAAACCCACTCCCCCAAACACCCCCACCTGCCTGCAACCCCACCCAACTTACTGTGGGGCAACAAAATTGCCCCAGACACTAAGGGGCAATTTTAGCGTGGCCAATCCACCTAACCTGCACATCTTTGGATTGTGGGAGGAAACCGGAGCACCTGGAACAAGAATATCTTTGGCATAACATGGTTTCGTTGAACAGGAATGAACTACATTAACTGAATGTGAATTCTATAGAAATGTTCCTCTGCATTTCTGCAATTCTTCTGGACAATGTGTAACGACCACTTTCCTTGCGTTGTTTCCATACCACACATGTCACATTTTCCACTGTCCACATTTTCCACTGTCACATTTTGGCCGAGTTCATGACCACCCAAGAAGCCACCAGTATCAGACTATCATGGGTCAAAGAAAGCAATTGAAGTGGAAAGAAAACAGTACTCAGAAAAAAACAGAGATCAAATATTCCATATGGTGTATATAACAGACAACCAGTGAATTATTTGAGGAAAGAGCGAGCAATGTTTGATTGGATAGCTCTTTCATCGGGTCTACACAGGCACAATAGGTCAAGTAGTCTCTTCTACTTTAAGGTTCTTTGTGACCTCCCACTGGATACTGATATGGACTCAAACGTCTGACAGTGACATTGCAACAGGCACACATACAAGCCCCAATCGAACAATCCAAATGAATTTGTTTCATGGTGACATGTCAGTTAATGTTGCAAAGAATGGATTCAATGAGCTGAATGGCCTTTCCCTATTCCATTCTTGGATCACTGAATCACTTGTTTCTGTTCCGAAGCTGACAAAGAGTTTGCCAACCTGAAGTGTTCAGGTTCATCAGGATACCATCAATAATGGACAAAATGCACGTGATAGCAAAACAAAGCAAGAGAATAAAAACACTGGAAATGCAAATAGCAGAAAATTAACCTATTTTGATATAAATTGGCCTTTCCTTGGATTGCTACATTGCCGTGGTGGAGAGACTTAAACGATCTGTTGTTCCCAAGAGAAATGCCGTCAGGAGACCTAAGCTCCTGGTAAGGCTACCCTTGACTGTAAGGTCAGAGGGGGGGGAACCTGATAAAGCGCAATCCAAAACAAGTCCTCAACGGCAGATCAGGTGGCAGATACTCTGTGGTATCAAAGGTTGCGGTGGCAGATGAAGCCTGCAGCAGTAGGGAGACTCTCAGTTGTTGAGATACCCTCACCACTGGAACTGGACCTACCCCTTGTCAAGGACCGTGAGCCTGTGATATGCAGCGGCATACCACGTTAAAAGGTGTCCTGCACCACGCGTCTACCCGGAGGAAACCAATATGAAAGGACAAAATTCCTTGAGGACAACTGATGGCAAGAGGAGTGCCAGAGAAGGAGCCTGAGATCTAGAGTCCACTCCCGGAAACATCTGCCAAGTGTGCGGTCGAACAGGGCTCTAGGATTGGGCTCATCAGCCGTATAAGAACCTACAGAACCCATGACCAATAGCGCAGGGTTTCTTAGCTGGACAAGCATAATCATTAGCGAGTGGTCACCGAAGAAGGAGATAGGAAATATTTGATTTTCAGAAAAGATGTTGATTGGAAATATTTGATTTTTAGAAACAATGTAGTAATAAAGTACTTGTAGTAGCTTTAAATTTGGTTTTGATCAACATATAATGTGCACCTTTGTACAAGAATCTTGCTTAATGTAACCTTAGGAGATGCAGAATGTTGCTTATAATTAAATTTCCACAAAATGGATCACAGTTGGTACCTGCAATTAGAGATTAGCTTTGGATCAATGGTAGATTCTCATTTGAGTAAGTGTATTGTGAGTTCAAATCATATTCCAAGACTTGAGTGCAGAACCTCACTTGGCATTCCAGTGCCGCGTTGTACTGAGGGAGTGCTGCAGTGTACTGAGGGAGTGCTGCAGTGTACTGAGGGAGTGCTGCAGAGTACTGAGGGAGTGCTGCAGTGTACTGAGGGAGTGCTGCAGTGTACTGAGGGAGTGCCGCGTTGTACTGAGAGAGTGCTGCAGTGTACTGAGGGAGTGCTGCAGTGTACTGAGGGAGTGCCCTACTGTACTGAGAGAGTGCCACGTTGTACTGAGGGAGTGCCGCAGTGTACTGAGGGGGTGCCGCGTTGTACTGAGGGAGTGCTGCAGAGTACTGAGGGAGTGCTGCAGTGTACTGAGGGAGTGCTGCAGTGTACTGAGGGAATGCCGCAGTGTACTGAGGGAGTGCCGCAGTGTTCTGAGGGAGTGCTGCAGTGTACTGAGGGAGTGCCGTGTTGTACTAAGGGAATGCCGCAGTGTACTGAGGGAGTGCCGCAGTGTTCTGAGGGAGTGCTGCAGTGTACTGAGGGAGTGCCGTGTTGTACTAAGGGAGTGCTGCAGTGTACTGAGGGAGTGCTGCAGTGTACTGAGGGAGTGCTCCAGTGTGCTGAGGGAGTGCTCCAGTGTGCTGAGGGAGTGCTGCAGTGTACTGAGGGAGTGCCGCAGTGTACTGAGGGAGTGCCGTGCTGTACTGAGGGAGTGCTGCAGTGGACTGAGGGAGTGCTGCAGTGTACTGAGGGAGTGCTGCAGTGTACTGAGGGAGTGCCCTACTGGACTGAGGGAGTGCTGCAGTGTACTGAGGGAGTGCCGTAGTGTACTGAGGGAGTGCTGCAGTGTACTGAAGGAGTGCCGCAGGGTACTGAGGGAGTGCCGCAGTGTTCTGATGGAGTGCTGCAGTGTACTGAGGGAGTGCCGTGTTGTACTGAGGGAGCGCTGCAGTGTACTGAGGGAGTGCCGTGTTGTACTGAGGGAGTGCTGCAGTGTACTGAGGGAGTGCCGCAGTGTACTGAGGGAGTGCCGCAGTGTACTCAGGGAGTGCTGCAGTGTACTGAGGGAGTGCTGCAGTGTATTGAGGGAGTGGTGCAGTGTACTGAGGGAGTGCTGCAGTGTACTGAGGGAGTGCTGCAGTGTAGTGAGGGAGTGCTGCAGTGTACTGAGGGAGTGCCGCGTTGTAATGAGGGTGTGCTGCAGTGTACTGAGGGAGTGCTGCAGTGTACTGAGGGAGTGCTGCAGTGTACTAAGGGAGTGGTGCAGTGTACTGAGGGAGTGCTGCAGTGTACTGAGGGAATGCTGCAGTGTACTGAGGGAGTGCTCCAGTGTACTGAGGGAGTGCTGCAGTGCACTGAGGGAGTGCTGCAGTGTACTGAGGGAGTGCTGCAGTGTATTGAGGGAGTGCTGCAGTGTACTGAGGGAGTGGTGCAGTGTACTGAGGGAGTGCTGCAGTGTACTGAGGGAGTGCTGCAGTGTACTGAGGGAATGCTGCAGTGTACTGAGGGAGTGCTCCAGTGTACTGAGGGAGTGCTGCAGTGTACTGAGGGAGTGCTGCAGTGTACTGAGGGAGTGCCGCCTTGTACTGAGGGAGTGCTGCAGTGTATTGAGGGAGTGCTGCAGTGTACTGAGGGAGTGGTGCAGTGTACTGAGGGAGTGCTGCAGTGTACTGAGGGAGTGCTGCAGTGTACTGAGGGAGTGCTCCAGTGTACTGAGGGAGTGCTGCAGTGTACTGAGGGAGTGCCGCAGTGTACTGAGGGAGTGCCGCCTTGTACTGAGGGAGTGCCGCCTTGTACTGAGGGAGTGCTGCAGTGTACTGAGGGAGTGCTTCAGTGTACTGAGGGAGTGCTGCAGTGTACTGAGGGAGTGCCGCAGTGTACTGAGGAAGTGCCGCGTTGTACTGAGGGAGTGCAGCAGTGTACTGAGGGAGTGCCGCAGTGTACTGAGGGAGTGCTGCAGTGTACTGAGGGAGTGCCGCAGTGTACTGAGGGAGTGCCGTACTGAACTGAGGGAGTGCAGCAGTGTACTGAGGGAGTGCTGCAGAGTACTGCGCGAGTGCTGCAGTGTACTGAAGGAGTGCTGCAGTGTACTGAGGGAGTGCTGCAGTGTACTGAGGGAGTGCTGCAGTGTACTGAGGGAGTGCGGCAGTACACTGAGGGAGTGCTGCAGTGTACTGAGGGAGTGCCCTACTGTACAGAGGGAGTACTCTACTGTACTGAGGGAGTGCTGCAGTGTACTGAGGGAGTGCTGCAGTGTACTGAGGGAGTGCCGTGTTGTACTGAGGCATTGCCGCAGTGTACTGAGGGAGTGCCGCAGTGTACTGAGGGAGTGCTGCAGTGGACTGAGGGAGTGCTGCAGTGTACTGAGGGAGTGCCCTACTGTTCTGAGGGAGTGCTGCAGAGTACTGAGGGAGTGCTGCAGAGTACTGAGGGAGTGCTGCAGTGTACTGAGGGAGTGCTGCAGAGTACTGAGGGAGTACTGCAGTGTACTGAGGGAGTGGTGCAGTGTATTGAGGGAGTGCTGCAGTGTACTGAGGGAGTGCTGCAGTGTACTGAGGGAGTGCTCCAGTGTGCTGAGGGAGTGTTGCAGTGTACTGAGGGAGTGCCGCAGTGTACTGAGGGAGTGCCCTACTGTACTGAGGGAGTGCTGCAGTGTACTGAGGGAGTGCCGCAGTGTACTGAGGGAGTGCCGCAGTGTACTGAGGGAGTGCCGCGTTGTACTGAGGGAGTGCTGCAGTGTACTGAGGATGTGCGGCGTTGTACTGAGGGAGGGCTGCAGTGTACTGAGGGGGTGCTGCAGTGTACTGAGGGAGTGCCGCGTTGTACTGAGGGAGTGCTGCAGTGTACTGAGGGAGTGCCGCAGTGTACTGAGGGAGGGCTGCAGTGTACTGAGGGAGTGCTTCAGTGTACTGAGGGAGTGCTGCAGTGTACTGAGGGAGTGCCGCAGTGTACTGAGGGAGTGCTGCAGTGTACTGAGGGAGTGCCGCAGTGTACTGGGGGAGTGCTTCAGTGTACTGAGGGAGTGCTTCATGTACTGAGGGAGTGCTGCAGTGTACTGAGGGAGTGCCGCAGTGTACTGAGGAAGTGCGGCGTTGTACTGAGGGAGGGCTGCAGTGTACTGAGGGGGTGCTGCAGTGTACTGAGGGAGTGCCGCAGTGTACTGAGGGAGTGCTTCAGTGTACTGAGGGAGTGCTGCAGTGTACTGAGGGAGTGCCGCAGTGTACTGAGGGAGTGCTGCAGTGTACTGAGGGAGTGCCGCAGTGTACTGAGGGAGTGCTTCAGTGTACTGAGGGAGTGCTTCAGTGTACTGAGGGAGTGCTGCAGTGTACTGAGGGAGTGCCGCAGTGTACTGAGGATGTGCGGCGTTGTACTGAGGGAGGGCTGCAGTGTACTGAGGGGGTGCTGCAGTGTACTGAGGGAGTGCCGCGTTGTACTGAGGGAGTGCTGCAGTGTACTGAGGGAGTGCCGCAGTGTACTGAGGGAGGGCTGCAGTGTACTGAGGGAGTGCTTCAGTGTACTGAGGGAGTGCTGCAGTGTACTGAGGGAGTGCCGCAGTGTACTGAGGGAGTGCTGCAGTGTACTGAGGGAGTGCCGCAGTGTACTGGGGGAGTGCTTCAGTGTACTGAGGGAGTGCTTCAGTGTACTGAGGGAGTGCTGCAGTGTACTGAGGGAGTGCCGCAGTGTACTGAGGAAGTGCGGCGTTGTACTGAGGGAGGGCTGCAGTGTACTGAGGGGGTGCTGCAGTGTACTGAGGGAGTGCCGCGTTGTACTGAGGGAGTGCTGCAGTGTACTGAGGGAGTGCCACAGTGTACTGAGGGAGTGCCGCCTTGTACTGAGGGAGTGCTGCAGTGTACTGAAGGAGTGCTGCAGTGTACTGAGGGAGTGCCGCAGTGTACTGAGGAAGTGCCGCGTTGTACTGAGGGAGTGCTGCAGTGTACTGAGGGGGTGCTGCAGTGCACTGAGGGAGTGCCCTACTGTTCTGAGGGAGTGCTGCAGTGTACTGAGGGAGTGCTGCAGTGTACTGAGGGAGTGCTGCAGAGTACTGAGGGAGTGCTGCATTGTACTGAGGGAGTGCCGCAGTGTACTGAGGGAGTGTCGCAGTGTGCTGAGGGAGTGCTGCAGTGTACTTAGGGAGTGTTCCAGTGTACTGAGGGAGTGTTTCAGTGTACTGAGGGAGTGTTTCAGTGTACTGAGGGAGTGTTTCAGTGTACTGAGGGAGTGCTGCAGTGTACTGAGGGAGTGTTTCAGTGTACTGAGGGAGTGTTTCAGTGTACTGAGGGAGTGTTTCAGTGTGCTGAGGGAGTGCTGCAGTGTACTTAGGGAGTGTTCCAGTGTACTGAGGGAGTGCTGCAGTGTACTGAGGGAGTGTTTCAGTGTACTGAGGGAGTGTTTCAGTGTACTGAGGGAGTGTTTCAGTGTACTGAGGGAGTGCCGCAGTGTATTGAGGGAGTGCTGCAGTGTACTGAGGGAGGGCTGCAGTGTACTGAGGGAGAGCTTCAGTGTACTGAGGGAGTGTTTCAGTGTACTGAGGGAGTGCTGCAGTGTATTGAGGGAGTGCTGCAGTGTACTGAGGGAGTGCTGCAGTGTACTGAGGGAGTGCTGCAGTGCACTGAGGGAGTGCTGCAGTGTACGGAGGGAGTGCTGCAGTGTACGGAGGGAGTGCTGCAGTGTACTGAGGGAGTGCTGCAGTGTACTGAGGGAGTGCTGCAGTGTACTGAGGGAGTGCCCTACTGTACTGAGGGAGTGCTGCAGTGTACTGAGGGAGTGCCGTAGTGTACTGAGGGAGTGCTGCAGTGTACTGAGGGAGTGCCGCAGGGTACTGAGGGAGTGCCGCAGTGTTCTGACGGATGCCGCAGTGTACTGAGGGAGTGCCGTGTTGTACTGAGGGAGCGCTGCAGTGTACTGAGGGAGTGCCGTGTTGTACTGAGGGAGTGCTGCAGTGTACTCAGGGAGTGCCGCAGTGTACTCAGGGAGTGCTGCAGTGTACTCAGGGAGTGCTGCAGTGTATTGAGGGAGTGCTGCAGTGTACTCAGGGAGTGCAGCAGTGTACTGAGGGAGTGCTGCAGTGTATTGAGGGAGTGCTGCAGTGTACTGAGGGAGTGCTGCGGTGTACTGAGGGAGTGCCGCAGTGTACTGAGGGAGTGCCGCGTTGTAATGAGGGAGTGCTGCAGTGTACTGAGGGAGTGCTGCAGAGTACTGAGGGAGTGCTGCAGTGTACTGAGGGAGTGCTGCAGTGTACTGAGGGAGTGCTGCATTGTACTGAGGGAGTGCTGCAGTACACTGAGGGAGTGCTGCAGTGTACTGAGGGAGTGCCCTACTGTACAGAGGGAGTGCTGCAGTGTACTGAGGGAGTGCTGCAGTGTACTGAGGGAGTGCCGTGTTGTACTGTGGCAGTGCCGCAGTGTACTGAGGGAGTGCCGCAGTGTACTGAGGGAGTGCTGCAGTGTACTGAGGGAGTGCTGCAGTGTACTGAGGGAGTGCCGTGTTGTACTGAGGCAGTGCCGCAGTGTACTGAGGGAGTGCCGCAGTGTACTGAGGGAGTGCCGCAGTGTACTGAGGGAGTGCTGCAGTGTACTGAGGGAGTGATGCAGTGTACTGAGGGAGTGCTCTACTGTTCTGAGGGAGTGCTGCAGTGTACTGAGGGAGTGCTGCAGTATACTGAGGGAGTGCTGCAGAGCACTGAGGGAGTGCTGCATTGTACTGAGGGAGTGCTGCAGTGTACTGAGGGAGTGCTGCATTGTACTGAGGGAGTGCTGCAGTGTACTGAGGGAGTGTTCCAGTGTACGGAGGGAGTGCTGCAGTGTACTGAGGGAGTGCTGTGTTGTACTGAGGGAGGGCTGCAGTGTACTGAGGGAGTGCTGCAGTGCACTGAGGGAGTGCTGCAGTGTATTGAGGGAGTGCCGCAGTGCACTGAGGGAGTGCAGCAGTGTACTGAGGGAGTGCTGCAGTGTACTGAGGGAGGGCTGCAGTGTACTGAGGGAGTGCTTCAGTGTACTGAGGAAGTGCCGCGTTGTACTGAGGGAGGGCTGCAGTGTACTGAGGGAGTGCTTCAGTGTACTGAGGAAGTGCCGCGTTGTACTGAGGGAGGGCTGCAGTGTACTGAGGGAGTGCTGCAGTGCACTGAGGGAGTGCTGCACTGTATTGAGGGAGTGCCGCAGTGCACTGAGGGAGTGCAGCAGTGTACTGAGGGAGTGCCGCGTTGTACTGAGGGAGGGCTGCAGTGTACTGAGGGAGTGCTGCAGTGTACTGAGAGAGTGCCGCAGTGTACTGAGGAAGTGCCGCGTTGTACTGAGGGAGGGCTGCAGTGTACTGAGGGAGTGCTGCAGTGCACTGAGGGAGTGCTGCAGTGTATTGAGGGAGTGCCGCAGTGCACTGAGGGAGTGCAGCAGTGTACTGAGGGAGTGCTGCAGTGTACGGAGGGAGTGCTGCTGTGTACTGAGGGAATGCTGCAGTGTACTGAGGGAGTGCTGCAGTGTACTGAGGGAGTGCCCTACTGTACTGAGGGAGTGCTGCAGTGTACTGAGGGAGTGCTGCAGTGTACTGAGGGAGTGCCGTGTTGTACTGAGGGAGCGCTGCAGTGTACTGAGGGAGTGCCGCAGGGCACTGAGGGAGTGCCGCAGTGTTCTGAGGGAGTGCTGCAGTGTACTGAGGGAGTGCCGTGTTGTACTGAGGGAGCGCTGCAGTGTACTGAGGGAGTGCTGCAGTGTACTGAGGGAGTGCCGTGTTGTACTGAGGCAGTGCCGCAGTGTACTGAGGGAGTGCCGTATTGTACTGAGGGAGTGTTGCAGTGTACTGAGGGAGTGCCGCAGTGTACTGAGGGAGTGCCGCAGTGTACTCAGGGAGTGCTGCAGTGTACTGAGGGAGTGCTGCAGTGTATTGAGGGAGAGCTGCAGCGTACTGAGGGAGGGCTGCAGTGTACTGAGAGAGTGCTGCAGTGTACTGAGGGAGTGCTGCAGTGTACTGAGGGAGTGCTGCAGTGTACTGAGGGAGTGCCGCAGTCTACTGAGGGAGTGCCGCGTTGTAATGAGGGAGTGCTGCAGTGTACTGAGGGAGTGCTGCAGTGTACTAAGGGAGTGCTCCACTGTACTCAGGGAGTAGTGCAGTGTACTGAGGGAGTGCTGCAGTGTACTGATGGAGTGCTGCAGTGTACTGAGGGAGTGCTGCAGTGTACTGAGGTAGTGCTGCAGTGTATTGAGGTAGTGCTGCAGTGTACTGAGGGAGTGGTGCAGTGTACTGAGGGAGTGCTGCAGTGTACTGAGGGAGTGCTGCAGTGTGCTGAGGGAGTGCTCCAGTGTGCTGAGGGAGTGCTGCAGTGTACTGACGGAGTGCCCTACTGTACTGAGGGAGTGCTGCAGTGTACTGAGGGAGTGCCGTAGTGTACTGAGGGAGTGCTGCAGTGTACTGAGGGAGTGCCGCAGGGTACTGAGGGAGTGCCGCAGTGTACTGAGGGAGTGCCGCGTTGTACTGAGGGAGTGCTGCAGTGTACTGAGGGAGAGCCGCAGTGTACTGAGGGAGTGCCGCAGGGTACTGAGGGAGTGCCGCGTTGTACTGAGGGAGTACTGCAGTGTACTGAGGGAGTGCCGCAGTGTACTGAGGGAGTGCTGCAATGTACTGAGGGAGTGCTTTAGTGTACTGAGGGAGTGCTGTAGTGTACTGAGGGAGTGCCGCAGTGTACTGAGGGAGTGCTTCGGTGTACTGAGGGAGTGCCGCAGTGTACTGAGCAAGTGCCGCGTTGTACTGAGGGAGTGCTGCAGTGTACTGAGGGGGTGCTGCAGTGCACTGAGGGAGTGCCGTACTGAACTGAGGGAGTGCTGCAGTGGACTGAGGGAGTGCTGCAGAGTACTGAGGGAGTGCTGCAGTGTACTGAGGGAGTGCTGCAGTGTACTGAGGGAGTGCTGCAGTGTACTGAGGGAGTGCTGCAGTACACTGAGGGAGTGCTGCAGTGTACTGGGGGAGTGCCCTACTGTACAGAGGGAGTACCCTACTGTACTGAGGGAGTGCTGCAGTGTACTGAGGGAGTGCTGCAGTGTACTGAGGGAGTGCCGTGTTGTACTGAGGCAGTGCCGCAGTGTACTGAGGAAGTGGCGCAGTGTACTGAGGGAGTGCTGCAGTGTACTGAGGGAGTGCTGCAGTGTACTGAGGGAGTGCCCTACTGTTCTGAGGGAGTGCTGTAGAGTACTGAGGGAGTGCTGCAGTGTAGTGAGGGAGTCGTGCAGTGTACTGAGGGAGTGCCGCAGGGTACTGAGGGAGTGCCGCGTTGTACCGAGGGAGTGCTGCAGTGTACTGAGGGAGTGCTTCAGTGTACTGAGGGAGTGCCGTAGTGTACTGAGGGAGTGCCGCAGTGTACTGAGGGAGTGCTTCAGTGTACTGAGGGAGTGCTTCAGTGTACTGAGGGAGTTCTGCACTGTACTGAGGGAATGCCGCAGTGTACTGAGGGAGTTCTGCACTGTACTGAGCAAGTGCCGCTTTGTACTGAGGGAGGGCTGCATTGTACTGAGGGGGTGCTGCAGTGCACTGAGGGAGTGCCGTACTGAACTGAGGGAGTGCTGTAGTGGACTGAGGGAGTGCTGCAGAGTACTGAGGGAGTGCTGCAGTGTACTGAGGGAGTGCTGCAGTGTACTGAGGGAGTGCGGCAGTGTACTGAGGGAGTGCTGCAGTACACTGAGGGAGTGCTGCAGTGTACTGGGGGAGTGCCCTACTGTACAGAGGGAGTACCCTACTGTACTGAGGGAGTGCTGCAGTGTACTGAGGGAGTGCTGCAGTGTACTGAGGGAGTGCCGTGTTGTATTGAGGCAGTGCCGCAGTGTACTGAGGAAGTGGCGCAGTGTACTGAGGGAGTGCTGCAGTGTACTGAGGGAGTGCTGCAGTGTACTGAGGGAGTGCCCTACTGTTCTGAGGGAGTGCTGCAGAGTACTGAGGGAGTGCTGCAGTGTAGTGAGGGAGTCGTGCAGTGTACTGAGGGAGTGCTGCAGTGTACTGTGGCAGTGCTGCAGTGTACTGAGGGAGTGCCCTACTGTACTGAGGGAGTGCTGCAGTGTACTGAGGGAGTGCCGCAGTGTACTGAGGGAGTGCCGCAGTGTACTGAGGGAGTGCTGCAGTGTACTGAGGGAGTGCCGCAGTGTACTGAGGGAGTGCTCCAGTGTGCTGAGGGAGTGTTGCAGTGTACTGAGGGAGTGCAGCAGTGTACTGAGGGAGTGCCCTACTGTACTGAGGGAGTGCTGCAGTGTACTGTGGGAGTGCCGCAGTGTACTGAGGGAGTGCTGCAGTGTACTGAGGGAGTGCCGCAGTGTACTGAGGGAGTGCCGCGTTGTACTGAGGGAGTGCTGCAGTGTACTGAGGGAGTGCCGCAGTGTACTGAGGGAGTGCCGCCTTGTACTGAGTGAGTGCTGCAGTGTACTGAGGGAGTGCTTCAGTGTACTGAGAGAGTGCTTCAGCGTACTGAGGAGTGCTGCAGTGTACTGAGGGAGTGCCGCAGTGTACTGAGGAAGTGCGGCGTTGTACTGAGGGAGGGCTGCAGTGTACTGAGGGAGTGCCGCGTTGTACTGAGGGGGTGCTGCAGTGTACTGAGGGAGTGCCGCGTTGTACTGAGGGAGTGCTGCAGTGTACTGAGGGAGTGCCGCAGTGTACTGAGGGAGTGCCGCCTTGTACTGAGGGAGTGCTGCAGTGTACTGAGTGAGTGCTTCAGTGTACTGAGGGAGTGCTGCAGTGTACTGAGGGAGTGCCGCAGTGTACTGAGGGAGTGCTTCAGTGTACTGAGGGAGTGCTTCAGTGTACTGAGGGAGGGCTGCAGTGTACTGAGGGAGTGCCACAGTGTACTGAGGAAGTGCCGCGTTGTACTGAGGGAGGGCTGTAGTGTACTGAGGGGGTGCTGCAGTGCACTGAGGGAGTGCCGTACTGTACTGAGGGAGTGCTGCAGTGTACTGAGGGAGTGCTGCAGAGTACTGAGGGAGTGATGAAGTGTACTGAGGGAGTGCTGCAGTGTACTGAGGGAGTGCTGCAGTACACTGAGGGAGTTCTGCAGTGTACTGAGGGAGTGCTGCAGTGTACTGAGGGAGTGCTGCAGTGTATTGAGGGAGTGCCGTGTTGTGCTGAGGCAGTGCCGCAGTGTAATGAGGGAGTGCCGCAGTGTACTGAGGGAGTGCTGCAGTGTACTGAGGGAGTGCTGCAGTGTACTGAGGGAGTGCCGTGTTGTACTGAGGCAGTGCCGCAGTGTACTGAGGGAGTGCCGCAGTGTTCTGAGGGAGTGCTGCAGTGTACTGAGGGAGTGCTGCAGTGTACTGAGGGAGTGCTCTACTGTTCTGAGGGAGTGCTGCAGAGTACTGAGGGAGTGCTGCAGTGTACTGAGGGAGTGCTGCAGAGTACTGAGGGAGTGCTGCAGAGTACTGAGGGAGTGGTGCAGTGTACTGAGGGAGTGCTGCAGTGTACTGTGGGAGTGCTGCAGTGTACTGAGGGAGCGCTGCAGTGTGCTGAGGGAGCGCTGCAGTGTACTGAGGGAGTGCCGCAGTGTACTGAGGGAGTGCCCTACTGTACTGAGGGAGTGCTGCAGTGTACTGAGGGAGTGCCGCAGTGTACTGAGGGAGTGCTGCAGTGTACTGAGGGAGTCCCGCAGTGTACTGAGGGAGTGCCGCATTGTATTGAGGGAGTGCTGCAGTGTACTGAGGGAGTGCCGCCTTGTACTGAGAGAGTGCTGCAGTGTACTGAGGGAGTGCTTCAGTGTACTGAGGGAGTGCCGCAGTGTACTGAGGGAGTGCTTCAGTGTACTGAGGGAGTGCTTCAGTGTACTGAGGGAGTGCTGCAGTGTACTGAGGGAGTGCCGCAGTGTACTGAGGAAGTGCCGCGTTGTACTGAGGGAGGGCTGCAGTGTACTGAGGGGGGTGCTGCAGTGCACTGAAAGAGTGCCGTACTGTACTGAGGGAGTGCTGCAGTGTACTGAGGGAATGCTGCAGAGTACTGAGGGCGTGCTGCAGTACACTGAGGGAGTGCTGCAGTGTACTGAGGGAGTGCTGCAGTGTACTGAGGGAGTGCCGTGTTGTACTGAGGCAGTGCCGCAGTGTACTGAGGCAGTGCCGCAGTGTATTGAGAGAGTGCCGCAGTGTACTGAGAGAGTGCCGCAGTGTACTGAAGGAGTGCTGCAGTGTACAGAGGGAGTGCTGCAGTGTGCTGAGGGAGTGCCCTACTGTTCTGAGGGAGTGCTGCAGTGTACTGAGGGAGTGCTGCAGAGTACTGAGGGAGTGCTGCACTGTACTGAGGGAGTGCTGCAGTGTACTGAGGGAGTGCCGTGTTGTACTGTGGCAGTGCCGTAGTGTACTGAGGGAGTGCCGCAGTGTACTGAGGGAGTGCTGCAGTGTACTGAGGGAGTGCTGCAGTGTACTGAGTGAGTGCCGTGTTGTACTGAGGCAGTGCCGCAGTGTATTGAGAGAGTGCCGCAGTGTACTGAGGGAGTGCCGTGTTGTACTGAGTCAGTGCCGCAGTGTACTGAGGGAGTGCCGCAGTGTACTGAGGGAGTGCTGCAGTGTACTGAGGGAGTGCTGCAGTGTACTGAGGGAGTGCCGTGTTGTACTGTGGCAGTGCCGTAGTGTACTGAGGGAGTGCCGCAGTGTACTGAGGGAGTGCTGCAGTGTATTGAGAGAGTGCCGCAGTGTACTGAGGGAGTGCCGTGTTGTACTGAGGCAGTGCCGCAGTGTAGAGAGAGTGCCGCAGTGTACTGAGAGAGTGCCGCAGTGTACTGAGGGAGTGCTGCAGTGTACTGAGGGAGTGCTGCAGTGTACTGAGGGAGTGCCCTACTGTTCTGAGGGAGTGCTGCAGAGTACTGAGGGAGTGCTGCAGTGTACTGAGGGAGTGCTGCAGAGTACAGAGGGAGTGCTGCAGTGTACTGAGGGAGTGCTGCAGTGTACTGAGGGAGAGCCGCAGTGTGCTGAGGGAGTGCCGCAGTGTGCTGAGGGAGTGTTGTGTTGTAATGAGGGAGTGCTGCAGAAGACTGAGAGAGTGCTGCAGTGTACTGAGGGAGTGCTGCAGTGTACTGAGGGAGTGCTGCAGTGTACTGAGGGAGTGTTCCAGTGTACTGAGGGAGTGCTGCAGTGTACTGAGAGAGGGCTGCAGTGTACTGAGGGAGAGCTTCAGTGTACTGAGGGAGTGTTTCAGTGTACTGAGGGAGAGCTTCATTGTACTGAGGGAGTGATTCATTGTACTGAGGGAGTGCTGCAGTGTACTGAGGGAGTGCTGCAGTGTACTGAGGGAGTGCCCTACTGTTCTGAGGGAGTGCTGCAGTGTACTGAGGCAGTGCCGCAGTGCCGCAGTGTACTGAGAGAGTGCCGCAGGGTACTGAGAGTGTGCCGCAGTGCACTGAGGGAGTGCTTCAGTGTACTGAGGGAGTGCCCTACTGTTCTGAGGGAGTGCCGCAGTGTACAGAGGGAGTGCCGCGTTGTACTGAGGGAGGGCTGCAGTGTACTGAGGGAGAGCTTCAGTGTACTGAGGGAGTGTTTCAGTGTACTGAGTGAGTGCCGCAGTGTACTGAGGAAGTGCCGCGTTGTACTGAGGGAGTGCTGCAGTGTACTGAGGGAGTGCTGCAGAGTACTGAGGGAGTGCTGCAGTGTACTGAGGGAGTGCCGCAGTGTGCTGAGGGAGTGCTGTGTTGTAATGAGGGAGTGCTGCAGAGTACTGAGGGAGTGCTGCAGTGTACTGAGGGAGTGCTGCAGTGTACTGAGGGAGTGCTGCAGTGTACTGAGGGAGTGCTGCAGTGTACTGAGGGAGTGCTGCAGTGTACTGAGGGAGTGCTGCAGTGTACTGAGGGAGTGCTGTGTTGTAATGAGGGAGTGCTGCAGAGTACTGAGGGAGTGCTGCAGTGTACTGATGGAGTGTCCCAGTGTACTGTGGGAGTGCTGCAGTGTACTGAGGGAGTGCTGCAGTGTACTGATGGAGTGTCCCAGTGTACTGTGGGAGTGCTGTAGTGTACTGAAGAAGTGCCGCGTTGTACTGAGAGAGGGCTGCAGTGTACTGAGGGAGTGTTTCAGTGTACTGAGGGAGTGTTTCAGTGTACTGAGGGAGTGCTGCAGTGTACTGAGGGAGGTCTGCAGTGTGCTGAGGGAGTGCTGCAGTGTACTGAGGGAGTGCCGCGTTCTACTGAGGGTGTGCTGCAGTGTACTGAGCGAGTGCTGCTGTGTACTGAGGGAGTGCCGCGTTGTACTGAGGGAGTGCCGCGCTGTTCTGAGGGAGTGCTGCAGTGTCCTGAGGGAGTGCTGTAGTGTGCTGAGGGAGTGCTGCAGTGTACTGAGGGAGTGCTGTAGTGTACTGAGGGAGTGCTGCAGTGTACTGAGGGAGTGCTGCTGTGTACTGAGGGAGTGCCGCGTTGTCCTGAGGGAGTGCCGCGCTGTTCTGAGGGAGTGCTGCAGTGTACTGAGTGAGTGCTGCAGTGTACTGAGGGAGTGCTGCAGTGCACTGAGGGAGTGCCACGTTGTACTGAGGGTGTGCTGCAGTGTACTGAGGGAGTGCTGCAGTGTACTGAGGGAGTGCTGCAGTGTACTGAGGGAGTGCCGCGTTGTACTGAGGGTGTGATGCAGTGTACTGAGGGAGTGCTGCAGTGTACTGCGGGAGTGCTGCAGTGTACTGAGGGAGTGCTGCAGTGTACTGAGGGAGTGCTGCAGTGTACTGAGGGAGTGCCGCAGTGTACTGAGGGAGTGCTGCAGTGTACTGCGGGACTGCCGCAGTGTACTGAGTGAGTGCTGCAGTGTACTGCGGGAGTGCTGCAGTGTACTGCGGGAGTGCTGCAGTGTACTGCGGGAGTGCTGCAGTGTACTGAGGGAGTGCTGCAGTGTACTGAGGGAGTGCTGCAGTGTACTGAGGGAGTGCCGCAGTGTACTGAGGGAGTGCTGCAGTGTACTGAGTGAGTGCTGCAGTGTACTGAGGTGGTGCTGCAGTGTACTAAGCGAGTGCCGCAGTGTTCTGAGGGAGTGCCGCAGTTTACTGAGGGAGTGCCGCGTTGTAATGAGGGAGTGCTTCAGTGTACTGAGGGAGTGCTGCAGTGTACTGAGGGAGTGCCGCGTTGTAATGAGGGAGTGCCGCGTTGTAATGAGGGAGTACTGCAGCGTAATGAGGGAGTGCTGCAGTGTACTGCGGGAGTGCTGCAGTGTACTGAGGGAGTGCTGCAGTGTACTGAGGGAGTGCCGCGTTGTAATGAGGGAGTGCTGCAGTGTACTGAGGGAGTGCTGCACTGTACTGAGGGAGTGCTCCAGTGTACTGAGGGAGTGCTGCAGTGTACTGAGGGAGTGCCCTACTGTACTGAGGGAATGCTGCAGTGTACTGAGGGAGTGCCGCAGTGTACTGAGGGAGTGCTGCAGTGTACTGAGGGAGTGCTGCAGTGTACTGAGGGAGTGCCGCAGTGTACTGTGGGAGTGCCGCGTTATACTGAGGGAGTGCTGCAGTGCACTGAGGGAGTGCTGCAGTGTACTGAGGGAGTGCCGCCTTGTACTGAGGGAGTGCTGCAGTGTACTGAGGGAGTGCTTCAGTGTGCTGAGGGAGTGCTTCAGTGTACTGTGGGAGTGCTGCAGTGTACTGAGGGAGTGCTGCAGTGTACTGAGGGAGTGCTGCAGTGTACTGAGGGAGTGCTTCAGTGTACTGTGGGAGTGCTGCAGTGTACTGAGGGAGTGCCGCAGTGTACTGAGGGAGTGCTGCAGTGTACTGAGGGAGTGCTGCAGTGTACTGAGGGAGTGCTGCAGTGTACTGAGGGAGTGCTTCAGTGTACTGTGGGAGTGCTGCAGTGTACTGAGGAAGTGCCGCGTTGTACTGAGGGAGTGCTGCAGTGTACTGAGGGAGTGCTTCAGTGTACTGTGGGAGTGCTGCAGTGTACTGAGGGAGGGCTGCAGTGTACTGAGGGGGTGCTGCAGAGCACTGAGGGAGTGCCGCACTGTACTGAGGGAGTGCTGCAGTGTACTGAGGGAGTGCTGCAGAGTACCGAGGGAGTGCTGCAGTCTACTGAGGGGAGTGCTGCAGTACACTGAGGGAGTGCTGCAGTGTACTGAGGGAGTGCTGCAGTGTACTGAGGGAGTGCTGCAGTGTACTGAGCGAGTGCCACAGTGTACTGAGGGAGTGCCGTGTTGTACTGAGGCAGTGCCGCAGTGTACTGAGGGAGTACTGCAGTGTACTGAGGGAGTACTGCAGTGTACTGAGGGAGTGCTGCAGTGTACTGAGGGAGTGCTGCAGTGTACTGAGCGAGTGCCACAGTGTACTGAGGGAGTGCCGCAGTTTACTGAGGGAGTGCTGCCGTGTACTGAGGGAGTGCTGCAGTGTACTGAGGGAGTGCTGCAGTGTACTGAGGGAGTGCCGCGTTGTACGGAGGGAGTGGTGCAGTGTACTGAGGGAGGGCTGCAGTGTACTAAGGGCGTGCCGCGTTGTACTGAGGGTGTGCTGCAGTGTACTGAGGGAGTGCCGCAGTGTACTGAGGGAGTGCTGCAGTGTACTGAGGGAATGCCCTACTGTACTGAGGGAGTGCCGCAGTGTACTGAGGGAATGCTGCAGTGTACTGAGGGAGTGCCGCAGTGTACTGAGGGAGTGCTGCAGTGTACTGAGGGAGTGCCGCAGTGTACTGAGGGAGTGCCGCACTGTATTGAGGGAGTGCCGCGCTGTACTGAGGGAGCGCCCTACTGTTCTGAGGGAGTGCCCAACCGTTATGAGGGAGTGCCGGAGTGTACTGAGGGAGTGCTACAGTGTACTGAGGGAGTGCTGCAGTATACTGAGCGAGTGCTGCAGCGTACTGAGGGAGTGCTGCAGTGTTCTGAGGGAGTGCTGCAGTGTTCTGAGGGAGTGCCCTACTGTTCTGAGGGAGTGCCCTACTGTACTGAGGGAGTGCTGCAGTGTACTGAGGGAGTGCTGCAGTGTACTGAGTGAGTGCTGCGTTGTACTGAGGGATTGCTGCGTTGTACTGAGGGTGTGCTGCAGTGTACTGAGGGTGTGCTTCAGTGTACTGAGGGGGTGCTGCAGTGTACTGAGGCAGTGCCCTATCGTACTGAGGGAGAACCGCAGTGTACTGAGGGAGTGCTGCAGTCTACTGAGTGAGTGCTGCAGTGGACTGAGGGAGTGCTGCAGTGTACTGAGGGAGTGCCGCGTTGTACTGAGGGTGTGCTACAGTGCACTGAGGGAGTGCTGCAGTGTACTGAGGGAGTGCTGCAGTGTACTGAAGGAGTGCTGCAGTGTACTGAGGGAGTGCTGCAGTGTACTGAGGGAGTGCCGCGTTGTACTGAGGGTGTGCTGCAGTGTACTGAGGGAGTGCTGCAGTGTACTGAGGGAGTGCTGCAGTGTACTGAGGGAGTGCTGCAGTGTACTGAGGGAGTGCCGCGTTGTACTGAGGGTGTGCTACAGTGTACTGAGGGAGTGCTGCAGTGTACTGAAGGAGTGCTGCAGTGTACTGAGGGAGTGCTGCAGTGTACTGAGGGAGTGCCGCGTTGTACTGAGGGTGTGCTGCAGTGTACTGAGGGAGTGCTGCAGTGTACTGAGGGAGTGCTGCAGTGTACTGAGGGAGTGTTGCAGTGTACTGAGGGAGTGCCGCGTTGTACTGAGGGTGTGTTGCAGTGTACTGAGGGAGTGCTGCTGTGTACTGAGGGAATGCTGCAGTGTACTGAGGGAGTGCCGCAGTGTACTGAGGGAGTGCTGCAGTGTACTGAGGGAGTGCCGCAGTGTACTGAGGGAGTGCCGCACTGTATTGAGGGAGTGCCGCGCTGTACTGAGGGAGCGCCCTACTGTTCTGAGGGAGTGCCCAACCGTTATGAGGGAGTGCCGGAGTGTACTGAGGGAGTGCTACAGTGTACTGAGGGAGTGCTGCAGTATACTGAGGGAGTGCTGCAGCGTACTGAGGGAGTGCTGCAGTGTTCTGAGGGAGTGCTGCAGTGTTCTGAGGGAGTGCCCTACTGTTCTGAGCGAGTGCCCTACTGTACTGAGGGAGTGCTGCAGTGTACTGAGGGAGTGCTGCAGTCTACTGAGTGAGTGCTGCGTTGTACTGAGGGAGTGCTGCAGTGTACTGAGGGAGTGTTGCAGTGTACTGAGGGAGTGCCGCGTTGTACTGAGGGTGTGTTGCAGTGTACTGAGGGAGTGCTGCTGTGTACTGAGGGAGTGTTGCAGTGTACTGAGGGAGTGCTGCGATGTACTGAGGGAGTGCCGCGTTGTACTGAGGGAGTGCTGCAGTGTACTGAGGGAGTGCTGCAGTGTATTGAGGGAGTGATGCAGTGTACTGAGGGACTGCCCGACTGTACTGAGGGATTGCTGTAGTGTACTGAGGGAGTGCTGCAGTGTACTGAGGGAGTGCTGCAGTGTACTGAGGGAGTGCTGCAGTGTACTGAGGGACTGCCCTACTGTACTGAGGGAGTGCTGCAGTGTACTGAGGGAGTGCTGCAGTGTACTGAGGGAGTGTTTTAGTGTACTGAGGGAGTGTTTCAGTGTACTGAGAGAGTGCCGCAGTGTACTGAGGGAGTGCTGCAGTGTACTGAGGGAGTGCTGCAGTGTACTGAGGGAGTGCTGCAGTGTAATGAGGGAGGGCTGCAGTGTACTGAGGGAGTGCTGCAGTGTACTGAGGGAGTGCTGCAGTGTACTGAGGGAGTGCCGTGTTGTACTGAGGCAGTGCCGCAGTGTACTGAGAGAGTGCCGCAGTGTTCTGAGAGAGTGCCGCAGTGTACTGACTGAGTGCTGCAGTGTACTGAGGGAGTGCTTCAGTGTACTGAGGGAGTGCCCTACTGTTCTGAGGGAGTGCTGCAGAGTACTGAGGTAGTGCCGCAGTTTACTGAGGGAGGGCTGCAGTGTACTGAGGGAGAGCTTCAGTGTACTGAGGGAGTGTTTCAGTGTACTGAGTGAGTGCCGCAGTGTACTGAGGGAGTGCTGCAGTGCACTGAGGGAGTGTCGTGTTGTACTGAGGCAGTGCCGCAGTGTACTGAGAGAGTGCTGCAGTGTACTGAGGAAGTGCCGCGTTGTACTGAGGGAGGGCTGCAGTGTACTGAGGGAGTGCTGCAGTGTACTGAGGGAGTGCTGCAGTGCACTGAGGGAGTGTCGTGTTGTACTGAGGCAGTGCCGCAGTGTACTGAGAGAGTGCTGCAGTGTACTGAGGGAGTGCCCCACTGTTCTGAGGGAGTGCTGCAGTGTACTGAGGGAGTGCTGCAGTGTACTGAGGGAGTGCTGCAGTGTACTGAGGGAGTGCCGCAGTGTACTGAGGGAGTGCTGCAGTGTACTGAGGGAGTGCCGCAGTGTGCTGAGGGAGTGCTGTGTTGTAATGAGGGAGTGCTGCAGAGTACTGAGGGAGTGCTGCAGTGTACTGAGGGAGTGCTGCAGTGTACTGAGGGTGTGCTGCAGTGTACTGAGGGAGTGCTGCAGTGTACGGAGGGAGTGCTGCAGTGTACTGAGGGAGTGCTGCAGTGTACTGATGGAGTGTTCCAGTGTACTGAGGGAGTGTTTCAGTGTACTGAGGGAGTGCCGCAGTGTACTGAGGAAGTGCCACGTTGTACTGAGAGAGGGCTGCAGTGTATTGAGGGAGTGCCGCAGTGCACTGAGGGAGTGCAGCAGTGCCCTGAGGGAGTGTTGCAGTGTACTGAGGGAGTGCTGCAGTGTACGGAGGGAGTGCTGCAGTGTACTGAGGGAGTGCTGCAGTGTACTGAGGGAGTGCTGCAGTGTATTGAGGGAGTGCTGCAGTGTAGTGAGGGAGTGCCGCATTGTACTGAGGGAGTGCCGCGTTGTACTGAGGGAGTGCTGCAGTGTATTGAGGGAGTGCTGCAGTGTACTGCGGGAGTGCTGCACTGTATTGAGGGAGTGCCTTGTTGTACTGAGGGTGTGCTACAGTGTACTGAGGGAGTGCTGCAGTGTACTGAGTGAGTGCTGCAGTGTACTGAGGGAGTGCTGCAGTGTACTGAGGGAGTGCTGCAGTGTACTGAGGGAGTTCTGCAGTGTGCTGAGGGAGTGCTGCAGTGTACTGAGGGAGTGCCGCGTTCTACTGAGGGTGTGCTGCAGTGTACTGAGCGAGTGCTGCTGTGTACTGAGGGAGTGCCGCGTTGTACTGAGGGAGTGCTGCGCTGTTCTGAGGGAGTGCTGCAGTGTACTGAGGGAGTGCTGCAGTGTGCTGAGGGAGTGCTGCAGTGTACTGAGGGAGTGCTGCATTGTACTGAGGGAGTGCTGCAGTGTACTGAGGGAGTGCTGCTGTGTACTGAGGGAGTGCCGCGTTGTACTGAGGGAGTGCCGCGCTGTTCTGAGGGAGTGCTGCAGTGTACTGAGTGAGTGCTGCAGTGTACTGAGGGAGTGCTGCAGTGTACTGAGGGAGTGCCACGTTGTACGGAGGGTGTGCTGCAGTGTATTGAGGGAGTGCTGCAGTGTACTGAGGGAGTGCTGCAGTGTACTGAGGGAGTGCTGCAGTGTACTGATGGAGTGCCGCGCTGTACTGAGGGTGTGATGCAGTGTACTGAGGGAGTGCTGCAGTGTACTGCGGGAGTGCTGCAGTGTACTGAGGGAGTGCTGCAGTGTACTGAGGGAGTGCTGCAGTGTACTGAGGGAGTGCTGCAGTGTACTGAGGGAGTGCCGCGTTGTACTGAAGGTGTGCTGCAGTGTACTGAGGGAGTGCTGCAGTGTACTGTGGGACTGCCGCAGTGTACTGAGGGAGTGCCGCAGTGTACTGAGGAAGTGTCGCGCTGTACTGAGGGAGTGCTGCAGTGTACTAAGCGAGTGCCGCAGTGTTCTGAGGGAGTGTCGCAGTTTACTGAGGGAGTGCCGCGTTGTAATGAGGGAGTGCTTCAGTGTACTGAGGGAGTGCTGCAGTGTACTGAGGGAGTGCCGCGTTGTAATGAGGGAGTGCCGCGTTGTAATGAGGGAGTGCTGCAGTGTAATGATGGAGTGCTGCAGTGTACTGAGGGAGTGCTGCAGTGTACTGAGGGAGTGCTGCAGTGTACTGAGGGAGTGCTGCAGTGTACTGAGGGAGTGCTGCAGTGTACTGAGGGAGTGCCCTACTGTACTGAGGGAATGCTGCAGTGTTCTGAGGGAGTGCCGCAGTGTACTGAGGGAGTGCTGCAGTGTACTGAGGGAGTGCTGCAGTGTACTGAGGGAGTGCTGGAGTGCACTGAGGGAGTGCCGTACTGTACTGAGGGAGTGCTGCAGTGTACTGAGGGAGTGCCGCAGTGTACTGAGGGAGTGCTGTAATGTACTGAGGGGGTGCCGCAGTGTACTGTGGGAGTGCCGCGTTGTACTGAGGGTTTGCTGCAGTGTACTGAGGGAGTGCTGCAGTGTACTGAGGGAGTGCTGCAGTGTACTGAGGGAGTGCCGCCTTGTACTGAGGGAGTGCTTCAGTGTACTGAGGGAGTGCTGCGGTGTACTGAGGGAGTGCCGCAGTGTACTGAGGGAGTGCTTCAGTGTACTGAGGGAGTGCTTCAGTGTACTGTGGGAGTGCTGCAGTGTACTGAGGGAGTGCCGCGTTGTACTGAGGGAGGGCTGCAGTGTACTGAGGGGGTGCTGCAGTGCACTGAGGGAGTGCTGCAGTGTACTGAGGGAGTGCTGCAGTGTACTGAGGGAGTGCCGCGTTGTACGGAGGGAGTCGTGCAGTGTACTGAGGGAGGGCTGCAGTGTACTGAAGGTGCTGCACTGTACTGAGGGAGTGCTGCAGTGTACTGAGGGAGTGCCGCGTTGTACGGAGGGAGTCGTGCAGTGTACTGAGGGAGTGCTGCAGAGCACTGAAGGTGCTGCACTGTACTGAGGGAGTGCTGCAGTGTACTGAGGGAGTGCTGCAGAGTACCGAGGGAGTGCTGCAGTGTACTGAGGGAGTGCTGCAGTACACTGAGGGAGTGCTGCAGTGTACTGAGGGAGTGCCGTGTTGTACTGAGGCAGTGCCGCAGTGTACTGAGGGAGTACTGCAGTGCACTGAGGGAGTACTGCAGTGTACTGAGGGAGTGCTGCAGAGTACTGAGGGAGTGCTGCAGTGTACTGAGGGAGTGCTGCAGTGTACTGAGGGAGTGCCGCAGTGTACTGAGGGAGTGCTGCAGTGTACTGAGGGAGTGCTGCAGTGTACTGAGGGAGTGCTGCAGTGTACTGAGGGAGTGCCGCGTTGTACGGAGGGAGTCGTGCAGTGTACTGAGGGAGGGCTGCAGTGTACTGAGGGAGTGCAGCGTTGTACGGAGGGAGTGGTGCAGTGTACTGAGGGAGTGGTGCAGTGCACTGAGGGAGGGCTGCAGTGTACTGAGGGCGTGCCGCGTTGTACTGAGGGTGTGCTGCAGTGTACTGAGGGAGTGCCGCAGTGTACTGAGGGAGTGCTGCAGTGTACTGAGGGAATGCCCTACTGTACTGAGGGAGTGCCGCAGTGTACTGAGGGAATGCTGCAGTGTACTGAGGGAGTCCCGCAGTGTACTGAGGGAGTGCTGCAGTGTACTGAGGGAGTGCCGCAATGTACTGAGGGAGTGCCGCAGTGTACTGAGGAAGTGTCGCGCTGTACTGAGGGAGTGCTGCAGTGTACTGAGGGAGTGCCCAACCGTTCTGAGGGTGTGCCGGAGTGTACTGAGGGAGCGCTACAGTGTACTGAGGGAGTGCTGCAGTATACTGAGGGAGTGCTGCAGCGTACTGAGGGAGTGCTGCAGTGTTCTGAGGGAGTGCCCTACTGTTCTGAGGGAGTGCCCTACTGTACTGAGGGAGTGCTGCAGTGTACTGAGGGAGTGCTGCAGTGTACTGAGGGAATGCTGCAATGTACTGACGGAGTGCTGCAGTGTACTGAGGGAGTGCTGCGTTGTACTGAGGGTGTGCTGCGTTGTACTGAGGGTGTGCTGCAGTGTACTGAGGGTGTGCTGCAGTGTACTGAGGGTGTGCTGCAGTGTACTGAGGAAGTGCCCTAACGTACTGAGGGAGAACCGCAGTGTACTGAGGGAGTGCTGCAGTCTACTGAGGGAGTGCTGCAGTGTACTGAGGGAGTGCTGCAGTGTACTGAGGGAGTGCCGCGTTGTACTGAGGGTGTGCTGCAGTGTACTGAGGGAGTGCTGCATTGTACTGAGGGAGTGCTACAGTGTACTGAGGGAGTGCTGCAGTGCACTGAGGGAGTGCTGCAGTGTTCTGAGGGAGTGTTGCAGTGTACTGAGGGAGTGCCGCGTTGTACTGAGGGTGTGCTGCAGTGTACTGAGGGAGTGCTGCTGTGTACTGAGGGAGTGTTGCAGTGTACTGAGGGAGTGCTGCAGTGTACTGAGGGAGTGCTGCAGTGTACTGACGGAGTGCCGCAGTGTTCTGAGGGTGTGCCGCAGTGTACTGAGGGAGTGCCGCGATGTACTGAGGGAGTGCCACGTTGTACTGAGGGAGTGCTGCAGTGTACTGAGGGAGTGCTGCAGTGTATTGAGGGAGTGATGCAGTGTACTGAGGGACTGCCCTACTGTACTGAGGGAGTGCTGCAGTGTACTGAGGGAGTGCTGCAGTGTACTGAGCGAGTGCTGCAGTGTACTGAGGGAGTGCTGCAGTGTACTGAGGGACTGCCCTACTGTACTGAGGGAGTGCTGCAGTGTACTGAGGGAGTGACGCAGTGTACTGAGGGAGTGCTGCAGTGTATTGAGGGAGTGATGCAGTGTACTGAGGGACTGCCCTACTGTACTGAGGGAGTGCTGCAGTGTACTGAGGGAGTGACGCAGTGTACTGAGGGAGTGCTGCAGTGTACTGAGGGAGAGCCGCAGTGTACTGTGGGAGTGCCCTACTGTACTGAGGGAGTGCCGCAGTGTACTGAGGGAGTGCTGCATTGTACTGAGGGAGTGCTGCAGTGTACTGAGGGAGAGCCGCAGTGTACTGAGGGAGTGCCGCAGTGTACTGAGGGAGTGCCGCAGTGTACTGAGGGAGTGCTGCAGTGTACTGAGGGGGTGCTGCACTTTATCGAGAGAATGCCGCATTGTACTGAGGGAGTGCCGCAGTGTACTGAGGGAGTGCTGCAGTGTACTGAGGGTGTGCTGCAGTATACGGAGGGAGTGCCGCAGTGTGCTGAGGGAGTGCTGCAGTGCACTGAGGGAGTGCTGCAGTGTACTGAGGGAGTGCCCTACTGTACTGAGAGAGTGCCACGTTGAACTGAGGGAGTGCCCTACGGCACTGAGGGTGTGCCGCAGTGTACTGAGGGAGTGCCGCAGTGTTCTGAGGGAGTGCTTCACTTTATCGAGAGAATGCCGCAGTGTAATGAGGGAGTGCCGCAGTGTACTGAGGGAGTGCTGCAGTGTACTGAGGGAGTGCTGCACTTTATCGAGAGAATGCCGCAGTGTACTGAGGGAGTGCCACAGTGTACTGAGGGAGTGCTGCACTGTATTGAGAGAATGCCGCAGTGTACTGAGGGAGTGCCGTACTGTTCTGAGGGAGTGACCCACTGTACTGAGTGAGTGCCGCACTGTACTGAGTGAGTGCCGCACTGTACTGAGGGAGTGCCGTACTGTACTGAGCGTGTGCTGCAGTGTTCTGAGGGAGTGCCCCACTGTATTGAGGGAGTGTCCCACTGTACTGAGTGAGTGCTGCACTGTACTGAGTGAGTGCCGCACTGAACTGAGGGAGTGCCCCACTGTACTGAGGGAGTGTCCCACTGTACTGAGTGAGTGCTGCACTGTACTGAGTGAGTGCCGCACTGTACTTAGGGAGTGTCCCACTGTACTGAGTGAGTGCCGCACTGTACTGAGTGAGTGCCCCACTGTACTGAGGGAGTGTCCCACTGTACTGAGTGAGTGCCGCACTGTACTGAGTGAGTGCCCCACTGTACTGAGTGAGTGCCGCACTGTACTGAGGGAGTGCCCCACTGTACTGAGGGAGTGCCGTACTGTACTGAGTGAGTGCTGCAATGTACTGAGTGAGTGCCGCACTGTACTTAGGGAGTGTCCCACTGTACTGAGTGAGTGCCGCACTGTACTGAGTGAGTGCCCCACTGTACTGAGGGAGTGTCCCACTGTACTGAGTGAGTGCCGCACTGTACTGAGTGAGTGCCCCACTGTACTGAGTGAGTGCCGCACTGTACTGAGTGAGTGCCGCACTGTACTGAGGGAGTGCCCCACTGTACTGAGGGAGTGCCGTACTGTACTGAGGGTGTGCTGCAGTGTACTGAGGGAGTGCCCCACTGTACTGAGGGAGTGTCCCACTGTACTGAGTGAGTGTTGCACTGTACTGAGTGAGTGCCGCACTGTACTGAGGGAGTGCCCACTGTACTGAGGGAGTGCCGTACTGTACTGAGGGTGTGCTGCAGTGTACTGAGGGAGTGCCCCACTGTACTGAGGGAGTGCCGCACTGTACTGAGTGAGAGCCCCACTGCACTGAGGGAGTGCTGCACTGTACTGAGGGCGTGCACCACCGTACTGAGTGAGTGCCGCACTGTACTGAGGGAGTGCCCCACTGTACTGAGGGAGTGCTGCACTGTACTGAGGGAGTGCCCCACTGTACTGAGTGAGTGCCGCACTGTACTGAGGGAGTGTCCCACTGTACTGAGGGAGTGCTGCACTGTACTGAGGGAGTGCCCCACTGTACTGAGGGAGTGCCCCACTGTACTGAGTGAGTGCCGCACTGTACTGAGGGAGTGCCCCACTGTACTGAGGGAGTGCCGCACTTTACTGAGGGAGTGTCCCACTGTACTGAGGGAGTGCCCCAATGTACTGAGGGAGTGCCGCACTTTACTGAGGGAGAGCCCCACTGTACTGAGGGAGTGCCCCACTGTACTGAGGGAGTGCTGCACTGCACTGAGGGAGTGCTGCACTGTACTGATGGAGTGCCGCACTTTACTGAGGGAATGTCCCACTGTACTGAGGGAGTGCTCCACTTTACTGAGGGAGTGTCCCACTGTACTGAGGGAGAGCCCCACTGTATTGAGGGAGTGCTGCACTGTACTGAGGGAGTGCCGCACTTTACTGAGGGAGTGCCCCATTGCAGTGTTTTTCAAACTTTTTTTCCAGGCACCCATTTTTATCAACTGGCCAATCTTCGGGACCCAACCCGGCCGACCATCGCGACCAACACGGCCCACCTTCGCGACCCATGCCAGCCGACCTTTGCGGCCCACGCCGGCCAACCTGCGTGACCCACCATTTTCTTTTACGTTGTTTGTTGCTGACAAAAATGGAGGAAATGGTTTTGGGTGGCTTCGGCCCCAATGGTCCCTTTGGTCCATTTGGCTCCCCGAACTTGAAAAAAAAGGCTGCGACCACATAAAAAAAAATGTGGCCGCACTGCGCATGCATGCACGATCATGGTGCGCATGTGCATAGTTTTACGCATGTGTACCGATGATCGGGTACGCATGCGCACTTCTTTTACTTTTTCCTGGTCATTTTGAAGGCAGCTCGCAGCCAGCATTATTAAAAACCGGCTGTTGCGCGCGGATTTGTGCGATCGGGAGCACCGTGAAGGACGGCTCCGTGACCCGCCCGAGTATCACGCCCCTGAGTTTGACAATGCCTGCCCCACTGTACTGAGAGTGTGCCGCACTGTACTGAGGGAGTGCCGCACTGTTGGGGTGCCATATTTTGGCTGAGATGTTAAACTGTAGCCCATCTGCCCTCTCAAGTTCTCCCTGGTGACACGGTCACTGTTTGTACCTCAACCAACACGAATAAAATGATTAGATAGTGATAATCATTTTGCTGCTTATGGGAACTTGCCGGGCACAGATTTGTTTCATGTGTATCCTATTATACAACATTCAGAGGTACATCAGGGATTGTGAAGTAATTTGATTCATCCCAAAGTTTCAGAAGATGCTATATTTCTTTTTTTGTTATCGCGGAGTAGAAAAGGCCTTCTAAATCTTTTTATCTATATATATATATATATATGATGGCTGGCTCAGACATGATGGGCCGAAGGGCCTCTTTACTGTGCTGTCAAACTCTACGGCTCAAATAGGCACAATATGAAGCAGCAATCCTTGGAGAAGATCCCAGGAAGTATTTTCATGCCTGTCTCTTAGGGCCATTGCTAATTTAGCCTTGATGGGTTGCTGAGAATGGGATTTACTGCTACCTCTTCCAATGACAGACAAGATAATGAGCAGTAACCATGACAGAATGCTGTATATTTGCATTTCTCTTTTGGAAATTAAAGATGCGGATAGATTTATGGTTTCAGCGCTTGAAACTGTTGCTTTATTGAAGACGAGGCAAACAACTCCATAATCTGCTGGAATGTGAAAGTGAGAAGTGAAATGTAGTGTTATGTTTACAATAATTGGAGCTTTTATCTATCCTAGCAGTCCCACCCTCCGATGCACAAACAAGGACTAGGTTGCTGACAGAGGCGCCCCTTCTGTTTCGCTGCTCTGTGCAAACATGCTTGTGAGGTCTGAGTCAGGAGGGAATTGAAGGGTACAAGCTGGACGTGGGCCAAGAGTGCCATCAGGCTGCCTGACAGCATTTGAAAATATAATACAAAAAAAAAGGAATATCTTGCATTGATGTAACGTTTCCCGGGAGTTCAGAATGTTACAAAGCACTCTGCAGCTTTTGAGGTAATGGACAATGGTGGCAATGGAAGAGCCAATTTATGCCATCAAGCTCCCAAAAACAACTTCTTCTGGTTCCCTCCACTTGACAAGGGTTCGATGTAATGCTGTGCTGGTCACGTCTACTGCAAGCTGTTCTCACTACCTCCTGATTGCTCATTTTGCTTGTCCCAAAATCTCTTGGTCTTCCTCAGTTCCATTTACTATCACTGAGACCTTTAAGCAGTGTTCTGTGTATACTGTTGCACCTTAGTAGATGGACAAACCACCTCTATTTTTGGCTCTGATCTCTATCTCGCCTCTTCGCGATTTCATTCTTCCATTCTCTTTGGTTACTCACTCTCCCCAAATCCCACCACAGCAGCCGAGAAATTTAAAATCAGCTGGTTAAATAAATCTGGAAATAAAAAGCTCTTGTCAGTGATGAAATGACTGGATTGTTGTAAAAACTCACCTGGTTCACTAATGTCCTTTAGGGAAGGAAATCTGCCATCCCTACCTGGTCTGGCCTACTACATCTGATTCCAGGCCCACAGCAATGTGGTTGACTCTTCACTGCCCTCTGAAATGGCCAGGCAAGCACTCGGTTGTGTCAAACAAGAAAAAGTTGAAAAAGACTTCTGTCTTGTGGGTGTCCTGACATTGTCCTAAACATCCTTCGTGATAAAGATACAGCCAGCCCAGTCATCTTAGCAAAGTTCTCTTGGGCCAAAATTAGAAGCCATGCTCAGATTAGTAAAACAAGACGCTGATAAAGTTACACTCACTGAATCACACCTTACAGCCAAGTCTCAGATTCCTCCATAGCCATCTGCCTATGGCAGGGCCACCTAGCCCCTGACCTCATTACAATCTTTGTTCAAACATGGACAAGGTTCGAATGACTGAGGTTAGAATGACTGCCTTTGAGATCAAGCAACATTTGACTGATTTTGGTATCGAGGGACCGTGCCAAAACTGGAGTCAATGGAAATCGGTGGAAATTCTTCAACGGTTTGAGCCTCACCCAGCACAAATAAAAATAGCTGTGGTTGTTGGAGCCCAATCATCTCAGTCCTGGGACATCATCACAGGAGTTCCGCGGGGTAGTGTCTTAAGCCCAAACATCTGTAGCTGCTTCATCAATGACATTCGCTCCATCATAAGATCAGAGGTGGGGATGTTCAGCACCATTAACAACTCCACGGATATGTAGGCAGTCTGTGTCCATATGCAGCAAGAAATGGACAACATTCAGACTTGGGGTGATAAACGATGAGTAATATTTATCCACACATTACCAGGCAATGACCATCTCCAACAAGAGAGAATCAAACCATCTCCCTTTGGTGGCCAACGATTTTGCCATCGCTGAATCGACAACTATCAAAATCCTGGCGGCTATAATTGACAGAAACTTAACTTGGCAAGCTTTATAAATATTGTAGCTACCAGAGCACGTCAGAGGCTGGGAATTCTGTGGTTACTGACTTCCCTCCTAACTGACTCCCCAAAGCCTATCCACCATCTACAATGGGCAAGTCAGGAGTGTGATGGAATACTCCCCACTTCTCTGGATGAGTGCAGCACCAACGTGTTCAAGAAGCTCAGCACTATTCAGGACAAAGTTGCCGACTTGATTGGCATTCTATCCACCTTCTTAAACATTCACTACTTCTAGTAAATGTTGACCATGTTAGCAAGACTCACATCACACAAACAAATAAAACCAAACTTCACAATGTGCGCCCATGCTCACACCAACACTCACGATCAGACACACACTCACAGAAACACTCATACTCAGATCAAGCTCATTCATATTCATATACACAGCCGCACACACACATCTTCACGAAAACCCACAGATGTTAACCAGGTGAAGCTATAACTTGCATGCCAAACAGCAGAAGGAGCATGCAATCGACAGAGCTAAGCGAGCAAATCAAGCGGATCAGATCTTTTTTTTTTAAATATGTTTTTATTAAGAATTTTTCAACAATATTTTCCACCTTACAAACAAACCCCCCCCCCCCCCCCCCCCCCCCCCCCCCGTAACAAAGAAAAGAAAGAGAACTCGCATGGCAAGACATGAACATGGCAAGTCAATACGATACAGAACTTTGTACATTGGGATTCTTCCCGTACATGTCAGTTTCCGGATCATTCATGTGTTTTCTTGCTCAAATGCCCCCCAGAGAACCCCCCCCCCTCCCCCCCCACCACCACCACGAACGATGTCCCCCCCTCCCCCCCACCCTCCTCCCCCCTGGGTTGCTGTTGCTGCTGTCCGACCTTCATCTAAGGCTCCGCGAGATGATCTAGGAACGGTTGCCACCGCCTGTAGAACCCCTGCGCAGACCCTCGCAAGGCAAACTTTATCCTTTCCAACTTGATAAACCCAGCCATATCATTTATCCAGGCCTCCACGCTGGGGGGCTTCGCCTCCTTCCACATTAGCAAGATCCTTCGCCGGGCTACTAGGGACGCAAAGGCCAGAATGCCGGCCTCTTTCGCCTCCTGCACTCCCGGCTCGTCCACTACTCCAAATAGTGCTAGCCCCCAGCTTGGCTTGACCCGGACTTTCACCACCTTAGATATTGTTCCCACCACTCCCCTCCAGAACCCCTCCAGTGCCGGGCATGACCAAAACATATGGACATGGTTCGCCAGACTTCCTGAGCACCTCCCACATCTGTCCTCCACCCCAAAGAACCTACTCAGCCTCGCCCCCGTCATATGCGCTCTATGAACCACCTTAAATTATATCAGGCTAAGCCTGGCACACGAGGAAGAGGAATTAACCCTACTTAGGGCATCAGCCCATAGCCCCTCCTCAATCTCCTCCCCCAACTCCTCCTCCCATTTACCCTTCAGCTCCTCTACCAAAGCCTCCCCCTCTTCTTTCATCTCCTGGTATATCGCTGACACCTTGCCCTCTCCGACCCATACGCCCGAAATCACCCTATCTTGAATCCCCTGTGCCGGGAGTAGCGGAAATTCCCTCACCTGCCGCCTCACAAACGCCCTCACTTGCATGTACCTGAAAGCGTTTCCCGGGGGTAGCCCAACCTTCTCCTCCAGCGCCCCTAAGCTCGCAAACATCCCGTCAATGAACAGGCCCCCCATTCTTCTAATGCCTGCCCGATGCCAGCTCTGAAACCCCCCGTCCATCCTTCCTGGGACAAACCGATGGTTGTCTCTGATTGGGGACCACACCGAGGCTCCCGTTGCACCCCTGTGCCATCTCCACTGCCCCCAGATCTTTAACGTTGCCGCCACCACCGGGCTCGTGGTGTACCTTGTCGGCGAGAGCGGCAGCGGTGTCGTCACCAGCGCCCCCAGGCTCGTTCCCTTGCAGGACGCCATCTCCAACCTCTTCCACGCCGCCCCCTCTCCCTCCATCACCCACTTACGGATCATTGCCACGTTGGCTGCCCAGTAGTAGCCACCCAGATTTGGCAACGCCACCCCTCCTCTATCTCTACTACGCTCCAGGAACCCCCTCCTTACCCGCGGGGTCTTGCTCGCCTACACAAATCCCATAATGCTCCTGCTTACCCTCTTAAAGAAGGCCTTAGTAATCACAATTGGGAGGCATTGGAATACAAAATGAAATCTCGGGAGGACCACCATTTTAACCGACTGTACCCTACCCGCCAACGAGAGTGGCAGCATGTCCCACCTTTTAAAATCCTCCTCCATCTGTTCCACCAACCGCGTCAAATTAAGTTTGTGCAGTGCCCCCCCAGCTCCTAGCTACCTGGATCCCCAAGTATCGAAAGCTCCTTTCCGCCCTCCTCAACGGTAGGTCGTCTATCCCTCTTCCCTGGTCCCCCGGATGGATCACAAAGAGCTCACTCTTTCCCACATTGAGCTTATAGCCCGAAAAATCTCCAAACTCCCGTAGGATCTGCATTACTTCCACCATCCCTTCCACTGGGTCCGTCACATATAGCAACAGGTCGTCTGCGTACAGTGACACTCGATGTTCCTCTCCCCCTCGAACCATCCCCTTCCATTTCCCCGACTCCCTTAATGCCATGGCCAAAGATTCAATTGCTAATGCAAACAGCAGAGGGGACAGGGGCACCCCTGCCTCGTCCCTCGATACAGCCGGAAATACTCCGACCTCCGCCGGTTCGTGACCACACTCGCCACCGGGGCTTTATACAGGAGCTTAACCCAACTAATAAACCCTCCCCCAAACCCAAACCTCCTCAACGCTTCCCAGAGATACTCCCACTCTACCCGATCAAAGGCCTTCTCCGCATCCATGGCTGTCACTATCTCCGCCTCTCCCTCCACCGATGGCATCATTATGACATTTAGGAGCCTTCGCACATTAGTATTTAACTGCCTACCCTTTACGAATCCCGTCTGGTCCTCGTGAATCACCCCCGGGACACAGTCCTCAATCCTTGTGGGCAACATTTTTGCCAGCAACTTGGCATCTACATTAAGGAGCGAGATCGGTCTATACAACCCACATTGCAGTGGGTCCTTATCCCGCTTCAAGATCAAAGAGATCGTCGCCTCCGACATTGTCAGGGGCAGGGTCCCCCCCTCCCTTGCTTCATTGAAGGTCCTTACCAGCAACGGGGCTAACAGGTCTACATACTTCCTATAGAACTCCACCGGGAACCCATCCGGCCCCGGGGCCTTCCCTGCCTGCATGCTCCCCAGTCCTTTAACCAGCTCCTCCACCCCAATTGGCGCCCCCAAACCAGCCACCTCCTGCTCCTCGACCCTTGGGAACCTCAATTGGTCCAAGAATCGCCACATCCCCTCTTTTCCCCCTGGGGGCTGGGACCTATACAGTTCCTCGTAAAAGGCCTTAAAAGCCTCATTCACTTTCCCCGCATTCCGCACCGTAGTTCCCCTGCCATCTTTGACTCTGCCTATTTCCCTCGCTGCCATCCTCTTACGGAGCTGATGTGCCAGCATCCGGCTCGCCTTCTCCCCATATTCATATATCGCCCCCTGTGCCTTCCTCCACTGTGCCTCTGCCTTCCCTGTGGTCAACAGGTCGAACTCCGTCTGGAGACTTTGTCTCTCCCTGAGTAGTCCTTCATCAGGAGCCTCTGCATAGCTCCTGTCCACCCTTAAAATCTCCCCCACTAACCTCTCCCTTTCCCTGCCCTCTCTCTTCACCCTATGAGCCCTGATGGAGATGAACTCTCCCCTGACCACCGCCTTCAGCGCCTCCCATACTACTCCCACCTGCACCTCCCCATTGTCGTTGGCCTCCAGATACCTTTCAATACACCCCCGCACCCTCCCGCACACTTCCTCGTCTGCCAGCAGTCCCACATCCAACCTCCACAGCGGGCGTTGGTCCCTCTCCTCCCCCATCTCTAACTCCACCGAATGCGGGGCATGGTCTGAAATGGCTATGGCCGAATACTCCATTCCCTCCACCTTCGGGATCAATGCCCTGCCCAGAACAAAAAAATCTATCCGGGAGTAGGCCTTATGTACGTGGGAGAAAAAAGATAATTCTCTGGCCAAAGGCCTGGCAAATCTCCACGGATCTACTCCCCCCATCTGGTCCATAAACCCCCTAAGCACCTTGGCCGCAGCCGGCCTCTTCCCCGTCCTGGATCTGGAACGATCTAATGCTGGGTCCAGCACCGTATTAAAATCAAGCTCCCTACCTCCAGGTCTGGAATACCATGAATCCAGCATCGTCCCAGTTCGGGGCATATACATTCACCAGTACCACCTCCGTCCCCTGCAACCTACCACTCGCCATCACGTATCGGCCTCCCTTGTCCGCTACCATGTTCTTGGCCTCAAACGACACCCGCTTTCCAACCAGTATTGCCACCCCTCTATTCTTCGCATCCAGCCCCGAATGGAACACCTGTCCCACCCATCCCTTCCTTAACCTGACCTGGTCTGCCACCTTCAGATGTGTCTCCTGAAGCATGGCCACGTCTGCCTTCAGTCCCTTTAGGTGCGCGAACACTCGGGCCCTCTTAACCGGCCCATTTAGGCCTCTCAAATTCCGCGTGATCAGCCGGATTGGGGGGTTCCACCCCCCCGCCGACTAGCCATCTCCTATCTTAGGCCAGTCCCGTGCTCGCGCCTCCCGCACCCTCCAGTCCCCCAGGCGGGGAACCCCCGCCCCGACCACCTCCTCCATTTTCAGTTCCCCCTCGGACAGTGCAGCAGCAACCCTATTGTCCCCCCCTCCCCCCCCCAACCTCCCCCCCACCCCGCTAGATCCACATCTAGCTCTTTTTCTCCCCACATATTACTTCCGAGAGTCAGCTGACTTCTGCTGACCCCCGGCTTCCCCTGCCTTCCCGTTGATCTCCCCCGTGTGGGAGTCTCTCCTCCTCCTTGCCTTCCTCCATCCCCCCCTTTTGGCGCGGGAAAAAGCCCGCGCTTTCCTGGACCAGCCCCGCCCCCTGTGGCGCAGCTCCTGTTGCAGCCATTATCCCAGCTCCCTCATCCCCGAGTCTCACCTCCCTCCGGCACCGACGCCCATATTCCCCATCATCATCATCTCTTCTACAGAAAAGAAAAAAGAGGGAAATTTTAGGAATTTGAACCAGAACTCTACCCACATCCCCATCCATCATCCCACCCATGAATTATTCTTTACCCATATTTACAACCCCATATACAACCAACATCTCCCCCCACAACCACATCCCCTCAGTTCGAGTCCAGTTTTTTCGTCTGAATAAAGGTCCAAGCCTCTTCTGGCGTTTCAAAATAGTGGCGTCGGTCCTGATAAGTGACCCACAGTCGCGCAGGCTGCTGCATGCCGAACCTGACTCTTTTTTATGCAGCACCGCCTTGGCCCGATTGAAGCCAGCTCTCCTCCTTGCCACCTCCGCGCTCCAATCCTGATATACTCGGATCACCGCGTTCTCCCATCTACTGCTCCGCACCTTCTTGGCCCATCTCAGCACACTTTCTTTGTCCGCAAAGCGATGGAACCTTGCCACTATCGCCCTTGGCGGCTCATCAGCCTTGGGTCTCCTCGCCAGGACCCGGTGAGCCCCTTCCAGCTCCAGGGGGGCCGGAGAGGCCTCCGCACCCATCAGCGAATGGAGCATCGTACTCACGTATGCCCCGGCATCAGCTCCCTCCACTCCTTCAGAATCCGGAGGTTCTTCCTCCTCGACCTGTTCCCCAGGACCTCAATTCTCTCCGCCCTCCGCCATCTTGCTTTTTCCCCCTCGATTTTGCCGCTGCTCCAGGGCCTCTTGTTTCGCGCTCCACCGCTGATCTCGGCCATATATCGTAAGGGGGGACCTTACTGCACCTTCCCACACGGGATCAATTCAAAAAAGTTCCGTTGGGGCTCCTCTGGAGAGCCCAAAAGTCCGTTGTTGCGGGAGCTGCCGAAACGTGCGGCTTAGCTCCGCATCGCCGCAACCGGAAGTGTAAGCGGATCAGATCTAAGCTCTGCAGTCCTTTCAACATCCAGTCGTGAATGGTGGTGGACAATTAAACAACAATAGGAGGAAGCTTGACAAATAAAAGCATCCCCAATGGTGGAGGAGGCCAGCACATCAGTGCAAAAGACAAGGTTATTTGCAACAATCTTCAACCAGAAGTGCCAAGTGGATGATCCATCTCGGCCTCCTCTGGAGGTCCCAGCATCACTGATGTCAGTCTTCGGCCAATTCGATTCACTCTAAGTGGATACTGCAAAGACAACATTCCAGCATAGTACTGAAGACTTGTGCTCCAGACCTTTCCGTGCCCCTCGCAAAGATGTTCCAGCACAGCTACTGACATCTACCCAGTAATGTGGAAAATTGCCCAGGAGTGTCCTGTACACAAGAAACAGGGCATATCCAACCTGGCCAAACACCGCTCCATCAGTCTACTTTTGATCACCAAAGTGATCACCAAAGTCAGCAACAGTTCTATCAAGTGGCATTTACTTGGCAATAACCTTCTCAGAATGGGTTCCACCAGGATCACTCAGCTCCTGACATGTTCAAACATGAACAAAAGAGATGAAGTCAAGACTTGAGGTGAGAGTGACATCAAGGCGGCATTTGATCGAGCTAGGCATCAAGGGAGCCTAGCAAAACTGTAGTTGATGGGAATCAGGGTGGAAACTCTCCACTTGTTGGAGTCATACCTGGCACAAAGGAAGATTGTTGTGGTTGTTGGATGTGAATCATCTCAGTTTCAGGACATCACTGCAGGAGCTCCTCAGGGTAGTGTCCTCGGCCCAACCATCTTCATCTGCTTCATCAATTACCTTCTTTCCTCATAAGGTCAAAAGTGAGGATGTTCGCTGATGACTGCACAATGTTCAGCACCATTCGCAACTCCTTAGATACTGAAGCAGTTCATGTCCAAGTGAATCAAGACCTGGATGATACCCAGGCTTAGGCTGACAAATGGCAAGTAACATTCACGCCACACAAGTGCCAGGCAATGAGCATATCCAACAAGAGAGAATCTAACCATCTCCTCTCCATTCATTCGCATCACTGACTCCCCCACTATCAACATCCTGGTGGTTATCATTGTCCAGAAACTGAACTGGACTAGATATATAAATACTGTGGCTACAAGAGCAGGTCAGGAATCCTGCAGTGAGTAACTCACCTCCTGACTCCCCAAAGCCATCTACAAGGCACAAGTCAGGAGTGTGATGGAATCCTCTCCATTTGCCTGGTTGAGTGCAGCTCCAACAACACTAAATGAGCTCGGCACCATCCATGACAAAGCAGCCAGCTTGATTGACACCCCATCCACAAACTCCCTCCACCACTGCCACACAGTAGCAGCAGTGTTTACCATCTACAAGATGTACTACTGGAACTCACCAAGGCTTCTTAGCTAGCACCTGTCAAACCTATGACCGCTACCACCTGGAAGGACGATGGCAGCAGAAACACGGGAAGTTCACCACCTGGAAGTTCCCCTTCAAGCCACCCACCATCCTGACTTGGAAATATAGCGCCGTTCCTTCACTGTCACTGGGTCAAAATCCTGACACACCCACAAAACATTGACACACACACACACACACACACAGAACATATTGACACGCACACACAACACACTGACACACACACACAACACATTGACACACACACACACAACATATTGACACGCACACACAACACACTGACACACCCACAACACATTGACACACACACACAACACACTGACACACACACAACACACTGACACACGCACACAACACATTGACACACACACACACAACATATTGACACGCACACACAACACACTGACACACACACAACACATTGACACACACTGACACACACACACACACACACACAACATATTGACACACACACAACACACTGACACACACACACAACACATTGACTCACACAACACACTGACACACACACACAAGATACTGACACACACACACAACACATTGACACACACACACATAACATATTGACACACACACACAACACACTGACACACACACACAACATATTGACACACACTAACACAACACACTGACGCACACACACACTGACACACACACTGACACACACAAACACACTGACACACACACAACACATTTACACACACACACACACAGCATACTGACACACACAAACAACACACTAGATCTCGCTCCTCATCCACACTGCCAAGAATTTTACCATTAGTCCAGTACTCTGTCTTCCTGTTATTCCTTCCAAAATGAATCACCTCACACTTTTCTGCATTAAACTCCATTTGCCATCTCTCAGCCCAGCACTGCAGCTTATCTATGTCCCTCTGTAACTTGTAACATCCTTCCGCACTGTCCACAACTCCACCGACTTTAGTGTCATCTGCAAATTTACTCACCCATCCTTCTACGCCCTCCTCCAGGTCATTTATAAAAATGACAAACAGCAGTGGCCCCAAAACAGATCCTTGTGGTACACCACTAGTAACTGGACTCCAGTCTGAACACTTCCCATCAACCACCACCCTTTGTCTTCTTCCAGCTAGCCAATTTCTGATCCAAACTGCTAAACCTCCCTGAATCCCATGCTTCCGTATTTTCTGCAGTAGCCTACCGTGGGGAACTTTATCAAACGCTTTACTGAAATCCATATACACCACATCAACTGCTTTACCCTCATCCACCTGTTTGGTCACCTTCTCAAAGAACTCAATAAGGTTTGTGAGGCACGACCTACCCTTCACAAAACCGTGTTGACTATGTCTAATCAAATTATTCCTTTCCAGATGATTATACACCCTATCTCTTATAAACCGTTCCAAGATTTTGCCCACAACAGAAGTAAGGCTCACTGGTCTATAGTTACCGGGATTGTCTCTACTCCCAACACATGGACGCGGACACACACGGACACACAACACACTGACACACACACAACACACTGACACATACACACAACAGACTGACACAGACACACAACACACTGGCACACACACAACACACTGGCACACACACAACACACTGACACACACACACAGCACACTGACACACACAACACACTGACACAGACACAACACACTGACACACGCACACAACACACTGACACACACAACACACTGACACAGACACAAGACACTGACACACGCACACAACCCACTGTCACACACACAAACACACTGACACACGGACACACACAAACAACACACTGTCACACACACACACAGCACACACACAAGACACTGACACACACACACCATACTGACACACACATACACCACAGGCACATACACAACACACTGACACACACACAGCACACTGACACACACACAGCACACTGACACACACACAACACACTGACACACACACACACAACACACTGACACACACACAACACACCGTCACACACAACACACTGGCACATACACACAACACACTGACACACACACAGCACACTGTCACACACACACAACACACTGACACACACAACACAGTGACACACACACACATCACTGACCCACACACAACACACTGACACACACACAATACACTGACACACACACAACACACTGACACACACACATAATGACACACACAACACAAGGACACACGCACAAAACACACTGTCACACACACACACACAACACCCTGACACACACACACAACCCACTGACAAACACACAACACACTGACACATACACACAACACACTGACACAGACACACAACACACTGGCATACACAACACACTGACACACACAACACACTGTCACACACACACACGACACACTGACACTCACACATGACACACTGACAGTCACACACAACACACTGACACACACACCCAGCACACTGACACACGCATGCAACACACTGACACACACAACACACTGACACACACACAACACACTGACACACACATAACACACTGACACACACACACAACACACTGACACACACACACAACACACTGACACACACACACAACACACTGACACCACACACACAGCACACTGACACACACACAACACACTGATAAAACACACAGACCCACACCTGCATTAACACACACAACACTGACACACACACAACACACTGACACACACACACAACACGGACACACCCACACACACATACCCAAACTGACTCCCACATCCCTAGTGATACACATACAAATTGACACAAACACACACATATTGACACACACATTGATGCACGCACACTAGCACACAGACAGATACTCACACCTATACACACACACCACATTACTCACTTTTTAAATTCTTTCACGGGAATGAACGTCGGTGGCAAGGTCAGCATTTATTGCCCATTCCTAATTGTTCTTGAGAAGGTGGAATTTTCGAACCTGTTCTTGAATGTGCTCACACATTCACAATTACCACACATGCTCACACACCCACATTCGAATCCAATCCAGCCCTATGCCCGCAGCTATTCCCAGACACATCCTTTCACACCCACACTGACACACTTTCACACCCACACTTTCACATTGAGACACTTTCACACCCACAATAACATGCTTTCACACCCACACTGACACTTTCACACTGGCACGCTTCAACAACCACAATGACATGCTTTCGCACCCACAGCGACACACTTTCACACTGACACGCTTTCACACCCACAATGACATGCTTTCACACCCACACTGGCACTTTCACACTGCCATGCTTTAACACCCACAATGACATCCTTTCACACCCACACTGACACATTTTCACACTGACACGCTTTCACACCCACAGTAACATGCTTTCGCACCCACTGATACTTTCACACTGACACACTTTCACACGCACACTGACACTTTCACACTGACATGTTTCACACCCACAATGACATGCTTTCACACCCACATTGACACACTTTCACACTGACACATTTTCACACCCACAATAACATGTTTTCACACCCACACTGACACACTTTCACACTGCCACACTTTAACACCCACAATGACATCCTTTTACACCCACACAGACACACTTTCACACCGGCACGCTTCAACAACCACAATGACATGCTTTCGCACCCATACCGACACACTTTCACACTGACACGCTTTCACACCCACACTGACACTTTCACACTCACATGCTTTCACACCCACAATAACATGTTTTCACACCCACACTGACACACTTTCACACTGCCACACTTTAACACCCACAATGACATCCTTTTACACCCACACAGACACACTTTCACACTGGCACGCTTCAACAACCAGAATGACATGCTTTCGCACCCATACCGACACACTTTCACGCTGACACACTTTCACAACCACAATGACATGCTTTCACACCCACTGACATTTTCACACTGACATGCTTTCACACCCACAATGACATCCTTTCACAGCCACACTGACACTTTCACACTGACACGCTTTCACACCCACAATGACGTGCTTTCACACCCATACCGACACACTTTCACACTGACACGCTGTCACACCCACAATGACATGGGGCGAAATTCTCCGGTATTGGCGCGATGTCCGCCGACAGGCCCCAAAAACGGCGCAAATCAGTCGGGCATCACGCCGCCCCAACGGTGCGGAATCCTCCGCACCTTGGGGGGTCCAGCCCTAACCTTGAGTGGTTAGGCCCACGCCGGACTAATTTCCGCCCCGCCAGCTGGCGGAAAAGGCCTTTGGTGCCCGCCAGCTGGCACGGAAATGACATCTCCGGGCGGCGCATGTGCGGGAGCGTTAGCGGCCGCTGACGGATTTCCCGCGCATGCGCAGTGGAGGGAGTCTCTGCTGCCTCTGCCATGGTGGAGACCGTGGTGAAGGCGGAAGGAAAAGAGTGCCCCCACGGCACAGGCCCGCCCACGGATCGGTGGGCCCCGATCGCGGGCCAGGCCACCGTGGTGGCACCCCCCGGGGCCAGATCGCCCCGCTGACCAGGACCACGGAGCCCGCCCGCGCCGCCTTGTCCCGCCGGTAAGAGAGGTGGTTTAATCCACGCCGTTGGGACAGGCATCCTAGCAGTGGGACATCGGCCCATCCGGGCCGGAGAATCGCGGGGAGGTGCCCGCCAACCGGCGCGGCGCGATTCCCGCCCCCGCCGAATCTCCGGTGCCGGAGAATTCGGCAACCAGCGGGTGCGGGATTCACGCCAGCCCCCGGCAATTCTCCGACCCGGCGGGGGTCGGAGAATCCCGCCCATGCTTTCACACCCACACTTTCACATTGAGACACTTTCACACCCATAATGACACTTTCACACTGGCACTCCTCAACAACCACAATGACATGCTTTCGCACCCATACCAACACACTTTTACACTGACACGCTTTCACACCCACACAGACACTTTCACACTGACACGCTTTCACACCCACACTGACATGCTCTCACACCCACACTGACACACTTTCACACCCACACACACACACTTTCGCTCCCACACACATATGCCCAGCCCCACCCACACTCACTCCCAGCCCCACCCACACTCACTCCCAGCCCCACCCACACTCACTCCCAGCCCCACCCACACTCACTCCCAGCCCCACCCACACTCACTCCCAGCCCCACCCACACTCACTCCCAGCCCCACCCACACTCACTCCCAGCCCCACCCACACTCACTCCCAGCCCCACCCGCATTCACTCCCAGCACCACCCGCACTCACTCCCAGCCCCACCCACACTCACTCCCAGCCCCACCCACACTCACTCCCAGCCCCACCCACACTCACTCCCAGCCACACCCACACTCACTCCCAGCCCCACCCACACTCCCAGCCCCACCCACACTCACTCCCAGCCCCACCCACACTCACTCCCAGCCACACCCACACTCACTCCCAGCCCCACCCACACTCCCAGCCCCACCCACACTCACTCCCAGCCCCACCCACACTCACTCCCAGCCCCACCCACACTCACTCCCAGCCCCACCCACACTCACTCCCAGCCCCACCCACACTCACTCCCAGCCCCACCCACACTCACTCCCAGCCCCACCCACACTCACTCCCAGCCCCACCCACACTCACTCCCAGCCCCACCCGCACTCACTCCCAGCCCCACCCACACACACTTCTAACCCCACCCACACTCACTCCCAGCTCCACCCACACTCACTCCCAGCCCCACCCACACTCACTCCCAGCCCCACCAACACACGCCCATCCACACCCACAGTCACTCCCAGCCCCACCCACACTCACTCCCAGCCCCACCCACACACACTTCTAACCCCACCCACACTCACTCCCAGCCCCACCCACACTCACTCCCAGCCCCACCCACACTCACTCCCAGCCCCACCCACACTCACTCCCAGCCCCACCCACACACACTCCCAGCCCCACCCACACTCACTCCCAGCCCCACCCGCACTCACTACCAGCCCCACCCACACTCACTCCCAGCCCCACCCGCACTCACTCCCAGCCCCACCCACACTCACTCCCAGCCCCACCCACACTCACTCCCAGCCCCACCCACACTCACTCCCAGCCCCACCCACACTCACTCCCAGCCCCACCCACACTCATTACCAGCCCCTCCCACACTCCGTAATGACAGTCACACCTACACGCACGCTCATCATACTGATAATGATACTAAGAAACTACTCTCACCCACCTATCCTCACAGGAACAGGAGTAAAACATATAGCCCACCTTTCCCACATATACATTTGGTTGACAAATTATATCAATTTGACTTTTAAGTTTAACAATTGATCCAACATCAATTGCTTCTAACACTGCTTGGTGAAGAATTGTTTTCGAATTTCACTCCTGAATGGTCTGGCTCTAGTTTTTAGACTTTGCCCGCGGGTCCTCAACTCCCCAGCTAACATAGATAGTGTGGTGTTGGGTGCTCTGAGGTACAGACGAACCAACATGGTTGCGATTGGTACAACGCAGTTTTATTCCAACTAGTTATTTAAACATCGGACTTGGTACTCAGCACGTGGTGACTGTGTGAGTGTCTTGTTAATGAGGTCCTGGCCTTGTCCTGTCTCCAGATGGATTGGCCAGCAGGTGTCGTGTTTCTTGTCTTATACTTTGTCTCCTCTTGTCTGTGATTGGCTGTCGTGTTATGTGTGCTAATTGGTCTGTTGGTCTGTCTATCATGATGTGTGTGTTGTGATGTGTGTTTGAATATCATGACATCCCCCCTTTTTTACAAGATTATGTGCCTACGTGGTTATAAATGTGTCCTGAGTGCAGCTAAAGGTGTGTGTGCGTGATATTTACAGCATGTACATGTGGCGTAACTATATACAAGGGGCGATGTCAGGTGTGACATGTTAACGAGGTTGTACCATAACAAAAGAAGAAGAACTTTGAAATTTGGACCGATCAAACGAGGCCTGGAACGATAAAACAGTGACATGTTACAATACAGTAGTTGCTAAAATTTGACGTGTGAACAGTCTCATGAGTCCAATCTAGTAGGTGGGCGACGAATTCGGGTTGACCGCCTCAAGGGTGGGTCGAGAACCACCGGCTGAGGTGCGAGCCTGGCCACAGGTGGCGACAGAAGGGGCATGGTATATGGCAGCTCCACAAAGTCGCTATCAGGAACCAGTGGAGGACACGGCGTCTGTGTATGGTTCCGTTGCGAGCGTGGAAGTAGGCGAAGGGCTCGGCGATTGCGCCTACGCACGGATCCATCCGGCATGCGTACCAGGAATGAGCGGGGAGCCACGCGTCAGAGAACTTCGGCAGGTGCTGACCAGCCATCGTCTGGTAGGTGGATGCGGACGTTGTCTACAGGGGTCAGGGAGGGAAGATCAGTTGCCCTTGTGTCGTACGATCTCTTCTGGCGATCGCGCTGCAGTTGCATCCTATGCAGTACCGTAGCATGGTCTATTGTTGGTGCCAGGATGGAAGGCACAGTGGTTCTGAGGGCGTGACCCATCAGCAGCTGTGCTGGCGAGAGACCCGTGACTAGTGGGGCCGAGCGATAGGCCAGCAGGACGAGGTAGAAGTCCGATCCGGCAGCAGCAGCCTTGCAGAGGAGCCGCTTGGCAATATGAACGCCCTTCTCCGCCTTTCCATTGGACTGGGGATGCAGAGGGCTGGACGTCACGTGTGTGAAGCCATACGAGGCCACAAAGGACGACCATTCATGGCTGGTTAAAACAGGGCCCATTGTCCGACATGACAGTCATCGGAATGCCGTGGCGAGCAAAGGTGTCTTTGCAGGCCCTGATGGCAGCAGACGACGTGAGATCGTGCAGGCGTATGACTTCTGGGTAATTGGAGAAGTAGTCCACTATGATAACATAGTCCATGCCAAGCGCGTGAAATAGGTCGACACCCACCTTCGCCCAGGGGGACGTCACCAGCTCATGGGGCAGAAGCGTCTCAGGAGGTTGCGCCGGCTGAAACCTTTGGCAGGTTGTACAGTTGATCACCATGTTGGCAATATCGTCACTGATGCCCGGCCAGTATACCGCCTCTCGGGCCCTCCGTCTGCACTTCTCGACCCCCCAAGTGGCCTTCGTGTATTTGATCGAGAACCAGCTGGCGCATACTGTGCGGAATCACAATCCGGTCCAGCTTCAGAAGGATCCCATCAATGATGGCTAGGTCGTCTCGTACATTATAGAACTGCAGGCACTGCCCTTTGAGCCATCCTCCCGTCATGTGGCGCATCACTCGCTGTAAAAGGGGGTCGGCCGCTGTCTCTCGGCGGATGCGGGCCAGACTGGAGTCGTCAGCCGGCAGATTTGCCGCTGTCAAGGCTACCTGCGCCTCGACCTGACATACGAACCCCTCCGCATCTGGCGGAGTGCCCACTGCTCTGGATAGGGCATCCGCCACGATGAGGTCCTTCCCTGGAGTGTAGACCAGTTGGAAGTCGTACCTCCTGAGTTTAAGTAGGATGCGCTGGTTGGTCCGCACGTGTCTGCGAGGTTGTCGGAGATGTGGAAGATCCACAGGTTGAGCCGCTCGACAGTAGGCAGCATAGTGGCCACATCGTAGGCATTGTCGGGTTTTTGCAGGACATTGCCCTTTTAAATGTGCAGCTCCACAGTTGCCGCACGTCATGACGTCATGGCGTTCGTTACGCCACTGCACATGCGCAGTTCGGTCTTGCGTCGGGCGCTCCTGCGCAGCACGTCCCTCAGAGTTGCCGTAGGTTTTGGCGCGCACAAACGTGGGAGGCCTCAAAAAGCGCGCGAAACGGCCGCCCTCGTCCGGGCCGCGGGCCGGGAGAAACTCGATTGCCTGGATGCGTTCGGCCTCGTGGGCGGCCTGGCTTGCCGATTCGATCGCTTGGGACCCCCTCCATGCCGATTCGGTCGCCTGAAATTGGGCATAGTGGCTGGTCGCATTTTCATGCAGAACACAGGCTTCAACTGCAGATGCTAAGGTCAGGCCTTTAATTTTTAGAAGCTGCTGGCGTAGGCCACTGGAGGCAACGCCAAAAACGATCTGGTCCCGGATCATGGACTCTGAGGTGGTGCCGTAACCGCAGGACTGAAAGAGCTCATCCTTACCTTGTAGGCGCTGCTGAAAGATAAACCTCGCAAAGCTTTCATTGACCTCAACGTTGAAGTGCTGGTCGAGCTTGAGGAGGACCGTGTCATATTTAGATTTGTTCTCGCCTTCCGCGAACACCAAGGAGTTGTATACATCGATGGTGTGCTGACCTGCGGTAGTGAGGAGCATGGCAATCTTTGTTTCGTCCGAGGCGCCCTGTTTTTCGTTGGCTCGCATGAACAGTTCGAATCGCTGCTTGAAGAGCTTCCAATTGGTGCCCAGGTTCCCAGCGACTTGCAACGGCTGCGGTTTGTTGTGGGTGTCCATGGCTCAGGGTGGCAGATTTGCCGGTAAGTATCGATTCACTCACTGGTACCATGTGGTGTTGGGTGCTCTGAGGTACAGACAAACCAACACGGTTGCGATTGGTACAACGCAGTTTTATTCCAACTAGTTATTTACACATCTGACTTGGTACTCAGCACGTAGTGGCTGTGTGAGTGTCTTGTTAATGAGGTCCTGGCCTTGTCCTGTCTCCAGGTGGACTGGCCAGCAGGTGTCGTGTTTCTTGTCTTATACTGTGTCTGCTCTTGTCTGTGATTGGCTGTCGTGTTATGTGTGCTAATTGGTCTGTTGGTCTGTCTATCATGATGTGTGTGTCGTGATGTGTGTTTGAATATCATGACAGATAGTTTATCTCTATTGACACTAGACCGACTTTAATATCCTGAAAAAGTTGATCAATTCACCCTATAACCGTCTAAATTCCGGGGAATAGAACCCTAGGCCTACATTCTCCAGTTGCGTCCGCTGCGGGAAGCATCCCCGGTGGGGGAAGGGGAGAGGGCAGTAAGGTTGACAGACCAGCTTAAGGTTCGCAGCGGGTGGGATCAGAAAATCCCACCCTGATTTGTGTAATCTCTTCTTGTAGTTTCAAATGTGGGGAGTCTGGGTTTCATTCCGGTAAATCTAAGCTGCAGTCCCTCCCAGGATAATCCATCCTTCCCAAGATGTGGTGCCCAGGACTACAAACAGTAACTCCAGGTATGATCTAACTAGGCTTTTGTATAGCTGAAACATTACTTCTACTCCCTTGTAATCTAGCCAGATTGTTCCCCATACCTTTTCACACTGCAATTATCTGCGTTCCTGGAAGTCTAAGTCTCTTTTGGGCTACATTGTTTCTAGCTTTTCACCATTTAGAATGTTTTCCTGGTCTCTCCTTTTTAGGGCCAGCGTGGATGATCGCACTTTGAACTCCATGTTCCATACTTTTACCTGTTCACTTCATCTATCAATATCTCTTTGTAATTTTATACTTCCATTGATACTGCTTCCAATGCCACGTATCCTTGTATCAGTGCTAAATATGGATATACGGCTTTCTATCCCATCATTTAATTTATTAAAACAATGCAGTTGAAGTCCTAACATGGATCCTTACAGAACATGTGTCACATCCTGCCAATTAGTGCTGCTGCCTGTAACCCCTACTCCGTGCCTCCTGCTACTTAGCCAATTTCCGAACTAGATCAATAATAGCATGATCTTCAACTTTAGTTAACAGTCTCTTATCAGGACCTGTATTGAATGCCCTCTGTACATCGTTATAAATAACACTGTAGACAATCCCCAGTTTGCTACTTTAGCCACCTATTCAAAAAATTCAGTTAGGTTTATCAAGCTTTACGAACCCACACAGTTGAATAAACTCGGGTTGTTCTCACTGGAACGAAGGAGGTTGAGGGGCGACCTGATCGAGGTCTACAAAATTATGAGGGGCATAGACAGAGTGGATAGTCAGAGGCTTTTCCCCGGGGTAGAGGGGTCAATTACTAGGGGGCATAGGTTTAAGGTGAGAGGGGCAAGGTTTAGAGTAGATGTACGAGGCAAGTTTTTTACGCAGAGGGTAGTGGGTGCCTGGAACTCGCTACCGGAGGAGGTGGTGGAAGCAGGGATGATAGTGACATTTAAGGGGCATCTTGACAAATACATGAATAGGTTGGGAATAGAGGGATACGGACCCAGGAAGTGTAGAAGATTGTAGTTTATCGGGCAGCATGGTCGGCACGGGCTTGGAGGGCCGAAGGGCCTGTTCCTGTGCTGTACATTTCTTTGTTCTTTGTTCTTGTTCTTTGTAAACATTTCAAGGTGTTCCGTCGCTCTATTGTTAATTACAGACTCGAGTAATTTCATGAGAACGGATGATAGGCTGCTAACTTGATAAGTTGCCTGGTTCTGCTCCTGCACCTTTCACAAAAAGCAGCACAATATTCTAATCGAATGGAACACTTCCTGAATAGGGAGAATTTTGGGAGATTATAGCCACGGCAGCTACAATGTTCTCACCAACTTCCTTTGAGCCCCTGGGGTGGAAACCATCTGACCCTGGAGATCTGTCACTCTTCGGTGTCATTAGTTCCAGTTGATTTGCTTACATTACATTTGTTAAACCCCTGTCATTGGTGTATTAATAATTTCCTTGAAAGTCCAGCATGGTGACCTGTTCCTCTCCTGGAAACACTGGTGCAAAGTAATTATTCAGCATGTCTGCCATTTCCTTATTTTCAATGACAACAGCACTGTTCTCAGTTTTCAAGGGGCCCATTATGTTTCGGATCAATGATGTATGTAATTGTAAATGTTATTTTGCACTGAGGTTGATATCCCATGCATGTTTCTTTACATACTCTCTTTTTACAGCTCTTACTCTTTGCTTTGTCACCATACATCTGGGGCTGGTTTCTCCTGTCCACCAGCCACGTGTTCCTCTTGGCGCACCCTTGCCGTCAGCAAGCAGAATTCTACGATCCCACCAACTCCCAACGTGATTTCCCAGGAAACCCGCGGGCATGTGTGTGCTGCCGGCGGAATGGAGAATCCCTCTGGTGGAGAATCGCGTCCCATGGGCAGGAATCTCCGCCCCGCCGCGCCAGGTTTCTGGTTCAGCACGCCGGCGGGATGCTCCATTTCGCCGGTTGGTCAATGGGGTTTCCCACTGTGGGGCAGCCCCTCGATGTCGGGAAATCCCCTGGCTGCTGGCAAAACAGAGCTTCCCAACGGCGGAGGATCCAGCCCCATATCTTTCCCCTTTGTTCAGGTCCGTGCTTTTTTTTGCATTTTTGTGTGTTTTCCATTTTAGTTTTCCATTGCCTCTTCCATTTTTGATTGTTCTTTGCTATCTATTTTGGTAAATTGAATGTTTGCCCTTTAGGAAGACAAACAGGTTCTTATCACCTTAAATTCTTTTTTGCACATCTCCCAATAATTTTCTGTCATTTTACCCATAGCAGATTTTCCCAGTTTACCATGGACAGTCTCTGTTCCAGCCTGATGAAGTCAGCCTTACCTAAATTTAGAATCTCTGAAGCTGTTTCCTGTTTCTCGCATTCAAAATCTACAATGATCACAATCATATCATGATTTAAATCTCTAAGCCCCATTACTCATTACTAAACTACTTATAGTGTTCTCCCTTGTTGGTTCTAGGATTTATTTGTTACAGAAAACCATCTCAGACACACTCAAGAAATTTACAACTGTCCTGACATGACTCATCTTATCCCAATCCATATGTAAGGTGAAACTCCCATGAAAAACTACTGTGCCTTTACTACATGGCTGTCTAATCTATGTATTCATACAAGCTATCACTCCACAATTGCTACCAGGGGCCTCAACACAACTCCCACTGCAGTCTTAAATCTTTTTCTATTTCTTAATTCTATTCATAAAGTCTTCAATCCTGGTTATCCTCGCTTATCACTGAAGTGGTTTCATCCTTAATCACGATAAGGTTACTTCTTCCCCTCTACCATTTTCTTGATATTTCCTGTAGACCTTGGGCGAGATTTAACGGCCTCATCTCTGCCGACTCGGTACCCAACTAGGTCGGTAAACTCGCGATAGGCATCATGCGATTTGCTCTACTTACTTACTCATTTCAGTGGAAGCAGTTAAGAGTAGTCTCATGAGGCTGATTCCTGGGATGGAAAGGTTGAGTTCTGAGCAAAGGTTGAGCAAGTTGTGCCTTACTCAAGGGAATTCAAATAAATCAGGGGTGGAACTTGAGGGGACTTGACAAGGTTGATGCTGGGAGGACATTTCCAATCATTGGAGTATCTAGAACAAGGGGACACAACTTCAAAACAACAGGGGCGGAATTCTCCCACCCCCACGCCGGGTGGGAGAATCGCCGGTGTGCCGTGCGAGTCCCGCCACACCGCCCCAGCACCCGCATGCGATGCTCCCACCCCCCCCCCCCCCCCCAAACCGGCGCGGCAAGAATCACGGCTGGCCGCTGGGAGAATCGCCGCTCGCCGTTTCTAACGGGCGAGCGCCGATTCTCCGGCCCGGATGGGCCGAGCGGCCTGCCCAACACGACATGTTCCCGTCGGTGCCGTCCACACCTGGTCGCTGCCGGCGGGAACGCTGGGGGGGGGGGGGAAGGGGGGTTCCTGCACCAGGGTGGGGGGGGGGGACTCAAATGGGGTCTGGCCCGCGATCGGTGCTCACCGATCGGCGGGCCGGCCTCTCTGAAGGAGGACCTCCTTTCCTCCGCTGCCCCGCAAGATCCATGGGACATCTTCTTCCGGGGCGGCCGCGGGGAGGACGGCAACCACGGGTTGGCGCCGGTCAACCTGCGCATGCGCGGGTGACGTCATTTGCGTGGCGCCGGCCGCGTCATTTACGCGGCGCCGCTTTTATGCGGCGCCAAGGCCCGGGAGAATAGGGGGCTGGGAGCGGCCTCCGACGCTGGAGTGAACACTCCGGATTTCACTCGGCGTCGGGACTTAGTCTCCCGATGGGAGAATTGCGCCCCAGGTCTCCCATTTAAGACGGAGGTGAGGAGGAATGTCTTCTTTCAGAGGGTTGCAAGTGTTTAGAATTCTCTTCCCCAGAAAGCAATGGAGGCTGGGTCATTTAATATGTTGAATGCTTTTGACAACACCTTCCAATCCCACAACAACTACCACCTGAATGATAAGGGCAGCAGATACATGGGAACACCACCACCTGGAGATTCCCCAAGCTACAGACCATCCAAACTTGGAATCATTCCTTTGCTGTCACTGCATCACAATCCTGGCACTCTCTCCCTTATAGCACAGTGGGTGTACCGGCACCATATGGACTGCAGCGGTTCAAGAAGGCAGCTCACCATCACCTTCTCAAGGACAATTAAGGATGGGCAATAAATGTCGGCTCAGCTAGTGATGCCCACTTGTGAAAACTTTTTTTAAAATTGACGTATGAGTTACACAGATTTTTGATTTACAAAGGAGGGAAGAGATATCAGGAGAAGACAAGAAAATGGAGTTAAGGTCACAATCAGATCAACCACGATCATATTGAATGGCGGAGCAAGTTTGACTGGCCAAATGGCCTATTCCTGCTCCTATTTCTTATGTTCTTATTATAAGAGCAGGAGAGAGGCTGGTAATTCTGAATTGTGTAACGCAACCCGTGACACTCCGAAGCCTGTCCGCCATCTAAAACACGCAACAATTTATTATTTCATGGGATTAGCGCACTGCTGGCAAGGTCAGTATTTGTTGCATGTCCCTATTGCTCTTAAAATCAGTGGCTTTCTAGGGCCATTTCAGAGGGCAGTTAAGAGACAACCACATTGCTGGGGGTCTTGCAGTGGGTCACATGTAGGCCAGGCTAGGCAAGGACAACAGATTCCCTTCCCCAGAGGGTATTAAGCAACCAGATGGGTGTTTATAACAATTTAAGATAGTTTCATTGACACCATCTCTGAGACTAGGTTTATATTCCAGATTTGTAAACTGAATTTTTTAATTCCACCACTTGCTGTGGTGAGATTTGAACCCATGTTCCCAGAACCTGGGTCTCTGGATTACTAACCCAGTGACATTCCCACTATGCCACCGTTTCCCGTCAGGAGTGTGATGGAATACTTTCCACTTGCTTAGATGAGTGCAGCTCCATCAACACTCCAGCTGATAAATACTATTCAGGACAAAGCATCTCACTCGATCTGCACCCCATCCATCACCTTAAACAGTCACTCCCTTCACCATCAGCGCCTGGTGACAGCAGTGACCCATCTACATGATGCACTGCAGCACCTCCTTCAACAGCACCTTCAAAATCGACAACCTCTAATGCCATTCAGCACAAGGGCAGCAAATGCTAGGAAACACCACAATCTGCACGTTCTCATCTGCCACTGGGTCAAAATCCTCAAACCCCCTCCTTAACAGCACTGTGCGTGTACCTACACCACATAGACTGCAGCGGTTCAAGAAGATGGCTCACCATCGCCGCCTCAAGGGCAATTGGTGATGAGCAATAAAATGGTGGCCCAGTCAGCGATGGTCATGTCCCACGAATGAATAAACAAAAATTCACACCCACACTCAATCCTCTTACATCAAAATCCACTAATACCTAAATCTATATCTTTGTTCACAATCAAACCTACAGTGATACTCACAGACACACAATCACTGGCACTCAATTTCACAGCCTCAGTCACACTCACACTCAGTCACACCTATTCACACCCAAACTCACATCGACACCCACAACAACTCACACACATGCATACTCACACTAAAACCTACAGTAAGACCAACACACACACATACTTATGCCTTTGTGAATGCCCACACCAATGCTAACACCTACACTGACACATGCTTACACCCAGACTCACACCAATCTGTCCCCACCCACTCCCACACGTACAGTCACACTTCCATCACAGTTACACACATGCTAAGTAACACACAGGAAACACACACGTGTCAGTGCCCTTCCAAATGCAGCAAATCAAATCCATTGGGGATGGGGTAGCTTCATATGGTGCTGATGGCTGAAGGGACCAGTCTAGGACAGGCAGGTTCAAGTGCAACATAATAATAATAATCTTTATTGTCACAAGTAGGCTTACTTTAATACTGCAATGAATTTACTGTGAAAAGCCCCTAGTCGCCACATTCCAGCGCCTGTTCGGCTACACTGAGGGAGAATTCAGAATGTCCAATTCACCTAACAGCACATCTTTGGGACTTGTGGGAGGAAACCGGAGCACCCGGAGGAAACCCATGCAGACAGGGGAAGAACGTGCAGACTCCGCACAGACAGTGACACAGGCCGGGAATCGAACCTGGGACCCTGCGCTGTGAAGCAACAAAGCTAACCACTGTGGTTCCGTGCCGCCAAAAATAAATGGCTATCAGATATATTTGTTGTTTTCAGAGTTGGCACCTCTTGCGAAGCTGCTGTAGCCACTAATCATTGTAGTGACACATGCCAACCCACAGGTAATGTTGCCATTTTCCTGTTTTGTGGGCTAGTACCTCCCAGATGTGAAACTATAAGGCTTTCCTGTCATGCTTATAACCTTGAAGCAGAGCTTTGGGCATTCTACTAGTCTCCTGGCTCTGGCTACCTCATCATACAGAAATTCCTTGGGAATACGATGATCTTCCACATCCTGCAAATGTACCCGAGCCACAAAAGTTACCTTTGCCTGATGAGTGGCAACATACTTGGGAAATTTCCTTTGGAGAGGACAGCTGCATTTGTGATTTTGTCTTTCTAGGGGGTGCTCAGAATGTGCCATAAACCGCAGATCGGAAAGTTGTTGTTCTTCCTTTCTTGTCAGGTATGAGCCATCCAATAAGGTGCTGATAAAACATGCCTCCTAAACTAGAATCCTGGTCTGAAGAGTTAGCTTGATGTTATTCCATGCACGTTTTGTGGGTCAAGGTGTAGCTGCTTTCGCCATGCGTGTATCGAGTTGTGCATCAAGAGGCACATTGTCCATCACAGTGGACCCAGGGTAGCAGAATGTGTGAATCACTTGCAGCTGTGTATTATTTACAGAGATGTGACACCCTGTCCTGTAACTATGGTTTGCTTGACAATTATAAAGTAAAGGAGAACAAGTTACAGGCATGGGAGGGACAATGTATGAGTCTTGGTAGCCTGATGAGTGATAGCTTTACCTTTGTAGAGAAGTTATCTGATGCAGCGGGTGGCACAGGTGGCACAGTGGTTAGCACTGATGCCTCATATTTCTGGCCTTGGTCACTGTCTCAGGGGAGTTTGCACGTTCTCCCCATGTCTGCGTGGGTTTCTTCCGGCTGCTCCGGTCTCCTCCCACAGTCCAAAGATGTGCAGGATAGGTGGATTGGCCATGCTAAATTGTCCCTTAGTGTTCAGGGATTTGCAACTCAGGTTATGGGATTAGAACATAGAACATACAGTGCAGAAGGAGGTTCTTCGGCCCATCGAGTTGCACCGACCCTCTTAAGCCCTCACTTTCACTCTATCCCTGTAACCCAATAACCTTTTTGGACACTAATGGCAATTTCATTTAAAAGAGTAAGAAATGTTTGGGATAATTCTTTGAAGCAAAGTAATCGATGCCAATAAACTGGACCTCAGCCACCCGGGGGTCACTCGATTCTTCCATTTCATTAAGACCCGCAACCTGCCCTACTCCATCGAGGAGGTCAGGACCGTCACCAGGAATTGCCAAATCTGCACGGAGTGCAAGCCGCACTTCTACAGGCCAGAGAAAGCGCACCTGATAAAGGCTTCCCGTCCCTTTGAACGCCTCAGTATAGACTTCAAAGGGCCCCTCCCCTCCACCGACCGCAACACGTACTTCCTGAACGTGATTGACGAGTACTCCCGGTTCCCATTCGCCATCCCCTGCCCCGACATGACCACAGCCACTGTCATAAAAGCCCTCCACAGTATCTTCACGCTGTTTGGTTTCCCCGCCTACATACACAGCGATAGGGGGTCCTCCTTCATGAGCGACGAACTGCGTCAATTCCTGCTCAGCAAGGGCATTGCCTCGAACAGGAATTGGACGACCAGTTCCAACCCCAGGGGAAACGGGCAGGTGGAGAGAGAGAACGGAACGGTCTGGAAGACCGCCCTACTGGCCCTACGGTCCAGGAATCTCCCAGTCTCCCGCTGGTAGGAGGTCCTCCCGGATGCTCTCCACTCCATCCGATCACTGCTGTGTACCACGACCAACCAAACCCCTCACGAACGTCTCCTTGTCTTCCCTAGGAAGTCCTCCTCCGGGACCTCGCTCCCAACCTGGCTGACAGCTCCTGGACCCATCCTGCTCCGCAAACACGTGCAGGCGCACAAGTCGGACCCATTGGTCGAGAGGGTCCGCCTCCTTCACGCTAACCCTCAATACGCCTACGTGGTGTACCCCGATGACCGACAGGATACGGTCTCCCTATGGGACCTGCCGCCCGCTGGATCCCCACCCACACCTCCACCACCAACCCCACTCTCCCTCCCACCGGCGCACCCCACAGCCGCCCACTTCCTAGGTGGATCGGTCCTTCCACTGGTCCCATCTAGGGGTGATGAAGCTGCTGAAGAAGCCGAAGCCACGCTCACAGAGCCACGGATGCCCGAGCCGGCGCCTGCATCACCTCCGATCGCAGAGGACGACCAGGGCTCCCGATCGACTAATTACTTCATTCTGACTGTAAATAATTATTGTAAATAGTTGCAACATGTAACGAGGCAAACACTGTGCTAATGTATACCGGGTACCACCATAACCTACACCTCTACCATGTATAACGCGAGACCACCACCCCCGCCGGACTCTTTTAACGGGGTGAATGAGGTAGTCGGTATTAGGGGTATTATGGTACCCTGAATAATGCTGTAAGACCATTGGTGTGGGAGGTACCTGAGACTGCCATTTCATTGGTATAGCCTGCCTGCTGGTTCCGCCCAGTAAGGCGGAGTATAAGAGCCTGTGTCTCCCCAGCAGCTGCATTCTGTACCTGCGCTGCTGGGGGAAACAGCTAGTAAAATAAAGCCTTCAATTGTCTCCAATCTCGCTTCAAGAGTTATTGATCGAGCATCAGGCCTCAACTCCACCTTCCCAAGGGCAGCACGGTGGCACTATGGTTAGCACTGCTGCATCACGGCACTGAGGATCTGGGTTCGGTCCCGGCTCTGGGTCACTTTCCATGTGGAGTTTGCACATTCTCCCCGTAGTTGAATGGGTTTCGCCCCCACAACCCAAAGATGTGCAGGGTAGGTGGATTGGTCACACTAAATTGCCCCTTAATTAGAAAAATGAATTGGGTACTCTAAATTTATATTTTTAAAACTCCACCGTCCTAACCGTTCTCAGTAATCCTTCAACGCATTGCTAATTACAAATCTGTCTAACTTCTCCTTAAACTTACTCACTATCCTAGGATCCACTGCACTCTGGGGTAGCGAATTCAATAGACTCATGACACTTTGGAAGAAGTAGGGCGGGATTCTCTGAACCTGAGGCTAAGTGCTGATGCCGTCGTAAACGCCATCGCGTTTCACGACAGCATCAACAGGCCCCCAGGAGCAGCGATTTCGAGCACCTCAGTAGGCAAGCACAGCACTGGAGCGACCCACGGCGCACCAGCTGCCGATACCGGCGTCAAATGGGTGCCGCGAGTCTGCACATGTGCACTACGACTGGCGCAAATGCGCGCATGCGCCCTGCGACCGGCTCGATTGTGCGCATGCGCGGTGCCTTCCTTCTCCGTGCCAACCCCGACAGAACGTCGGGCCTACCGATCGGGCCTAAGGCCTCTTTTGCTCCGCGCCGGCCCCAGTAGGCCTACGCCATGTTGCGTTGGGGCCGGCGCAGAGCAAAAGAGGCCCCAGGCCCGAACGGTAGGCCCGATCACGGGCCAGGCCACAGCGGAGCCCCCCCCCACCTCCCCAGGGGTCGGACCCCCCTCCTCCCCCACCAGGCCGCCCCCAGAAGGATGCACGCCGAGGTCCCGCCGGGTGAGACCACACGTGAACAGCGCCGGCGGGACTCGGATTTTTTTGCGGCCACTCGGCCCATCATGGGCAGAGAATCGGCGGGGGGGCCACGAAGAGCGGCCCCTAACCAGCGCCGTGCCGACCGCACCGGCGGCAATGACCGATTCTCCGCTCTCCAGAGAATTGGCGGACCGGCGTTTGGGCAGCGTCACGCGATTCGCGCCCGGCCCTGTGATTCTCCGGCCCGGTGTGGGCTGAGAGAATCCCGCCTGTAGTTTCTGCTCATCTCTGTTTTAAATTTGCCACCCCTTATCCTGAGATTATGACCACAAGAGGAAGCATCCACTCCATGTCTACTCTACCCATACCTTTTATCATCTTACATGCCTCAATTTGATCTCCCCTCATTCTTCTAAACTCGACAGAGTATCGGCCTAAACTGCTCAGTCTCTCTTCATATGACAAACCCCTCATGTCTGGAATCAGCTAAGGGTCTGATTTGATGTTTCATCCAAAAGACAGAAATCAAACTGTGCAGCACCCCCTCAGTAGTGCACTAGAGACTGTGTTTAATTTTCTTGCGTGGGGTTTGAGCCGACAATCTTCGGAGTCAAATGAAAGAATGCAAAACTGAAGCACTGTATGTCCTATCATCCAGACTCTGACCTAGTAGATCTGGAGGCCTGCATTTTGCATTGCCAGTGACAGCAGTTCTCAGGACCATTAAAATCCAGCAGCAGATTTTTAATCAGTGAGGGAATCGAGGGTTATGGGGATAAGGTGAGTAATTGGAGTTGAGGGTTATCACATCAGATCAGTCATGATCTTGTTGAATAGCGGAGCAGACTCGATGGGCCAAGGAGCCTATTTCTGCTCCTATGCCTTATGGCCTTATGGGTAACTCCTTCTATGGAATATGCACCTTTAATATAATAATATGATGTAGAGGACTTCCGGTTGCGGCGATGCCTTGCTAGCCGCACGTTTTGGCGGCTCCAGCTCCGACGGACCTTCGGGCTCTTTTAAGAGCCCCAACGGGAAACTTTTGGGCGACGCAACCCGGTGTGGGGTGAGTGAGTAGGAAGTCCCCCCCCAACGAAGGAGGAAAATATCGGCGGCGGCGGCTGCAGCGAGAGGAATCATCGACGAAAGGGACAGAAAGGGAGAAGACACAAGATGGCGGCGGAGAAAGCTCAGGCGATATGGGGGCCCGAGCAAGACGAATTTTTGAGACGGTGTGTGGAGCTACTAAAGAGGGAGGTGCTGACCCCGATGCTACAGGCAATTGAGGGGCTCAAGGAGGCACAAAGGACCCAGGAGACAGAGCTCCGCGTGGTGGAGCAGAAGGTGACGTATAATGAGGACGAGATCCTGGGCCTGGTGTCAAAACACAGACGCACGAGGCACTCCATAAAAAGTGTATTGAAAGGATCGAGGCCCTAGAAAACAGAGCGCGAAGGAAGAACCTTCGGATACTGGGTCTCCCTGAGGGAGTGGAAGGAGCGGACTGTGGAGCTTATGTAAGTATGATGCTAAGCTCATTGATGGGTGCTGAGGCCCCTGCGGGCCCCTTGGAGGTGGAGTGGGCACATCGGATCCCGGCGAGAAGACCAAAAGCGGGAGAACCACCCAGGGCGACAATCGTGCGATTTCACCGCCTTAAAGATAGAGAAGAGGTCCTGAGATGGGCTAAAAAGGTGCGGAGTAGCAGATGGGAGAATGCAGCGGTACGGGTGTACCAGGATTGGAGTGCGGAGGTGGCGAGAAGGAGGGTGAGTTTTAACCGAGCCAAGGAGGTGTTACACAAAAACAAGGTGAAGTTCGGGATGCTGCAGCCGGCACGACTATGGGTCACGTACCAGGAGAGACACCATTATTTCGATACGGCGGAAGAAGCATGGACCTTTATTCAAGAGGAGAAATTGGATCGGAACTGAGGGACTGGTACTGCAGGGAATGTTATTGTTATTGTTATGGTTGATGTAAATAGAGAAGTAAATTGGGATGGGGGGAGACACTAGGAAATGTGGGTGCCGGTGAGGGGGGAAAGAAGGGACATAGGCGGAGAATGAGGAATGGGAGGGGGAGAGAAAAGGGAGCTGCGCCACAAGAGGCGGGTCAGATAAAGGGATTTTCCCGCGCCAGAAAGATTATGGCGGGAAGACAGGCGCAAGGCGGATGGGAGTTCCCCACACGGGGGGGTCAAGGAGCGAGCAGGAGTAGCCGGGGTCAGTTGAAGTCAGCTGACTTACGGAAGTAATATGGGGGGAGCAATCACGCTAGAAAGGGATCTAGCGTAGAGGGGGGGGGGGCATCTGGGTTACTGCTGCGGAAATCAAAAAGGAAATGGCTAAAGAGTGGGTGGACGGGGATGGAATGCGATGCCTGGGGAGCGAGTGGGAGCACGGAGGCGGGATATGGGACTAGCCTAGAGAAGGTGATGGCTAGTCGACACGGGAGGGGGGCAGGTAGCCCCCTAGTGAGGCTGATCACGTGGAACGTGAGAGGCCTGAATGGACCGATTAAAAGGGCCCGAGTGCTCGCGCATTTGAAAGGACTTAGGGCAGACGTGGCTATGCTCCAAGAGACGCACCTGAAGGTGGCGGACCAAGTTAGGTTAAGGAAAGGATGGGTGGGACAGGTGTTCCACTCAGGACTAGATGCAAAGAATAGAAGGGTGGCCACATTGGTGGGGAAACGGGTAGCATTTGAAGCAAAGAACATCGTAGCAGATAGCGGAGGGAGATATGTAATGGTGAGTGGCAGGCTGGAGGGAATGGAGGTCGTGTTGGTTAATGTATATGCCCCGAATTGGGACGATGCGGGATTCATGAGACGCATGCTGGGTCGTATACCGGACCTGGAGGTAGGAAACTTGATATTGGGAGTGGACTTCAATACCGTGCTGGACCCAGGGCTAGATAGATCCAGCTCAAAGACCGGAAGAAGGCCGGCAGCGACCAAGGTGCTCAAGGGGTTTATGGACCAAATGGGGGGAGTGGATCCATGGCGAATTCTTAGACCGAGGGCCAGGGAGTTCTTCTTCTCCCATGTCCATAAAGTGTACTCCCGGATAGATTTTTTTGTTTTGGGAAGGTCGTTGATCTCAAGGGTGGAAGAAGCTGAGTATTCAGCCATAGCAGTTTCGGACCATGCCCCACACTGGGTGGACCTGGAACTAGGAGAGGAAAGGGAGCAGAGAGCACTCTGGCGATTAGATGTGGGATTGATGGCGGACGAGGGAGTGTGTGGAAGAGTGCGGGGGTGTATTGAGAGATACCTGGAGGTCAGTGACGACGGGGAGGTCCCTGTGGGAGTGGTATGGGAAGCACTAAAAGCGGTGGTCAGAGGAGAGCTGATCTCCATTGGGGCCCACAAAGGGAAAACAGAGGCCAAGGAAAGGGAAAGATTACTGGGGGAGATTTTAAGGGTGGATAGGGAATTTGCAGAGACCCCGGAGGAGGGACTGTACAGGGAGAGGGGACGACTCCAGACGGAGTTTGACCTCCTGACCACCAGAAAGGCGGAGGTGCTGTGGAGGAAGGCACAGGGGAGGAGGTATGAATATGGGGAAAAGGCTAGTCGCCTGCTGGCTCATCAATTGCGAAAGAGGACAGCGGCGAGGGAGATAGGGGGAATTAGAGACGAAAAGGGAGCCACGGTGCGAAGAGCAGGGAAGATAAATGAGGTGTTCAAGACCTTTTATGAGGGACTGTATAGATCCCAACCCCCAGAGGGAGAGGAGGGGATGCGGCAGTTCCTGGATCAATTGAGGTTCCCGAGGGTGGAGGAGCAGGAGGTGGAAGGCCTAGGGGCACCGATTGGGGTGGACGAGGTTATTAAGGGGCTGGGGAACACGCAAGCAGGGAAGGCTCCGGGACCAGACGGGTTCCCGGTGGAATTTTATAGAAAATATGTGGACTTGTTGGCCCCGTTGTTGGTGAGGACGTTCAATGAGGCCAGGGAAGGAGGGACTTTACCCCCGACAATGTCGGAGGCGACGATATCGCTAATTTTGAAGAGGGATAAAGATCCGTTGCAGTGCAGGTCCTATAGACCTATTTCATTATTGAATGTGGACGCCAAATTGCTAGCAAAGGTACTGGCATCGAGGATAGAGGACTGTGTCCCGGGGGTGGTGCACGAAGACCAGACAGGGTTCGTAAAAGGGAGACAACTGAATGTTAACGTGCGAGGAGCTGGGGAACCTTGCACAGACTTAATCTGACACGATTGGTAGAACAAATGGAGGAGGACTTCAAGAGGTGGGACATGCAGCCTCTGTCGTTGGCGGGCAGAGTGCAGGCAATTAAGATGATGGTCCTCCCGACGTTCTTATTTGTATTTCAATGTCTCCCTATACTAATCACTAAGACCTTTTTCAAAAAAATAGACAGGAGCATCACGAGCTTCGTGTGGGCAGGGAAAGTCCCGAGGGTAAGGAATGGGGTTCCTACAACATAGCAGGGACAGAGGAGGATTGGCGCTACCGAATTTGGGCGACTACTATTGGGCCGCCAATGTGGCGATGATTCGTAAATGGATGATGGAGGGAGAGGGAGCGGTGTGGAAAAGACTGGAGAGAAGGTCCTGTGAAGGGACGAGCTTAGAGGCGCTGGTGACGGCGCCGCTACCGTTCTCACCAAAAAAGTTTACCACGAACCCGGTGGTGGCGGCAACATTGAATATCTGGGGAAAATGGAGGCGACAGAGAGGTGTGCGGGGAGCCCTGGTGGGGTCCCCAATCAGGAACAACCATAGGTTTGCCCCAGGAAGAATGGATGGAGGATTTCAGAGCTGGCACCAGTTGGGAATTAGGAGGGTGGGAGATTTATTTATAGATGGGACGTTTGCGAGCTTGGGAGCATTGGAGGAAAAGTATAAGTTGCCCCGGGGAAACTTCCTTAGATATATGCAGGTGAGGGCGTTCACTAGACAACGGGTGAGGGAATTTCCGCTGCTCCCGGTACAGGGGATTCAGGACAGAGTGCTTTCGGGGGTGTGGGTCGGAGAGGGCAAGGTGTCAGAGATATACCGAGAAATGAGGGAAGAGGGGGAGGAGTTGGTGGCCGAACTAAAAGGAAAGTGGGAAGAAGAGCTAGGGGAGGAGATAGAGGAGGGTATGTGGGCTGATGCCCTAAGCAGGGTAAACTCCTCTTCCTCATGCGCCAGGCTTAGCCTGATTCAATTCAAGGTGCTACATAGAGCACACATAACGGGAGCAAGACTGAGCAGGTTCTTTGGAGTGGAGGACAAGTGTGGGGGGTGCGGCGGAAGCCCTGCAAACCACGCACATATGTTTTGGTCGTGCCCGGCACTGGAGGGGTATTAGAAGGGAGTGACGGGAGCGATTTCTAAGGTGGTGAATGCCCGGGTCAAACCAGGCTGGGGGCTAGCTCTATTTGGAGTTGCGGATGAGCCGGGAGTGCAGGAGGCGAAAGAGGCCGACGTTGTGGCCTTTGCGTCCCTAGTAGCCCGGCGGAGGATTCTACTCATGTGGAAGGAGGCGAAACCCCCCGGACTGGAGGCCTGGGTAAACGATATGGCGGGGATCATAAAACTGGAGCGGATAAAGTTTGCCCTGAGAGGATCGGCTCAAGGGTTCACCAGGCGGTGGCAGCCATTTCTCGACTACCTAGAGGAACGTTAGAGGGAAGACAGATGACCAGCAGCAGCAACCCAGGGGGCGGGGGGGGGGGGGGGGGGGGTGGAAGTTTTAGTTTATGTTAAATGTTTAGATTACTACGTTGATTAGCCATTTATTTATTGTTAAACTTTCTTTACTGTTATGTTTGTTCTGTAAGGGGAAAACATTTTGTTCGAAAAAATTTCAGTAAAACATATTTTAAAAAAAATAATAATAATATGATGTAGAGAACCTGTCAGACGAAGCATATGGAACATATGAACATACAAATAGGAGCAGCAGGAGGCCATTCGGCCCCTCAAGCATGCTCTTTATTCAATAAGATCATGACTGATCTGTTTGTGTTTTAAGTTCCACATTTCCACCTAGCCCCATTATCTTTGATTCCGTTGCATAACAAGAACCTATCAACCTCCACTTTAAAAATCTTCAGTGACGCCGCCTCCACCGCCTTCTGAGGCTGAGGGCTGGATTCACCAATTGTGAGACTATGTCCCCACTCCGCGTGGGAACGGTGCCGTTTTATGACCGAAAATCCGTTTGGCTGGGGGTTACCAGCTGAGCAGTGTAGAGCACCCGGCTCCAGCTGCCGATATGGCCCGGAGAACTGCCTGGTCCGTAGCCGCGCATGCGTACGGCGGCGGCCAGCAGCGGCCACGCCGTGCAACATGGCGCCGGCAGCTCGCGGACCCGGCCTGCAAAATAGTGCCCCCCCCCTTTGGCCGGCTCGCGACCCCCAGACCACCCTCCATCAGTGCCCCCAGCCCCTGCCAAAGTCCCCCCTGCCCGCGGATCATAGCACACGCGACTGACACCGTCGGGAACTCGCCGGTCGGGGGCGGAGCATCATGGATGGGCCTCAGGCAACGTCCTGAAGCCGTCATTACGGCGCACGCCGTATTCTGCGAGTACACTGTTTTGGAGGGGGCGGAGCTTCGCGAAAGCAGCGGCGCCCCCGATTTGGTCGGAAACGGGTAGTCTCCGGCCAATCACCGAATGCGATTCCGGCATCGGCGACAGGCGAATCCCGCCCAAGGTGTCCCAAACACACACAGCGCTCTGAGAGAAAAATATTCTCCTCATTTCTGCCCTGTATGGGTGACTCCTAATTTTAAAACAGTGCCCTCTGGTTCTGGACTCGCTCACAAGAGGGAATATAATTTCCACGTCCACCTTGTCAATACCATTCAGGATCTTATGGACTTCAATCAAGTCACCCCTCACTCTTCTAAACCCCAGTGGAAACAAGCTCAGTCGGTCCAACCTTTCCTCATAAGACAACTTGCTCATTCCAGGTATCAATCTAGTAAACCTCCTCTGAACCACCCCCCACACATTTCCATCCTTCCTTAAATAAGGACACACAGTATTTGAGATGCGGTCTCACCAATCCCCTGATTAACTGAAGCATAACGTTACTTAAATGTTCCATTCCTCCATAATAAAGGTTAGCATTCTATTAGCCTTCTTGATTACGTGCTGTTCCTGCATACTAATGTTTTGTGACTCATGCACTGTGACTAGAACACCTAGATCCTTCTGCAGCTCAGAATTCCACAGTCTTTCTCCATTTAATACTCTGCTTTTTTATTCTTCCACCAAAGTGAACAACTTCACATTTTCCAACATTAAGTGGGTCGGTGCAGACTCAATGGGCCGAATGGCCTCCTTCTACACTGTATGTTCTATGTTCTGTACTCCATCTGCCAGGATTTTGCCCAATCACTCAACCTGGATTCTAAACCAGGAAGAATGAGTTAGAGAGGGGGGGTGACCAAAAGCTTGGTCAAAGAGATGGAGGTCAGAATGTGACAATGGATTTCTAGGCAGTAGGACACAGACCAGGGAACCCTCTATCACCAATTATGAGTCAGTGCTTCAAATAAAACCCAATTATGTTCATTTCTATCATGTCCTTGATGCTGCATTACCCAATAACACCTGACACCGAGTCACGTGGGATATTTGGTCAGATGACCAAAAGCTTGGGGAAAGAGGTAGGTCTTCAGGAATGTCTTAAACGAAGTGAAGAGGGAAGAGAGGTGGAGAGGTATAGGAAGGGAATTCCAGAGCTTAGAGGTGGCTGAAGTAGGGGTGATGGAAATTGAGGAAATATCAGAATTGGAGGAATGGGGGGATGGCACGGTGGCACAGTGGTTAGCACTGATGCCTCACGGGACTGAGGATCCGGGTTCAATCCCGGCCCCGGGTTACTGTCCATGTGACGTTTGCACATTCTCCCCATATTTGCGTGGGTGTCACCCCCCACAACCCAAAGAAGTGCAGGGTAGGTGGGCTGGTCACACTAAATTGCCCCTTAATTTGAAAGAAAAATAATTGGGTACTCTAAATTTATAAAATAGAAAAAAGAAATGGAGGAATGGGGTTTTCTCAGAGACAATGGGGGGGATTCTCTGATCCACCACCCGCGTTTTCCTGCACGGTGCACCCCCGCCGGCAGCGGGATTCTCCGTTCCCACAGCCGGACAATGGTGTGCCCCATTGTGGCCACCCCACGCCGTTGGGAAACCCGCAGGCTTGTGTGCATTGCCGGCGGATGGAGGATCCCGGAGGATCAGATGGAGAATTCCACTGAAAGAGTCTTTCTCAGAGACAAAAAGCATCCAGACTCAAAACGTTATCTCCGTCCTCTCTCCACAGATGCTGTCAGACTTGCTGAGATTGTCCAGCATTTTCTGTTTTTCTTTTAGATTCTAATATCCGCAGTAATTTGCTTTTATCTCAGAGAGTTGGGTTTAGGGCACAGTTTGAAATGGAGTCGATTTCATTTAAGGAGTGCTGTCAGCTGCTGGAGTATTACAGACAGCAATTGCCGGGACAAAAAGAGCCATGAGTGTAGATTAGATCAGTTGAAGCAAGCCTGTTTATATTCCTGCACACAGTCCGACTTCTCAAAGTGACTAATATGGATTATGCTTCTGTTTTAGAAGGGTCCTGATTAAGAATGACTGACACATACCTGTAGGGTGCCTAATCATCAGTGCGTGCCAGAAAGACACACTGGCTTCACGCCACCTATCTGTTTATACACAGCAAACACCTGGATGGGATGTTTCTCATGCCAGAATAGCTAATGTCTCATTTACAGTACCAAGCTTGTTCTGCAATGTAATCTACTGTCTGACATTTCCACCACTGGAGAATTAACACAGTAAATAGAGTCATTCCTTCTTTAACTATGCTCCCAAGCACTGCACCATCTCTAACCCCCTTTTCTTCCCTTCAGTCTCCAAATATGATGTTGCATCTCAAGCCGCTACCAAATCACCCTGGTCCTATCCCTTCAGTCTTTGTTCAATCTTTTCACAGCAGTGGGACTCCTCTGACCATACTTGTTAGAATCTGCAATTTAATAGGAATCTTAACCTGCCGATCTACGCCAAGTTGGGGGAAGCTCAGTTGATGAATCAAAGTCTGGCGCAATACGACAGGTTGAAAGATTTGTAATATTTATGGACTATACCAAGTTGTTGGATTCCTAGTATTATTTGACTGTGTAAAGCTGAAGGAATTTATATCATTTCCACTATTCGGTTACCAGTAGCACTTTGTGATTACTGGGACTCGGCAGAAATTTGCAGTTAAAACTTCTCAGGTGCCAAAAAGAGTTGTTTTATTTGTAGTTGCTTGATTACAATTTGAAAGTCATTTAAAAGGCAATTCGAAGCTTTCAGAGAATTACAGACATTGGGCGAGATTCTCTGACCCCCGCCGGGTTGGAGAATCGCCGGACTCTGGCGTGAATCCCGCCCCTACCGGTTGCCGAATTCTCTGGCACCGGTTATTCGGTGGTGGCGGGAATCGCGCCGCGCCGGTTGGCGGGCACCCCCCCGCGATTCTCCGGCCCGGATGGGCCGAAGTCTCGCCGCTAAAATGCCTGTCCCGCTGGCGTAGATTAAACCACCTACCTTACCAGCGGGACAAGGCAGCGCGGGCGGATTCCGGGGTCCTGGGGGGGCGCGGGGCGATATGGCCCCGGGGGGTGCCCCCACGGTGGCCTGGCCCGCGATCGGGCCCACCGATCCGCGGGCGGGCCTGTGCCGTGGGGGCACTCTTTCCCTTCCGCCTTCGCCACGGTCTCCACCATGGCGGAGGCAGAAGAGACTCCCTCCACTGCGCATGCGCGGGAATGCCGTGAGCGGCCGCTTACACTCCCGCGCATGCGCCGCCCGGAGATGTCATTTCCGCGCCAGCTGGCAGGGCACCAAAGGCCTTTAGCGCCAGCTGGCGGGGCGGAAATTCGTCCGGCGCGGGCCTAGCCCCTTAAGGTTGGGGCTCGGCCCCCAAAGATGCGGAGTATTCCGCACCTTTGGGGCGGCGCGATGCCCGACTGATTTGCGCCGTTTTGGACGCCAGTCGGCGGACATCGCGCCGTTTCCGGAGAATTTCGCCCATTATCTTTTTGCTTAGGCAGACAGCTCGAAAGTAACTTTTAAAAGGTCAAAGTCTGGAAATGAAACATGAAGCGAGAGAGAGAGCTAATCTTCAGCTAAACTCAAACTCAAAGTCAAAGTCAAAAGTACATTACATCACTGACACAGACTAACACACTAACAGAAAGACAACACAACACCACAACACTAACAGAAAGACTATTAAGGACAAAACTGACTAAACGAACAGAAAGACAACACAACACACACAACACACTGTATCATTCTATGTTCTATCAGTAGTGAACTCGCCAACATTGTGGGCATTTAAGAGTTTATTGGATAAACATATGGATGATAATGGCATAGTGTAGGTTAGATGGCTTTTGTTTCGGTGCAACATCGTGGGCCGAAGGGCCTGTACTGCGCTGTATCGTTCTATGTTCTAACACACACAACACTAAAATGGCGGGCGGAAACTTTTTAGTTATACACTTTCATGTCTGTCTTAAGTCATCTAATCACACCCCAATATAATCCTAATTGGTTTGGGTTAGACTCAAACACATTTGATTTGATGGCAAGCCGTCCATCTTCAATGTGCAACATTAGCTTTTAATTGTTTCATGTCTTCATGTTATGGAATGTGATATTCTGACCAACAAAAACTGGTCTTCTGCTGACTTAGCTGTTATCTGCATTGTGAACAATGGTGCCTTCATGTTGCTATGGTATTCAGTCCTTGTCCTTGACAATTAGCACAAGCAGTGTCAAATTGTCTTGCAACTGTGCTGTTTTAATGTCACACTGACTTTGAAAATATGCATTTGCCAGAACAACGGACCTCAGTAAAAGTGAATTATGCTGTATAAATGGGTATTTAAAACTGGGGCTTAATATTTATGCATAAACAGCTATCTTTTACCTATACTAGTTGTATTCGAAATACCTGGCTTCTACAATACTCCTAAACACCATTCTCCCTGACTGTCAACAGGGTGCATTGCCCCCCTCTTTACCCTCTTGAGTTAATGATGCCATTATTTTCAACTGCCCAACAAGATGGCCTACTCTACTTACTATGTTGCACAAGGTTTCCATTCAAAATTGCTCTGCATTTCCTTCTGGCATCAAAGAGATATGATCCTGAATATTGTATCGTGCAAGGCTGTATTCAACCTACCATATCACTAAGAAGTGCCACCAAAAAATAGGGGCGTGTTGGTGACGAGGAGTTCAAAAAGAAACCTTTCCCTGGCATACAGAATGGTGACAGGCAGAGGCCAATCCTAGGACTTTCCCGGGGAAGTGTCCTTAACCCAAGGTTTTCAGCAGCTGAATCGATAATCTTCCCTCCATTATAATGTCAGAGGGGAGTGGGGATGGGGGTCTATTAACTGATAAATCCACAGTGCTCAGCACCTTATCGTCCGACACCCAAGCAACCATGCCAGCCTACCGCAAGGCCTGGGAACATCCAAACATGGGCTGCTAAGTGGCAGGTAACATACAATATTGGTATTGGCCATCTCAAAGTAGAGGCTATCATCTTTGAAACTTTAAGTGGATCAGCATTGCCAAGTTCCCCACCATCTATTGAGGGTCAGCTGTGAACAAAAGCTGTGAACAAGCAAACATACAGCACAGTGACTGTAGAGCGAAGGTAGAGGTTGAATAAGTCTGTAGTGAGGAATTCACCATCTGACCAATGTTCCCTGAAAAACGTTGTGGTCATTTGCAGCCAGCATTTACAACACATTAGATGTATTAGTGAGGTGTACGAAGTTGTGATATTTCATACAGAACAAAGTTCAGGCATGCAGCCTAGTGGGAGAGCATTCTTTCTGACCTCCACTCCTCATTTCATTTCACTATCTACAAGGTTCCATTTAGAAGTGTTGCAAACTCCTCAGGACTCCCCGCAGCAAAATAATGAAGCTTGTGACCATTCAGGACAAAGCACTTTTGATTGCTAGCAGCCCTGTTTGTGGTCTCAATCCCCACCATCTGCATCACCAGTGCAGTACTACTGCAGTTGATATGATCTACTCCAGCAAAACATTAAAATTACTTTAATTGCGTCTTTAGCCCTTACAACATTTGCCCCGCAGAATGACGAGAAGGTTCAAGTCAAACACCATCCTGGCTTATTTCCATGTCCCTCACATTTATATCTCATCATTCCATCATCATTTCTGGTCAGTATCTTGGAATGTTTGAGCTAAAACCAGTTCAAGGGGAAAGCCCAATAGCAGTTTTGCAATCGAATATTTGTGGTTTTGTCAATGCCGCCCATATTCTGGGACCAACTGAAACAAAATGCCCGTAGGCAGATAGCACTGTTCACTTTGGGTGGCACCTTACCAGCCGTGCTGAACTGGCCTTTGGAGTTGGGTGGGTGTTGGGGCAGTGGAAATTTGCAGAGCAGCACGTCAGGTCAACCACCCGAAGCATTGCCACTGCTGGGCGATCTTGCTGAAGGTGAGTAAGTAATGGAAGCGACTATCTACCCAGTAGTTACAGGCAGCCAGTTAGTGGAAAATAACTAACCAGTTGGGGTCAGATTGGATATGTGGCCAGGAACTTAGTGAAGAGGGGCCAGTAAGGCTCCCTTTATTTATTCCCCCTTGCTCCCTTGAGCAAGTTTTTCCACTGGGGCATAGCTGCAGATTCAGACAATCTTGTGGAGCGGTTTCTTCTGCTGAATGTTAGACTGGCAGCTGTGGCCACAAATAACTTTAATAATTTTACACATCTTCTGAGGGGCCCTCGGAATCCCCTGCCTCAAGAAGCAGCAGCTGCCTCTCCCAGGTGGAGGAGCGGCCAGCAGGTCATTGCTGCGGTCCCACTCAACTTGGTTCCTCTTCTGCCCAGTATGCTATTTGGTCCCAGAGGTGACATCTTAACTGGCTACCTTCAGTCAGACCATACAGTTGGGCGGGACCCACTTGTGGGCTCAACCTCAGCACATTATCAAAGGGGTTCTGTCCGTCTCTCAGTTTTCTAATAGACCAAACCTTCTGTTTTAAAGTGATTCCTTAGTTATGTTGCTAATTATTTGCTGAAATATTCACCTTGTCCCTTTGTAACATTCAAGTATACATTTTACACTGTTTACCCTTTAATTCCAAAACGGTGTGATTATACAAACCTTCAAAGTGATGAATTCATTTGATTTGTCACACCAGACAGCTTCCAAATTAATATCACAATTGCAACTTGCAATGACCCTTGTAGCCACCTGGGTTGGCCACTTCCCGACTTAAAATGGAGATCCGCAAAGAATGCAGGGAAATTCAGCCAAGCCAGGAAAAACTAGCAGGTGCAAAGTTTCCTGTGTATTAGAACTTGCAGAAACCCAGACAGCAACCATCTGCATACTAATGAGCGATCCCCGGGAACAATTGAAACATTTAAGGTGAATAAGGCCAAGCCAGACTCCTCGGCGCCAGTAGGAGCCAAGACAAAGGTAGGCCAACGGACACTCAGGAACCGCCCCGCGATCAGGGAACGGCTCCAGTATTGGAGAAATCGATCCAAGTGATCGGAACGTAGTCCAATCACTTGGAACCAGATATGGGGTCCGCCTCGAACGGCGCGAAGCCCCTGGGGACTATAAAGTAGAGTCCCCAAGTTCAATTTGTCCTTCTTGGCAGGGTCATTCAGCAGTGCGAAACAACCCTTGGCAGTGACCTGTCTAGCTGCCGCATCAACCAAGTAAGTCTCCAGTCAACGCACACTACGAGATAGGCGCTCCTAGCTACCAGTCCATACCAGCTTTGAATCCTGCAGACTGAGAATCGAACAAAAGGCCATTTGTTCCCCTGACCTGGTGGGCCAGTCCCAAAGCTAAGTATAGGCCTTTTAGTGTTAGAGATAGTCTAGTAAGTAGAGTTTTATGCATGAGTGGTGATTGATTGTGTATAATAAATGTGTTTTGATTTGAATCTTACTAATTGGTGTATCGAGTTATTGATCAGCACTTGAACTTGAACCTCGTGGTGGTATCATAAAGATACCTAGCGACTCTGGAGCAAAGGTTATAGAAACAGAGCCAATTAAGTAAAGGCACAACGAGCAACATTTAAGAGCCAACCAAAAGTTAGCAACACCCTGCAGCAACATCATGCAGATGATCCTCTGCAGGATGGCACAGTGGTGAGCACCGCTGCCTCACAGCGCAGGGACCTGGGTTCAATTTCGGCCTTGGGTGACTGTCTGTGCAGAGTTTGCACGTCCTCCCCGTAACTGCATGGGTTTCCTCCAGGTGCTCCAGTTTCATCCCTCAGTCCAAAGATGTGCACAGTACGTGGGGATAGGGTGGGGGAGTGGGCCTAGGTAGGGTGCTCTTTCAGTGGGTTGGTGCAGGGTCGATAGACCGAATGGCCTCCTTCTGCACTGTTGAAATTCCACGGTTCTATCTCACATCTGTTTTGAACACTGTCCGTTGAGGGTGGTTATGGCTTCTACATAGACAGCGACGGATGGTTGTGTTAATATTAGTAAAGTGTGGTCTACTCAAACACTGTTGTTTGGACAGTTGGAGATCGGAGCAAAAGTAAAATACTGTGGATGCTGGAAAAATGAAATAAAAACAAAGCATGCTGGGATACTCAGAAGGTCAGACAGTATCTGTGGGGAGAAATGTTTCAGATTGATTATCTTTCATCAGAACTGAAGAAAGATAGAAATGTAAGAGTTTTCAAGCAAGGGGAAGGGTCAGGGATAAAAAAGGGGAAGCTCTGTGATTGGCTGAGGGCAGGAGCGATTAAATATCAAGAGATTTTATGATTCAAAAAACCAAAGAGAGTGATCATGAGAATAGTAAAGAACAAAATATGAGGCGGGGATGGCTAGAGAGCAGCCATATGAATGCAACATGAAGGGATAAAGATACAAACCAGCAAAAAAAAACTTTTAAAAAACACATAGAATAAGATGGAGGCAGAGACTACGACCTCAAGCTACTAAATTCAATGTTTAGTCCATAAGGCTATAGAGTGCTAAGGCAAAAGATGAGGTGCTGTTCCTTGAGCTTGTGTTGTGCTTCATTGGAATAGTGTAGCAGGCCAAGGACAGAAAGGTCAGGGTGGGAGCAAGGGGGAGAATTGAAGTGACAAGTGACAGGAAGCTCAGGGTTATGCTTGTGCACTGAGCAGAAGTGTTCATCCAGTCTATATTTGGCCTCCTCAATTTAGAGGAGACGGCGTTGTGAATAGCGAATACAGTATACTAAATTGAAAGAAGTACAAATAAGTCACTGTTTAACTTCTATGGGGTGCTTGGAGCTTTGGATAGTGAGAAGGGAAGTGCTGTACTTCCTGTGATTTCATGGAAAGATGTCATAGGCAAGGGAGGGAGAGTTAGTGGTGACTGAGGAGTGGACCAGACTATTGTGGAGGGTATGGTCCCTTTGGATTGTTGAAAGGAGAGGGCAGGGGAACATTTGTTTGGTGTTGGCATCACACTGGAGCTGGTGGAATGGCAAAATGATCCTTTGAATGGGGAGGCTGGTGAAATGTAAATTGAGGACAAGGAAAACCTATTGTGGTAATGGGAGGGATGGGAATGGGTGAGAGCAGAAGTGCAGGAAATGGATCGGACATGATTGAGGACCTGTTAGTCATGCTCAGTGGGAATCCTTGGTGAAGGAGAAAGGAAGATATATAGAAGCACTGGAGTGGAAGGTGGCATCATCAGAACAGATGTGACAGAGGCAGAGAAACTGGGAAAATGGAATGAAGTCCTTACAGTAGGCAGGGTGTGAGGAAGTGTAATTGAAGTAGCCGTAAGGGTTTGTAGTGAACATTAATAGATAGACTAACTCCAGAAACAGAGATTGAAAAATGCAGGAAAGGAGAGAAAGAGTCCGAGTTGGATCAGGTGAAGGTGAGGGAATTAGAAATAAAGTCAAGGGGCAGCACGGTGTCGCAGTGGGTTAGCCCTGCTGCCTCGCGGCGCCGAGGTCCCAGGTTCGATCCTTGCTCTGGGCCACTGTCCGTGTGGAGTTTGCACATTCTCCCTGTATTTGCGTGGGTTTTGCCCCCACAACCCAAAAATGTGCAGGCTAGGTGGATTGGCCACACTAAATTGCCCCTTAATTGGAACAAATGAATTGGGTACTCCAAATTTATTTTGAAAAAATAAATAAAGTCAAATAAATTTTCCAGTTCACGGTGAGAGCAGAAGCTGTGCCAATACAGTCATCAATGTACCGGGAAAATTAATGAGGGAGGGGGCTGAGTAGGATTGGAATAAAGAATGTTCTACATATCTCACAAAAAATAGGCATAGGTAGCACCCATGCGGGTACTCATAGCAACACTTTTTATTGGAAGTGAGTGGAAGTGAAATTGTAGTTCTTCAGAGTGGGAGCAAGTTCAGCCAGGGAGAGGAGAGTGGTGGTGGATGGGGATTGATTGGGCCTCCATTCGAGGAAGAATTGGCGATCTTGAAACCATCCATTTGGAGGATGGAAGTGTAGAGGGATTGTGTGTTCATAGTGAAGAGGAGATGGTTAGGGCCAGGAATATGGAAATTGTTGAAGTGACAGACGGTATCAGTAGAGTCACAGATGTAGGTAGAAAGAGAGTGTAGAAGGGGAGTGGGAGGACAATGGCAAGACTGGGAACAACAAAACAAAATCACCACGATTGCCAGACATAAGCCTTTTGTGGATCCCCAGAGTATAGCTGCTGTCTTCTCCAAACCCACTTACTTCCTTGCCTCAACAATATTTGGGTGGCAATTCATACAGGCAAGGACATGGCTGGAGGGCACTGAAGTGATACAGACACAAGCTAAGTTCACAAGGTCATTACTGCCTTATTTGAACACACACACACCTATTTTATATCGAATGCTTCAGCCATCTGTTCGAAAGAACAGTGAGGATGGGCGCAAAGGTGAGCAGGAATCTAACATGACTGATCCCTGCCCAAATGAAGTTCCGATGTGGAAGATCCAGTCCATGGGGTCACTTTATAAGCCCCAAATTGTCAGCGGCATATTCACACATCCACAATTTTTGTTGGTCTGGAAATGAGAATGTGTTTCTTATTATAAAGTAAAGGTATTCGAGGGAGACCACATGTCTCTACTTGTAATGTACAAACACAGTAGAAGAGCGGAATAACCTATTCATCCCTTCATGTTTGCTATTCAACTTTGTTAAGAAGCAAATAGTCCACCATTCCATGTTGACAGTGTTTGATTTTTTGTTCGATCCTTTCTGGGAAATCTCCACAGAAAAGAGAGAAACCGCAATTAAATTGACATGAATGATAACATTGTACAGCTGCGACTGCACTGCAATAGTGGTTGCAGGAAAATGCACATCCACCTCGCCTTCCCAGCCCCCTGCAATTCATCTAACGTAATCTCATCAGTCAGATACATTGACTGTATGTGCAGCTTGGTTCAGTTGGTGGAACGTTTGCCTTCGCGTCAGGTGTGTGTGCATTCAGCTCCCATTCTCAAAAACAAGTGCTTAATGTGGTCATCAGCGCAGTGCAGTACTGCAAGAGTGCTGCATTGTCGGGTAGCTATCCTTCAGATAAAACCCTAAACTGAAGCCTCAAACTAAGCCTGAAGCAATCTAAAGATTCAAAGTGTCCGGGTGAATGTCCCCCTCACACAACATGAAAAAAAACCTGATTTGTACAAAATGGCTGCAATTCTTTGTCAAAATATTCAGATTAAATTTCAATTCAAAATTTAAATGATAAAATATGGTTCATTCCAACCCTACTCAATCCAGTCAGAAACATAATGTGGTTCCATGCACCCTACACAGTCCAGTCCAAAGCTATCTGACTTCTTACCGTCCGTCCAGCCTCATTGTTGTGCCGGTTCATAGCAGATCTGGCGTCTGGCCTGTTCTCTCGTGCATCGGCAAACTCCCTGGACACCAGCACGCCAAATTCAGCATCCTCGCTGCAGCCCCCCCATTTCCAGCCTTCGCCTGGTGGGCCCTTGTGGTGGGAGTCACAGCCGCAGATAGTGTTGGAGCCCTCGGCGCAAGAACGTGTCACGGCAAACGCTACTCCAGCTGATGCAATGGCATGGACAAAGGCTGATTCCCGGGTGGCTAAAAGACAAAAAAAAAATGAAAGGACAGGAGATCAGGGATGTGCATAGATTTCAACACAGCCACAGAGAAGAAGTCAATGGGGCATGTTTTTTAATATGCACTAACAACATGATTTATCTGTAAACCATTGTGAGCATGTCTGTTGCCAATGTTTATGTTTCTTTCACGCTTTGAAATTTAATTAGTATATATTATATTAAATAGCAGACATGGTATTGTGGATTAAAGAGAGCTGTGCCTCTTAAATAATAATGAACCTAAACAATGCTTTAATTTTGCTTCAATTTCTGTTCAGTTCTATTTTGTTGAAAACACCAAGGATTAGAAACAGTCTTAGAAAACTGGCCTGGGGTGTGTCGCTAAACTCAACTGTGCGAGGAATAAAATTAATTTACATCTTACAAATAGTTCTGGCTTAATTAATGTATTTACTGTTGCAAATCCCCTGTTCAAGGAAGAAATATTTAACCTGGGTGGAAAGAGAATTCTTCTTCATTTTTAAAGTGTTTGATCTTCATTATATGTTTGCAATCGTGCCTTTTTTCCAGGATAATTTTCCTTTTTTCCCCTCCTCTCGCTCATGTCAGTTCCCCATGCTTTATTCTTCATCTGTGACTTATTTACAGTGTGGGGGTCTCACAGTTAAACTCAAGCTCAATTTTCAACATGCGCTACTGGATTATAATCAGAGGAGGGACCTTTTGCCTATTATTTTTCCTATCTTATTCAGAGACATTGAGACCAAATGTACCGAGGCAGCTGTTGCATATTTATTTGAAATAGTATAGCATGTGACCGATAGGAAAGGAGCACTCATGAAATTGAAGGTGAGAATCTCCAAATAAACACCTGGGTGGAGATGCCCTGCCCAAAGGTGATGAGAGGCACTATTTAAAATAATGAGTTTTCCATATTGAAAGGGGCATAAATAATAATCTTTATTGTCACAAGTAGGCTTACATAAACACTGCATTGAAGTTACTGTGAAAAGCCCCTAGTCGCCACATTCTGGCACCTGTTGGGGTACACAGAGGGAGAATTCAGAATGTCCAAATTATCTAACAGCACGTCTTTTGGGACTTGTGGGAGGAAACCGGAGCACCCAGAGGAAACCCATGCAGATACAGGGAGAACGTGCAGACTCTGCACAGACAGTGACCAAGCTGGGAATGGAACCTGGGACCCTGGCGCTGTGAAGCAATAGTTCTAACCACTGTGCTACCGTGCACCCACATTTCTATTAAGAGAGGTACTAATGGTAAGCTTCCTCTCATTAAAAGGGCATTGAAGTTGACACTATCTCTTTAAAATTGGCCATTTATTATGTGGAACTATTACAAATTTATTACATAGAATTATTATATTTACAGTAACTTCACTGCAGTTTTAATGTAAGCCTACTTATGACACTAATAAAGATTATTATAATAATTACTATTAGGTGCAATTTCCTAATCTAAAAGGGCCACTGATGGTGAGCCCCACATCGTTAAAAGGAGCACCAGTGGTAATTGTAACGCATTCAACTGAGTTTCGGAGGTTTTCTGATAATCTTTGAGTTTTCCTTTCATAACATCAACAAATCCCATCCATTGAATTGCACACTGGGGTCTCCCTTCAAATCCTCCATTATTATCTTGCCAGTTATGTTGGCGTCTTCTGGCACAAATTAGATGGGATTACATCTGATTTCTACATCAATTAATTAAAAGCAAATTTTGTTTTGTAATAGTATATAAATTTTAATGGGTTTGTATCGCATTTCTTTGAGACAGTGTTTTAATAGGATCCCATTTATTTTAAATTAGTCAACACCAAGACTCCTTTAAAAACAAATCAGGGGAATTTCATTAGGATCTCCTAATATTGTAATTATAGCATATAATGTTTCTTTGTTTTTCTTCCTCTTTCACTCCCGTTCTTTTTCATTCTTTCCCTTGTTCTTTCTCACTTTCTTTCCCTTGTCCTTTCTCTCTTTCTTTCCTTCTTTTTCTTTTTCTCCGTTTCTTTCTCTCTCTCGCCCCCTTTCTTTCTTTCATTCCCACAGTGCTTGGGGTGACACAAAAGTAAACCCAGGCTATGTCCTTAACTCTCTCGTTTCCCCTCTGTGTGTGGGTTGTAAGTGCCAGCCCTATGCTTGGCACCTCTTCCCCAATGTACGGCTGACATTGGTGCTTTATATACTGATAGTCCCAATGTTTACATCCTTCCTACTCAACAGCGATGCAGCAGACAATTCCCAACCCTGCTCCCAAAGCACTGCATGGCTCTGATGCAAAATGTGCAGGGCAATGAGAGCTGTGATGCCATGGAACAGAAACATATTTTGCAAATGCTCCTTGGTTGCTTAGCAAGATAGTGAGAGATAGCACTGTCTGGGAATCCTGAAGATTCAGCACCTTCAGGAGAACAGGGAAGAGTAAAAATGGGGGAAAGTGAGAAAACCACACATCAGAGGGGCACGGCAGCACACTGCAACATTTCTACATTCACTTACTCAATGCAAGCTTCCTTTTTCTTATAAAATATTCCAGCCCATCTCCAAATCCCTTCTGCCCTGTACCAAAGACACTGCTATCATGTCCCATGTTATTTTCCTCGTTTTCTCTGGGACCTTGCTGTAATCAAACTGGCTGTCACATTTCCTGCACTGTGACACTGACTAGACTTCAAAAAATGGCTCAGCTGTCAAGCATTTTGGAAAGTCCTGTTATTGTGAAAGACGCTATATAAATGCAGATGTTCTCTTTTTATAGCAGGGTTCCTGGGGCGCAAGGTGGCCGCTACAACTTTGCAGGATGGCTAACCTTCACCCGTGAGTCTTCTCGGAGACAATTGGCCGACTGCATTAGATGTCAAAGCATAGTTCAGTCTCACGTTAACTTCAAAAATCCATCATAGAATCCCTACAGTCCAGGAGGCCATTCAGCCCATCGAGCCTGCAACAACCCTCCGAAAGAACATCCTAACCTAGGCCCACTCCCCCGCCCTATCCCGATAACCCTATCTAATTTGCCCAGCAGGAGATGATAAAGAATGGGAAACTTGTCTATTTTATTTCCTTCTTGGCCCAGGGACACTGAGGCCATTTGCCATGGAGTAGGCCATTCAGCCCCTCGAGCCTCTTCTGCCCATCAGTCAACTCGAGGCTGCTCTGTGCCTAAATTCCATTGATCCAACATGACTCCATAACCCTTAATATCATTGTCTAACTAGGATCTCTGCAGCTAGAAGCTAGCTGCTCAGCACCTTTCGAATACTGATCCAGCAAAGAGTGTGGACTGCGATATTTACTTCCAGAATGGAGACATGCATTACCTGTTGCCTATTTATTCACATTTGCCTGTCTAGCACAGATAATGCTGTCAATCGTCTCTATCCTCTATTATTGTGTCAGTGCATTGCAGTGTGACTGAATTTGGAAAGCTGCACTATACAGAGAAAAGGAAGGAAAGCAAGAAATAAGGAAAGGCCAAAAGGAAGAGAGAAAGACAACCTTGCATTTATACAGCATTTTCTCAATCCTCGGACTGTCCCAGAGCACTGAACGACCAATAAAGCACTTTTGGAATGTCGTCAATGCTGCAGTGTAAGACAAACATCAGACAAATTGATTGCAGCACACGCTCACAAACTGAAATGAAACAAATAACCAGCTCTGGTTTCTGGTCGAGGGAGAGGTCGTTGGAGAACTCTCCTGTTCTTTATGACGGAGGGCCGTGGAATCTTTTACATCCACCAGGGTCTCAGTTTGGGCTGTATGCAAGAGGTGGCACCTCTCACATTGCAGCACTCCCTCAGTCCTGTGCTAGAGTATCAGCATAGGTTATATATTCAAATCTTACAGTTCACAGAGATCCTGTTTACCCACAGTAATGTTTGGTGGCCGGGAATCGAACCTGGGACCCTGGAGCTACCGTGCTGCCCTACCCTTTGTCCTAAACATCAGAAAGGGAAGGTGAGACAGAGAGAGAAGGCTGTTGAATTGTCTCGTAGACAGCAAAATGGAAGAGTTGAAAGCCATGGGAACATCCAGATGCCAGGAGCCGAGCAAGTTCAGGTTAGAACAAAACAAAGTGACTGTAAACGAGCTGCCAAAAGAAAAACATGGTGGAAAAGCAACGGATAAAGACCCTCGAGACACGGTCATTCTAAAATGCTGATAGAGGAGCGGGCTTGTCCTGGGACTACATGAGAGAGTAAGTGTGAGACAGTGATGCTAGAGGTGTGGGAATGTCCTGTGACAGCTCAGGACAGAGACTGACTCTCATGCCTAGAAAATGAGCTCCATTACCTGCTGAGTGTCTGAATCTGCCTTTGTTAGCTCAGTGTCACACTGTATTATTAGTACAATGGACAGAGTTACTTCAGGCAACGTTACCCACTGCAGAGTTCTGGCATTCCCTGACAAATCGTAGCAACAGCCAACTATTCTTAATTCTAGTGTGTCCCCAATCGGGTGGGATAGACTAGGAAATCCCTATTGAAACACTTTCATCAAAATGACTAAAGGGCGTGTGAATGGCGCAGCTATGGCCGTAATCACTAGTTCGCGCTGATATGGTTTGCCCTTTCTCGCAGTGGGGTACAAGCTTAACTCTTTTTCTCAGTATAAGCTTATTTTGCTCTTTTTAATCCCTTTAGCTCATGAAGCATCAAAACTGATCCTGAGCATTTCTGCCCAGAAGCAAATAATGATTTTTTTTTTATTTAAAGGAGATATGCTTTAAAAATGTAATTTAAATGGCAGTAATGAGGCAGAACCAGGCCGTTAACATCTTGTCGGGCCTAGTGACCTGGTGCTCGGGGGTTGGGTTGAGGGGCGGCACGGATCAGGGTGAAGGTGTCCCCGGCCACGACATGCACACACTCCCCGGCTAATCTCAGCACCCTGTCCCCACAGCCCCAGGGCTGATTGATGAGCGAGAAATTTCCGAAAAAGAGAGGGAAAAGAATGTCTCTGCACACTGGAGACAGAACCACAGGGCATGAAAAAAATCCCAAGAAATATATGCTGACTGTTCCAGATAGAGTTATTTTAAATGAATATGAAAGGACAGGGTTGACTGTTCAAGATAGATTTGTTTTTTGAATATGAGGGGGTGTTCCAGGTAGAATTTCTTTTAATGAATATGAAAGGGGACAGACTGTTTATGGTAGAATTTTTAATATATATGAAAGGGGGGGCTGAATGTTCCAGATATCTTTTTGAACTATAAAAGAACACTTATCTCTGACTCCGCTGGGAGCTCAAATAATGGTATATGCACGTTCTGCTCGAAATCCACCCATTTGCTTTTTTTTTCATTGATTCAATTGAGGCATTTCGTTTCTCGAAATCAACCTTTCTTGAGAAGGGTCCACTGGGAGAAAAGGAATAAATTTTGTGGAATGCGATCACTTTACTGCCTCTCCTCACCCCAAAAGGCAGCAGCAAAACAGCAACATCAACAAAACGTCAGCGTACAAAATAAAAACTCAGTTCACTGTATTCAAAATGCAATCAGTCATCATAAACCAATCAACTAGTGGCCCAGTTCTGGGGAGTGCAAACCTCCTCTCTCCACAAGACACCAAAGCCCCACATCCCTGTGTTTATGATGGCATATCTGTAATCTATCAGCAGTGAGGCCGAATATATTTAGATATAGATTATTGTTCTGACTGAAAGAACAGGTCAATACAACAATGACAAGTTATTATTGCAGCCAGCTGTTACATGTAACTTGCTGTTAACCTGTCCTAAACGAAAATAATTTATTTTTAAATTAAAAGTAGGTTTATGAATGCATAAACTCCCCCTCTCTCTCTCTCACTCAGATGTATTACCAGCATACCACACTTTGCCAAAACCTAATTTTGGCTCTGGAAATAAAATCATCTATCTTTTAAAAAGCAACATTGAAGGATATTGCTTTTGTCCTCGATCTGAAACATGAACAACCTCCCTCTCTCTCCCCTCCCCTCCACAGATGCTGTCTGAGTTGCTGAGTTTTTCCAGCATGTTCAGTTTTTGATTATATGAAAATGATTCTACATTGTGATTTGGTTCAAAAGAATATCTTGGTGAGAAGGTTGTCAAATCATCACCTCAATTCCCGACTAACTATCAGCCAATGTTGGTTAGCGGGAATTTAAAAAAAATTACTTTATCCAAGTTACAAAGCCAGAGAATTAAGGGGGGGAGGGGGAGGGGAGGAGATGTGTCAAGGGAGAGAAATGGTCAGAGGAGGAAGAGGGGTAAGGGGAGAAGAGGGGTAAAGGGTGGGAGAGGAGTCAAGAGGAGAGGAGGGGTAAGGGGGAGAGGAGTGGTAAGGGGGGAGAGAGAAGAAGTCAGGAGGAGAGGTGTGTCAAGGGAGAGGAGGAGACAGAGGAAGAAGAGGGGTAAGGGGTGGAAGAGGGGTCAAGGAAAAGGGAGGGTTAAGGGGAGAGGAGGGGTCAAGGAGAGAGGAGGGGTAAGGGGATGTAGCACAAACAATTACTCACGAGACGAGAAGAGATGAAGTCAATCGAAGGCTTTATTAAGCAGACTTGTTCCCCAGCAGCTCAGTTACAGAATGCGGCTGCTGGGAGAACCCGGGTTCTTATACTCCGCCTTACTGGGTGGAGCCAGCAGGCGGCAGATCCAATCAGGACCCAGCGTCTGTCTACCAATAGCCTCTCAGCGTCACAGGTACCGTACTACCCCTAATACATACCACCACATTCACCCCTTGTTAAAAAAGAACCCGGCGGGGTGGTGGGTCGCACGGTGGTAGGGGTTTACAAAGCTGGTACTGGAATTATCTTAACACAGTGCTATGCATCAATCTCAACGGTGAACTATTTACACTGCGGCTTTACTGGGCTATTGAATTATTTACAGGTTTTGCTTTGTCACGCGGATTCCACGAGTCGAGTGGGTGCCCTGGTCGCCCTTGTCGATCGTCTCAGCCCCGGTGGTGGTGCAGGTGCTGGCTCGGGCACTGTCGTCTCTGGGAGCGTCGCGCTGTTTGTTCCTGTTTCACTACTCCTTGGCGGGCACGGGAGGAGGACCGATCCACCCGGGAAGGGACTGGTCGTGGGGTGCGCCGGCGGGAGGGAGGGGGTGATTGGTGTTGGGGGTGTGTGTGTGGTTCCGGCGGGCGCCAGGTCCCGCAGGGAGACCGGTCCTGTCGGCCGTCGGGGTACGCCACGTAGGCGTATTGGGGGTTTGCATGGAGAAGATGAAGCCTCTCGACCAACGGGTCCGATTTGTGCGCCTGCACATGCTTTCGGAGCAAGATGGGTCCTGGGGCTGCCAGCCAGGTCGGAAGTGACGTTCCGGAGGAGGACTTCCTAGGGAAGACAAGGAGGCGCTCGTGAGGTGTTTGATTAGTTGTGGTACACAGCAGCGACCGGATGGAGTGGAGGGCATCCGGGAGGACTTCCTGCCAACGGGAAAGTGAGAGACTTCTGGACCGTAGGGCCAGTAGGACGGTCTTCCAGACCGTACCGTTCTCCCTCTCTACCTGACCGTTTCCCTGGGGGTTGTAACTGGTCGTCCTGCTTGAGGCAATGCCCTTGCTGAGCAGGAATTGACGCAGTTCGTAGCTCATGAAGGAGGACCCCCTATAGCTGTGGATGTATGCGGGGAAACTGAACAGTGTAAAGATGGTGCAGAGGGCTTTAATGACCGTGGCCGCGGTCATGTCGGGACAGGGGATGGCGAAAGGGAAACGGGACTATTCGTCCACCACGTTTAGGAAGTACGTGTTGCAGTCGGTGGAGGGGAGGGGGCCTTTGAAATCCAGACTGAGGCGCTCAAAGGGTCGGGAAGCCTTTATCAGGTGCACTCTATCTGGCCTGAAAAAGTGCGGCTTGCACTCTGCGCAGATGTGGCAGTTCCTGGTGGCTGTTCGGACCTCCTCAACAGAGTAGGGGAGGTTGCGAGTCTTCACAAAGTGGTAGAACCGAGTGACCCCCGGGTGGCAGAGGTCCTCGTGGAGGGCTTGGAGGCGGTCTACTTGTGCGTTGGCACATGTGCCGCGGGTTAGGGCATCGGACGGCTCATTCAGCTTTCTGGGACGGTACAAGATCTCATAGTTATAGGTGGAGAGCTCGATCCTCTACCTCAAGATCTTGTCGTTCTTGATTTTGCCCCGCTGTGCATTATCGAACATAAAGGCTACCGACCGTTTGTCAGTGAGGAGAGTGAATCTCCTGCCGGCCAGGTAATGCCTCCAATGTCGCACAGCTTCCACTATGGCTCGGGCTTCCTTTTCCACTGAGGAGTGGCGGATTTCTGAAGCGTGGAGGGTACGGGAGAAAAAGGCCACGACTCTGCCCGCTTGGTTGAGAGTGGCCGCCAGAGCTACGTCGGATGCGTCGCTCTCGACTTGGAAGGGGAGGGACTCGTCGATTGCGTGCATCGTGGCCTTGGCGATATCCGCTTTGATGCGGCTGAAGGCCCGGCGGGCCCCTGTCGACAGGGGGAAGGTAGTGGACTGAATTAACGGGCTGGCCTTGTCCGCGTAGTGGGGGACCCACTGGCCGTAATAAGAGAAGCCCAGGCAGCGTTTCAGGGCCTTGGAGCAGTGACGGAGGGGGAACTCCATAAGGGGGCGCATGCGTTCAGGGTCGGGGCCTATCACTCCATTACGCACCACGTAGCCAAGGATGGCTAGACGGTCGGTGCTAAACACGCATTTTTCCTCATTATAGATGAGGTTCAGTGCGTTAGCGGTCTGGAGGAATTTGCGGAGGTTGGCGTCATGGTCCTGCTGGTCATGGCCGCAGATGGTTACATTGTCGAGGTATGGGAACGTGGCCCGCAAACTGTGCTGGTCAACCATTCGGTCCATCTCCCGTTGGAAGACCGAGACTCCGTTAGTGACGCCACATGGGACCCTTAAAAAGTGGTAGAGCCGCCCGTCTGCCTCAAAGGCCGTGTACTTGCGGTCGCTCGGGCGGATGGGGAGCTGATGGTATGCGGACTTAAGGTCCATGGTGGAAAAGACCTTGTATTGTGCAATTCGATTGACCATGTCGGATATGCGGGAGAGAGGGTACGCATCTAGCTGCGTGTACCTATTGATGGTTTGACTATAGTCTACGACCATCCTCTGCTTCTCCCCGGTCTTTACAACTACCACCTGGGCTCTCCAGGGACTATTGCTGGCCTGGATTATGCCTTCCTTCAGCAGCCGCTGGACTTCAGACCGGATAAACGTTCGGTCCTGGGCGCTGTACCGCCTGCTCCTAGTGACAACAGGTTTGCAATCCGGGGTGAGGTTCGCAAACAAGGAAGGCGGTTCAACCTTGAGGGGCGCGAGGCTGCAGATAGTGAGTGGGGGTATAGGGCCGCCGAATTGGAACATTAAGCTCTGGAGGTTACATTGGAAATCTAACCCTAGGAGAGTGGGAGCGCAGAGATGGGGGAGGACATAAAGCCGATAATTCTTATACTCTCTCCCTTGCACTGTTAGGTTCGCGATGCAGAACCCTTTGATTTCTACGGAATGGGATCCCACTGCCAGGAAAATCTTTTGGGTACTCGGATGGATTGAAAGAAAACAGCGCCTTACCGTATCCGGATGGATAAAACTTTCCGTGCTCCCAGAGTCGATCCGGCATGGCGTTTCGTACCCATTAACCAGCACCGCCGTTGTTGCCGTTTGGAGCGTCCGGGGCCGCGACTGGTCCAGGGTCACCAAAGCCAGTCGTGGTTGCTGCATCGGGGCGTTTTCTTCAGACCCCGTGGAGCCGTCCATGCTGGGGTCCTTGGTTATCAGCCAAGATGGCGGCGTCCATGGATCGCACGTGGTCGGGGGCGGACAAAATGGCCGCTCCTATGGATCGCACGTGTCCGGAGGGTCACAAGATCACATCCTCCCCGCGCGGAGTCCGGGACCCAAAATGGCGGCGCCCGTTGGCCGCACATGGATCGTTGGGGGGGTTGATTCTGCTGTCCCCATTCTCCCCCGGAGATTGCGGCGACCCCCCGGGACTGGCACACCGCCGAATAGTTCTTGCCGCAACCTTTACAGATGGCCGAGTGGGTCGGGCAGTGCTGCTGGGGGTGTTTCAATTGCCTGCAAAAATAGCAGCGGGCCCCCCCCGGGTGGTCTGGTGCTCTGGCCACGCAGGCCATGGGGGGTGTCGGGGAGTCAGTCGCAGCGGGGGTCCACGGAGCCCAAGGGGCTGCCGCGCGGTTGGAGCCGTAAGCGCGGGCATTTTGTGAGACCACATCGGGGGAGGCCGCAAGGGCCCGTGCCTCCGTGAGCCCTAGTGATTCTCTCTCTAGCAGTCGCTGGCTGATTTGGGATGAGGTCATACCTGCCACAAAAGCATCCCTGATCAGGAGCTCCGTATGTTCATTTGCGATCACCGATGGGCAGTTGCAGTTCCTTCCCAATATTAGCAGCGCGCTGTAGAACTCGTCCAGCGATTCTCCGGGGATTTGCCGTCTCATCGCGAGTTGGTGGCGTGCGTAGACTTGGTTTACAGGCCGAATGTAGACTCATTTCAGCATGGTGAGCGCCGTCGGGAAATCCTCCGCGTCTTCGATGAGCGTGTAGATCTCCGGGCTCGCCCTGGAATGCAGGATCTGCATTTTCTGGTCTTCTGTAGGTCTGCCGGGGGCCGTTCGGAGGTATCCCTTGAAGCACGCTAGCCAGTGTTTAAATACGGCCACTGAGTTTGCTGCATGGGTCTGATTCGCAGACACTCCAGGGCGATCCGGAGCTCCATTGTCTTTTTAAGTCTGCTTAATAAATTGTAGCACAATCAATTACTCACGAGACGAGAAGAGATGAAGTCAATCGAAGGCTTTATTAAGCAGACTTGTTCCCCAGCAGCTCAGTTACAGAATGCGGCTGCTGGGAGAACCCGGGTTCTTATACTCCGCCTTACTGGGTGGAGCCAGAAGGCGGCAGATCCAATCAGGACCCAGTGTCTGTCTACCAATAGCCTTTTGGCATCACAGGTACCATACTACCCCTTATACATACTACCACAGGGGAGAGGTCAGCGGAGAGGAGGGCTCAGGGGAGAGGGGAGGTCAGGGGAGAGGAGGGGGTGAGGAGATGTGACAAGGGAGATGAGGGGTCAGAGGAGAAAGAGGGGTAAGGGGAGAAGAGGGATCCAGGAGAGAAGAGGGGTCAGGGAGAGAGGAGGGGAAGGGATGGAGGAGGGGGTCATGGAGAGAGGAGGGATAAGGGGTGAAAGAGGGGTCAAGGAAAGAGAGAGGAGGGGATCAGGGGAGAGGAGAGGTCAAGAGGGGGTCAAGGGAGAGTGGGCAGTCGGGGGAGAGGAGGGGTCGGGGAGAGGAGAAGTCAAGGGAGAGAGGTCAAGGGAGAAGAGGGGCCAAGGTGAGAGGAGGGGCTCGAGGGAGAGGAAAGGGTCGGGAAGAGGTCAGGAGGAGAGGATGGGTCAGGTAATGTTGAAATTGACGATGTTACAGAACATCGTTTCTTAAAGTGAATAATTTACAAGATTTTATTCATGCTCTTAGCATTATATATATGATTGCAGCGTTAACATTAGATCTCAGTAGCCCTCGGGAATAAAATGGAGTTGATTCCATTGGCCAAAGCGAATTATGTCCCCGTTGATAAACTCACTACGAATTAAACTCAAACTGCAACTCCTGATTTAAGCTGACTGTGTGGTGCTGTGCGGAATGGGGAAGGGGAAATGCTGTGTGTCAGGACCCTCTCTGTTAATACACCATTGAAAGGCGTGGGTTATGGGCCCAAGCAGCTTGCTCCTGGGACAGGCAGAGCTGGCCAATACGCAGCTACTGAACCTTTCCACGAGGTTTTTAAAAAATCGCTTATTCGCCAAATGAGATTCCACCTTTATGAATGGGCGGAGTGCCAGGGAATTTCAGACTGCAGGCGCCGCACAAGTCTCAACACTTTCACAATATTCATCTTATGGTGCAAAAGAAAAGCTGCTCTCGGTTGGTCAGAACCAACATAATAAAACACAGAATCATTTGAAAAAAACACATTCAAAAATGTCCATGCATACTCCAGTATACAACCTCCATATAACAGACACATTGCTTACTGAATCAAAGTATAGTTAAATAATTTGCTGGGTTTTGTGTTACTTTCTGCAGACCTTTACAGCAAGCTCTAACTCAGCATAATATTAAAAACGCCTTCCCGAAGGGTTCGGTGTGCACTGGCTTCTGGAGGTAAGCTTTCCAGTCCATTGACACAGCAAAACCACCGTCAGAGTCCCGATCGGAAGCTTCAAATCTTAGCAGATGCGCTGGAAACCAGAGACTCACCAAAAGGATGCAACTTCGTCAAATTAGGAAATTGAAAGACAAATTAGGTAGAAATTAGAACAGGTCAGCCTGTCATGTCTGTCTGGTGGTTGTTCATATAGAGTGTGACCTTAGTTTCCTCACTTGAGGATTGGGCGGGACTGTAAAATTCACCTCATGCCTGGAATTCTTTCGGGGGTCAGTTTCAATTTAAAATTAATCTCCCCTGAGCTGGCGTTCTCCTGGGGTTAGCCTCCCACTGGGGCTTATCTCCTCTGGGGTTAGCCTCCCACTGAGGCTTATCTCCTCTGGGGTTAGCCTCCCACCGGGGTTGTTCTCCCACTGGGGGTTAGTCTCCTTTTGTGGCTAGTTTCAAACTGGTGTTTATCTCCCATTGGGTTTAATTTTCATTAGGATTAGTCTCCCACTGGGGTAAATTTACTTTGGCTCTAGTCTCTCCCTCGGATCCGTCTCCCTCTGCGTCTGACCCCTTGGGTTAGAGACGATACAGAGACTGAGCGGTTTAGGGAGGAAGTTCCACAGTTTAGGGCCTAGGAGGCTGAAGTTGGATTTCTAATCAGGGGGCAAAGGCAACGAGGGTTTTGCAAGAGGCCAGAATTGGAGGATTGCTGATTTCATGAAGGGTTGTCGGGCCACAGGACATTACAGGCATAGTGAAGGAAAGAAGATGTGAACACAGGTGAGAATTGTACATTTGATGCATTGCTGGACTGGGAAACAATAGAGCAGGTGAGCACAAGGATAATGGGTAAGTGGGACTTGGTGTAATCTGCAGAGTTCTGGATGGGTTCAGGTTTATTTAAGTGGAATATGAGAGGCTTGGAATAATTGAATTTGGAGATAACACAAAACTGCATGAGGGGGTGAGAGTAGCGGATGAGCTGAGGCAGAGATGGGTGATATTTGCAGTGTGACGTGAAGATTCACCCATATGTCTACTGGATAAATCAAATTTCCAATGGGATTGTTATATGTATCTCCTAGTTCTAATAGAGAACAACTGCTACAATACCAATAATACATTGTCTCTGCATCTTATAATGTACAAGATAACTGAGAGAGCTGATTATCAGGGATATTTTCTTGTAAAAATGGTATGAATCAAATAGTTTATGTATGTTATAAACATCAGGGAAGTTAAATGAAGAGCACCATTCATTGTATCGCTACACCAAGGCAACCTCACACTGTGTCTTATGGCCTTCCCCACTGACCTTACTCCTAATGCCCTGGTGGCAGCCAACCGTTTTGACTATAGTTTTACGGACGTTATTCCTTCACAACTGCAACAATGTGAGAAGTGAGATTTTTTGTTGGGCCCAACAGCCATCACAATAGAACCAGATCCAACTACTTTACGAACATCCTTCAGGAGAGAAAGGCTAAGTGATGGTACCTAGACATTCCCACCCTCCATTATTTACCATGCAGTGGCAGAACAAGCCATTCAATTGTGAAAATAAATTGCAAAAGCTCAAAAATCTTCTTCTCAGAGCTGATGGACAATAATTGTGACCCTTGTCAGCATCACCCATACCCAGTGTCCAAATAAAAACATCATTCCCGGATGTTGTAAAAAAAACAGCTCAGTAAGTTAACGTGAAGATTAGAGAACTGGCGAGGGTGCAGGCTTTTAAGCGTGGGTGATTGAAGGGCAGTGTGGGTGGCATGGTGGTAGACAGCACAGTGGGTTAATGGCTGAGCCTCCACTTCTGCAATCTTAGCTTTGAGTCCAGCCCAAGCCAATGCAGTGAAAGCTGCTTCTGTTTACAGACTGCCAGAATGCTATGTGAACTAAGTTTTTAAAAAAATGTTTATTAAAAAATTTTCATAATAAACACAATCATACAAAACAATTAACCAAAGTTACACACAAAAAGAACGAGACTAACCAGCAAAAGTACATATTAACTTAACCCTAAAAAACTAAACTAAATCCCTGAACAGCTGACGGTGACTAGCTCCTTAAAAAAGTAAATGGGGCAGCACGGTGGTGCAGTGGGTTAGCCCTGCTGCCTCATGGCGCCGAGGTACCAGGTTCGATCCCGGCTCTGGGTCACTGTCCGTGTGGAGTTTGCACATTCTCCCTGTATTTGCGTGGGTTTCGCCCCCACAACCCAAAGATGTGCAGGGTGGGTGGATTGGCCACGCTAAATTGCCCCTTAATTGGAAAAAATGAATTGGGTACTCTAAATTTATTTAAAAAAGGAAATGAATGGCTACCATCTTAGGTAGAACCCTTCTACCGACCCTCCAATGGTGTACTTAATCTTCTCCAAATGTAAGGAAGACATGAGGTCACCCAATCAAACCGAGGCACTGGACCTCCATCCAAGCAGAACTCGGCTCTAGGCTATCAACAAGGTGAATATGAGGACATCCGCCTTCACCCCCGTCTGAATCACTGGCGAGTCTGATACCCCAAAAATGGCCACCAGTAGTCATGGATCCAAATCAGCATTGCGCATCTTCAACATGGTGTTGAAGAAGGAGGCCCACAAGCTGACCAACTTCAGACAAGACCAGGACATATGAGTGTGGTTAGCCGGCCCCCGAGAGCAACGCTCACACTTGTCCTCCACCCCAGAGAAAAATCATTCATCCTCGCTTTAGTTAAATGTGCCCTGTGTACCACCTTGACTTGGATCATGCTTCGCTGACCACATGAAGATCTGGAGTTGACCCTGTGAAGAGCCTCACTCCATAAGACCATAAGACAAAGGAGCAGAATAATGCTATTCAGCCCACCGAGTCTGCTTCACCATTCAATCATGGCTGATATGTTTCTCATCCCCATTCTCCTGCCTCCTCCCCATAACCCCTGATCCCCTTATTAATCAAGACCATCCATAGCTCATCTTCCAGTATGACACCCAACTCACTTTCTCATTTTGCACTCACCTCACTCAACGGAGCTGACTCCGCTGAGAGGATATGGCCATAAATGCCCAAAATGGTCCCCCCATCAGGCCTGGCCAAAGACAGCATCCTCTTCAACAGGGAAGAGGGTGGTGCCAAGGGAAAGGAGGGAAAAAAATCGTGAATCTGAAACTATCAAAAAAGACTGGAACCAGGCAGTTGGAATTTCTCCTCTGTCTCCCTAAAACTGGCAAACCTCCCCTCCACAAACTGGTCTCCAAACCTCTCCAATCCCTTCACCTCCCACAACTTAAATGTCGAGTCCAAAAGCGCTGGCAGGAAAAGGTGGTTATTGCAGATGGAGACTAACAAAGACAGGGATCAGAGCTTAAAATGCTGCCTGAACTGCTCCCAGATTCTCAGGATGGACACCACCACAGTATTCATGGAAAATTTTACGGAGAAGAAGGCAACAATGTGGTTACTATTGCACCAAGGCTAGAAAACGTGCAGGAGCTCAGCTTCATTTGTCCTCATATGGAACCAAGATCACTGAACCACAACAATATCTTCTGAATATTGGCTGCCAAATAGTAAAACAATAAATTGGGTAGAGCCAAGACCCCTGACTGCCCATCTCTTTGGAGTAAAGCCCCATGGATCCTTGGAGTCTTACCCGCCCAAATAAAGGAGGACATTAATTTATTGACTTTGACAAAAAAAAGAACTTAGGGAGTAAAAAAGGGAGACATTGAAAAATAAATAAAAATCTCGGGAGTATGTTCATTTTAATAGTCTGAACCCTGCCCGATAAGGACAGGGGGAGGTTATCCCATCTCTGTAAGTCTGACTCGACACCATCAACCAGACTAGTGTCATTTAATTTAGGAAGTGAGGCCCAATTGTGGGCCACCTCGGAGCCCCGGATAACAAAAGCTGGTATTGCCAAAGCAAACAGGACAGGAACAGTGAACATCCCTGACACATGCCCCTATTCAACAGAAAGTAGCCAAAGTTCAGAGCATTCTTACGAACAATAGCAGTGAGGGCCCAATGCAGTAATCAAACCCAGGAGTCAAACCTGCGCCCAAATCCAAACCTCCCAAGAATCTCAAACAGATATTCCCAGTCCACACTATCGAAGGCCTTTTCGGCATCTAAGGAAATGATCACCTCCGGTTTGGGCACTGAGGAGGGGAAATAGACAAAGTTTAGTAGGCGACATATATTGGCCGACAATTGCTGACCCTGAACAAAGCCGATCTGATCCTTTGAGATCACCTCTGGGAGGCAGGGGTCCAGCCACAGTGCCAGCACTTTGGCAGGTAACATACCATCCGTATTTAAGAGTGAAACAGGTCGATACAATCCACACTCTGTTGGGTCTTTGTCTTTCTTGATAATCAAGGAAATAGCGGCCTGTGTGAGGGTAGAGGATATGAAACCCAGGAAAAGGAATTATTAAACATATCCAAAATTCAAGGTACCAACTGCTCCGTAAACTTCTTATAAAATTCAATGGGAAAGCCATCTAGCCCAGGGGCTTTCCCAGTCTGCATCAACCCAATGCATTTCATAATTTCCTCTGGTCCCAACGGGGATTCCAACTCCTCGCACCTCTCCCACTCCGCAGCTCGGATGGATAAGCTGTCCAAAAAGTCAGTCATGACCAATCCCTCAGCTGGAGACTCCAATCTATAGAGACCCTGACAGAACGTTTCAAAAGCTGCATTAACCTGCGGAGGGGTAGAAACCAGACTGCCGCTCAAGTCACGTGCCTGTACGATCTCCCAGCAAGCTGCCGGCCTCTTCAGCTGGCGAGCTAAGAGGCGACTGGTCTTCTCCCCATATTCATAAAACATACCCCTTGAGCGTCGCAGCTGGCCCACAGCTCTGTCTGTTGACAACAGCTCAAATTGTATTTGCAGCTTTTTCCTACTTGCCAACAACTCTGGGGTTGGCGCAAGTGAGTATTGGTGGTCCACCTCAAGAATGGAATCCATCAGCCTTTGCTGCTCCACCCTCGCTGTGTTCACCATGCGCACCTTGAGATACTCCCCTCCCTGAGGACTACCTTAAGAGTTTCCCACAGCATAGAAGGTGAGATTGACTCACTTTTATAAAATTTTATATATTCCCCAATGACGGTAGACATGCTTTCACAAAATTTCTTCTTCACTAAAAATGCCCTGTCGGGCAGCACGGTGGCGCAGTGGGTTAGCCCTGCTGTCTCACGGCGCAGAGGTCCCAGGTTCGATTCTGGCTCTGGGTCACTGTCTGTGTAGAGTTTGCACATTCTCCCTGTGTTTGCGTGGGTTTCACCCCCACAACCCAAAAATGTGCAGGGTAGGTGAATTGGCCACGCTAAATTACCCCTCAGTTGGAAAAAAATGAATTGGCTATTCTAAATTTTTTTTTTAAATGCCCTGTCCAATCTCCATGGCCGACATTGGGTGGAACCTGACTAGTGCCAAATCAATAAAGTGCAGAACATGGTCCAAAATCCCAATTGCTGAATAACCAGCCACCACCACAGAAGGGAGGAGAGACCTATCCACCACAAAAAAATTGATCCGCGAATAACCCTGTTGCACATGTGAGAAAAATGAAAATTATTTATCACCTGGGTGCAGAAAGCACCGAGGATCCACTCCTCCATCTGTTCCATGAAAAACACCAAAGCTCTGGCCACCCCTGATGGAGTCACAGATTTTGGCTTGAACCGATCCAGACTAGGGTTCAGAACACAATTTACGTCTCCATTCAAAATAAACTTTGCGAATCTAAATAGGGGAGGAAGGGTAGCAGATTATTCGATGGGGCCAAGCCTTCCTCCATCGATTCCCAGAGATCCTTCGACATAACCTGCTAGTGCTTAATGAATTATATCACCAAGATACTCAAAAGCACCTTGGGCAGTTAGTGGAGTGGCTGGAGCTCCAGAGGCTGTTTCTGCCATTTTATCTGGTGATGGGCTCTGAGACGCCTCCCACTCTGTCGATGAACTTTGTCTGCCTATTTCCCCCTGATCATTCTGGGCATCACACCTATATAGGATCCTTATCCCATTAATTATGTGGGTTTTCAAAAGAAAACTAAGAGAAAAGAGCGATAAGTGCAATACTCTAGTGGGTGCACCTCGTGCATGTCTTCCCCCTACATAATCTCACCGGACGTGCTATGAATATTTTGACTAATTTTATACTTATTCTTAATATCAGATGTGAACCACAATACAACAAGTGGCAGAAAATAGGAGCAAGTGGAGGCCATTCAGCCCTTCGAGCCTGCTCTGCCATTCATTATGATCATCGCTGATCATCCAATTCAATAGTCTAATCCCACTTTCCCCCCCCCCTATCCTTTGATCCCCTTCACCGTAAGTGCTATTTCTAACTGCTTCTTGAAACCATACAATGTTTTGGCCTCAACTACTTCCTGTGGTAACAAATTCCACAGGCTCACCACTCCCTGGGTGAAGGAATTTCTCCTCATCTCTGTCCTAAATGGTCTATCCTGTATCCTCAGACTGGGACCCCTGCTTCTGGACACACCCACCATAAGGCCATAAGACATAGGAGCAGAATATAGGCCACTCGGCCCATCAGGTCTGCTCCGTCATTCCATCATGGCTGATATTTTTCTCAATCCCATTCTCCTGCCTTCTCCCCATAACCCCCGATCCCCTTATTAATCAAGAGCCTATCCATCTCTGTCTTAAAGACACTCAGTGATTTGACCTCCGCAGCCTTCTGCGGCAATGAGTCCCACAGATTCACCACCCTCTGGCTGAAGAAATTCTCATCTCTGTTTTAAAGGATCGTCCCTTTAGTGTGAGATTGTGTCCTCTGGTTCTAGTTTTTCCCACAAGTGGAAACATCCTCTCCACATCCACTCTACCCAGGCCTCACAGTATCCTGTAAGTTTCAATAAGATCCCCCCTCATCCTTCTAAACTCCAACGAGCACAGACCCAGAGTCCTCAACCGTTCCTCATACGACAAGCTCTTCATTCCAGGGATCATTCTTGTGAACCTCCTCTGGACCCTTTCCATGACCAGCAGCACATCTTTCCTTAGATACGGGGCCCAAAACTGCTCATAATACTCCAAATGGAGTATATACAGCCTCAGAAGTACATCCCTGGTCTTGTATTCTAGCCCTCTTGACAAGAATGCTAACATTGCATTTGCCTTCCTAACTGCCGACTGAACCTGCATGTTAACCTTAAGAGAATCGTGAACAAGGACTCCGAAGTCCCTTTGTGCTTCTGCTTTCCTAAGCATTTCCCGATTTAGAAAATAGCCTGTGCCTAAATTTGTCCTTCCAAAGTGCATAACATCACACCTTTCCACATTGTATTTCATCTGCCACTTCATTGCCCACTCTCCTAGCCTGTCCAAATCCTTCTGCAGCCCCCTGCTTCCTCAATACTACCTGTCCCTCTACAGATATTTGTATCATCTGCAAACTTAGCAACAGTGCCTTCTTCCAGATCATTAATGTATATTGTGAAAAGTTGTGGTCCCAGCACCGACCCCTGAGGCACACCACTAGTCACCAGCTGCCATCCTGAAAAAGAACCCTTTATTCCCCACTCTCTGCCTTCTGCTAGTCAGCCAATCTTCTATCCATGCCAGGATCTTACCCTTAACACCATGGGCTCTTAACTTATTTAACAATTTCCTATGCGGACCCTTGTCAAAGGCCTCCTGGAAATCTAAATAAAACACATCCACTGGTTCTCCTTTGTCTAACTTTCTTGTTACTTCCTCAAAGAACTCTAACAGATTTGTCAGACATGACTTCCCCTTGACGAAGCCGTGCTGACTCAGTCCTATTGTATCATGCACTTCCAAGTACTTCGCGAGTTCATCTTTAATAATGGACTCTAAAATCTTACCAATGAGCAAAGTCAGGCTAACCGGCCTATAATTTCCGGTTTTCTGCCTCCCTTCCTTCTTAAATAGTGCTGTTACATTAGCCACTTTCTAGTCCTTTCTGCCTCTAGTGATTCCTGAAAGATCACCATCAATGCCTCCACAATCTCCTCAGCTATCTCTTTTAAAACCCTGGGGTGTAGTCCATCCGGTCCAGGTGATTTATCCACCTTCAGACCTTTCAGTTTCCCCAGAACCTTCTCCTTAATGATGACCACTGCACTCACCTCTGTCCCCTGTTTCTCCCTGAGATCCGGCATCCCACTGGTGGCTTCCACCGTGAAGACTGAAGCAAAGTAACTATTCAGTTCCTCTTCCATTTCTTTTCTGCTGTTTTCTATTATTAATTCTCGAGCCACATTTTCCAGTGGTACAAGGTCTATTTTTGCCTCTCTCTTACCTTTCATATATTGAAAAAAACTCTACCTATCTTCTTTTATATTACTAGCTAGCTTGCACTCATATTTCATCTTCTCCCCCCTTATTGCTTTTTTAGTTGTCCTCTGCTCACTTTTAAAGGCTTCCCAATCCTCTGGCTTCCCACTAATCCTCGCCACTTTTAACAGACCTCCCTTTGATAACGCCATGATGACTCAGTCCTATCTTATCATCTACTTCCAAGTACTCCATGGGAAACATCCTTCCTGCATCTACCCTGTCTAGTCTTGTTAGAATTTTATAGGTTTCTATGAGATCACCCCCTCATTCTTCTAAACTCCAGCAAATACAATCCTAACCGATTCAATCTCTCCTCAAACATCAGTCCCGCCATCCGAGGAATCAGTCTGGTAAATCTTCCCTGCACTCCCTTCCTCAGATAAGGAGACCAAAACTGTACACAATATTCCAGGTGTGGCCCCACCAAGGACATGGAAAATAAGTGTGCTATTCTGAGTTTGCAACATGGTCATATTGGTGAGGTTACCAACTGTGATTAAATGTATCCCTGCAGATTTCATCACATGACTTGTCCCCTCCCCCTAACCCAGCCATCAGTCGACCAACATATCCATCCTTGTGACACACCGCCATCCTGCACCAATTGGAAAGCAAAGACTCATTATCCAATTGGATAATATTTGACTGTCAGCCAAACAGCCTTTTTTCCTCATTTTCAAATTTTTATATCTGGTGAAGAGAAATATTCAAAGAAAATGAAAAAAAAAGCGACCGGCTTTCATGTCACAATAATGTTTCAGCAGGTTTCCACCCAGTGGTGTCCTGGAGACTGATCTTCAATTCCTGTATTTGTAAAATAAATATGGAGTACCCAATTTCTTTTTCCAATTAAGGGGTAATTTAGCGTGGCCAATTCACCTACCCTGCACATCCTTTGGGTTGTGGGGGTGAGACCCACACAGACACGGGGAGAATGTTCAACCTCCACACGGACAGCGACCCGGGTCCTTGGCGCCATGAGGCAGCAGTGCTAATCATTGCGCCACCGTGCCGCCCCTATTCCTGGGGACGCCTGACCGATCCTGGAGGGTTGGCAACCCAATGTGTTGGACAAGCCACATCGGTAGGTGAGATAAGCTTTACTTTACAAGCTGTGCCTGAGTACGGTCTCCAAAATAGAAAGAGTTCTAATCTCCAACATTAACATCGCTCATCTCAATACGCAACAGGTATTATTGATTTAAAAGTGGTACATAGGAGGTGATATGTAGGCTTCTATCAGACTTACATTAACTTATGAAGCCTATAGCCTGTGAAGGTTGCATATAGGGAAGAAAGGACTTACATTTACACAGTGAGGTACCCTCAATAATGATGCTTAGAGATTAAACTGTAAAGAAGGCTTTATTAGGCTAATAACTATGCTACAGATTTGGACGAGAGCTGACTGCTATACAGACCATGAGGCAGGCCTTTATGTATGGCTCCCAGATGGGCGGAGCCAGAGGCGGAGTCCCCAGTGTTCCAAGCCTGGTCTTAAAGGGGACATCACCTTACATGATGATAAGGCAGTAACCGTTCATCACACTCACCCCCTGTATAAAAAGGAGTCCGGCGGGGGTGAAGTGCCATCATCGGTCCATCCGTCTCGGCGGCCGGATTGTCTTCCTCGATCTCCTCAGTTCGGGCGGTGGTGCGGCGGGCACGGACGTCCCGGTTGAGGGCACATCCGGGAGCACAGCGGTCGGAGCTTCGGTCCGGGTCGGGGCAGAGGAACTAGGCAGGGCCGGGGGTAGTGGAGCCGGGGCAGATGAACTAGGCAGGGCCGGGGGTAGCGGAGCCGGCGCCGGCGGGGTGTGTAAAGGGGGGGCGCATGGTAGGAGCTCACCAACGGGTGGTAGGGCCGGAAGGGGATGTGTTGTAGGGGGCGACGGGTCCTGCAGGGGAGCGGCGCGGGAAGGGACGTCTGTGGTGGAGGATCCAGCGGGCGCCAGATCCCGGAGGGAAACCGTATCTTGCCTGCCGTCGGAGTACTCCACATAGGCGTAACTGGGGTTGGCGTGGAGCAGTCGGACCTTTTCAACAAGGGGGTCCGTTTTATGGCTCCTCGCGTTCCTCCGGAGAAAAACAGGTCCCGGAGCCGTCAGCCAAGGTGGAAGCGAGACCCCGGAGGTAGACTTCCTGGGGAAGCGAAACAAGGGGTCTCATTCGTGGCCGTGCAGAGGAGTGACCTAATGGAGTGTAGGGCATCGGGTAGGACCTCCTGCCAGCGGGTGGTTGGGAGATTTCTCGACCGCAGGGCCAGAAGTACAGCCTTCCACACGGTCGCGTTCTCCCTCTCCACCTGCCCGTTTCCCCGTGGGTTATAGCTGGTCGTTCTGCTCGAGGCGATGCCTTTGCTGAGCAGATACTGATGCAGTTCATCGCTCATGAACGATGTACCCCGGTCGCTGTGGATATAAGCAGGGAAACCGAACAGGGTGAAGATGCTGTGTGCTGTGCAGTGCCTTAATCACCGTGGCTGAGGTCATGTCGGTGCAGGGAATGGCGAATGGGAAACGGGAGAACTCATCGATCACGGTGAGGAAATAGACATAACGGTTGGTGGACGGGAGGGGCCCCTTGAAGTCCACGCTCAGTCGCTCAAAGGGGCCCGAGGCCTTCACGAGCCGAACCTTGTCTGGCCGATAGAAGTGCGGTTTGCACTCCGCACAGACCTGGCAGGCCCTGACCATGGCCTTGACCTCCTTGGTTGAGTAAGGTAGGTTACGGGACTTGATGAAATGGACGAGCCGGGTAACCCCCGGGTGGCAGAGGTCATTGTGGATGGCTTGCAGGCGGTCCTCCTGCGCGTTGGCGCATGTGCCGCGGGACAGGGCATCTGGGGGCTCGTTGAGCTCCCCTGGACGATACTTGATATCGTACGAGTAGGTGGAGAGTTCGATCCTCCACCTCTAAAATTTTATCGTTCTTTATTTTGCCCCGTTGCGTGTTATCGAACATATAGGCGACCGACCATTGGTCGGTGACGAGGGTAAACCTCCTACCGGCGAGGTGGTGTCTCCAGCGCCGCACAGCCTCCACAATGGCTTGTGCCTCCTTTTCGACTGCAGAGTGTCGAATCTCGGAGGCGGTGAGGGTTCGGGAGAAGAACGCTACTGGTCTGCCTCCTTGATTGAGGGTAGCAGCCAGGGCGATGTCTGATGCATCGCTCTCTACCTGGAAAGGGATGGTTTCGTCCACCGCGTGCATGGCGGCCTTGATGATGTCGGCCTTGATGCGGTTGAAGGCCAATTGGGCCTCAGCCGAGAGGGGAAAAGTGGTGGTCTTTAGGAGTGGGCGGGCTTTGTCCGCATACTTGGGGACCCACTGGGCGTAATAGGAGAAAAGCCCCAAGCACCGTTTGAGGGCCTTGAGGCTGCGGGGGAGAGGGAGTTCCTTAAGGGGGCGCATGCGGTCGGGGTCGGGACCTAGGACCCCATCTTCCACGACATAGCCTAGGATGGCCAGCCGGGTGGTGTGGAAAACGCATTTGCCCTCGTTATAGGTCAGGTTAAGGGCTCGGGCGGTCTGGAGGAACTTTCTGAGGTTAGCGTCATGGTCCTGCTGATCATGGCCGCAGATGGTGACATTGTCCAAGTCCGGGTATGTAGCCCGCAAACCGTACTGGTCCACCATTTGGTCCATCGCCCTTTGAAAGACGGAGACCCCATTTGTGACACCAAAGGGGACCCTGAGGAAGTGGAAGAGCCGGCCGGCTGCTTCGAAGGCTGTATAGGGGCGGTCTTTTGGTCGGATGGGGAGTTGGTGGTAGGCAGATTTGAGGTCGACCGTGGAAAAGACTCGGTATTGGGCGATCCGATTTACCATTTCCGTGATGCGAGGGCTATGGTTTGGGATGTGGGATGGGTGCGTAGGGAGCAGCGACTTACCGTTTCAGGGTGGATAAAGCTCTCCGTGCTCCCGGAGTCGAAGAGGCATGCAGTGTCATGCCCGTTGACCTGGACCTGCATCATGGAGTCCTGCAGGTGTTTTGGCCGAGTTTGATCGAGGGTGATCGCACCCAGTCGCGGGTAGTCGGAGTCGTAAAATGGCCGCTGCCGTTGGTCGCACGTGTCGGGTCGAGAAGATGGCCGCTCCCATGATTCGCACGAGGCTGATGACGCGTCAGAAGAGGACGTGTCAGGTCGGTGCGCAGCAACATTGCGAGGCCTGCGGGCCTGGGAGCCCGATTTTCGGGCCCGCTGTTCTTTGTTTTTCTGGCCCCTGGGTCTGGCCAGGCAGACCCTCGCAAAGTGCCCTTTCTTCCCGCAGTCGCTGCAGATCGCGGAGCGGGTTGGGCAGCGTGGGCGTGGGTGCTGGCCCTGCCCGCAGAAGTAGCAAGGTGTGCCCCCATGGTGAGCGGGTCGCCGCGTGGCGCAGGCCTGTAATACGGGCGAGTCTGAGGAAGTCCGGGGGGGGCTGGCAGAGTCCGCGGGGTACGTACCCAAGTTGTGTCGGGCCACCTCCAGTGAGGAAGCGAACGTTAGCGTCTCCTGGAGGTCTTTTGCCCCGTTTTCGAGCAGTCGCTGCCGGATGTAGGTCGAGTGGATGCCGGACACGAAAGAATCTCTGATGTGCAGGTTCATATGGACTTCCCCTGTCACATCCTGACGGTCACAGTCCCTGGCCAGCGCGGTGAGTTTCTCAACAAACTCGTCGAGCGATTCCCCCGAGTGCTGCCGGCAGGTGGAGAGCAGATGCCGGGCGTGCACCTCATTGACGGGTTTGACAAACCGCTTGCGGAGCAACTCAATCGCTTCCTCATAACTCGTCGCCTTTTCGAGCGTGGTGGAGATTCTGTGACTCACCCGGGCGTGGAGTAGACGCAGCTTGCGTGGCCCCAGGATGGGAGTCTCTGCGGAGTCCAGGTAGGCCTCGAAGCACCGCAGCCAGTATTTAAAAATTTCCTTTGCCTCCGGCGTTCGTGCTTCCAGATTGAGCTTCTCTGGTTTTAGGCCTGCGTCCATCCTGAATCTAGTTTAGCCTAATAAATTGAGTACCCTCAATAATGATGCTTAGAGATTAAACCGTAAAGAAGGCTTTATTCGGCTAATAACTATGCTACAGATTTGGACGAGAGCTGACTGCTATACAGACCATGAGGCAGGCCTTTATGTATGGCTCCCAGATGGGCGGAGCCAGAGGCGGAGTCCCCAGTGTTCCAAGCCTGGTCTTAAAGGGGACATCACCTTACATGATGATAAGGCAGTAACCGTTCATCACACACAGCACCTTTCACAACCTCAGAATATCCTAAAGCAATGTAGAGCCAATTACCCGTAATTGGCTCTACACATGGCACATTACGTTTAGTCTCAACCTCAGAGATTCAGCTCTATAATCGTAAAAGCCAACATATAAATGCAAGTCGTTCATTTTCCTTTCCTTTGTATGACAATCATACTTACCAGCATCAATGATTGGATAACGAGTTGGATGGAGAACATTGACTAATCTTTTTCCCCATCCCAAGTCCAAGGTTTTGTGATCAATTTCATTTCACTGTCACCTTGACAAGGATAAGCTGAATCAGCTCACGCGGGGGAATTGCACATTGAATTCTCCGCAATGTACAGGCTCAGTGTCCTGTCGTGCAGTCCTTGCTCATTAACACAAAACCTGCTGTTTATAGGCTGTAGGTATTCTCCTTTCTCAGGAGCAATGGAAACCCCACCATCTGCACCTTCCTCCGATCATTGTATGGGGCCTGCAAAGAGGTAACTAATGACATCCTTGCCTTGCAATGGATCTGATTTGTAACTCTACAGTTCTTTTATTCGCGACATCAGTGTCAAGCTTGCTCATCTTCACTGATCATACATTCAGACCTCATGCCAGCATAACGACGTCCAATCAACCTGGGCATTGGTGAGACTCAACGTTCATGTCAACAACGATTAATTTGCTTGCAGTCCACAATACGTAGAAATCCTGCAGTGGAACATCACTTCATTGAAGAAAATTAGAATGTAACTTTTGTCTAGTTTCTCCACTCACCATTTCCTTGTTCTATTTTTTCATCCTTATCTAAATAAGGGATGTTGGTAAACAAAAGGTAAGCACTTTCCTATTTCAAGCACCCAGTGTCAGCATCAAAGCTTCCCATGTACAGATTTAATGTGTTAATATGGTCCAAACTGGTTGGTGAAGCAGAAACCAAAACATAGCGCTTAGTGTTCAGTCCCACAGCTCTCCTCCCATACACCCAGTGTCCCAGCCATCCACTATTTATACTCTTTTGAGGTTGAACAATAAACAGATGGACAAATTAACAAATCAAATCAAAGTGACAGCCCTTTTAAGGGGCACAGTAACAAAAAGCAAGTCTTAAAGGGAACTTATTAAAACAAATTAGACGGTGGTTTTAGGGGCCAATTATATATCCCAGCCCCTGTGGTGCCCACCAGTCATGGAAGGTCCACTATTTATATATGTTCAAAGTACACAATGAAACAATGCCCTTCACCTGTACATCCCAACAGTACAACTAACAAACCATAAACAAAATGGAGGGTAAATGTCATGTTACACCACCTCAGAGTACCAATCTCACATTAACACTGCAATCCTTAAAAATGTGGCAATTATATTTTTCCTAACAGGTAGCCTTCTTGCCCCTTTTGAATTAGATCACTGATTTAAATTTAATGAGGAACATATGGGATACCGCGGCAGAAAATGGGATATGACTGCTGGAACAATTCACAAACGATTCTCAATTTTATCCACTGTCTTTTCCACCCTGCTGTTAACCACTCTCACCAACCCCCCACCCCCCCACCCCCAAATTCTCTCACCTTTTAATGGAAAAAGGGCAGCTTTGTAGCCACCTGGGTTGGCCACTTGCCGACTTAAAATGGACATCCGCAAAGAATGCAGGGAAATTCAGCTAAGCCAGGAAAAACTAGCAGGTGCACAGTTTCCTGTGTATTAGAACTTGCAGAAACCCAGACAGCACTGAAACTAGCAACCATCCGCATATTAATGAGCGATCCCCGGGAACAATTGAAACATTTAAGGTGAATAAGGCCAAGCCAGACTCCTCGGCGCCAGCAGGAGCCAAGACAAAGGAAGGCCAACGGACACTCAGGAACTGCCCAGCGATCAGGGGACAGCTCCAGTATTGGAGAAATCGATCCAAGTGATCGGAACGTAGTCCAATCACTTGGAACCAAATACGGGGTCCACCCCAAACGGCGCGAAGCCCCTGGTGACTATAAAATAGTGTCCCCAAGTTCAATTCGTCCTTCTTGGCAGGGTCACTCAGCAGCTCGAAACAACCCTTGACAGTGACCTGCCTAGCTGCCGCATCAACCAAGTAAGTCTCCAGTCAACGCACACTACGAGATAGGTGCTCCTAGATACCAGTCTATACCAGCTTTGAATCCTGCAGACTCAAAATCGAATGAAAGGCCATTTGTTCCCCTGACCTGGTGGGCCAGTTCCGAAGCTACGTATAGGCCTTTTAGTGTTAGAGATAGTCTAGTAAGTAGAGTTTTATGCATGAGTAGTGATTGACTGTGTATAATAAATGTGTTTTGATTTGAAACTTACTAACTGGTGTGTTGAGTTATTGATCAGCACTTGAACTTGAACCTTGTGGCAGTATCATAAAGATACCTGGCGACTCTCGAGCAAAGGTTATAGAAACAGAACAAATTAAGTAAAGACACAACGGGCAACAAATTAAGAGCCAACCAAAGTTAGCAACATTTACTGGCGACATTCTGACGGGACCCGACTTAGAAGTGGCCTAACCACTCCGGGAGAACCCAAAATTTGAATTAAGAATCCAATTGGGAACAGAAAAAAACCACAAGTGTTCAAGCAGTTCTGATCAATCCTCATAATTCGGGAGCGTGTTAATGCATGTGTAACTAACAGGGCTATAAGGTAAAACTGATATATTTTTGTTGCAAAAAACTGTCGGGGGTTTGTATTCCGGAAAGGTTTGTAGTCCGGAAAATAGCGAACGCCCTACCCGTGTTTACAGCACAGCCTTAGTACCCCTCGTTCCAAATGTTAAAGGAGAGCATTCAGAAAGGAAAAATGGCAATGAAGGCAATGGAATGCCTTATGAACCCCCAGGAATTAGAGGTCGCAGCAATAGAGTAGGACAGTGTCCCGTTTGGGAAGAAGAGATCAGAAAATATCTCAAAGGGAAAGGATGACCCCTTTGGAGTGAATTCTGTGATAATGAGGAAACAGGACCCGGGAGTATTGGACATACTTGGTGGGAGAACCTGTCAGAGATCCATAAGAAAAGCTTAGGGAAAGCTCGCAAGCCGATGGCAATCGTGTCCTGCCTGGCACAATTGCGAGGCACAGAGGAGGTTGTTCGGATGCTCCGCAAAGAGATAGAAGAGAGACATCGAATGAGCAAGGTCGATGTTAGTGAGATCGAGAGAGAGAATATAGATTTGAGAATGAAGTTGGCAGCAAAGGACGGAGAGGTGAATGATGCCAAGTGGGCACACCAGAAGCGCATCTGAGCAGCTTCCAAACTCAATACGATAAGGTCTATCAGGACACGCAACGTTCAGTCCTGGTAAGAGTAGAGACAGAGAAACAGGCAGAAACTGCAAAGGCAGTGCAGCGATCTAAAAGCAGCGTTAAGAGCACTCCATGCTGCCACCACGGAGCACAGACAAAGCTCAGTGGATCATGCGAAATGCAGGAAGCAGATTGCGGAACTGCAGTCTTTGCTTTCAGTGCAGAATGGGTTTCATAAGAACATAAGAACTGGGAGCAGGAGTAGGCCATCTGGCCCCTCGAGCCTGCTCCACCATTCAATGAGATCATGGCTGATCTTTTGTGGACTCAGCTCCACTTTCCGGCCCAAACACCATAACCCTTAATCCCTTTATTCTTCAAAAAACTATCTATCTTTATCTTAAAAACATTTAATGAAGGAGCCTCTACTGCTTCACTGGGCAAGGAATTCCATAGATTCACAACCCTTTGGGTGAAGAAGTTCCTCCTAAACTCAGTCCTAAATCTACTTCCCCTTATTTTGAGGCTATGCCCCCTAGTTCTGCTTTCACCCGCCAGTGGAAACAACCTGCCCTTTCAAAGCACCTTTGGATCCCAATTAGATGAAGAAGACCTGATTGGCAAGAACTAAACAAAACCGTGCATAAATATGTACAGGGAACATGTGCGCAAGGAAAGCCCCAAAAGAGAAAAGCACCCCAACCCCCCACAGAGCAGATAGATTGGGCACCCATGAATACAGTAACCACCCACCGCACAGTCACATCGGAAGGAGACGCGGAATTCCTTTACACCACCCCCTTAACCGTGACCCAATTACGGGACGCGTGCAAAAAGATCACACCGTTCCTCCCCACCTCAGACCCCCACCACTTCTTTGCTAGAGTGAAGCAGCAGGTGACCATGTACGGCCTGGATGAGCATGAGCAAGTGAAGCTCACAGTTTTAAGCTTAGAACCTTCGGTTGCAGCAGCCCTTCCCGACCCACAGAATGTAGGAGGAGGCACCCTTGCAGAGATGCACACGGCGATCCTAGATGCGATCGGCTATAACAGAAGTGACCCAGTAGAAGGCCTGAATAAGTGCAGGCAGAAGAAAACCGAACACCCCACAGCATTTGTTGGACGTCTGTGGTTTCATTTTGCAGCCGTTTTTGGAAACTTAGCCAACATGGCCAAATGGACCCGCACCCTTGTCTCCCATGCCATAGAGGCAGGACAAAATGCTTGTACCAATTATGACCCCTCGGAAGAAGCTCACAACAAAAAATGGGTTTTTAAAAGGTTGTCCCGCTCATGGGAGCAATCTGTCCACAACAAACCCACGATTAGGGAACCGGAAGAACAGCAGGCAGCGGCAGATATCGATGCAGTTAAAGCGCACCAGAACCCCGCATGGGTGAATGAAGGCATGAACAGCCCCCCACAGAAACCACAGGAGTGTTACAACTGTGGACAATTAGGTCACTTTGCACAAGAGTGCAATTCCCCATGAAAGCCACAGAGAGCCCAGCAGGCAGGCACTCTGAATAATAACAGGACAAAGCCCATACACAGTGTAAGCACCCGTTCAGACCAGACAGACATGAACGGAACTGACTGACGATGTTTGGGCTTCCCCACTTGGGTCTGCGACACCCTTTGGGATAGGTCCGGACGACCAGTCATTGCAGCGAAAATACGGGGACAGCCCATCGAATTTCTCTGGGACACAGGAGGGTCCCGCACCACAATCAATTCCTCCACGATGTTCCAAAAAGACACGTGGCCCACTACAGCCACAATCACCGTCAGCGGCTTCACAGGCCACTCACAGCAGGGACACATCACAGCCCCTGTACCCATTCAAATTGGCAACATTACGACAAAACACCCCATAGTTTTGGTCGATCTGGACCACACAGCAGAACACATTTTGGGCATCGATTTCATGAACTCCCACAACCTATCATTTGACCCAGTAAATCAATGTGTCTGGAAAATGACAAAGTCAGCAAGAGCCCCCGCAACACTCACACTAGGTGAGTATGCTAATAAGATTAGCGCAGTCGGCGATTTTTGGTTTGACCCGACCACGATTAGCGCAGACAAACAGGTTAGGGCAGTTCTCCAGAAGAACAGGACCGCATTTGCAAGTCATAAACATGACTGCGGCAGAATGGCTGGTTCGGTTCAAATAACAGGACCTGACCCTAGACCCCAGAAGCAATATGGATTTCCCCAAGAGGCAGAGGGAGAAATCTCAAAGGTAATTGATAGCTTATTAGAACAAGGCGTACTTAGATCAGTAGCCTCTACTAATAATGCCCCGGTTTGGCCAGTGAGAAAGCCCGATGGATCATGGCAACTGACCATCGATTACCGGGAACTCAACAAAGTCACCCCCGCGGCAGCCCCCATGGTAGCCACAAGTCCCGAGACCATGCTCAAACAGGGACTTAACTCACAATATTTTACAGTTTTGGACATCAGTAACGGATTCTGGTCCATTCCATTGGCAAAAGCCTGCCAGTATAAATTTGCCTTCACTTTTAAAGGTCAGCAGTACACGTGGACATGCCTTCCACAAGGAGTCCACAACTCTCCCTCCATTTTCAACTGACAGCTGGCAAATGGTTTATCAAAATGTTCTCGCCCCGAAGTATGTGGATGACCTATTACTGCAGACAGACACCAAGGCAGAGCACATCGAGCTTCTGTCCAAACTCCTGGAACTCCTACAGCAAATTGGATGCAAAGTGAACCCCAAAAAGGCCCAAATTTTGGAAAACAATGTGGTATATTTGGGAACGATTATCACGCATGGTAAACGCGAGATCGAGCATAAAAGAATTGACTCGATTGTCAGATTGCCCCTTCCTCAGAATGTTTCAGCCCTCCGGTCGTTTTTAGGACTGGTTGGCTACTGCCGAAACCACATTGACGGTTTCGCCACCAAAGCAGCACCCCTCTCGGAACTCCTAAAGAAAGGAGCCCCTTGAGAATGGCTTCCGCGGCACACGGATGCTGTAGATGTTTTAAAGCACGCACTCATTGCAGCCCCCGCACTACAGGTTCCAGACACGCTTTCCCCCTATGCTATAGAGATAGCTAGCACAGAGCGTACCCTTTCGGCTGTGCTCCTCCAGGAACGGCACGAACAGTTAAGACACGTGGCTTACGCCTCCAGAGTTTTAGATCCTGTGGAGCAGGGATTTTCGGCCTGTGAAAGGCACCTGCTCGCAGTTTTCTGGGCAGTTCAATATTTTTCATATATCACCGGACTAAACCCCATCACAATCCTCACGGAACACACCCCCACCCAACTTTTGCTAGACGGACGACTCAAGGACGGTACAGTAAGCCAGATTAGAGCAGCCAGATGGACCCTTCTTTTGAAGGGACGGGACATCACTGTTAAAAGGACCAAGACCCACACTTTCCTAGCCGACAACCTTCAGTACCCAGGCACCTCCCACGAATGTGAAATCATCTCACCGCACCACAACACAGGCCCCTTTATCACGAAAACACCCTCAAAAAGATAGGTAGTTCACCCCAGAGCCCCCAGCACACAGACACGTGCGATCCCTTGAGAATATATGTGGATGGTTCTTCCACTGTATTAAACGGGAAGCGCATTACAGGATGCTGCATCTATGTTGAGGACGCGCAGGGACGCGCCTTGGAGGAAATCTCCTTAAAACTGCCAGGACACTTAGGCGCGCAGGCGGCAGAACTAGCAGCCATTGCGTACATCATAGATCACCCAGGTTCCTTCCCCAGCCCAGCAGACATATACTCGGACAGTCTCTATGTCTGTAACAGCCTCACAGAATTCCTACCCCTGTGGAAAACAAGAGGATTTGTTTCCGTGGACGGAAAACCCCTCCCCTCCCATTGCTCCGGCACATTTTGGACAAAGCACGGGACTGGATTTTTGGCATCATTAACGTCCGAAGTCACCAACGTTCCTCCCCACCTGGAAATGTAAAAGCCGACGCACTGGCTAAAGCAGGTTCCAGACATGGACATTTTTGGACACCCTCCCGAAAGCGCCCCAGTGCATGCAGTTCAGGTCTCACAGACTAATATTGAGGATTTAGTGCAGGCCCAGAAGCAAGATAGTAATCTCAGGGAGATTTTAAAAGGAAACTTTCCAGCCCCATACGATAGGTTTAAAAATGCACTGACCACACATGACGGTGTGGTCCTAAAAGACACCCTTTATGTCGTTTCTGAACAGGACAGGAATCAGCTCATTTGTTTGTTCCATGATAGTCATGGGCATCAGGGAATTGACCCCACTACAGCCCACCTCAGGCAGCTCTGTTGGTGGCCGAATTTAAAGGAAGACGTCACGCACTATGTGGAAAATTGCCTTATCTGTGCCCAAAACAATCCGGACAGATATGCAAAGAAAGTGCAGCTTAGCCACACCCGCCCCATTAATGGCCCCTGGACTAACCTCCAGATTGATTTTATAGGACCATTGCCCCCTAGCAGGAATGGTCACAAGTATATGTTAGTTGTGATCGACACGTTTACGAAATTAGTAGAAGCATACTCATCTAGAACAAACACGGCAAAGACTACTGCTAAGATTTTAACCCACCACATCTTTACGAGATGGGGACTCCCCCTCAGCATTGAATCCCATTTTATGGGATGTGTCATGAAGAAAGTCCTCACGATATTTGGCATTACCCAAAAATTCCACATCGCATACCACCCCCCAGTCAAGTGGTATCGTGGAGCGAATGAATCGGACCCTAAAAGCAACCCTCAGGAAAATGGTCCAACAAAACAGCACCACTTGGGATTCAGTCCTCCCTTTTGCACTAATGTTTTTGCGTAACACTGTTTCGACATCCACAGGATACACCCCAGACACTCTCATGACCAGACGCCCCATGAAAGGCACAGAATTTTTATTAGGGTTGGACTTGACCAGCCCCGAAGTGACGGCCCTCACACACGGGAACGCAGTGAAACAACTAGTTGAGAATGTTAAAACGGCTCAGCTAGCAGCCGCAGTTAAATTAGGCACCAGGAAGAAACAGAGCAAGGCCTGTTTCGACAAGACAGTGCATGCGACTGAGTTTGAAGTAGGACAGCAGGTCATGCTCTCCATTTACAACCCCAGCACATTCCTGTCACCCAAGTATTTGGGTCCGTACTCCGTTGCGGACAAAGTAAGCCTCTCCGTTACAAGATTAAGTACCCCAACGGGAAGATTGCGTGGTTTCATATTAATCAGCTCAAGGCATAGGGCTCGCAGTCTAACCACGCACACCACGTCATGCTCGATGCAGCAGACCACACCCCGCCCACAGCCAACGTATCCCTACCCTCCCCCAACACGTCCATCCCATCCACAGACTTGACCTCGACTCCACCCCCGACCTCTCGACTTCGCCCCGGAACGCCCACAGACAGCAGCAGCAGCGACAGCGACTCTGACACAGGCAATAGCCACAGCACGCCTCCCTATTATCCCCATGCAACAGGCCCCACACCCAGCGAATCTGAACATGATTCGAGTGATCCCTTCCTGATCACATTCCTCAACAAACCTCCCAAAGACCACCGCCCTACGATGACGACCCCGACTCCGTCTCCACAGAATTAGATGCAACTATTTGGCACCGTGACAATTCATACAGGCTCGTGCGAAACGACGAGATGGACCCTAAGTCACACCGTGCAGCTTTAGCAACCCTCATCCATTCAAGGGTATGGCATCCAGGAGAAGATGATGACATTGATTCTGACTCCCAAAACGAGAACCCCTTTGCGACCCTGTTCGCAACTGATAACTGAGGTATCCAGATGATGTTTTAAAAAGGAACCGCTTGGGAGAAACGGTGTCCTTTCTGATGAAACCTGCAGCATGTTTGGTCAATGTTTATTCGTTAATATTATCGTTAAGTGTAGTTTGTCCCAGACAACATTTCAGAGGAACTAGTCTGTCGACAGAAAATTGTTAGAGGATCTAGTCTGTCGGCAGACAACAATCATAACTACTCTCCTGATTCGAAGGTAATCACGAGAGGCAGCCCCCACGACGACCACATTCTGACCCGTTCTTGCCGGTTGCTCAGGCAGTGGAGAATCGGCATTGGTCTCCGCCCTGCCTGAGGACCCCCCTCTGGTCAGCTACGCTCGGGTAGAGCACATACGGCATTGATCACCATCCTACCCGGGGATTCCATCCAAATTTTGCCCGCCGCGGTCCATACGCACCCCATTTTGGCTCACTTACGTTCAAAATTCTTTTGTTTGGTTCAGCAACCCTTAGGATTGCTTCCCTATGCTATTTACATCCTCAAACACTAGGATGGTAAATCACATAGGTTGTGAGATGGCTCGCAGTACGGCAATATTCTCTTAGATGTCTAGTCCAAGTATTTGGTTGAAAAAAAAAATGAGGGAGTCACACATGGTGACCAATTATAAAGGGAAATTGGCACTAAAAGACAGACATGCTACCGTACAAAGATATTAAACAAGATAGTAACAGAAACTATGCTTGATCCCCAGAATTCCAGAAGCTCCAGGAAAAGAGAAGAGACAAAAAGGAAGAGAAGAAAGGAAAAGAAGAGAACAATGTTTTTCGTTATAATGTATATGCGGTTACGCGCGGATGCGAACCCCATGACCCCAAACCCCCCGTCCGTCAATGATGCACTTCCCCATAGCACCCAGAGCCCAGTGACAAGTAACAACGCACCATCATGGTGTGATAGGTTTATAACATGGTACTCCCTTTCATACGTAATTGAATCCCTTTTAGTACTGACGATATTCTGCAGCATCGTGCCGACTATCCGCATGAGAAAATGGCGAAGGAGAGCCCACCACTCTCGCACCCAAGTATACAGGATGAGATCCCCTATTTTTGGTTTTCCCCAGGCCCCCGAACCCCTTGATCTACAATAAAGGACATTTGTTCGGTGTCATTTTGTGAATAAAGACAACTGAAAGATTGTACAACTCTCAGCTTGACCGCCAAGCCAGAGGGAAATGTGAATGCTGCTATTATTTTTGTATTGTTAGGAAGTGAGTATGGTTGGACGTTTAAGTGAGTGTAGTTTATCGAAGATAGTTAGAGGTACCGTTTTTTTAAATGTTATACTGCATGTCCCTGTTGTGACATAGCGCCACTTAGAATTGTCAGTTAAAAATTTATTGCATAGTTATGGTCAGTGTAGAGGCCATGGAAGAGTGCTCGCTGGGTCAGGAAGTGAAGACGATGCAGTTATGTGATCCTTCCCGCTTCGCATTAGGGATCACAAGGAGGGAGTGTAGCCACCTGGGTTGGCCACTTGCCGACTTAAAATGGACATCCGCAAAGAATGCAGGGAAATTCAGCCAAGCCAGGGAAAACTAGCAGGTGCAATGTTTCCTGTGTATTAGAACTTGCAGAAACCCAGACAGCACTGAAACTAGCAACCGTCTGCATATTAATGAGCGATCCCCGGGAACAATTGAAACATTTAAGGTGAGTAAGGCCAAGCCAGACTCCTCGGCGCCAGCAGGAGCCAAGACAAAGGAAGGCCAACGGACACTCAGGAACCACGCAGCGATCAGGGAACGTCTCCAGTATTGGAGAAATCGATCCAAGTATTCGAAACGTTGTCCAATCACTTGGAACCAGATACGGGATCCGCCCCGAACGGCGCGAAGCCCCTGCGGACTATAAAGTAGAGTCCCAAGTTCAATTTGTCCTTCTTGGCAGGGTCACTCAGCAGCTCGAAACAACCCTTGACAGTGACCTGCCTAGCTGCCTCATCAACCAAGTAAGTCTCCAGTCAACGCACGCTACGAGATAGGCGCTCCTAGTTTCCAGTCTATACCAGCTTTGAATCCTGCAGACTCAAAATCGAACAAAAGGCCATTTGTTCCCCATGCCTGGTGGGCCAGTTCCGAAGCTAAGTATTGGCCTTTTAGTGTTAGAGATAGTCTAGTAAGTAGAGTTTTATACATGAGTAGTGATTGACTGTGTAAAATAAATGTGTTTTGATTTGAAACTTACTAACTGGTGTATTGAGTTATTGATCAGCACTTGAACTTGAACCTTGTGGCGGTACCATAAAGATACCTGGCGACTCTCGAGCAAAGGTTATAGAAACAGAGCAAATTAAGTAAAGACACAACGGGCAACAAATTAAGAGCCAACCAAAGTTAGCAACAGCTTTCCCAAAAAGCAGATGAGAATTCCAATCATCAGAGCCCCAAATATGAAAAATCTGTTGAGCCAGCTTCCAGGTTTTTGGAAACAAAATCATTTTTTGTTTCTACTTAAAGCTTTGTGGGTCTATAGTGCCCGGATATACATGTACACAAACCCATTTTGATTATGTACAAAGACGCATGTGTATGACTGAGAAAGGAAGAAGCTAGGTTTTACTACTTGCTACTAAAAATACTAACCTTCCTATTCTTGTGATCACTTGTGGCTATTCAGTTCCCAACAACATCAACGCCATATCCACTCAGACAGCAGCTGAGACAGATAGGTTTCGCACACTCAACTCAACGGGAAGATCCACTGGATTTACTGAAGTGCAGATTGTAACTGACAAATGATAGTTCACTAGCATCGAGTGAGCCTAAGAGTTTAAATTGGTCGTGAATTAACCTCATGGTTTAATACAACAGCGAACTCTGGATCTTGGCCTGCTGATGGTGTCGGACATTCTGCGGTATTATACCTACACTTTCCCGACAGGTTTTAGCCCAACATACAGCTGTACCAGGACTGGGGGTGCTTTGCAGTTTTACACCAGATTATTAAGAATGGTTACTTAATTGCTCTGGCCGACTTGAATTCTGATGCCTGCGGCTTTTACTGTACACTACAATTTTTAATCCAATAAAGTACCTAATTTAAACCTGTCACAATGTTTCTCGCTGGTAACAACATAAGAAATAACTTCCACTGCAACTTGTTTTCGCTAAATATTCTATATTGTATCCCATAATTCTATACAGAGCCCACAATATCTTGTTTAAAATATGCAATGTGTTTAATTATTCTGGGTGAATTTTATACTGAAAGTAGATGGGAAATGGGAGAATTTTTCCACCCACAAATGAACATCCTGAAAGGGGCTGGTTAGCTCAGATAGCTAACCTGTGGTTCAGAACTGCGCAGGTCCATTTCCTATTCTGACTCAAATAGACTTGGGACCTACATCCTCAACATACACCCGAAAGCGGAAGGCAATAGCAAACCACCATGACGAAAATGGCTCAGAGTGAAGATTCAGCAGACAATGAACCAAGGGCTTGCTTTTGTATAGACCACACATGGTGACAATGAGATGTCCTGAGTTCTTAGCCCTTACCCAAGGAATCTAAGTTTGGTTCAGAAAGTCCTGGAGCTTACGACATCAATTTTCCCATTGTAGCAGATGTAGGTTTCAAAACTCTGCCTCCAGTCTCAACACTGAGCATGCCCTGATACCATTTATACTTCCACAAGAATGCACTTTAACACTAAACTCATGCAAATGACCCAATCACATTGAAGTGACATTTCAATTTTCCATCCAAGGCACCCTTATAACTGCCCTTCCTGAGATTGGCAACTTAGTGCCAATTAGTACAATGTTATTCTGTGTGAATTCTACTCCTATACCCGGGGTGCATAGTGTGGTTAGTAAATTAATGGGAATTTTCCCCACTCAGGGCAAATTGGTGGTGTTACTGGGATCTTCCTGATTCCGGTGGCCCTCCCCCTGCTGAGATTGAAATCAGGCAGGTGCCTGGAGGTGATCGCCTGGCAGCAAGTTGGGGCGGGGTATGCAAGGGTGTTCAGAGAGGCTTCTTTTACATCCACCTTCCCCTACCCCTAGTTTCTAAATAGAATCAATTGCCCATTGTATTTCCCATAATGCAATGGCAATATGTGTATAAAAATCAGAATACGGGCATGCTGGGCCTATTTTTACAATATTTGCAGATGACACGGAGAATCGCTCCCCATGGCAGCTGGTGGAATTTAAAATCAATTAATTAACAAAATCTGTCATTGAAAGCTAATCTCAGGAATGGCAACCATAAAACTATCATCGATTGTTGTAAAAGCCCATCTGGTTCACTAATGTCCTTTTAAAAAAAATTGTTATCTCAGCCTTAAAGTTATAAAGCCAATGCGCAGAGTGGACAGAGCAAACCCCTGATAGATCTCATTGTTTGCTCCAAAAACCAATCCAAACTCAAACTGAACCCAACTTATGGTCTCCACGATAGAGACACACAAGGTCCAAACTGGCAAAAAAAGGCATTGCACCTCATCTTGCCAAAAGGCCGAGAAGCGATCACTAATGTCCTTTAGGGAAGGAAATCTGCCATCCTTACCTGGTCTGACCTGCATGTGACTCCAACAGTGTGGTTGGCTTTTAACTGCCCTCTGAAATGACCTGACAAGCTGCTCAGTTCATTGTACAACCATTGCGGACTGTACAAGTCCACAGTGCAAATATCACTGCAGTTAACAACCAGAACATTGTTACAGAAACCCGAATGGTATATAAATTGAGATGTATTCCAATAGTTATCAAATTAGGAACAAATGAACTGGATAGCACGGCACGATAGCACAGTGGTTAGAACTGTTAGCACTGTTGCTTCACAGCTCCAAGGTCCCAGGTTCAATTCCTGGCTTGGGCCACTGTCTGTGCGGAGCCTGCACGTTCTCCCCGTATCTGCATGGGTTTCCTCCGGGTGCTCTGGTTTCCTCCCACAAGTCCCAAAAGACGTGCTGTTAAGTGAATTGGACATTTTGAATTCTCTCTCGGTCTACCCAAACAGGAGCCGGAGTGTGGCGACTACGGCCTTTTCACAGTAACTTTATTGCAGTGTTAATGTAAGCCTACTTGTGACAATAATGTAGATTATTATTATTATTATTAAAATTATTACATAGAAATTAGAAAAGTGTATATAAGATTTCTGCCATAACAGTTTAAACTGAAGTGTTAACATATTTAAAATAAAGGGATTAGCATTTTTGTAAAAGTAACAAAGGAATGAGCCTCATGTATATGTTTTAAGTATTTGTAATTAGTTTTCCATGACATACTGTCAAAGTCAACATGTTTATACCACCCACTTGGTATAATAATAGATAGAATTACAACTGCATACGAACCTACGTTTTAGACACCACACTATTATGAAGTTACTGAAGAATATTAAAAAGCCTGTGGCCTATAGCAGCTTAAGACTGGCAGTGGAGAATCTTTCATTTGTCCAATTAGAGAGCTGAAGTATATCTCAGCCTGTGCATGAAGCTAAAACAAATTTTAAACTTTCATTGGTTTTACTGACAATTTTTGCTAAATATTTTTCCTTAACAGAATAAATTATTTTCTTTCTTTCTGATTTTCTGACTGGATAGACTCTAGATTATCCATCCATTGAAACTGCCACAGACTCTACTTTGTTGCCAAATTCAGTCACAAATGAAGGTTTTAACTAGAGTCCAGTTTCCCAGTGGGTCTAATCCAAGTATACATTCTTCATATGAGATCCTGAACAGGGTATATGATGATAGAGGCAGAACCTGATTTTCAGGTGGACTGTCTGCAATGCTCTGTGACAACATTCAAGTTCTGGAACCCTGGCTGATTTTATTCACTCCTCCGGCCGAGGGTTGGCAGAGCCAATTCATACAGCATAGATGAGAATTGGACCTGGGACCCTTGACTAATTTTCACACTCAGCTACATATTTACAACTTCAGGGAAACTGCCTTAATGTGAGAAACAAAAGAAAGAATAAAGACTTGTGTTTATCTAGCGCCTCTCTCCACCTCAGGGCACCCCAAAGTGTGTTACAACCATTGAGGTATTTTAAAATGTTATAAAATAGCAAACATGTTCCTGTAGCTAATTTGTACACAGCAAGCTAAAAAAAAGTGCAATATGCCAATGACCAGAGATTTTGTTTAGTGATTCTGGCTGATGGGTAAGTATTGACTGGGACACCAGGGAATTCTCCCCAATGCTTCTTCAAAACAGGGATCTTTCATGTCCACCTAATAAGACAGGAAGGGGCCTCGGTTTAATGTCTCCGCAGTATTGTACTGGAGTATCAATCTAGGTTTTGTGCTCAAACGTCAAGAGCAGGACTTGAACCAATATCCTTTTGACTCCAAGGCACGATTGTCAACACTGAGCCACAGCTAACACCTTTACAAGAACTTTTAAAACTGCCATATGTTTACTATCCATCTACCCATCCGCTGTAAATCAGCAATTCCTTTCTTATTCTTCATATATGGAATGCAGGAGTCATGTCCTCAGGTGGCTTTAGGTTATGGAGGCAGACAACTTGTAGAGCCACATGTGCTAAGGCAGCCAGTTAAAAGGGTGTTTCATGCACTGATACTTATTTTGGTGCTCAGCCAAGGAATTAAAGGATGTGCTGATAATTAATGAAGTTCACCTTGGGGTAGTCAGAAAAGCACCTTTCCCAATATAATTGGAAAGGGGCTGATGTGTTGTTAAACGCATTTACGGCCTTTCCATTTGTATTCAGATTTTTTTTCCTCCAGTTTATTTTCCCTCTTATTAATTCATCTTGCGAATTCTGGAGGTAAACGTTCTGATGTAGGGTCTCCGCCCAAAACTTTTATTTTCTCTTGCACGTTCTGGCAGACCTGCGGGGAATTTCCAGAATTTTCTCTTTTATTTCAACTGTCAACAGTTCAAATCTTTTGCTTTGATTGGAATGCTACTTGCAGGGGCAAAATCTTGCTCTGGTTTGCAATTTACTCTCCTTGCTGTTTCTTAACGCTCCTTCTACACTGTTTTGTTCACATTGACATAATGTATTAGAGGCACACACAACATTTGATATGAATCTATCTGGAATATCTGGGCAACTTTACACAGTATTTTTATCTAAATAACTACATTGCGTTTTGTATGTCGCCGCAGGTTTTTTTTATATATACTATCAAATCCCAATACTCCATTTAATTGTTCAAACTGTAAATGCTGAATATGGTAGTGTGCCCTTTTAAGAGGTTGGTTCTTGGAGGGTCAGGTGACCTGTTCGGCCAATCGGGCCGGAGGGCGCAAATCCTGGGACTGAGCGCGGGTTTTCCTAGCCAGTCTGGAAACTGGGGTCAACATCATTGGTGGCATCATTGTCATTCTTTGTTGATAGTTACACTGTTAATAAATAGTTCTATAGTTATTCTGCTTGGTGGTTGCCACTCTTTCCGCGTTATTACACTAAGTATAACATTCTATTGCAGCACAAGACATGATTACATAATACACCTGGAGTATTGTGCACAGTTTTGGTCCCCTTGTTTCAGGAAAGATGTGGTGGCATTGGAGACTGTTCAGAGTTCACTAGGTTGATTCCAGAGATGAGGGGTTTGTCGTATGGAGAGAGATCAAACAGTTTATGCCTGTACTCTCTACAGTTTAGAAGAATGAGGGGAGATCTAATTGAGGTATACAAGATGATAAAGGATAAGGATAAAGTAGGACCGGATGTTTCCTCTTGTGGGGCATTCTAGAACAAGAGGTCACAGTCTTGGGATAAGAGGTAGAAAATTTAAAACAGAGATGAGGAGAAACTACTTCTCTCAAAGGGTTGTGATCTGTGGAATTTGTTACTCCAGAGTGCAGTAGGTGCTGGGACAGTGAGCAAATTTAAGGAGGAGTTAGGCAGATTTTTAATTGGTAATGGGTGGAAGGGTCATGGAAAACGGGCTGAACGGTGGAGTTAAGGCCAGGATAAGATCAACCATGAACGTATTGAAGGGTGGAGCAGGCTCGAGAGGCTAAATTGCCTACTTCTGCTCCTAGTTCATGCGTTCTAAGAAAGAACTATTCTGGCTGATTTCACCACCCAGCTCTTGGTCTGTAACATTGTAGGTAAAAACACCCCAAGCACAAATATGGTGTTCAGGATCAATAAGGGGATTTCTTGATTAATATGAGGATCAGGGGTTATGGGAGAAGGCAGGAGACTGGGGATGGGGAACATATCAGCCATGATCAAATGGTGGAGCAGACACGATGGGCCAAATAGCCTAATTCTGCTCCTATATTGTATGTACTTATGAACTTATGATTAAGAAAGTGTTCTCTCTGTTTTAAAAGAAAGAGTGTAATTATATGCCAGCTTTCACAAAGCCTGGGGAGATGGCGGCATTGTGATAATGTCGCTGGACTGGTAACCCAAAGTCTCTGGTTAATGGTCTGGGGATGCCCTAGTGACTGTTGGAATTCAATCAATAAGTCTGGAATATAGAATTAATCTCTGGAATGGTGACCACGGATTTATCATCAATTGTTGTAAAACCCCAACTGATTCACTAATGTTCTTCAGGGAAGCAAATGTGTCGCCGCTACCCCCGGGCTGGCCAAAATGTGACTCCAGACCAACCTGGTTGATTCTTAGCTACCTTCTGAAATAGCCCAGCAAGCCTTGGAATTCAAGGGCAATTAGGGATGGGCAACACATGCTGGCCTTACCAATGATGCCTACATCCCATGAAAGAAAAAAATGACCACAAAGAACTTCACAGTTACTGGAGCATTTTTGAAGTGTAGTTACTCTTGTGGCAGGCAGTTTGGGCACAACAAAGTCACACAAAAAGCAATCTAATAATGATCAGCTTAGTGATGTTGTTTAGATGTTGGCCAGAGAACCAGGGAAAATTCCCTGCTCTTCTTGAAAATAATAACATTGGCATTCTCCGTCGGTAGTGGGTTTCCCGACAGCGTGGGTGGCCACAATGGAGAATCCCGCTGTCGGCGGGAGGGTGGTGCGCCGGAAACATCGCTGGCGGAATGGACTAGCCCGCCCCGGATTTCTTACATTAACTGAAAGGGGAGACTGGTCCTTAGTTTAGGATGTCTGCTGAAAAGCAGCACTTCCAACAGTGCCGCACTCCCACACTCCCTCAGTACTGCACTGCCAGAGTTGTTGATTAAGGAAATCAGCTTCTGTTGATATAATGGACTCACTATATAAATGCACATTATTGAATGTTCATCTGGAACTACCAAATCTTTACAATTCATTTTTTTTTTAACCAAGCTACAAACTAACCTCCTGTGTTTGGCAGTAATTTGTACAACATTCATAGTATTCTAATTGTAGTATGTATCTATATATCCAAACAAAATATCCCTGTTCAAAATCCTTGTGCAAATCTACACTACAGCCCCCAGAAGTTAGGCAACCCCCATTGAGATAGAGTTAAGGTAATAGGTCAACCATGATTGTACTGACTGGCGGAGGAGGCTCAAAGGCTCGAGTGGCCTACTTCTGCTTCTATTTCTTACGTTCTTGAATGAAAGTTGGTCAAATGAATGGTCAAACAGTTAACACACTTGTACAACTTTCCTTTGTCTGCTCTTTGTACAGAGGTATTGAGATTTAAAGCAAAGAGGGTTCATACCTGTTTTAAAACAGAGACAGAGGAATATCATAAGGTCACATTGAGTGTTGACCTATTATTTCCAACTGTAGCAATATTGTTGGCTAATATTGTCAAAGATGGTAATGATAATCAGCCACAGTCAAAAAAGGGCTGGAGAGACAGAGACAATTGGTTTTATATATAGTAAAACTGTACACAGACATGAATTTAAGGTTAAAGTCCAACAGGTTTGTTTCAAACACTAGCTTTTGGAGCACTATTTCTTCCTCAGGTGAAGGAGCAGTGGTCCGAAAGCTAGTGTTCGAAACAAACTTGTTGGACTTTAACCTGGTGTTGTAAGACTTTTTACTGTGATCACCCCAGTCCAACGCCGGCATCTCCACATCATGAATTTAAGGGGAAGATAAATAATGATAGGAGGGTGGAAGAAATAAAAGGTGATAGAATGAGCTGAAGTAAGAAGCTCACTTTGATGCTGGTATGGAGCTGTTAGGCTTTGTGCTCAAAATTGAATATAATTTCTACGTAATTTAGATTATCAACACTCAACTGTTAAAAAGGTAATTTCCAATAAGGTGCAGCGTGAAAGGCCGCAGTGAGCACGGCTAACACAATTTGTGACTGAAGATCTATTGCTCTCCCCCCCCCATCCCCAATACGATAAATTAATATTTTATACTGCGCTTTCCACAAACCAACAAGAGGATTTCATACCAATCAAAGAAGTGTCTTGTAAAAACCTACAAAGTATCTTATATGAACAGACACTGTAGCATGTTAGACACCGGAACAGACAACATTTAATATCCTGTAAATGGCTAGACAATATTCAGACACCATTCATGCACTTTGATGAATCAAGGCTGATTTAAATGTCTCTAACTCATCCCTTTCCAGGATCTCTAACAGGATCTTCTGACTTCTCTCCCACTTGCCTTCCTCATACTATCCTCAGTATTTGAAAACACAATTGCTGAACCGATCACTAAAATCGCCATCACTGAACATGGTGTTTTGATTTAGCTTGCTTCCTCTCCGACCTTTTGTAATTATGGGAATGTCTAGCATTGTGGGACTTGACCCGTCAACTTGATTGTTCAACATTAAACAAAAAGGACCCTAAACAAATCTACATCTGATCAAAGAGTACGAGCGCAATTTAACGGAAAAATGTCGAAGTGTCATCTTCGATGAGATTGTCGGGATGTTTCTCGACGGCCGAGTTTCTCGACGGCCGAGATCACGGCCCGTATTTAACGGCACTTAGTGTCGGAAATGAACCCCACGAACTTCTCACTATTACTGGCCTTCTCACTTTCTGATGCACTAGACTCGCACCGCAGCGTCTCATATTGCTAACAAGGAGAAGCTGCTTTTAAACGCTCCCTCACCACTCAATGAGTCAACACACAAGCACGGCAGCACGCAGCCCTTCTCCCTGCTTTGAGGATGCCGACCTCACAAAGCTTCTTGATTCGATGGAAGCGAGACGGGACACCCTGTTACCCCAAGGAGTTGGAGGACCAACAGCAGGGTCAGTAATACGCCTGGGAGGTGGTAGCAGGGGCTGTCAGTGTGGGCAGCATGGCCAGGAGGACCACCGGCCAATGTCAGAAGAAGAGCAAAGACTTCCACCAAGCTGCAAGGGTAAATTGCCACTTCTCTCCTGGTATCAGTACCGCCAGCCACCCCTCAAATTCGCAAACACCGCCCCCCCCCCCCTCCAATAAATCACTGGCTGACATCTCGCACCCTCTCCACATCCGATCTTCGCGCTTGCTCCTCAGAATACCCTGGCACCCACCAGCGCAACCCCTTCATGTCCAGGTATGGTGTCCACACATGCCACTTGCTATAGACCCCCCCTGACCCATCAAGCGTGCAGTTCACAATGCCCTCTCTATCCCCACAGGAAAAAATAACCCATAATAAATGGGAAAGGGTCAAGACGGGAGGGGTGGAGCGGAGTACCAGAGATTTGAGTCCACGTTCCCTCTGAGGAATGGGCCCTGGAGATCGCAGGGTTGACCGAGGAGAGAACAGTCACCGACAGTGGAGATTGGCCTGTGCCACAGAGGTGCGGACCCATTGCCCCTTCACCCAGATAACCTGTCTCAAGTGAGTTGTTCATGTCAGACAAAATGATTCTTTACTCTCACTGACCACAAGTCCATTGTCTCACAGGATCTCCACCTGATGGGGCTGGGCCATCCAGATGTCATTACCCCCCCCCCCCTCCCCCCCCCCTCAAGCCACCAAGAGACCACCTTGCAGGAGAACTCCGAGGAGACCACCATCAACTTGCCACAGCTATTACCTGCACCAGCGCAGAGACACACACATCAGTGGGTGATATTTGTGGACAGTCTGGCTTCTGGGACACTATCTGGTGAGAATCTCACAGTTGCTGATGCACATTAGGTGGAGGCAGGAATATCCAAGGGAGACAGCAGTTAGAGGTCTGCTGGATCCCAGGACTCAGCTGGCTCCCAGTCAGATTCTGGGCCTCTGGACAGGTTTATGCCAGAGCTATTGCAGCTGATAGGACACAGCTGTGAGATTCAGGAGGGGATGTCAGCGACATTCCAGTGAGTGCATAGCCATTGGCGGGGTCCCAAAGGCTACGGGTGCTGAGATGATGCCGACAATGCGTGGCACTGAGGCCAACACTGCTAGGGAGGCAACCGCTGTGGAAAACCTGGAGCACGACATTAGCGTCCTAAGTCTTCGTGCCCAAAGCATGGCTCAGTCTATGAAGACTATGGCTGAGGGCCTTGACATTATGTCCCAGTTGTTTTGTTCTGCTTCCTTTGTAACATAAGCTGCTTCCTTGTGTTGCATTTGTCAAGGAAGGTCGAGACATGTAAATAACTTCAACACATTTATTTACACTGTGTACACTTTTATAACTTGTGTTCGACACTACTGCTAATCCTGTTGTAGCTACCTAAACTGACTAACCAGCTGCTGTCTTCCACATGGTGGGTGTGATAATGAATCAACCCTGTGCCTCTCCTCTCTGACTGTCTCCACTGGCCCAAAGGGCTGATCATATGTGTGGTGTCCTTTATGTATGGGTTGGTGTAATGCCCCCCTGTGGTCGTGTCACCTCCTTGTGTATCGTGAATGTCCATTGGTCGCCTCCTATCTAACTTATCTATTGGTTGAGTGTGTGTGTGTGATGTTTCTGGTGCTCCCTCTAGTGTCTGTCTAGCTTACATGTATTTACAGTGAGGCACATCACCACACCAGTCACTGAGGGACATTGGTGGACATTGCTGAGGCACTGCAGAGCATGGCTCAGTCACTGAGGAGCATCGTTGAGGGTGTCGACATCATGGTGGAGACAATGGGGAAGTGTCAGAACTGGCAGAGCTAGATGACTCAGATGCCTCTGCAGCTCACTCCAGCTGCCCCTACATCCCATGGAGATCCCCAGGGCCCTATGGCCACTGTCAGGGCGGAGGAAGCACTGGAGGCCAACCTGAGGCCTGCCACCAAGAGACGACAGCGGTCTCTAGTTCTTCCGAAACCCCCCCTCCTGACACTGCCACATCTCAAGGGCAGCAGGCAGAACAAGGAGACAGGGCGACACATGTGACACCGGTAGGTCAGCCTGCGTCCTTCGGCTCTAGGTCCTCCAGAGGACGTCCGCCAATGGTATCAAAGGCACTGTTACTCGATGGCCTAATGACAGGAGGAGTGTTTAATGTTGATACTGAAGAATTTAAATAAGAGTTCAGTTCGTCAGCATTAATAACCCTCAACAGGAGAATTATAAAAATCCCTGCAATCAAAAGTAACATTACTGAATGAGCCGTAAAATGAACTGCTTATACTCCTCTCAATTATAATCCTGACTCCAAAGCATTGTTTTAATCTCCCACAACCTTAAATTTGCAAAGTCTTTCTGTTTAACACTAACGTTACTCATGAAGCAAGGGTAAATTTACAATAATTTATATTTATACATTCCAGTAAAAGGTTATCGAGCTGAAACACCAGCTCATTTTCTCTCTCCACAGCTGCTGTCTGACCTGCTGTGTAATCCCAGAATTTATTTCAGATTTTAAGCATCTGCAATATTCTTGCATTTGTTGTACATAATTCAAAGCTGCTTAACAGAAGAATAATCAGATAAAACAGCCAACGGTGGAGATTTTAGAGGGGTGGTGACTAATAGCTTGGTCAGGGGTACATTTCTTTTGGGGCTCTTAAATGAAGTTTGCTGCCTGGGAGAAGCAGATAGTTTTAGGGAGGGAATTTCAAAGTTTTGGGCCCAGACTGCTGAAAAAGCAGCAAACAATAGTCGGGGAACAGGAAATGCACAATGCCTCAGTGCTGGAAGATATTGAAGGGTTGTACGGCTGGGGAAGCTATGGAGATAAAGAGATGTAAGGTCAGGAAGGGATTTGAACACAAGGATGAAAATGTTAAATTGGACCTTTGGGGAATGAGATTTAATCCCTAAACAATGCTACCATCCTGATAACACTTCATGCAAACAACACGGCTGCAATAATATTATCCTAACTGATGCTATCATTATTTCAGTTACCTACAGGTCGATCTATGAAACAAGCTCACTTGGAGACGGTGGAAAAAGATAAAGTTTATTAATTCAAGTGCAAATTCGATTTGTTTCAGGAAGTAATATTTTGGGATATGGTGGAGCAGTAATTTGAAATGTGATATATGGTAAGTGCAACCCAAAAAGATGTGCAGGGCAGGTGAATTGGCCACGCTAAATTGCTCCTTAATTGGAAAAAAAGAATTGGATATTCTAAATTTAAAAATGTACAAAACCTAAGAATAACTCCAGTTAGCCAATGCTGGTTACTGTCAAAGTTTGTGTTATAAACACAGTTATTTGGATTAAAACATCTCTCCTTAGCATGATAATCATGTCTCTCCTTCTGCTTTTGTTGTCTCCTTCCCACTTCTGCTTTGTCAAATGAATGTATCAGATTCAGGTGAAACTTGGTCTTCTGTCCATCAATAACTCAGCTGGTGAGAGTTGTTTGTAGTGTGATGCGATATTGAAATAAGAACCTCAAGAGCTTGGTCCCTAAAGTATCACCTGCTATCCTCTTAAGGTCTTCCTTCAATGTCTGAACAGCTCACTCTAGAGAGGGTGCAGAGGAGATTCACCATGATGATGTCTGGGCTGGAGCATTTCAGCTATGAAGAGAGGCTGGTTAGGCTGGGGTTGCTTTCCTTTGAGCAGAGAAGACTGAAGGGGCACCTGATCAAAGTTATGAGTGACATAGATAGGGTAAATAGCAAGGGACTTTCCCCATTAGTACAGGGGTCAATAAACAGGGGGCATAGATTTAAGGTGTGGAGCAGGAGATTTAGAGGAGATTTGAGGAAATACTTTTTAGGGTGGTACATAGATACATGGATACTTAGAAGATAGGAGCAAGAGAAGGCTTTTTGGCCCTACGAGCCTGCTCCACCATTTATCACGATAATGGCTGATCATCCAACTCAATAGTCCAATCCTGCTTTCTCCCCATAGCCTTTGATCCCATTCACCCCAAGAGCTATATCTAGCCGCCACTTGAACATATTCAATGTTTTAGCATCAACTACTTCCTGTGGTAATGAATTCCAGAGCTCACCACTCTCCTCACCTCTGTCTGAAAATGGTTTACCCTGAATCCTCAGACTGTGACCCCTGGTTCTGGACACACCCACCATTGGGAACATCTTCCCTGCATCTACCATGTCTAGTCCTGTTAGAATTTTATACGTCTCTATGAGATCCCGCCTCATTCTTCTGAACTCCAGCGAGAACAATCCTAACCTAGTCAATTTCTCCTCATATGACAGTCCTGCCATCCCTGGAATCAGTCTGGTAAACTTTTGCTGCACTCCATCGAGAGAAAGAACATCCTTCCTCAGAGAAGGAGACCAAAACTGCACACAATATTCTAGGTATGGCTTCACCAAGGCCCTGTATAATTGCAGCAACACGTCCCTGCTTCTGTACTCAAAACCTCTCGCAATGAAGGCCAACATACCATTAGCCTGCTTTACCGCCTGCTGCACCTGCATGCTTATCTTCAGCGACTGGTGCACAAGGACACCCAGGTCCTGCTGCACACTCCCCTCTCCCAACTTACAACCATTCAGGTAGTAATCCACCTTCCTGTTATTGCTTCCATCTTCCCGTACCAACCTCCCCGAACAGGCGCCGGAATGTGGCGACTGGGGGCTTTTCACAGTAACTTCATTGAAGCCTACTTGTGACAATAGCGATTTTCATTTAATTTCATTTCAAGTGAATAACCTCACACTTATCCAAATTATACTGCATCTGCCATTGATTTGCCCATTCGCCCAACCTGTCCAGATCATGCTGTAGGATCCCTGCATCCGCATCACAGTTCACCCTCCCACCCAACTTGGTATCACCTGCAAACTTTGGTAGAGGCGGGAATCCTCACAAAATTTGAGAAATATTTAGATGAGCACTTGAAATGCCATAGCATACAAGGCTATGGATCAAGCGCTGGAAAATGGGATCAGAATAGATAGGTACTTGATGTTTGGCGCAGATATAATGGGCTGAAGGGCCTATTTTTGTGCTGTAAAGCTCTGTAACTCTGAATTTGATGGACCTTGGTTGTTCTCAATCCAACAATTCCTCATTTAATACCTGGTGATAATTATTGTCAACTGGTCAAAAATAGTTTCCCCCATCCTCGTGAGACAGCTGTCAATAAAAAAATAAATCAATATCCACTTGGAAATAATACCATCACAGATTCAAAGGAATGTAAAATGATTTGAGTTGGTAGATAAACCATTAAATTGGGCTGCAGTTTGGAAGCAATAGGATTGGAATGTGACACTCCATGGAATTCCTGCAGTACAGAAGGAGGCCATTCAGTCCATTGAGTCTGCACCGGCCCTCCAATGGAGCACCCATCTAGGCCCACTCCCCCACCCTATCCCTGTAACCCCACTTAACCTGCACATCTATGGATGCTAAGTGGTAATTTAGTATGGCCAATCCACTTAACCTGCACATTTTTGGACTGTGGGAGGAAACCGGAGCACCCGGAGGAAACCCATGCAGACACAAGGAGAACCTGTAAACTCTACACAGACCGGAAGGCCGGAATTGAATCCAGGTCCCTGGTGCTGTGAGGCGGCGGTGCTAAGCACTGTGTCACCATGCCTCCACTCGGGCCGCATGATATTGTAAAAGAGACTTCGGTGTCAGTTCCTTACTGCTCGCACCGCTGCACCACCCTATACAATTCCAGCCTTCGGCAATTGCCCCAAAGAATCACAAAAAGTATCAGCCACAATTTTCTGGAGAGAGCATCGCACCTGGTTCCCTATTGGTTGGACTGTGTTCGTCATCCTTTAGCTCAACATTCTTTGCTGGAAATGTAAGCTGACAGCATGGCCAAGGCAATGGGGAAACTGAGACCTTAGTGATTGGCAGGAGCAAATGTTATTTCCAATTAAATAGTCAGATCTAACAATTGAGGAAGATACAAATAATGATGGAGAAGGAAATCGGGTGAACCAGAGAAAAATAGAGAGGGAAAAAAAGATTATATTCAGAAAAACAACGAAGAAGGGAAAGTAAATCAAATTATTTTTAGAAAAGTAAATGTTATATAAAAGTCTGGAGGAATAATTTATGATCTGGTAGGGGTTCCTTTTCTGAGACACTGGCGGTAAATGAGGAAAATAAATCTCATCATTAAAAAACTGTCCTTAAATGGTTATCACCCCCAGTCCTATAGATAGTTTAATTAATTGATCCAGTGGCCATTCTTATCACTCTGGACGATTTGCGGCCAGGTCAGATTTTCGTGAGGCCTGGGTCCAAAAGGCACACATTATCAAACAATTTGTGGCCATTCACAACTCTTCCTTACTACAGCTGCTGTTCCCACTCCGCCCACAAATCAATAACGGTCAGAGCATTAAATATGTCCTTATTCTCCCAACTTCTGCCTGGTGGGCAACACGGTGGCACAGTCGTTAGCACTGCTGCCTCACAGCATCAATGTTAAATTCCGACCTTGGGTGACTGTCTTTGTGGAGTTTGCACATTTTTCCCGTGTCTGCGTGGGTTTGCTCCGGGTGCTTCGGTTTTCCTCCTACAGTCCAAAGATGTGCAGATTAGGCGGATTGGCCACGCTAAATTGCCCTTAGCGTCCAAAGGTTAGGTTAACGGGTTGTTGGGATAGGGCGGGTAGGTGGACTTGGGTGGAGTGCTCTTACAGAGAGTCAGTGCAGACTTGATGGGCTGAATGGCTTCCTTCTGCACTGTAGGGATTCTATGATTCTATGGTGGAAGCTCTCTGATAGCTGAAGGCTTTTAAATGGGAAATGCAGGAATTGTTACATCAGTGTGTCCTGCAATAAATTCACAATCCCTATCATTAAGAGCGACATTTATTTTACTAACTTTACTAGATTCCCAATGATCTGCCATTTCAGAGTAGCCGCACACAACAATATGTGAACTGACTTTCAGATAAATCAATAAGAATGTTTTAAACACAGTAAACATTGAATGAATTCTTCAGAAGAAAGCAAGGGCTAGGGACAGCTCTAAGTGATTCCAACATTTATTCCGACTGCAGAAATGTGTCATTCCAACAAACCGAGGTGTGTATGCGTGTGTGTGTGTGTGTATGTGGGGCGGGGGGAGTAACAGGATTCATTCACCTCCCCCACCCCCACTCCCAACCATCCAGCACCCCCATCTCTCCCTCAGTTCAGCAACTTTCATTCCTATCCCTCTTTCCTAAACAGTGGTATCCAGGAATCCTACAGAAAGTGAGGACCACTTCCCACATCTCTTGCAATTAAAAAATATATTTTCATTGTTAATTTGGTCAATTAAGTCTCCCCCACGGATGAAGATTGCAGTAATTGCACCAATCATACTGACTAACCAAGTGTTCGCAAACTCAATTGGTTTATTATTTTTGGAGTAAAATATTATATTCATATGGGGGGACTGCTGAGTAAATGTGTTCAGTCGACTGCCTTTCCCATCTCCCTATTTCATTTACAGATTAATTCCTCCGTTGGCCAGCTTTCCCGGCCAGGGAGGTGCAGCTGTATATTCCCGAATCTGATCTTGCCCGGGGTGTGTCACCCTGAAATACCTTTATCCAGCACTGGCCCAAAGATAGCCAGGTTGTCATTGACAGTGGTACAGTTCCATCTCCTCCCCCTGAACTGATGCTGACACTCCTGGATTCCAATCTTTACCCCCTCAGCCACGCTGGGCATGATCTCGATGTAGTTCCTGCAGAAGCGAAGCTGCTTCGGGACAAGGCCGGGGATGCTGCCACATAGGATGGGCTGAGAACCCAGAGAGGAGTACTGGTGTCCCAGAGCCAGAGACCTGGACAAGAAAAGATCTGGTTAAAACAGTCCATTTCACCTTCAGTAAATGCATTAAAACCAATATATTACCAGTCAGAAATAAAGACAAAATCCCGTATCTTATATTCTTACATTACTTCAAATACATTTCCAACCCCGCTTTTATGTTTATTGGTTCCCAGCACAGACATAGCGGGCCGAAAGGCCTTCTGTACAGTGTTTTATTACGGGTACTGACTATTACAGCTAGATGCTAGCTTGTTGATGCAATGGGGGATGTCTCTCTGATCGAATCATCAACGGACTGACTAAATATAATAATACTCTTTATTAGTGTTACAAGTAGGCTTACATTAACACTGCAAAGAGGTTACTGTGAAAATCCCCTAGTCGCCACACTCTGGCACCAGTTCGGGTACACTGAGGGAGAATTCAGAATGTCCAATTCACCTAACAAGCATGTCTTTCGGGATTTGTGGGAGGAAACCGGAGCACCTAGAGGAATCCCACGCAGGCACATGGAGAACGTGCAGACTCTGCACAGACAGTGGCCCAAGCCGGGAATCAAACTCGGGTCCCTGGCTCTGGAAGCAACAGTGCTAACCACTGTGCTAAAAGTTTAATAAGCCTTATTTTAACTTTGTGCAGGAGTGAGTCCTAAACTCACAATTTTACCAACTGTTGACTGAGGCCAGATTATTTCAGGCCAGAAAATGCCCCCCCCCCCCCACCCTTTTGTTACATGTCTAGAGGATTTGATAAACACATTCATATTTGGTCTTTCTACATTGTGTATAAGACGATCATACAAACACTCTCACACAGACAATCAATACAGGGTATTGCAGAAGGAACCGAGTTATAATCAGTGATGATGTGGAGATGCTGGTGTTGGGCACAGTAAGAAGTCTTACAACACCAGGTTAAAGTCCAACAAGTTTGTTTCGAATCACTAGCTTTCGGAGCGCAGCTCCTATATCAGGTGAGTAAACCTGTTAGACTTTAACCTGGTGTTTTAAGTCTTCTTACTATAATCAATGATAGCATGGATGAGCAAATCCTGCCTCTGCCACTCCCTGTGATCAATACAAGAGTGTAAAATACCGCAGATTGCTGGAAATCTGACATTTAAATCCGGAATCACTGGAAAGCCTCAGCAGGTTAGACGGCATCTGTGGCGAGAAATGGCCTCTTGGGTGGTGATGACACTCCTGTTTCTCTCTCCACAGATGCTGCTGGGCCTGCTTGAGCATTTCCAGAACTTCCTGGTGTTTTATTCCAGTCTGGTTGTTGTGAATCTGGGATGCAATGTGAGGAGTGGGACACTTAGACATTTAAAATAAATATTCAGAGAAGTTGAAATGATTCCGGCAGTTAAGCTCAAAGGGATGATAAGCTTCAAGTGGGAACTTGTTTTTGAACTGTACGCGTGGAACTGTTTCTTTCAATAAGTCTGGGAGAGCACTTTGACAGGAAAGTCTACGATAACCTGTTCATTTGAGTAAAACAGCCGAGGGGTTATCACTGGTTTTATGTCTATGGCATAATTATTTTGCATCCTGGACTATTAACCCCACAGCCTCCTTCAGTTACCTTCTCCCCTAAGAGGGTGGATTAGTCCATGATTATGCTTAGCCAGGTATTGCAATGGTTTGCGTTGCTATCTGCTGTATGTTCACCAGCAAACTCGCCCACTCACAAAGAGTAAGGATTTGCAGGCTGATAATCGACCTGTTTGATCACATTATGCCCCTGGTCATCACACCCTGAACCATACCATCCCTACAGAACAGAGGGAGGCCATTCAGCCCATTGAGTCTGCACTGGCCCTCTGAAAGAGCACCCTATCTAGGCTCATTCCCCACAAACCCACCTAACCTGCTTACCTTTGGACAGTGGGAGGAAGCCGGAGCACCTGGACGAAACCCACACAGACTCGGGGAGAAAGTGTAAACTCCCCATAGACAGTCACCCAAGATTGGAATTGAACCCGGGTCCCTGGTGCTGCAAGGCAGCAGTGCTAACCACTGTGCCACCTGAAATGAGATTCGAATCAAGAATCTCTGGTCCTCCTTTATCACTACCCCACAAACCTAACTTGATCTAATAATTACAAAAAGTTTCCAATGTTTCCATTTTTCAACATTTCCCAGTTCTCCTTTCTCACTCCAAGCAAAGCGCCCTGTTATTTTGATCCCCCGCAACTGGAGGAGTAAGTAATTAAAGAAGATGGTGAACGTCTTCATATTCCCAGAAAAAAATAATACAGTCCGGATGCACAACCCAATTTTCCTTCTATTAGTAAACTCACTGGCAAAAATGAAAGAAGATGTTTAAATAGCCTGAATATTCATTGAGAAAAATAGACCGACCAGTGCTGGAAGGTTGAGATGCAACTGTGAGATTAATGTGGTCAGTTACTGATTGCTCCTTTATGTAATACGGCGTAATCCAAGGATCTCAATTCTGAACTCCGTTAGCCGCTGTCTTCTGATTGTAATATTAAATACCAAGTTAGTTTGGGCAACAGTACAGCGGGTGAGATTGAGCAACAGCGAAGTGGATGTGGAACTGAATCAATGTCCCATTGTCATCCATGTCAAACACTTCTACCATCTCCCGGCCCCGATCGACATGTCCGGCAGGAGCTGAATTCACACTGTAAAGATGTTTCAGCATCAGTCGGTGAAAGAAGATGACTCACAAATTCACAACAGTTACTGGTTAAATATTTTATAAGGAACTTGATTTTAATGGTGTTGTGGGGGGGGGGGGGGGGGGGGGGGAGAGAGAATTTGTGACAGTAAGATTGGGTTAACTTCATTCCAATACTTGACTGCGTACAATATGTTACAGCATTCACTTTGTAATTCCTGATTGCCAATCAAATCTTTAATGTAATGTTAATTAAACCAAATTACAAATTAATAGAGTGCATTTAAATAATCGTTTTCACCATAAATATAGTTGGCAATTTGATCTAATTAGAACACATGTATACACAAATATATAAAAGCACCCACATATGATAAATATACATTACACAGCCACAACATATAGAGGCATATTCGAAAATGGGCAATGTTATATGTACACTAAGATGCATACACATAATTACCACTGGAGTCATACATAAGTTTTAAAGCAATTATTAATGCTCAAGACAAGTTCTGATTTTGGGTTCACAGTCTTGCACCACATGAGAAACATTGAAGTGTTTTGAAAATATAGTGAAGCATTCTTATTTACGCACATTCTTAGCAATCTTATTGAAACAGACATCTGTACTCAATGTACATTCTTGAATATGTGTACATACATATGTTCCTGAATATATGTATTGATGTAATCATACATAGAAATATAGTTGATACAGATACATTAGTATTTGTTTTGAATACTGCTGAAATGGGAGGCATGTTGTTGAAGTTAACTCTTGCACTCAAGCAAGTGGTTAGCACTGCTGCCTACGATGCTGAGGACCTGGGTTTGATCCCAGCCCTGGGTCACTGTTTGTGTAGAGTTTGCACATTCTCCCTGTGTCTGCATGGATTTCAACCCCACAACCCAAAGATGTGCAGGTTACGTGGATAGGCCATGCTAAATTGACCCTTAATTGAAAAAAAAATAATTGGGTACTCTAAATTTAAAAAAGATATCTTGCACTCATCGGGGCAAATACAAGAATGCCAAATTTCAAACAGTCGCAACAATTTATACGACAGAAAAAAAGGGCGCTGACTGTTGGCAAGTCATCTCTGATTGGCCAAAGCATTCCCATGAGGAAGGCAATCTGGAGCTATAGTCTCCCTGAGATCCCAGGCAATTCAAAAAAGGTGCAATGCTTGGGCATATTCCTTTCATTTTCAGAGAATGGGTCTGTGTGTACGGATGTTTGTCACTTCTAGCAAGAATAGGTGAGTTGTGTTACAAGGTTGGCTGATTATCTTAAATTAGTTGTTAAGTGTAGCTATTAATGGATTTACTTTTGTTCATTCACTGCTGCCCAAATGGGAAGCACATTTAACAGTAGATATTTTGTAATGGGTTTTGCAAGGGTAAACTGGTTGAATATAATCTGCACTCAAACTGTGCTGTTTGCATTGATCAGCCAATCGCTGGTACGTATGGCTAATTTATCTGATATCGCACTGGCACTGAAAAATTAGAGGGACTAGAGTTGCAATAGAGCAGAAAATTACAGAGACAAAAGCAAAAGGGGAGAGATATAGGGAGAATCAGCTACACATAGGCAGCAGAGAAAGATAACTGAAACTACATTCTCTGAATTACCATGAGAGGATCACTGGTAGATATGAAAGATGAATAGGGATGCACACACTTACATAAATTATACACATATGTAGATGTAACAGATAAATATTTTGGCCTTGGAGGGAGTGATAACTGGACTTCAGGGGTTAAGTTACAAGGAGCGATCACACAAATTAGGCCTGTTTTCTCTAGAATTTGAAGGTTAAGGGATGATCTGATCAAAGTCTTTAAGATGTTAACTGGAAAAGACGGGGTATATAAAGATAAACTATTTCCGCTGGTCGAAGATTCTAAAACTAGGGGGCATAGTCTAAAAATTAGGACCAGACCGTTCAGGAGACATGTTAGGAAGCACTTCTTCACTCAAAGGGTGGTAGAGGTTTGGAACTCTCTCCCACAAACAGCAATTGAAGCTAGAACAGTTAATTTTAAATCTGAGATGGGGCAGCACGGTAGCATTGTGGATAGCACAATTGCTTCACAGCTCCAGGGTCCCAGGTTCGATTCCGGCTTGGGTCACTGTCTGTGCGGAGTCTGCACATCCTCCCCGTGTGTGCGTGGGTTTCCTCCGGGTGGTCCGGTTTCCTCCCACAGTCCAAAGATGTGCAGGTTAGGTGGATTGGCCGTGATAAATTGCCCCTTAGTGTCCAAAATTGCCCTTAGTGTTGGGTGGGGTTACTGGGTTATGGGGTTGGGGTGGAGGTGTTGACCTTGGGTAGGGTGCTCTTTCCAAGAGCCGGTGCAGACTCGATGGGCCGAATGGCCTCCTTCTGCACTGTAAATTCTATGATAATCTATGAGATGAATCGATTTTTGTCAAGCAAAGATATTAAGGGATATGGGCCAGAGGCAAGTATATAGAGTTAGGCCACAGTTCAGCCATGATCTCATTGAGTGGCAGGACAGGCTCGAGGGGCTGAATGGCCTACTCCTGTTCCTATCTTCCTATATATTCCCAGATTCATAGTAGATATATCCACAAACTCACAGGTATTATGAAAGCACTCATACTCGCGCATATGAAGATAATGATACACAGATACCAATGCACATATAATTAAAGGATAGGTACACAGCCACACACAACTATATCTGATCAATCATAAGCCTGTATGCGCTGACTGCCTTCCAATATTAGATTTTGGGGTCCATTTTGGGTTATTTTGTGTCCGTTGTTAAAACAGAAAAGTTGAACTTCAAAATTGTCTGGCCTCACTTTGATATTGATTCAAAATTAAACGAGTTAGTTGGAAAAATCTATCGCCATGTCCCTACAAATCACTCAGTACATTTGCAGAAAATTAATCACATCGGTTTTTAAAGTGACAAAATCCGAAATTTGATTTGTAGCACTTGGGTTAAAGATCCCACCTATTCCATTTGCAACATGATGGTTAGATTGAGATAGAAAGGAAGAGACACACTGATAAATAGCAGCCGGCAGAACTTTTCACATCTTGTTTAGATTTATTTACTACAAAGCGAATGAGCTGAATTGTGGAAGCAAACCAAGCCTTTATTTGAAGAAAATAGATAAGAGGGGAGGACAGAAGCAGATCTAGGATGAGCAAGAGCAGACATCTAGCCTCTTGTCACCTGCCCTCAGGCTGAGCGGTAAAGTGGAATGGATGGAAGTGACTAACAACAGAGCAAGGGGAGATGAAGATATACTGTGTGACCCAAAACAGAAGAAGTAGGGTTGCAATGGGCTAGAGCTAGGTGTGAAGAGTAACAGTAGCAGTGAGGCCATAGCAAGAGGAAGGGCTAGTGTGAGGGTGAGGAAGTCAGAGGACATGATTTGAATCGAGGAATGGCAGAAATTAGGTAAGGGGTGAAAACTGAAAAGGGAGTTGCGGAGGGCCTAATTTTATCCAGAACTCCCAATAGAAAGAATGTCCTGTAGTTTTTTTGATGGATCCAGCACCCCATTCTACAATGCAAGAAAAAGAGAAGAGGGAATATCGAAAAGAGCAGAGAGAAAAATAAAATGCAAAGAGTGCAGAAGAAAGTGATATATATACCTAGAAATGCATTCCATGGCATTACATATCTATGCATTATATCAACTGTTGGAGTTAATATGAAACTACACACCCCACATTCATAATAAATGGGTTACTATGAATAGAAACTTTCATTCTCAACCGCTTCAGTCACCACTCCAACCTCCCCCCCACCCCGCCACACTCCACTCCACCCCCACACCACCACCTCAATGTCAACCTCCTAGCCATGTCATGTCAGGGAAGATACCGGCACAGGCATAAATGATACATGTCCACAAACATAAACTTATAACTGATATACAGTAGACAATCATCGCTATGCATACTGTTCCTAAAGATATATAATATACATACCTTATATATATATATATATACGTTTGGTTTATATATAAAGATCTATAAATACACACCATATAAATACTATATATATTTCCGTTTGTTTTATATATATAGATCTATAAATATACACCAAATGCACTTATATTTCACGGGAAAGATCGGTATAAATACTACTTCGGGTTGAAGTCTATTACGAGCCTATGTGATAGTCTTTACATGTTGGTTGCACGGAAGACCAGCCCCGGCCGGAGGCCAGAGAGGTTTAGAAAACAGTTGGAGGCTTTTGTTGGGACAACATCGGCTCAGGTTTATTATTAGACAGCGAGGACTCTGATTGGCTCGCTTTCAGTCATTAAGACACTGGTTTAGGAACAAATCCCGACCTATTACACAGGGCAATATAAAACATCAGGGAATTAAAGATTGGATGCTAGGGACAAAGTGGGCACTCAGGAAATAAAACGAACACAAACATTAACATTTTCTGGGTGAAACGACGACGGCTTAATATGATCCCGTTCTTTTAAATGGTGCAGGAAATAACCTCTGCCCGATGAAACTACACCGAGGAGGTCACAAAATGCAGTGCAGTGTGACACAGGGTGAACGGACAGATCAGAATAGCGGGGCTCCATTAAACAGAGAGGGGTGTTTAATGTCCTGAATGAATCGTTCATCAGCTTCTTTCCCTTGGGATTTAGTTTGCAAGGTGTTTATTGGCAACATCCCATCCTTGATGACGAGAGGCGACATCCTTTAACGCTTTGAAAAGCAAAATAGACACTTGCCACGATCAAATAAATGACTCGTTCAGACAGATTTCTCCAAGTATTAAACTCACCAGCCCAGGACATTTCCCAAGAGGTCACGCCGGTTAACCTCAGTGAGGTCCCACAATTTACAGTGCAGAAGGAGGACACCCGGCCCATCGAGTCTGCACCAGCCCCCGGAAAGAGCACCCCACCCAAGGTCCACACCCCCACCCTACCCCCACAACCCACCAACCCCACCAAACACTAAGGGCAATTTTGGACACTAAGGGCAATTTAGCATGGCCAATCCACCTAACCTGCACATCTTTGGACTGTGGGAGGAAACCGGAGCACCCGGAGGAAACCCCCACACACACAGGGAGAATGTGCAGACCGGATCTGCACAGACAGTGACCCAAGCCAGGAATCGAACCTGGGGCCCTGGAGCTGTGAAACAATTGTGCTAACCACAATGCTACCGTGCTGCCAATGCTTAAAGTCTGAAATGCTCAGAGTTTACAACTAGGACCAAGCTGTTATTCCCCACCAAGTGTTTAGATATGATCAAGGTCGATAGTGAAAACGTTTACCATTGCTGCCTTGTCCTTGGGATGCCCGCCCTCCTCCTGAACTAGGACAGTAACACTTTTGCAGTGAGCAACTCATTTCCAGCGGCAAAATGCTCAGGAACGAACTGCACTCCAGATGGTGTGCTGACTGGTTGTAAACCGTATGGAAGCGAGAAGGATAAATGATCAAATCAAACCATGGCGGTGGCCATCACTATAAGAGTGATGACTTGTTATAGAGAATTGGTTCATCAGATGGCAACGCCGAGCTTTACAACAGATACAATTAATGCACTTTTATCAAATTTCCTAGCTGTTTAATACTGTTAGGGAGGATTTAATGACCTTGAAGGGAGTGCAACATAGGTTTACAAAATTGATACCTGGACTTCAGGGGTTATGTTGTGACGAGAGATTATACAAATTAGGGCTGTTTTCTCTAGAATTTAGAAGGTTAAGAGGTGATCTGATCGAAGTCTTCAAGATGTTAACAGGAAAAGACAGGGTAGATAAAGTTAAACTGTTTCCACTGGTTGGAGAGTCTAGAACTAGGGGCCTAGTCTTAAAAATGAAGCCAGACCGTTCAGTAGGGATGTTAGGAAGCACTTCTGCACACAAAGGGTGGCCGAGGTTTGGAACACTGTTCCACGAGCGGCAATTGGTGCTAGATCAGTTGTTAATATCTGAGATAGATAATATTTTGTTCAGCAAAGACATTAAGGGATATGGGCCAAAGGGGTTAGGTCACAGATCAGCCATGATCTAATTGAATGGCGGGACAGGTTAGAAGGGCTGAATGGCCTACTCCTGTTCCTATGTAGAGGTTGTATGGTATTTAAAGAGATCAAAATATCAAGGATGTACCCAAACGCCTCGAAGTGTTGACCGTGGGCTGAGTGGGAGGGGCGGAGGGGGGCCGGCGGCAGACGACGCAGAAAGCACTGGCCTTAAGCCCAAATTCGATAATTAGGCTGGTATTTCAGTAGGAGCTATCTTTCAGATTCAAAATGAAGCAGAGGCCCGGCCTGCCCATTCAACGAAGAGATGCGGTGCTGTGTTTTAGTCTCAGTTTTTGAACAGGCTGATGAGGTGATACTGCTTGTGAATGCAGCCGCCTGGCTGCTTGTCCTGGTCGGGAAGTGTTACCTGAAGCAGCTGTCAGTCAATGAGGGGGCAATTTGTTTGGCCACAAGAGCTGAGGGCATTGTGCTCAAACCAGACAGGAAGAGGCGGCTATGTAAGTGTTTGATAAACTGTGTACACAGACTAAAATATCATTGCGTCAAACACAAATAAACAGCGGCCAACAACACGAGTAATCCCAGAAAAGGCATCAGGGGACGGGTCTAACAATAAACTTGAACTTCTGCAGCATCCTCTGCTCAAGAGATCGAGGTTTAAAAGTTTTTAAAGTTGGATCGCTTTGGAATTTGTAACCTTTTGCTGGGCCGTGCCGATGTCGAAATATCGGTTATATGTCCGCCGGACGATTCATTAATTATTCTGATACATTTCATGTTAAGTTTGAATACCGCAGAGGATGCTGTCCCTGGCAGTCACTGCTGTATTTTATTAGGATTAGGCAGAGTTCTGGGCAATTTCTTAAATCCAACTCCCCCACCCTTTGCTCAACGTAATTGTCGCTATTCCCCCCCCCCCCCCCCGCCCACTTTCTTGATTCACCGTCATGTGTCCTTAACGGTGACTCTTGACCCATCACCTTGATGTTGATTTCATTTAGTAAAAACGAACATTTGATCAAGGGCCTTAATTTCACATCGTCCTGGTAGGCGGCGGTTTTCTTAGAATCAAAGCAAATTAAATGAACGAAGGCCTTTATTTCAAAGAGACTGGAGTAGCAAAATAGGGAAGTCTTGGGAAAACTATACAAGACAATAATTGTACCACATCGGGAACATGGTGAATAGTTTTCGTCTCCTTATCTAAGGAAATATATTCTGGCATTGGAGGGAGTCCAGAGAAGGTTCACTCGGTCGGCACCGGGTATGGGGGGGTTTTCTTAGAAGGAGAGGTTGAGTAGGTGGACCCTGGTACTCATTGGAGTTTCGAGGATTTAGAGGAGACCTTATTGAGACAGAGAGGATTTTCAGGGGGCTTGACAGGGTAGATGCTGAGAGGATGTTTCCTCCTGCAGGAGAGTCTAGGCCAGATAGTATAATCTCAGATTAGGGGTCGCCCATTTAAAACAGATGAGGGGGAATTTCTTCTCTCAGAGGGTAACAAATCTGTCGAATTCGTTACCGCAGAGGACTGGAGAGATTGGGTCCTTAAGTATGTCCTAGGCTGAGATAGACATAATTATAATCAGTGAATCAAGGGTTATGGAGAAAAAGGGGGAAAGTGGAGTTGAGAAGTATATCAGATCAGCCATTATTTCATTGAATGGCTGAACAGATTCAATGGGCCGAGTAGCCTAATTTTACTCCTAACCTCTTATGGTTTAATGAGTGTTGGGTTTGGTTTCTACTAGGACAGGCGTCTTCCCAGAATTGTTATGGGAAATAAGCAGCACTGTATTAGCACTGGGGATGGTTTAGCACAGGGCTAAAGAGCTGGCTTTTAAAGCAGACCAAGGCAGTTCAATTCCCGTACCAGCTTTCCCGGACAGGCGCTGGAATGTGGCGACTAGGGGCTTTCACAGTAACTTCATTTGAAGCCTACTTGTGACAATAAGCGATTTTCATTTCATTTTTCATTTCAAGAGTTTGCAGAAGCATTCTTGCTGAATTTCCGGAGTGAGGCGGCATCATTAGCCCTAACAGATTCCTATAATGTATGTATTTCAGCCTCATGGTTTGCCTTGAGCGCACTTTTGTTTTCACATGGGTGTCACTGGCAGACGTGTAATGCCCAGTGCCAAGTTGCGGGCGATTCCCACTGAGTGGGGCTCTGATTTTCAGGGAGCAGTTAGCAGTCAGACACGTAAATTCAGAGACTACCCTCCCTTTCAAGTGGCGTTTCGAGACAACTCAGTTGCCCCATGGCCACTTTACTAATTTCGTATCTAATTCACTGGATTAAATTCCGCGGCTGCAGTGTGGGTTTTTGAACTCGCACCTCTGGTTGACCAGACCAGTAACATCAGCAGCAGTTGGGGATTTCTGTTGTTGCTGATCTTATTAGCCTGATACACTCTGCACGCAGCAATGCCCTGTGTGTGTGTAACCTTTAGCACTGTGTATACTGAAAACGTTACAGTGCCTTGCAATTTCACAATCTACACGATATTTTGCAGGCATTTTGCATCAAACGCGAGATATTTCAATAATATGTGCTTTAATCAGCGTATCTTTAGCCATTATTTTATATTTTTTAATCCATCCAGAATTCGTTCATCGACTCCCTGCATGATCTGTGGGACTGAACTCAACTGTTCTGGGTCCATTCTCTGTAGCCACGAACAGTCAACTGCAAATCACATTGTTCTCCCCGCGGCTGCATTTCAGACTCTAAGTTCACTTTTCTCACCCCCCTCCCACCCTGTAATATGACATCAGGCTTTAAATCTTTGCAGTGCTTCAGAACCTGTCGTTTATATCTGAATCGAGCCTCTGGGATTCCCCACTGTGGAGCTGGAGAGCGGGGCAAACACACACACATGCGTTAACACGGAGGAAAAGCTACAAACGCACACATTCAAATCAAAGGAAAAATACTGCGGCTGCTGCGAATCTGAAATAAAAACAGGAAAATGCTGGATAAACTCAGGCATGGTCTGTGGAGAGAGAAAGGGAGTTCATGTTTCGGACCTGAATCAGCCTTCCACAGAACATCACCTGGGCATCAGTTCTGGAGAAAGATCATGTGTTCTCGAAACATTGTTTCCCTCTCCACAGATGCTGCCAGTTGAGTTTATTCAGCATTTCCTGCTTTTAATAACAGATACAGTCATCCAGGTGTATGCAAATATGGGTGGGAATGTTTATTTCCACATTATGTAGGAATGAGTTTGTATGCATCCCTCATTGTATGTAAATAACTAACATTCCATGTATCTATCTGTATATGTATGTATATATCTATCAGATGGACAGATGGAAAGCATCCAAGCATCCAGATGAATCGATGCAAAAGGCGATAGGTAAATGTTACATTGGCAGGCACCAGAACAGATAACAGATATCTGAATGTGGCATTTAGACACCCAAAAAGATGGACGTGGTCGGAGCATTTTGCAGTTGTGATATTGAGTGTGGGGCAGCAGTGCAGAGGTAAATTGCCGGATCTTTGTGGCAAGAAGCTGATATCTCTTCCATCGAAACCTCTTGCAGTCCCTGAGTAACTGAGAGCTGAAGGTGAGACGGATCGGAACTGTCCACATTCGTCTAACAACAGGTACCTCCCTCCCTGCCACCACCGTACCGGCTCGGCCCCAAAGGCCCACTTGATGCATGTCACCTCCTTCTGGTGAAGACAAATGTTCTAGCAGCTACACTGAACTAGAACCACATCCCGGCTCTGCATTCCTCCAGTGACACACTGCACAACAGCAACATCGTTGGGAGTTCACAAATTGGCATTCGGAAGAGACAGGACTGCAGCACCCCGCCTCGTTCAGCTCCTGGGTGACAGCCTCGGTATCTCACTGCGATGATTTACATTACACTGAGCAATGTTTTACAGCTTTTCGCCGCAAATAGCTGGCACGTTTGCGATGTTGACGGAGTTCTGTCGCTTCTGGGCTTTCTCTCTCTCCCTCTCTCTCTCGCTGTTTGTACAAGTGGAAACGTTCTTAGCTGAAGTTCCACCTCCCCCTCTCCTCCCTATCCCAGTATCAATCAGTGAGGGGCTGCACTCTCTCTCTCTATCCTGGGAGAGTGGCATTCAGTGCCCCGCAGCCAAAACTGCATTCGACAATCGCGCGAAAATCGAATTCCATTCCATTCCGCTGCGAACATGTTAGAATTGAATAGCCAATTCTCCAGAAGGCTTAAGTGTGGGCTGTTTTTTTTATAAGAGCGTGTTTGAGTGTGTGCAAGAGATCAAGGGGGGAATTTATAGAACGGGAAAGACATTCACTGACTGTAAAATAGGTAGAACTTCACACCGAAGCTTGTGGAAGCAATTAATATAACTGATCTGAGCGTTGTTTTGAACCTTTGTATGTGGGGCTGCTGTAGGTGGGGTTGAATGCCTGGTGTAACTGTGATAAGTGGCATTCGTTTTGTTAAAGTGTGTCGCTACAAATGCTATCAATCTCTATTGATTACAGTTCGCTCCATTTGACTGGAGTTAATGATTCAATCCCGTAGCGGTGCTCAGACCATTTTATAGCACAGTGAATTCTTAGGAGAAAGGTAGGGTAGCGAGTAGGGTTGGCGGGGGGAGTGAACATTCGCTTTCGGAGCGGTTAATAAAACAACCAGCATTATTTCCAACCCAAGATTTGTATAGTTGCCTGAGCATGTGATATATGATTAACCCAGCCTCGGGAAGTAAGCTGGGAGTTTCGCTTTCCTGGTCGACATGTACCACAGGTCACTCCACTGTCTGTGGGAGCTTGTTCTGTGCAGTTTGGTGGCCACCTTTCACAGTTTTGTATTAGAGTTTGCAGAACTTGTGCTGGAATAAAATTTGCCAAACAAGCCTTCTGGCCGAAGTCATCTGCATCCCATGAGGCAACAAATTCGCCTACTCCCCCCGCCTCCCCCAGCAGTAATCGTTAATCCATTTTTCCCATTTAGATGTGGATTGTATTGGTTTAATTAACTGCCATTTTCCGTTGTAAACAACGGAAGGGTTAGGGTTAGTGTGAGCTACGCGCCATTGACAATACGTTATGGACACGTTGTTGCTGATGGTGCAGGTGGGGTTCACTGTAAGGTGGAACAACTGCAGGTTATAGTGAATTGCAGCATTAGGATATTGGATTGCTACAAGTCACCTCTTCCACCAGTAAAAGCGAATTGCTTTCAATTCTCATTCTTATGAACGTTGTAATGAACACAGTGCTGGGATACCGCATTTATAATAATCCTTTATTGTTACTGCCATTGTCGATCAACAAACTTGCATAGTGAGATAAAAATACATATTCAATTTGTAGAAGGAGATGTATCACATGCCCTAGCACACTCGTACAGTTCAAAGTAATAAGTCCATCTGCAGGGTAACAAATAACTAAAATAATAACCAAGACTTTATAGTAACAGCTGCCAACTCGAGCGTTGTTTAACAAATGCCACCTTCGGACTGTTGAACCGCTTGAACTCATCTATCATTTTGTTTTGTACACCTAAACAATTGTGTTTGTATAATGTGCAAATGATCAAACTGAAGGCCGTGTATTACTGGGTTTAACAATTCGCAGTGAATTCAAAGTAGCTTGATTCAAACGACCTGATCGTGAATTTATTTGCATGCGTTTAACACTTCGCTGTGTCATTTACCTCACTTAAACTGAGCCATTTGGCAATTTTATTTGAGCACCCAAATTATTTGAAATGATCAGGTGTAGACTGCAGCCACTCCCTATGTTTTTTCCGCACAATGATCTTCATCCCTACAAAGTTGGTGGGAAAATCATGGTTTTGGAAGAGTTTCATAAAGTTGAAAATCGGGGTTTCGCTCGTATGTTTGAGCCCGTGCTTCCAGGAAGGCACAAAGCAGAGGTCAGGAATTTCCCAAGCTGCTTTTTTTTTGCGGGGGGGGGGGGGGGAAGACTTCCCTTTTGTACAAAGAAGTGACCCTTGACATCATCTCTGAACAGCCTAGTTCTCAAATTGAGATTATGCCCTCCCCAGTGGAGGGAATCGTTCCTCTCTATCTACCTGCAAATGTCTTTATCCAGCTTACATACCTCAGTTAGATCACACCTTCACCTTCTATACTCAAGGGTGTACAGGGCTAATCTATACTGTCCTCAGATTTTAACCCTTGATGGAGCATAACAATTATATCACCATACTGACTATAAAGACCCTTCTTCTGCTTTGCTCTGATCCTACACTCAAATTTGGCCGCAATAGCCTAATCCTTGTTCATTTGATCTGCTAAAATTCATAGTTTGAAAAAAATAAATTTAGCGTACCCAATACATTTTTCCAATTAAGGGGCAATTTAGCGTGGCCAATCCACCTAGCCTGCACATCTTTGGGTTGTGGAGGCGAAACCCATGCAAACACGGGGAGAATGTGCAAACTCTACACAGACAGTGACCCAGAGCTGTGATTGAACCTGGGACCTTGGTGCCGTAAGGCAGCAGTGCTACCCGCTGTGCCAACCTGCTGCCGCTAAAATTCATAGTTTAGGGTCACAGACAAAATATGGTTACTTTAGTGGTGCTTGTCATTGGTATGAAACTTTTAAAACTTTGAAAGCAAGATGGAATCTTCTTAACAAGATGGAAATTGTAACAAATATAACTGTGGGGCTATACTGGTTGATGCAAGGATACACTGGTATTGCCAGGCAGTCACCAGTTATTTCTTTGGACTGAAAATAATTACATTTCACGACTATTTCTCCTCATCGAATAACCAAAAGTTGTAGAGTTTGCTGTTCCAAGGTTATCAGCAATGGTATTGTTACTTCCCTGTCAGTTCATAACCCACTCCAAAATTACATGACCATATGTCAGTTACCAGGTTGAAGATGATGTGTGCAAAGGAAATGTACATGGAAGCGGTGAGCTACAGAAAAAAAATACAAGGTTGTTTCTTATTATGTTGGCTTTTGATCAGATACCACAGTATTGTGTTCATTAAAAACATGCACATCTTGCACCGCCCCCCCCTCCCCCATAGTGACCAGAGGTTGGTCAAACAGACTTGTTCTTCTGCACACGGAGGGAAGATTTGAGGGAGTGTGTCACCTGGAATCACTCTTAGAAATGGGGAAATGACTGATTAATTTCTCTGGGGGAGATACAGTAATTCTGGAGGATGCACAGTTACTATTCTGCATTGACAGTTTTATGGAGAATCTAGGTAAATATAGAAAGGAGAAAAGAATAGAAGGATATGCAACACATCTGAACAGGCAGAAAGATGTGGGACCAGTAAATAATAAGAGGTGGGGAGATTGGGGATGAATATTAGGATTGGCATCCTGATTTTAAAAGCATTTATTTTTCTTAATGGACACTGAGACTAACCTTATCTGAATTGCTGACATCCTATGAAAGCTTTCCATCCCTTTTAATCGAAGTATCCAAGGAGGTTCCATTAAAAAAAAATTTAGAGTGCCCAATTATTTTTTTTCCAATTAAGGAGCAATTTAGCATGGCCAATCCACCTACCCTGCACATCTTTATGTTGTGGGGGAGACCCACGCAGACACGGGGAGAATGTGCAAACTCCACACAAAAAGTGACTCGGGGCCAGGATCAAACCTAGACCTCAGCGCCGTGAGGCAGCAGTACTAACCAATGCGCCACTATGTTGCCCCTGAGCTTCATTAATATAGCATATTTCATATTATCAGGATGTCTCAATGCACTTCATAGCCAATGGAATCTTTGTCTTGGAATCTAGTCTCTGCTTTAAAGTAGGTAAAGTGGCAGCCAATTTACACACTGTACACACTTGTGTAGAAACCTCTGGATACAACACCTATCAAAAGCTGGGTTAAATTTAGCAATATGTAAGCAAACTAGTTGCAATGTCAGATTAGACTGCAGAATAACTGCTACATCCAACCTGTAGCAGTCAATTTGTGCAATCTACCCCACAAAATACAATGCAATTCAGAATGTAACACACAATACTTACATTTAGACCATACCTAATTACAACAAAATGTCTCAGAAGCATTACATTAAAATATTTTGATGATGCAGTGACTTAAAGGCTAAATTATATATTTAGTTTGCATATTATAAAATCAATTTATATTATATAAACTCACAGTCACTGAGCATTATTTGCAGCAGTTTTGGACCAGAATATTCAGTTCCCTAAGCATGTTCTGACATTTAGTTAGAACTTTAGAACTTCTGCATTTAAACTCCATTTACACTCCTCATAGTAGTTTCCATTTTTATTGGTGTTTTTTGCTAATGTTTTTGAATTCTCCCCCCACCCACCCCTTTTCCATTCTGTTCACCTTTATAGATTTTCGCTTATGTTGCTTATGTTGTATCCCAGCTGACAGACACCCTACTTCCCTATTCTTCTTCTGTGGCTCTGCCAATGCTGATATTTTCCCATTCGGAGTGATCTTGATGCAGCTCTTCATTCCCGTCACATATCTCCTGTCCTCTTCTTGGTGCCTGCCTCAGGGCACTGTGTTCATGGACAGTCTGTCTAACCTCCATTCCACTGCACTAATGTTAGTCATTTACTGAAACATACAGGTGCCCTTTAAAAATGTGGTTTGCATTTTGTTTTACCTTGTAGCGGCTTTTGTGTAGATTCATATAAAGTTACACAAATACATGCATTTATGCACACACATGTGCATACTCATATGTGTCAAAGTACATAGACAGGCACATACATACACACATTCAATTGAATAAATATACCCAGACGTAGACCCGCACCTCCATGAATATGCATGAATAAGCAAATACTTACACATGTAGCATAGATATGTAGATAACCAAACATACATATGTGCCCAAGTACATGCAGACACGTATACATATGGTTGTAACCAAGCATACATAGATATACATAAATTGTCACACTTATACAGATAGGTGTGCACATACTTGCAAGAATGCTGGTACATACACAGTCAGATTCATATATTCGCTGACACAAATCTGCTAAGCTTCCATATATACAAATCCTACTTCATGAAACAGGCGATAATAGAAAAATGCATATTTATTCAGGGTGTGAAAAGGATAGTTTAAAATGTTTTTTTTAAATTTTAGAGTACCCAATTCATTTTTTTTCCAATTAAGGGGCAATTTAGCGTGGCCAATCCACCTAGCCTGCACATCATTGGGTTGTGGGGTTGAAACCCACGCAAACACGGGGAGAATGTGCAAACTCGACACGGACACTGACCCAGAGCCGGGATCGAACCTGGGACCTCGGCGCCGTGAAGTAGCAGGGCCAACCCACTGTGCCACGGTGCTGCCCTGAAAAGGATAGTTAAAGCATCACTGAATATAATATTTAAGGAGTAGAATTGTGGTAAATGCATGTAAGGTGAAACTCGCCCTCAATCGCAGCCAGGGCGTCATAATGTGCACAATGTTATTTCCCTGAACTCAGCCTTGCAGTTAATGTTCTATAGCTCGCCTGAAAAGATGTCTCAAATATCCTGTAAAGTGGGAGCGTCGATAAGTAGAATCATAGAATCCCTTCAATGCAGAAGGAGGCCATTTGGCCCATCGAGTCTGCACCGACATTTCAAATGAACACTGTACCCATGTCCACCCCTCCCTAGCCCCATAACCTAACCTGAACATCCCTCGACAGTAAGGGGCAATGTAGCATGGCCAATCCACCTGACCTCCTGGCCAGAGGTAGAGAGAATGTGTATGTGTGTGTGTGTATGTGTGTGTGTGTGTATGTGTGTGTATGTGTGGGCTTTTGCCTGTGTGTATATGTGCGTGTGTATGTGAGTGTGCATGTATGTGTATGTGATGTGTGTGTGCATGTGTCTGGGTGTGCGCATGTGTATGTGTGTGCATGTGTGTGTGTGTATGCATATGTATGTATGTGGGTTTTTCTATTTATAAATTTAGAGTACCCAATTCATTTTTTCCAATTAAGGGGCAATTTAGCGTGACCAATCCATCTACCTTGCACATCTTTGGGTTGTGGGGGCGAAACCCATACAAGCAAGGGGAGAATGAGAAAATTTCACACGGACAGTGACCCAGAGCCGGGATCGAACCTGGGACCTCGGTGTCATGAGGCAGCAATGCTAACCACTGCGCCACCGTGCTGCCCTATGTATGTATATGTTTGTGCCTGTGTGTGGTGTATGTGTGTATGCGTATGTGTGTGATGTATATATGTGTGTGTATCTGTGTGATGTATATGTATGTATGTGTGTGTGTGGTGTATCTGTGTGCGGTGTATGTGTGTGGTGTATGTGTGCCCATATGCATGTGTGGAATATGTGTATATGTGTGTGGTGTAAGTCTGTGTGGCGTATGTTTGTGTGTGCATCACCTGCATCACGCTGCTGGCTGCAATCCCAACAGGGGTTCCTGGAAGACAGCCGCTGGGAGTAATTCATCCCAATAATAACATGAAATCTTGCCTTTCATGCATTTATCAGTTTCAAAAGTCTACTCATTTTTTTCTCTACCAGATGTTAAACACTTAATGAAAATATGTAACAATGGAATCATACTGTGTTTCAGGCGCAGCATTCACATATACTCACATTTGGCTAATGTGCAGAAAGATACCTGCACAGATGGTACTCATGAATGTGCAGCTTATATATGTGTCACTCATGGCTCAGTGAGTAGCACTCTTGCCTCTCAAGGCCCTGGGCTCCTGTCCCACTCCAGAGACAGAAGTGTGAAAATCCCATCATGAGAGGTCAGTGCAGTGTTGAGGGTGTGCTGCATTGCCTGAGGTGCTGTTTTTTGCACCAGATGTTAACCCATTACAGTGGAGGTAGAAGACTCCGCAACACTCTTTTGGGAAGGGGAGTTATCTTGGGTGTCCTGGTCAGCATTTATCCTTCAAACAACATCACAGAAACAGATTATCTGGTTATTATCATAATTCTTTTCATGGGATCTTGCTATGTGCAAATTGTCAGATTTCCCTGTGTTCCGACAGTTGACTACACTTGAAAAGTATGTCATTATCTGTAAAACCATGATGAGGAGACGCCAGTGTTGGACTGGGGTAAGCACAGTAAGACGTCTTACAACAACAGGTTAAAGTCCAACAGGTTTGTTTCACATCACTAGCTTTCAGAGCGCTGCTCCTTTCTCAGGTGAGGTCATGAAAGGATCTACATAACTGAAAACCTATTATTTTTGCTCTCACTTTATGCATCTAACATCATATACCTTATGTATGCAGATCTTATGTCAGCCTACCAAGTCTCTATTCCTGTCTCTGTCTCTTCATCATTCATTGCATCGCTCCCAACCTATCTCTCTCTGTCTGGAAAGCACCATATATCTTAGAACATAGAACATAGAATAATACAGTACAGAACAGGCCCTTCGGCCCACAATGTTGTGCCGAACCTTTGTCCTAGATTATTCATAGATTATCATAGAATTTACAGTGCAGAAGGAGGCCATTCGGCCCATCATGTCTCCACCGGCTCTTGGAACGAGCTCCCTACCCAAGGTCAACACCTCCACCCTATCCCCACAACCCAGTAACCCCACCCAACACTAAGGGCAATTTTGGACACTATGGGCAATTTATCATGGCCAATCCACCTAACCTGCACATCTTTGAACTGTGGGAGGAAAACGGAGCACCCGGAGGAAACCCACGCACACACGGGGAGGATGTGCAGACTCCGCACAGACAGTGACCCAAGCTGGAATCAAAGCTGGGACCCTGGAGCTGTGAAGCAATTGTGCTATCCACAATGCCACCATGCTGCCCTTAAGAACAAATTAATCTACACTATATCATTCTACCGTAATCCATGTACCTATCCAATAGCTGCTTGAAGGTCCCTAATGTTCCCGACTCAACTACTTCCATGCTCCCACTAATCTCTGTGTAAAGAACCTACCTCTGACATCCCCCCATATCTTCCACCATTCACCTTAAATTTATGTCCCCTTGTAATGGTTTGTTCCACCCGGGGAAAAAGTCTCTGACTGTCTACTCTATCTATTCCCCTGATCATCTTATAAACCTCTATCAAGTCACCCCTCATCCTTCTCCGTTCTAATGAGAAAAGGCCTAGCACACTCAACCTTTCCTCGTAAGACCTACTCTCCATTCCAGGCAACATCCTGGTAAATCTCCTTTGCACCTTTTCCAAAACTTCCACATCCTTCCTAAAATGATGCAACCAGAACTGTTCACAGTACTCCAAATGTGGCCTTACCAAGGTTTTGTACAGCTGCATCATCACCTCACGGCTCTTAAATTCAATCCCTCTGTTAATGAACGCTAGCACACCATAGGCCTTCTTCACAGCTCTATCCACTTGAGTGGCAACTTTCAAAGATGTATGAACATAGACCCCATGATCTCTCTGCTCCTCCACATTGCCAAGAACCCTACCGTTAACCTGTATTCCGCATTCATATTTGTCCTTCCAAAATGGACAACCTCACACTTTTCAGGGTTAAACACCATCTGCCATTTCTCAGCCCAGCTCTGCATCCTATCTATGTCTCTTTGCAGCTGACAACAGCCCTGCTCACTATCCACAACTCCACTAATCTTCGTATCGTCTGCAAATTTACTGACCCACCCTTCAACTCCCACATCCAAGTCATTAATTAAAATCACAAACAGCAGAGGACCCAGAACTGATCCCTGCGGTACGCCACTGGTAACTGGGATCCAGGCTGAATATTTGCAATCCACCACCACTCTCTAACTTCTATCGGTTAGCCAGTTTGTTATCCAACTGGCCAAATTTCCCACTATCCCGTGCCTCCTTACTTTTTTGCATTAGCCTACCATGGGGAACCTTATCAAATGCTTTATTAAAATCCATGTACACTACATCCACTGCTTTACCTTCATCCACATGCTTGGTCACCTCCTCAAAGAATTCAATAAGATTTGTAAGGCAAGACCTACCCCTCAAATCCGTGCTGACTATCCCTAATCAAGCAGTGTCTTTCCAGGAGCTCAGAAATCCTATCCCTCAGTACCCTTTCCATTAGTTTGCCTACCATCGAAGTAAGACTAACTGGCTTGTAATTCCCAGGGTTATCCCCTTTATACAGGGTTATTCCCTTTTTTGAACAGAGGCAGAACATTCACCACTCTGCAATCCCCTGGTACCACCTCTGTTGACAGTGAGGACGAAAAGATCATTGCCAACAGCTCTGCAATTTCATCTCTTGCTTCCCATAGAATCCTTGGATATATCCCGTCAGGTCCGGGGGACTTGACTATCCTCAAATTTTTCAAAATGCCCAACACATCTTCTTTCCTAACAAGTATTTCCTTGAGCTTACCAGTCTGTTTCACACTGTCCTCTCCAACAGTATGGCCCCTCTCATTTGTAAATACTGAAGAAAAGTACTCGTTCAAGACCTCTCCTATCTCTTCAGACTCAATACACAATCTCCCGCTACTGTCCTTGATCGGACCTACCCTCGCTCTAGTCATTCTCATATTTCTCACATATGTGTAAAAGGCCTTGGGGTTTTCCTTGATCCTACCGCCAAAGATTTTTCATGCCTTCTCTTAGCACTCCCAATCCCTTTCTTCAGTTCCCTCCTGGCTATCTTGTATCCCTCCAGCGCCCTGACTGTACCTTGTTTCCTCAGCCTTACATAAGTCTCCTTCTTCCACTTAACAAGACATTCAACCTCTCTTGTCAACCATGGTTCCCTCACTCGACCATCTCTTCCCTGCCTAACAGGGACATACATATCAAGGACACGTAGTACCTGTTCCTTGAACAAGTTCCACATTTCAGTTGTGTCCTTCCCTGACAGCCTATGTTCCCAACTTATGCACTTCAATTCTTGTCTGACAACATCGTATTTACCCTTCCCCCAATTGTAAACCTTGCCCTGTTGCACGCACCTATCCCTCTCCATTACTAAAGTGAAGTCACAGAATTGTGGTCACCATCTCCAAAATGCTCCCCCACTAACAAATCTATCACTTGCCTTGGTTCATTACCAAGTACCAAATCCAATATGGTCTCCCCTCTGGTCGGACAATCTACACACTGTGTTAGAAAAGCTTCCTGGACACACTGCACAAACACCACCCCATCCAAACTATTTGATCTAAAGAGTTTCCACTCAATGTTCCATGACTACTACTCTGTGACTTCTGCACCTTTCCAAAATCTGTTTCCCAATCTGTTCCTCCACATCTCTGCTACTATTGGGGGGCCTATAGAAAACTCTCAACAAGGTGACTGCTCCTTTCCTATTTCTGACTTCAACCCATACTACCTCAGTAGGCAGATACTCCTCGAACTGCCTTTCTGCAGCTGTTATACAATCTCTAATGAACAATGCCAACCCCCCCCCCCCCACCACCACCTCTTTTACCCCCCTCCCTAATCTTATTGAAACATCTACAACCAGGGACCTCCAACAACCATTTCTGCCCCTTTTCTATCCAAGTTTCCGTGACGGCCACCACATCGTAGTCCCAAGTACCGATCCATGCCTTAAGTTCACCCATCTTATTCCTGATGCTTCTTGCGTTGAATTTTACACACTTCAACCCATCTCCATGCCTGCAAGTACTCTCCTTTGTCAGTGTTCCCTGCCCCACTGCCTCACTACACGCTTTGGCATCCTGAATATCGGCTACCTTAGTTGCTGGACTACAAATCCAGTTCCCATTCCCCTGACAAATTAGTTTAAACCCTCCCGAAGAGTACTAGAAAACCTCCCTCCCAGGATATTGGTGCCCCTCTGGTTCAGATGCAACCCGTCTTGCTTGTACAGGTCCCACCTTCCCCAGAATGCGCTCCAATTATCCAAATACTTGAAGCCCTCCCTCCTACACCATTCCTGCAGCCACATGTTCAACTGCACTCTCTCCCTATTCCTAGCCTCGCTATCACGTGGCACCGGCAACAAACCAGAGATGACAACTCTGTCTGGCCTGGCTTTTAACTTCCAGCCTAACTCCCTAAACTCGTTTATTACCTCCACACTCCTTTTCCTACCTACGTCATTGGCACCAATGTGCACCACGACTTCTGGCTGCTCCCCTTCCCCCTTAAGGATCCTGAAGACACGATCCGAGACATCCCTGGCCCTGGCACCTGGGAGGTAACATACCTTCCGGGAGTCTTGCTCGCGACCACAGACTCTCCTATCTATTCCCCTAACCATTGAATCTCCTACAACTATTGCTTTTCTATTCTCCCCCCTTTCCTCCTGAGCCCCAGAGCCAGACTCAGTGCCAGAGACCTGGCCGCTAGGGCCTTCCCCCGGTAGGTCATTCCCCCCAACAGCATCCAAAACGGTATACTTGTTTTGAAGGGGAACGGCCATGAGGGATCCCTGCACTGTCTGCCTGTTTGTTTTCTTTCCCCTGACTGTAACCCAGCTACTCTTGTCCTGTACCTTGGGTGTGTTTACCTCCCTGCAACTCTTGTCTATTACCCCCTCTGCCTCCCGGATGATCCGAAGTTCATCCAGCTCCAGCTCCAGTTTCCTAACATGGGCTCTGAGGAGCTGGAGTTGGGTATAGTCAGCGGGGACACCAGTGGTATCCCTCACCACCCACATCCTACAGGAGGAGCGTGCAACTGGCCTAGCCTCCAACCCCTCTTACCTTACAGAATATAGTTGCCCTGTGGACCAACTGGAACTCCGCCCTCCGACTCTGCTCCCAGTCAGCTACACTCTCTGTAAACTCCTGGCTCCCGTCTCGCTCTATGTGGAAATGTAGGAAACGAAATGAAAGGAGCACCTTACTCCCTCCTCACCTAACTCCCTCAGTCACCAAACTCTCACTATAGCACTCAAATGCACCAAATTCTGCACTCAGTGCAAACATCTATTTCATCTTGTGTAAATGTACCTCAGGTATGCGGCCTATAGTCTCTTCATATTTGTTAAGAATCTTGTTCACGTGTCCGCACACCCGCTTATTCCCAGGAATATCTTCCCTAGGAATATCTCCTCAGCAATATCTTTCCCAAGAATGCCTCTCCTGGAACACTTTCCCCAGGAATACATCCCCCTGGAATATCTTCTCTAGGAATACCTCACACAGGAATATCTTCCCCAAGAATATCTTCCTTAGGAATATGTTCCTCAGGAATAACTTCTCCAGAAATATATTCCCCAGAGCATTTTCCTCAGGGATACCTTTTACAGGAATATCTCCCCCAGGAACACCTTCCTCAGGAATACCTTCCCCAGGAATATCTTCTCCAGGAATATCATAGATTATCATAGAATTTACAGTGCAGAAGGAGGCCATTCGGCCCATCGAGTCTGCACCGGCACTTGGAAAGAGCACCCTACCCAAGGTCAACACCTCCACCATATTCCCATAACCCAGAAACCCCGCCCTAGGAATTTTCCCTAGGAAAACCTCCCCCAGGAATACCTTCCGCAGGAATACCTCACACAAGAAAATCTTCCCCAGGAATATCTTCCACAGGAATATCTTCCTCAGGCATATCTTCCCCAAGATGGTCTTCTCCAGGAATATCTTCCTCATGAACAACATCTCAAGGAATATCTTCCCCAGGATCACCTTCCCCAGGAGTATCTTCTCCAGGAATACCTTCCTCAGGAATACCTTCCCCAGGACTACCTTCCCCAGGAATACCTCACACAAGAATATCTTCCCCAGGAATATCTTCCTCAGGAATACCGTCTCCAGGAATATCTACCCCAGGAATATTTTCCTCCAAAATACCTTCCCCAGAAATATTTTCCTCAGGAGTACTTCCTGCGGAATACCTCCCCAGGAATACCACCACCCAAGAATATCTTCCCCAGGAATACATCTCTCAGGAATATCTTCTGCTTGAGTACCTCCACCGGGAATACATTCCCTATTAATATATTCTTCATGAATATCTTCCTCAGGAATACCATGCCCAAGAATATCTCTGCCAGTAATATCTCCCCCAGCAATGCCTCCTCCGGAATACCTCCCCCAACAATACCTCCCCATGAATACCTTCTCCATGAATACCTCCCCAGGAATATCTTTCCCAGGAATACATCCCCCAGGAATACATTCCCCAAGAATATGTCCCCCAGGAATACCTTCCATGAATATCTCCCCCAGGAATATCCCCCTCAGGAATATCATCCCTAGGAATATATTCCCGATAAAATACCTTGCAGAACCTCTAAGAGCAGCTTCATTACCTCGCTTGGAAAGCTTTGCCCTTTCATCAATTTGAAAAAGGAATTCCCAATTATCGTTTTAGAAAAACTCTGCACAAAGCCACCTGTTCCCGGGTGTATTTATCCAATTTGCACCTTAATGCTTTTTAAAAATAAAGCGCAGACGTGATGGGGCCGGTTGTCACTGACACAAACAACTTTCTCGCCTACACTGGAAACTGCTGGATATCTTTTTAATGGAGTTACTTATTAATAACGATTTCCTGTGTATTATTAGAACCTTCAGGGACAGAAAGCCTTTCGGCCCATCGTACGTGCGTCAGTTAATTCGCCCCAATGTCCTGTTCTTTCTCCACCATCCTGCAGATTTGTCCCAGTCAGGTTTGTATTTGATCCTCTTTTGAAAGTTAAATCTGTATCCAGTCCTCTCACAGGTAATGAGTTCCAAATCCTAACTCGCTGCTAAAAACCTTCTCTTTGTCGCACCTTTGGTTCTTTATAAATTACCTTAAATTTATTACCTCTCTTTCGCCACCCTATGTCAGTGGAAACACTTTAACCTTTATTTACTCTGGTCAAAACCCTTTACGAATTGAACAACTCATATCAATATCCCCTCTTCTGCTGGAAAGAACAACAAATGACGTAAGTGTGTTAAAAGAAAATCACCGGAATCGGTTGCTAACAGCAATAGCGCCCCCAGGAATATCTCCCCAGGAATATCACCCCAGGAGTATCTTCCCAGCATATCATCCCCAGGAATATCGTAACCAGGAATATATCCCCCAGGAATACCTCCCCTAGAAATGTCATTCCCAGGTAAACCTCCCCCAGGAATACCAGCCCCAGGAATTTCATCCCTAGGAATACCTCCCCCAGGAATTTCATCCCCAGGAATACCTCCCCCAGGAATGTAATTCCCAGGAACACCTCCCCAGGAATACCTCCCCCAGGAAATCCATCCCCAGGAATATCTCCCCCAAGAATCCATTCCCCGGGAATATTTCCCCCATTAATAGCTCCCCCAGGAGGGAAAACTCCCCCAGGAGGTAAAACTCCCCCAGGAATATTATCCCCAGGAATATCTCCTCCAGGAATATTGTCCCCAGCAGTGCCTCCCCCAGAAATATCTCCCCAGGAATACCTTCCCCATACTCATGTGACACTCGTTATTCCTCACGGACTGAAATTCCAAGAACAGGCCTTCGGATCAAAAAAGGGGCGGGGATGGGAGTGTGTGAATGGTCAGGGCGCAGCTAAATATTTCCTCTCCGAGCCCAGCTGGTCGAGAACTGGCGCCCACGACCACTGCGGGCGAAGGCACATATATTCCATCACTGTCCGTGTGTGGGACACTGGGTGACAGGCCGCTTCCTCCATCCATCATATTCTCAGGCGCTGACTCACACAGCGGACCGGAGGGTGCAGCACTCCCGTGTGACTGAGCTGGCAAGAATGTAGCCGAGCGGTGGGGGGGGGGGGGGGGGGGGCTCTTTTGGGGGTGGGGGGGATTTACGCCCTATTTTGATTGTATCAGTATCAGATATATTGGCGAGAATGCTGGCGGTATGTGTGATGATGATGTGATGCGCGGTCACTGAGGAGAGGCGTAAACAACACGAGACTAAGCAAGGCTGAAATATGAAACCGCATAAGTTTAAATATTTGTAATTGTAAAACCCTCAACACAGACTGAGCAGTCTGAATGGGTTGACACCTGTGGTCTGTGATCCGAGTTCTACTTCCCCACGATATGAACCCTATTGGAAAAGTAATTTCCAAATGTGAAATTCTGCATCATTCCGTTAATTTGGATAGGTCTAGACAATCACAATTTGTAAGGAGTCTTACAACACCAGGTTAAAGTCCAACATGCTTGTTTCAAATCACTAGCTCTCGGAGCACTGGAGCACTGAACAGTGCTCCCAAAACTAGTGATTTGAAACAACCCTGTTGGATTTTAACCTGGTGTAAGACTTCTTACTGTAATCACAATTTGAGCATTGGGATATGTACATTAGGGACTTTAATGAGGGAGCAAGGAATGTCCTGGACAAGGTTTAATATGGTGAAATATCTCTGCTTCCTCATTCCGATCATTAACTGGGACACACGAGGGTCGGCGGTTTCTGTCCCGCTCCCATTTGCTCTGAGCTGTGTTGTGTTAATCTGTCAGGTGAGAGTTCATGACCTGGTTCATTTGCAGCAGGTAACCCCTCCCCGGTCCACGGGGAGAGAGGGAGGTCAGGGCCCGGATCTCACCCCTGGTTTGGGCAACGATTCATTGTAGAATCAACCCCCCCCCCCCCCCGCCCCCATCCCGCAAACCGCCCTCTCCGATTGCGAATGTCCTCTTCCGAAGTGCAGTTGGAGGTATCAATAAAGAAAGCAGGTGATAAACAATAATGAATTTTCAGACGCAGACAGGCCTCAGTGATCTGGACTGATGCCTAACAAAAATGTAACTACAAGATGCAAAAATTTAATTTTGCGTTTCCCTTTACACAGGAGAGTTCTTCTCCTAGTGCGAAACCGAGTAACTTTGAGTCAAATCTTTCATATTATTCGTTAGTTGGACTGAACTTTAACAAAAGTTTAGGGCAGCACGGTAGCACAAGTGGATATCACGGTGGCTTCACAGCGCTAGGGTCCCAGGTTCGTTCCCTGCTGGGTCACTGTCTGTGCGGAGTCTGTACGTTCGTTCTCCCCATGTCTGCGTGGGTTTCCTCCAGGCGCTCCGGTTTCCTCCCACAGTCCAAAGACGTGCAGGGTAGGTGGATTGGCCATGCTAAATTGCCCTTAGTGACCAAAAAAGGTTAGGAGGGGTTATGGGGATAGGGTGGAAGTGAGGGCTTAAGTTAGTAGGTGCAGACTCTATGGACCGAATCCTTCTGCACCGCAAGTTCTATGTTTTTTTAAAATTTAGAGTACCCAATTCAATTTTTCCAATTAAGGGGCAATTTAGCTTGGCCAAACCACCTAGCCTGCACATTTTTGGGTTGTGGGGGCGAAACCCACGCAAAAACGGGGAGAATGTGCAAACTCCAAACGGACAGTGACGGACAGAGCCGGGATCGAACCTGGGACCTCAGCGCCGTGAGGCCGCAGTGCTAACCCACTGTTCTTAAGTGCTTCTATTTCAAGGAACCATTCGGCTACTCAGATATGTGCTGGGTTTTTTGAAAGAGCCATCAGACCAGCCCCAGTTCCTTGCACCTTCTTCAAGGTCCCTTAGACAACACCAACTAATCCTGCGACCTCTACCACCGAGAATGGACAAGGGTGGCAGATATATGGGAACAACACCGCCTGTAAGTTCCCCTCCAAGCCATTCACCATCCTAACTTGGAAATATATCCCTGTTCTTTCATCGTCGCTGGGTCAATATCCTGGAACTCCATCCCTAACAGCGCTGCGGGTATACCTACACCAGAGCGAACGTAGCAGGTTCAACAAGGCAGCTCACCACCACCTTCTCAAGGGCAATTGGGGATGGGACAATAAATGCTGGTTTAGCCAGCGATGCCCATATCCCATGATTGAATAAAACAAGTATTTTCCCTGTATATTTTCTCCTTTGAAATCATAGAATCACAGAACCCCTGACAGTGCAGACGAGGCCATACGGCCCATCCAATCTACACCGACCCTCTGAAAGACTAACCCCCCCCCCCCCCCCCACCAAGGCCCACACCCCTCCCTATCCCTCTACCCCACCTGCCTTTCGGACACTGATGGACAATTTAACCACGGTCAATGCACTTAAACCTGCACCTCTTAAATATATGTCTACTTCTTGTTTGGAAGTTTAAATTTAATCTGTCTCCATCACCCATCCACACAAGGACAGTGTGCAGGAAGCCGAGCAGGAGATGCCTCCTCAGCTCCTTCTCTACACCATTCACCTACAAGGTGACAACAGGTTGCTCAAGCTATCCTTGGTGTTGTTTAGTATGAATCCCAAATGAATGCGCCGGTTGGATAGGATATGGCTATCTCAGGGAGGCTGGGTATCCCAGCCTTCTTCTCTTCAGCTTCATTTTTATTTACTGCATGAGGATTCTGCGGAGATTGGAGGGTCAGGCCTGGGGGAAGGACAGTTGAAGATGGCGAGGAGAGGGACGGTGAAATGCCACCTCGTCCAACAAGGGACAGGTTGGAGCACCTGTCCGCCAGGGACACCGATTGCCATCTGGCTGAGCCGGGTGCGACAGAGAGAGGGTCACAGACTGAATCCACCTCACTCCTGGGCAAATCCTAGCATGGAGCTCCTCACCCCTCAACCTCAGCCCTTGCTGTTGCATGGGAAGGAGCGAGGAGTGGGATTTTAAACTTCTGTAGTCCTACCTCTCCCCACAGATGCTGCCTGACCAACCGAGTATTTCCAGCAGTTTCTGATTCTTATTTGGGATTTTCAGCATTTTTTCACAGATGCTCTTTGTGTCTCTTATCCATTTCTGTCTCTGTGGCTTTGCCTCTTTCGGTCACCTGATACCTGTCTCTATTTCTCTCTCCCTCTAACATTCAGCCAGAGTTCCTCGATTTTCTCGATGAAGCCTCTCCTGTCCCACTATAAATATACACATGACACAAGAGGCGTTAGAGATCGCCAGTGAGAAGCAGAGTCCTCACACTGGGATGCAATAGAGGGGAGTCCTTTTGCACTTAATTTTGATTCTGAAAGTTAATTATTCTGAAATGTGGGAGGTAAAGTAACTTTTGTTGAGGCTCAGCTCACGGAATGCCCTGTCTCTCGCTAATATTGTTAACACAGGAGGAAATATTTAAACAATCGTTTGTAACAAAAATAAACATTATCGAATAAATGACGTTAAAGTAAACCCACAACGGACATAATCAGACCGGCGGCAAAGGACCGGTTTGTGAGGGTTACCAGGGCGGAGTATCCAAGGGAATCTCCTGCAGGCGCTTTCTGCAAGTGACAGTGTGACTTGCCCGATACGAGAGGGAATGACAATGGGTACAGGGCATTGAATACACGGTACCGGGCAGTGAGTACACGGTGCCTGGCATTGAATACACGGTACCGGGTAGTGAGTACACGTTACCAGGCATTGAGTATAGGGAACTGGGCAGTGAGTACGGGGAACCGGGCATTGAGTACACGGTACCGGACAGTGAATACACGATACCGGACAGTGAGTATACCCTACTGGGCATTGAGTACACGATTCCGGGCTTTGAGTACATGGTACGGGACATTAAGTACAGGAAGCCAGACAGTGAGTACAAGGTACGGAGCAGTGAGTACACGGTACCGGACATTGAATACAGGGAACTTGGGAACCGGGCAATGAGTACACGGTATCGGGCAATGAGTACACAGTACCGGACAGTGAGTTCAGGGTACCGGGCATTGAGTAGATGGAACCGGGCATTGACTGCACGGTACCGGGCAGTGAGTACACGGTGCCGGGCAGTGAGTACACGGTACCGGGCAATGAGTACACGTTACCGGGCAGTGAGTACACGGTACCGGGCAGTGAGTACACGGCATCGGCAGTGAGTACACGGTACCGGGCAGTGAGTACACGGCACCGGCAGTGAGTACACGGTACCGGGCAGTGAGTACACGGCACCGGGCAGTGAGTACACGGCACCGGACAGTGAGGGCAGTGAGTACGCGGTACCGGCAGTGAGTACACGGTATCGGGCAGTGAGTACACGGTGGCTGTTGTCAGAAACACCCTCCTCCCCGATTGCCTGAGATCATAGTTTTGAGATCAGACTGAGCTGGCGAAAACTTTGCCGAATCCGCCCAACACTTGCGGGAAGTATTCCCCCCGCGGTGGTCTCCGCGTGTCCGTTTGCTGTTTGTGTCATCGAATGAAAACCAAGAAAAATAATCACACGGGAAGAGCGAGAGAGCAGAATAGGAATCCAGGAAACTGGAACGGGGTCTCGAAGGAATTGGTTGAAAGTTGTCATTCAATTCGATTAGCTGCCGAGCAGGAGTGGATAAAGTGCACATAGAAACAGAAACAGAGTTCATGTGGATCATTGCCTGGCCCAGCCTGCATTTGTCAGCCTTACCTGTTGCTGATGTGTGATGTACAAAAAAATGTAGTGTTAAAGATTTTCAAACGTCCCCGGTGCGTTTTCAGTCAGGATGTGGGTTATGAAAGCGGGTTGTTTTAATATTTCAAGCCACTCCTGTCGTTGCAAATTGTACTCCAAAAACATCTGAGGAGTATTTTCGGTTACCGGAATGAAGTTAATACAACGTCCTTTACTGCCCTAACTCCACGGGGCAAAAAAAGCCCAACCCCTTCAAATCCCAACCAGGCCGAACAGGGAAAGAGAGAGAGAGAGATTCACCTCACCGCCTTAAGCTGAAATACACATTCGGCAGAGCTCTGAACTTTTTTCAAAGTCTCCCAACAGGTTAGAACCGCTCCACCAAACTTCTGAAAGACTTTTCAGCTGCACGACGTTTCCAATGATACATATTTCGTTTAGGTTTTTTCTCTCTCTCCTTATCGTGACTGGGAAAAAGCCCTATGGCCGGGGTGACAGACACAGATGAGTCAGGGACCTTACCGGCCTCGCTCTCTGCAGTCCCTGTTTTGTCAGCCTCACCCTCTGTCTCTTCCCTCTCCAGTTCCACCTCTCCTTTCTGAGCCCACGTCTCTCTAGATTTTCTCTTTCATTCTTATCTTCCTATCATTTCCCCGCTTTCCCCCTCTCTCTATTTCCTCTGCCGCTGTCCCTGTGTATCGTTCATCCCAGGTCAGCTTGTCCCCCTCCCGCGTTGCTGTTGCTGTTGCTGTTTTCCGCTCGGTTTCCCTCCCTTACGTTTCCTTCTGCCAGTTTCTGGCTCGATGTTCCAATGCCCGACTCTCGCACTGCGAGCATTGTAATATCATCGAGCAGCCCGTGTCTATGATACAGGTGGCATCAGATAACAGCGGTCGCCGATCAGGCATTTCCTTAAGTGCAGACACACACACAACTCTCACTGACTTTCCAAATGGTCTGGAGCGAATTTCTTCACACCCAATTCACAGCGCGCAATCGGAAATAAAGACAAATACATACACAAACACACACTGAGAGAGCTTTGCAAATAGAGTCAAATCTCACTTACCACCAGATCGGGTAGCCGGCTAGTCCCTGGGCAGGATTCAATAGGAACAACAGAACAAATCCAAACAGGTACAAATCCATGAGTGTGGCTCCAGTGAAAGTGAGAAAGTCGATAGACAAGAGGGGGGGGGGGGGGGGAAGTTTCTTTAAAAAAAATAATAAACTTGGAAGGTAGCAGACTCGGGGTCAACACTTCACCATACGGACGGGAGCTTCCTCACATTATACAGATGCTAATATAAAAGTAAAGGGGTTCAAATGCACGCCGGGACCCAATCAGATCTCATCGCCTTAGGACACAGATGATTATATAGTTCAGCGCTGTCAATCATGTCTTACCACCCCAATATCCAGCTAATTGCGCAAGGTAGTGTTTGGAATCGTGTTCGTTTGTCGGGCTCTGTAATGATAAAATTGTTCCGAGGAGGGCACTTTGAATGGGAAAGATGGGAGAATGAGCTCCTGCCGGGATGGTCGCCATGGTAACACTTGGAGAGTTATAACCAGGCCTGGCCCTTTCACAGACTCCTAAAGAAAGAGGAGAAGGTAAGAATGATAATGGGCGACATGTGTTAACCTTCTCTTCAACACAAAACAGCGTGATGAATATGGGCACAGCAAGAGGGACAGCAAATAAATTCAGGATTATATGTGGCTCTTTGGGGCATTTTAAAGAGACAGTAGCCCTTTTGACGGTCTGACATACTCGATATTTAATATCTCTCAAGTATCTACTCTGACAGAAAGCCCTTTCACATTTGGTCAAACTTTTTAATTATGAAATGTCCACGATGACAACGCAATAAAACGAAACAGTCACGCTAATTTAAAATATTATCTATATATACATTCGTTTTGTGGGGAAATTTGACCTATTTTATTTTGTAGGAGGGCAGCGCAGTGATTTGTAAATCGTGTTTTAATACGCGTGGGGAGGGCAGTGTGTGCTGTTGGTCAGCTTTCTCCAATTCTATCTGCGGTCCATTCCTGCTCTGCTGCTGGATTGCTCGCCTAAGGCCCGTTTCTTTTAATAAAAATACAACACAAATCCGAGTGAAGGTTTAATATGAACGAACCACCGTCGCTAAATAAACGGGCGAATGGACAAGTACACGTAATCGTCTGGGAGCCAGAGTGGGAGGGATACAGTCAGAAAGATTCCCGATTATACAACCGGGTTTGCATTATCAGCCAGCGGGAGGCCCAATATCCCGTTTGCTCATAATTGCAAATAGAAAGGCATCGGCACATATCATCGAATAGTTTGCAGTGGTGGTATTTAATGTAAGGAGTACTATTTATTTAAGCAATAGCACGCACCTGCTTCTAACCACCCCCCCCCCCCCCCCCCCCCGCCCCCAACACACACACACAAAATAACCGAATTACATTTGCAGCTTATAAATATTTTTGTTTTTGTGTTACGAATGGCAGTGATCCTGGCTAATTTTATTCCTGTTTGTGTGCACATCTTTGTGTTCTTCAGGAGCGAAAAAGCGCATTTCCTACGACGAGGAGTGAAGTGAGAGAGAGACTGAGCAATGTCTGGGACATCAACAGGGAAATGAATGGAAACTCGGCGAAAGGCTCCCGCGGGCTTCAGACAGTTTGAAGACACGCTCTCACCTTTGCTGATCCCTCACAGGAACTTTTCGAGTGTCTGTTGACAGTGTTTAAGAGGAGGAAGATGATGATGAAGAAGAAGAAAGCGCGTGTGGAGAGCGACCGAGACAATAGGGGAGACTCTGACGGAGAGAATCCTCACTCCCCATTCACTCCACCATGAGCCCCCTTTACTGTAGTGAAGCCGGTCACAGAGATGCTGACAGATGAGCATCCGCTCTCCCCACCCCCCAAAAACAAAATGCACACAAAAATCAAACAAATAGAATACACCGAACGCACAATAAACATTTCGTTTCGATGTGTTTGATCTCCCTATACAATGTCGCTCTATACCAGCCTATACTGACCTTGCCAATTCAGAGGGCAACATTTGCTGTGAGCGTTCACTTCGGAAGAACATGTTTTGCCCAGGTGAAGGAGGGTGGAGTGTGGGGCGGGGGGGGGGGGGGGGGGGGGAGGGTGAACATCAAGAACATAAATGGGGAGATGGTCTAATATTGGGAGCCCGAGGGAGAAAACTGTTGCTAGGGACACATCCAGACAAAAAAAAGGTATAAGAAAAATAAACAAGCTCCAACCTGCACCGGCAAATAAAACAAACATCTACCTTCGCCCAAAAGCAAACAAACAAGCGCAATTTCTACAATGTATTTATTTTTCGCAGAGTCTGAGTAAAAATCCTTTGATCTAGACCGATTGCAGGCGTTACTGTAAGTCTCATTGCACCCTGAGAGGTTAGGGGGCTCATCATCAATCGGCTAAGTAATGTGATGGAGAACAATTAGGAATCCCACGGGTTTAGGGTTATTGCACCGACACAATAATCTCACACCCTCTCCTCTTCCCCGAGGCTTCTGTAGCCCCCCCACCCCCGTTAAAAAAAATCAAATGCGTGAGCTTGAATAATCTTTTATTAAAAAAAGCTGCCGCTCTCGCCAATTAACCGGCGGGATGTATTTATCCAAGCCGGGATTTTCACCACAATCATTCATCCCCATTTGATTTTAAAAAACCAATTCGCATAAATGCGATTTCCCTGGTTGGTGAGCTATCTGGATCTTGTTTGCTCGCTTGTTTTATTTTTCTCCGGGCTAGTTCCATGGTGGGCAACAGTGGTTATAAAGTGAGAGAAACAAAAAGAAGCTACTTTGCGACTAGGCCACAATAAAGTGTAGTGTTACTACTGAGCCTGTCCTGGTCTTGTTGTGGTTAGTGAAAATGAAATAATCCCCCTTTATCATGTGTTTCCATTAAAATGGTCTTTCTCACCCACTCGACGGGCAAATAAACAAATTCTGTACCGAATCCGAAAGGATAAAATAAACATGGAGAGCAGATACTCCATTGGTGATTGCGGGTACTTGGTGGCAGTGGGCATGTGTATGTGGCCAGACTGGTGAGAAATGAATCAAACAATGTCTCATTTGGCACACTGAAAGCAGTGAAGGGTTGACATTGGCTCATTAAGTTAATTTGCGACAAGTCACAGTCATTTCACAATTAACAAAGGAGGAGCGCGAGAGCTAAATATTAACCGGGTGAAATGAAGCGAGAGGGGTGGTTTGAGACCTTTTATGTGGTGCCCTCACAGGACCTATAACCGCCTCGAACCCTCGAACCTCGGGTCTTTATTTTTGCAACCCGTTGACAGCAGCACCATCTAGTGGACATCGAGCTCACCATGGCTGCGGAACATCTGCAGTTTATGGGGCGCATCTACACGAATTTATCTTCTTGGCAACAATTGGCTTTTGAGACAATACGGCAATATATCACACCCCAACTGTGCCACCCAGCAACGGTTAAATCTGAGGCAGGGGGAAGGGCCAAGGGACTCCAAAGGTTAACTCTGTTTCCCTCTCCACAGACGCGGCAAGACTTACTGAATTTACCCAGCGTTTCCTGTTTTCATTTCAGATTTCCAGCATCCTCAGTATGTTGATTTTCTTTGAGTGTTTAATGTTAGTTTAATTAATATATGAACAAAATTTGTAGTGGCAGAAGGGTCCTTGTCATTGACTGTAACATCACATACAATGACAATAACCTTGATTTCCATGCACGTCTCACCGACACAGGAATATCCTAAAGCACTTTACAGAAAAAAATGGATAGCAAGTATATTCTTGATGCAACATGGTGGCACAGTGGTTAGCACTGCTGTTCCACAGCACCAGGTACCTGGGTTCGTTTCCGGCCTCGGAGTGGAGTTTGTACGATTTCCCCATGTCTGCATGGGTTTCCTCTGGTTCCTTCGGTTTCCTCCCACAGTCCAAAGATGTGCAGGTTAGGTGGAGTTACAGGAATGGGGCGGGGGAGTGAACCTAGGTAGGGTGCTCTTTCAGAGAGTGGGTGCAAACCAGATAGGCCAAATGGCCTCCTTCTGCACTGTAGGGATTCTATGGATTCTAAGCCAAAAAGGAGATGTAATAATAATAATCGCTTATTTGGGCAGCGCGGTGGCACAGTGGGCTAGTCCTGTTGCCTCATGGCACCGATGTCCCAGGTTCGATCCTGGTTCTGGGTCACTGTGTGGAGTTTGCACATTCTCCCCGTGTTTGCGTGGGTTTCACCCCCACAACCCAAAGATGTGCAGGCTAAGTAGATTGGCCATGCTAAATTGCCCCTTAATTGGAAAAAATGAATTGGGTACTCTAAATTTAAAAATAAATAAATCGCTTATTGTCACAAATAGGCTTCAATGAAGTTACTGTGGAAAGCCCCTAGTCGCCACATTCCAGTGCCTCTTCAGGGAGGCTGGTACAGGAATTGAACCCACACTGCTGACTTTATTCTGCATTACAAGCCAGCTGGTTAGCCCACTGTGCTAAACTAGCCCCTGACCCTTGGGGAAGACCACTGATATTATATTCAGTCTGAAATATAACTATTTACTTGCTGAATCTGTCCTTCAGTTAATTTTTTATGCAAGCTGCACGTTGACACCCCCATCACACGAGTCACAATTTTGTCAACCCGCCTTTCATGTGGTACTTTGTTAAAAGCTTTCTTGAAATCCACATAGACAACATCCACCACATTCCCTCCATTAACTGTTACTCCATCAAAAGTTTCAATTAGATTAGTCAAGCACAATCACCCTTTACCAAATTCTAGCTGGCTACCATTAATTAACTTAAACATCTGCAAGTGCTGGATTCTCCCCCCCCCCCCCCCCCCCATTTATTGTTTCTGAAACCTCACCTACCATTGATGCTAAACTGACTGGACATTAGTTACTAGGTTGTCCTTGCACTCTTTTTTGAATAAAGGTGTCGTATTTGTGACTCGCCAATCCTCTGGAACATCTTCTGTATCTTGGAAAATTATGCTTCTGATATCTCCACTCCCACCTCCTTTAGCAACCTACCATTCTAACCAGGCAACTGGTCCACTCTAAGCATTGTAAGCTTTTCCAGTACATCCTGTCTATCAATTTCCATCCCATCCCATTACTCTGCCATCTCTGCTTCGACTGACATTTTGTCAAATTCCTCTTCTTTAATAACACAGATACAAAGTACACATTAAGTGTTCTAGCCTTCCCTCCTGTCCTTACAAATATATCAACTTCTTTGTCCCCAGTAGGACTCATTGCACCTCCTACTACCCACTTATTATTTACATGCCGGTAGAAGATTTTTGGATTACCTGTTATATTGACTACCATTCCATTCTCATATTCTCTCTTTGTCGGTCTTCTTTACCTCCTCACTTCCTTCTCAATCTATTGTGTTTGACCTAGTTCGTACTTGAAGAATTCACCTGACATAAGCATCATTAATTTTTTTTGTTCAATCATATTCTCTATCTTCCTCGTCATCCAAGGAGTACTGGTTCCCCTACCTCTTGTCCTTTTCGGGATGTATCGTCTTTGTACCTGAAGGATCTCCCATTGCTGTTACAGTGTTTCATGTCAGCCTTTGGATCATTTAATCATGGCTAGATCCCTTCTCATTCCATTGAACTTAGCCCTTTTCCAATTTAGGCATTCGGCCTTAGATTTTTCCTTGTTCTTCTGCATTAATCTAAACTTTAAGGTACAATGATCACTCTTCCCCAAGGGTTTTCTCACAGATATTTGGGCCACTTGATATACCTCACCATCACCACAACCGCTGCCGCCCCCACCCCCACCCCAGCATCAGATGCAACAATGCCTTGCTCCTAGTTGGATCGACAACTTAATAAACACTTTCCAAAAATTCCTCCCCCTCCTCCTTTCCCTTTACTCTAACCCTGTCCCAATTAACATTTGCGTAACTAACGTCCCCAATTATCACGACTGTATACTTCTTAGTATGAAGTCTTACAACGCCAGGTTAAAGTCCAACAGGTTTGTTTCAAATCACTAGCTTTCGGAGCACAGCTCCTTCCTCAGATGAATGAATCTACCTTTCCATTCATCTAAGGAAGGTGTAGTGCTCCGAAAGCTAGTGACATCGAAACAAACCTGTTGGACTTTAACCTGGTGTTGTAAAACTTCTTACTGTGCTCACCCCAGTCCAACGCTGGCATCTCCACATCTATACTTCTTATGCATCGCTGCGACTCCTCTGCAGATTTGCTCCTCTATCTCTTTATCTCTCACTATTTGGAGACCTATAGAATACTCCCAGTAGCAAAGTCATTCTCTGCTGCTCAAGTTTAATCAAATGGATTCTAGTATTGTCCCCACAAGGACATTCCCCCCCTTCGAGTGCTGCAAATGTTTCCCTCATCAGTATTACTACCCCACCTCACACCTTTATCTCCCCATCTTTTCTCAACAAATCAAAACCAAATGTGAGTATATTTGAAAAGTAATTAATTGGCTACGTGTAGCTGAAGAATCTCCTAATCATCCAGAGGTACAACATTCCATTGGTGGGGATAATAATGGTACCCACTGCAAAAATAATGTACAGGAATTAACACGAAGGGTCAAGAGGATCAAAGACTAACAATTACAAATGAAGGAATAAAGTTAATAAACGATTACGCTTAATATTGCCCTGTCCTTTCCTTATTAACCTCTCGGTGGCCATGTGATGTTTGATGTCCTGAACACGAGAATGACAAGAAACGGCAGAAAGTGTTGCCACACATTGCTCCCCAGTCAAGTTAATATTTGAAATTGAACTCCCGCCTGTTTGGGTGAAATGTGCCCGCTTTTTGGTCCAGACTGGCGGTGGGTAAGTTTCCCTCGCAGACAAACTTCATCCCTTCCCCAGTGCTGAACGCAGGTCTGCATCTGCTGGGTGTGAGCGCCACCTGCAGTTAGAGAGAGCACAGAACAGAAGGGACACATTCTGCTCCTTAAACGGCACTGAACGTCTTTGGTGTTGCTTCAAAGTTTTCTTTTCAACAGCATTTTTCGATCACAAAAGCCTAGCGCTCTCTGCTGGGATCCAATAGGCTGTTATGTCCAATTGTGATTGGATATAACTGGGCTGACAGTGCATTGTATCACAGAAATGTTATGGCGCAGAACGAGGCCATTCGGCCCATCGTGTCTGCACCGACTCCTCAAATGAGCATCAAGACTTCGTGCTATTCTTCTGCCTTTCCCCCGTCCCCCTGCACATTGTCTCTATTCCAGCAGTCACCCAATGCCCTCTTGAATGGCTCAATTGAACCTGCCTCTGCCACAATTCCAGCCAATGCATCCCACACTCCAACTTGACAGGGCAAATGCTGAGAAGATGTCTCCCATCATGGGAGAGTCTCTGACCAGAGCATAGTCTCAGCACAAAGGGGTGTCTATTTAAGACTGAGATGAGAGGAATTTCTTCTCCCCGAGGGTTTAAAAAAAAATAATTTAAAGTGCCCTTCATGTTTTCCAATTATGGGGCAATTTAGCATGGTCAATCCACCTACCCTCCACATCTTTGGGTTGTGGGGTCTGAAGCTCAGCAGACACAGGACGAATGTGCACACTCCACACAAACAGTGACCCGGGGCTGGAACCAAACTGCTATCCTCTTTTCTGCCACTTTTGTTGTAGACCTTATAGGTCCGGGAGTGGGGGGGGGGGGGGGGGGGGGCTCCCTGCCCGGGCTCCCTGCCCCCTCTCTTCCCCCCCTTTTCCCTCCATGCTTCTCTCTGTGGCTCCTTTGGGTTTCCTGCTCATCACACCCCCCTTCCCCCTTTGTACCTCCTCGTAGTATGCATTGTTGTCTGCTCTACCCCATCTCCCCCTCTTTCCATAGTCGCTATTGGCCTCGAAACAGATCTTGGAACAGGCCGACGAATGGCCCCCATGCTTTGTGGAAGTCGTCTTATGACCCTCAGATGGTGTACTTAATCATCTCCAGGTGGAGAAATTCCGACAGGTCTGCAAGCTGGTCTGCAGCTGTGGGAGGTGATGCTGGTCGCCAGCTGAGCAGGATTCTCAGGCGTGCGATTAAGGAAGCAAAAGCAAGGGCATTGACCCCCTTACCCATCTGTAGCTCTGGCTGTTCTGATACCCCGAAGACTGCCACTCTAGGGCACGGTGCCACCCTCATCCCCACGACCTTGGACATCGCCTCAAAGAAGGTTGTCCAGAACCCGACAAGTCTGGGGCAGGCCCAGAACATGTGGGCGTGGTTGTCCGGGCCTCCCTGGCACCATTCACATTTATCCTCCACCCGTCCGGGAAGAACCTGTTCATTCGGGTTCTGGTTTGGTTCGCTCTGTGCACCACTTTGAACTGCATGAGGCTGAGCCTTGCGCAGGAGGTGGGGGAGTTGGCCCTGCTCAGTGCTTCGCTCCAGAGTCCTCAACCCATTTCTGTCCCAGTTTGTCCTCCTATTTTCGCCTGGCTTCGTCCAGTGGTAGTCTTGCTCTGTTCAGTAACTGTCCATAGATATTCCTATAGTTCCCTCCCCTCCTTACTGTCTGTGTTTCTCAGTTCCAATATGTGTGTTACTCTGATAAGGAATATCAAGTTTGGTTAAGGGGTACAATAATTTTTCAAAAATTGCATTTTATTACAAACATGTAACAAAACATGTTGGGCAGCACGGTAGCACAAGTGATTAGCACTGTGGTTTCACAGCGCCAGGGTCCCAGGTTTGATTCCCTGCTGGGTCACTGTCTGTGCGGAGTCTGCACGTTCACCCCGTGTGTGTGGGGGTTGCCTCCGGGTGCTCCGGTTTCCTCCCACAGTCCAAAAACCTGCGGGTTAGGTGGATTGGCCAGGATAAATTGCCCTTAGTGACCAAAAAAGGTTAGGAAGGGTTACTGGGTTACAGGGATAGGGTGGAAGTGAGGGCTTAAGTGGGTTGGTGCAGACTTGATGGGCCGAATGGCCTCCTTCTGCACTGTATGATCTATGTATAAAACAGGTTACAGCGAATAAACATCCCGGGAAACATGCTTCCCAACAATCAACTGCACTGTCTGCACAGATTTTCCTCCTTTTTCACCCTCCCCCTGCGACGAACAGCCCCTAAAACATGGTCACAAACATCCCCCACCTTTCCTCAAATCCCCCTGAAGAGCCCCTTAACTCATATTTTATTTCCTCTAACCGCAGGAAGTCGTACAGATCACCCAGCCAAGCCACTACCCCCAGTGACGATGCCGACCTCCACTCCAGCAAAATTCCCCGCTGTGCAATCAGAGAGGCGAAGGCCAAGACATTGATGCACGATCAATGACCACTAAAGCGAGGTTGTAGTTCAACTGAAGGCTTAAATAAGCTAGATGTTTCCCCCAGCAGCTCAGGTACAGAATGAAGGTTGCTGGGGCGGCACGGGCTCTTATACCCCGCCTAGCAGTGTGGAGCTATCATACATCCTAACCAATAGAAAGCATACAGTTTCCACCAATGGTGCTCCAGCCTATCAGGTACCGGAATACCTACAATACCACATTCACCCCCTGTTAAAAAAGAGTCCGGCGGGGGTGGTGGCCTGATACTACAAACATGGCAACGTGGTAGAATTAGTTATGGAGGTAATATCTCGGTACAGTGTTTTGTAACTATTTACAATTCTGATAGCGATGTACATTTGATGATTTACATTTACAGTTTACAGTTTACAATTTAAAATGAAGCAATCAGTCGATTGGGGGCCCTGGTCGTCCTCTGTGATCGTCGGAGCTTCGGCGGTGACTCCGGTGGTGGCGCGGGCGGCAGTGACTCCGGGAGCGTGGCTTCGATCTCCATGGCAGCTTCAGCACCCCTAGACGACGCTGGTGGGGAAAACAGTTGACCTGGGAAGGGAGTGCCTACGGGGAGCGTCGGTGGGTGGGAGGGCCTAGACAGGGCCGGCGGAAGGACCGATCCTCCTGTAAGGTGCCCCAGTGGAGGGGAGGGTGGGATGGGTGGCTGGGGTGTGCGTGGGGCTCCGGCGGGTGGCAGGTCTCGTAGGGAGACCGTATCTTGTCGGCCCTCGGGGTACGACATGTAAGCGGACAGGGAGTCAGCATGGAGCAGATGGAGCCTCTCGACCAACGGGTCCGACTTGTGCGCCCACACGTGTTTTTGGAGCTGGATGGGTCCGGGAGCTGCCAGCTAGGTCGGGAGCGAGGTCCCAGAGGAGGACTTCCTGGGGAAGACAAGGAGACGTTTGTGAGGTGTCTGGTTGGTGGTCGTACAAAGCAGTGACCGGATGGAGTGGAGGGCATCCGGGAGGACTTCCTGCCAGCGGGAGACTGGGAGGTTACTGGACCGTAGGGCCAGTAGGACGGTCTTCCAGAACCTTCCGTGCTCCCTCTCTACCTGTTCGTTACCCCGGGGGTTGTAACTGGTCATCCTGTTGGAGGCGATGCCCTTGCTGAGCAGGAATTGACGCAGTTCGTCGCTCATAAAAGAGGACTATGTATGTAAGCGGGGAACCCGAACTGTGCAAAGGTGCTATGGAGGGCCTTGATGACAGTGGTTGCGGTCATGTCGGGGCAGGGGATGGCGAATGGGAACTGGGAGCACTCATCAATAACGTTTAGGAAATACCTGTTGTGGTCGGTGGAGGGGAGGGGGCTTTTGAAGTCCATGCTGAGGCGTTCAAAGGGATGGGAAGCCTTTATCAGGTGCGCTTTCTCTGGTCGGTAGAAGTGAGGTTTGCACTCCGCGCAGATTTGGCAGTCCCTGGTGGCTGTCCTGACCTCCTCAATGGAGTAGGGCAGGTTGCGGGTCTTGACAAAATGGAAGAAGCGAGTGACCCCCGGGTGGCAGAGGTCCTCGTGGAGGGCTCGGAGGCGGTCCATTTGTGTGGTGGCACATGTGCCGCAGGACAGGGCGTCAGGAGGCTCATTTAGCTTCCCGGGACGATACAAGATCTCGTAGTTGTAGGTGGAGAGTTCGATCCTCCACCGCAAGATCTTGTCGTTTTTTATCTTGTCCCGCTGTGCATTATCAAACATGAAAGCAACTGACCGTTGGTCAGTGAGGAGAGTGAATCTCCTGCCGGCCAGGTAATGCCTCCAATGTCGCACAGCTTCTACTATGGCCTGGGCCTCCATTTCGACTGAGGAGTGGCGGATTTCGGAAGCATGGAGAGTACGGGAGAAGAAGGCCACGGGTCTGCCCGCTAGGTTGAGGGTGGCTGCCAGAGCTACGTCAGACGCATCACTCTCGACCTGGAAGGGGAGGGACTCATCGATGGCATGCATCGTGTCCTTTGCAATGTCTGCTTTGATGCGGCTGAAGGCCTGGCGGGCCTCTATCGACAGGGGAAAAGCTGTGGATTGTATCAGGGGACGTGCCTTGTCCGCATAGTTGGGGACCCACTGGGCGTAGTAGCTGAAAAACCCAGGCAACATTTCAGGGCCTTGGAGCAGTGAGGGAGGGGGAACTCCATAAGGGGGCACATGCGTTCAGGGCCGGGGCCTATAACTCCATTTTGCACTACGTAGCCGAGGATAGCTAGGCGGTCGGTGCTAAACACGCATTTATCCTTGTTGTATGTAAGGTTAAGGATTTTTGCGGTCTGGAGGAATTTTCGGAGGTTGGTGTCGTGGTCCTGCTGGTCGTGGCCGCAGATGGTGACATTATCGAGATACGGGAATGTTGCCTGTAAACCGTACCCGTCAACCATTCGGTCCAACTCGTGCTGGAAGACCGAGACCCCGTTGGTGACACCAAAGGGAACCCTTAAGAAGTGGTAAGCCGCCCATCTGCCTCGAAGACAGTGTATTTGCGGTCACTAGTGCAGATGGGGAGCTGGTGGTAGGCGGACTTGAGATCCACTGTGGAGAAGACCTTATAATGCGCGATCCTGTTGACCAGGTCGGTTATGTGGGGGAGAGGGTACACGTCCAGCTGCGTAAACCTGTTGATGGTCTGACTGTAGTCGATGACCATCCTATGCTTCTCCCCGGTCTTTACCACCACTACTTGAGCTCTCCAGGGGCTGTTACTGGCTTCAATGACCCCTTCCCTCAGTAGCCTTTGGACCTCTGACCTAATAAAGATCCGGTCCTGGGCACTGTAGTGTCTGCTCCTGGTGGCGACTGAGTTCTCCCAGTCAGCCAGAGAGAAGACAGAGCCAGGAGTGAGACACAGCTAAGAGTGAGTTTGGGAATCGAGGTGGGAATTGAATTGAATTGAATTGAATCAGTAAGGCAGCTCCTTTTAAATTTCAGGAGTTTAAATTAATTTAAATTAAGCTAGAATTGTGCAGTGCAGGTTAACAAGGGCTGCCCCACCCACTCACATAACTGGTTGGCAGTTAAGTGTCAGTCACTTTAATCTACTTTGATCTAAATGCAGGTGGGGGAGGGGAGTCAATTCAGGACAGTTTAAAAAGAGCCACTTGTAAACTCACTCCCAGTGAGTTCTCCCAGTGAGCCAGAGAAGACACAGCCAGAGTGAGACAGCAAAGAGTGCGTTTGGGAATTTGAATCGAGGTGGGAATTCAAAGCTGGGTGGGGAGGAAGTGCTTTTTGTGACTGGTAAGTAATGTTTCTGTTTTTCTGTTTCTTTTCATTGGTATATTTATTTATTTTTTCTTTGTTATTTTTTTTGTTGAAATTGTAGTTGTTGAAGTTAACCAAAGGTTTAAGACATGGCAGGAGATCTCAGACCCGTGTCATGCTCCTCGTGTGCGATGTGGGAGCTCAGGGACACGTCCACATCCCTGGCTCCTTCACGTGCAAGAGGTGTGTCCAGTTGCAGCTCCTGTTAGACCGCTTGACGGCTCTGGAGCTGCGGATGGACTCACTTTGGAGCGTCCGCGATGCTGAGGACGTCGTGGATAGCACGTTTAGCGAGTTGGTCACACCGCAGATGAAAGGTACTGAGGGAGATAGTAAATGGGTGACCAAAAGACAGAGCAAGAGTAGGAAGGCAGTGCAGGTGTCCTCTGCGATCATCTCCCTGCAAAACAGATATACCGCTTTGGATACTGTTGAGGGAGATGGCTCACCAGGGGAAGGCAGCAGCAGCCAGGTTCATGGCACCGTGGCTGGCTCTGCTGCGCAGCTGGGCAGGAAGAAGAATGGCAGGGCTATAGTGATAGGGGACTCAATTGTAAGGGGAATAGACAGGCGGTTCTGCGGACGCAATCGAGACTCCAGGATGGTATGTTGCCTCCCTGGTGCAAGGGTCAAGGATATCTTGGAGCGGCTGCAGGACATTCTGGGGGGGGGAGGGTGAACAGCCAGCTGTCGTGGTGCACATAGGCACCAACGATATAGGTACAAAACGGGATGAGGTCCTACAAGCTGAATTTAGGGAGCTAGGAGTTAAACTAAAAAGTAGGACCTCAAAGGTAGTAATCTCAGGATTGCTACCAGTGCCACGAGCTAGTCAGAGTAGGAATGTCAGGATAGAGAGGATGAATACGTGGCTCGAGAGATTGTGCAAGAGGGAGGGATTCAAATTCCTGGGACATTGGAACCGGTTCTGGGGGAGGTGGGACCAGTACAAACCGGACGGTCGGCACCTGGGCATGACTGGAACCGATGTCCTAGGGGGGGTGTTTGCTAGAGCTGTTGGGGAGAGTTTAAACTAATGTGGCAGGGGGATGGGAACCGATGCAGGAAGTTGGAAGGTAGTAAAGCAGGGACAGAAATAAAAGGCAGTAAGGGGGAAAGTGTAAGGCAGAGAAGCCATAGTCAAAAATCAAAAAGGGCGACAGTACAAGGTACAGTGACTGAGGGGAGCTCAGTGAATAGGACCAGGAATACTAAAAGAAATAAAACGGGAAGTGAAAACATTAATGGTAAGCGACGCAGCAGGTTGTTACAGGAAGATATGGGTTCGACGACAAGGAAAATTAGGAGAAAGGTTAAGAGGAAATATAACTTAGGAGAGGTTACTGATCGAGGTGTTAAGATTCAGAACAGAGGTAAAAAAGCCAACATAAGTGTACTTTACCTGAATGCTTGTAGTATTCGGAATAAGGTAAATGAGTTGATGGCGCAAAGCATCGTGAATGACTATGATTTAGTGGCCATTACTGAAACATGGTTAAAGGATGGTCACGACTGGGAGTTAAATATCCGAGGGTATAAAACCTTTCGGAAGGACAGAGTGGATGGTAAGGGAGGTGGTGTAGCTCTGTTATTTAAGGATGACATCCGGGCAACAGGAAGGGATGACATCGGTGCTATGGAGGATAAGGTTGAATCCATTTGGGTGGAAATCAGGAATAGTAAGGTGAAAAAGTCACTGATAGGAGTAATCTATAGGCCACCAAATAGTAACACTATGGTGGGGCAGGCAATAAACAAAGAAATAACAGATGCATGTAGAAATGGTACAGCAGTTATCATGGGAGATTTTAATCTACATGTCGATTGGTTTAACCAGGTCGGTCAAGGCAGCCTTGAGGAGGAGTTTATAGAATGTATCCGCGATAGTTTCCTAGAACAGTATGTAATGGAACCTACGAGGGAACAAGCGGTCCTAGATCTGGTCCTGTGTAATGAGACAGGATTGATTCAGGATCTCATAGTTAGGGATCCCCTCGGAAGGAGCGATCACAATATGGTGGAATTTAAAATACAGATGGAGGGTGAGAAGGTAAAATCAAGCACTAGAGTTTTGTGCTTAAACAAAGGAGATTACAAGGGGATGAGAGAAGAACTAGCTAAGGTAGACTGGGAGCAAAGACTTTATAGTGAAACAGTTGAGAAACAGTGGAGAACCTTCCAAGTGATTTTTCACAGTGCTCAGCAAAGGTTTATACCAACAAAATGGAAGGACGGTAAAAAGAGGGAAAATCGACCGTGGATATCTAAGGAAATAAGGGAGAGTATCAAATTGAAGGAAAAAACATACAAAGTAGCAAAGATCAGTTGGAGACTAGAGGACTGGGAAATCTTTAGGGGGCAACAGAAAGCTACTAAAAAAGCTATAAAGAAGAGTAAGATAGATTATGAGAGTAAACTTGCTCAGAATATAAAAACAGATAGTAAAAGTTTCTCCAAATACATAAAACAAAAAAGAGTGGCTAAGGTAAATATTGGTCCTTTAGAGGATGAGAAGGGAGATTTAGTAATGGGAGATGAGGAAATGGCTGAGGAACTGAACAGGTTTTTTGGGTCGGTCTTCACAGTGGAAGACACAAATAACATGCCAGTGACTGATGGAAATGAGGCTATGACAGGTGAGGACCTTGAGAGGATTGTTATCACCAAGAAGGTAGTGATGGGCAAGCTAATGGGGCTAAAGGTAGACAAGTCTCCTGGACCTGATGGAATGCATCCCAGAGTGCTAAAAGAGATGGCTAGGGAAATTGCAAATGCACTAGTGATAATTTACCAAAATTCACTAGACTCTGGTGTGGTCCCGGCGGATTGGAAATTAGCAAACGTGACACCACTGTTTAAAAAAGGAGGTAGGCAGAAAGCGGGTAATTATAGGCCAGTGAGCTTAACTTCGGTAGTAGGGAAGATGCTGGAATCTATCATCAAGGAAGAAATAGCGAGGCATCTGGATGGAAATTGTCCCATTGGACAGACGCAGCATGGGTTCATAAAGGGCAGGTCGTGCCTAACTAATTTAGTGGAATTTTTTGAGGACATTAACAGTGCGGTAGATAACGGGGAGCCAATGGATGTGGTATTTCTGGTGCAGGTTAGTTGGATTGGACATGCCAAATTGCCCCTTAGCGTGAGGTTACAGGGTGGGCGATTGTGCCTCGATAGGGTAGTCTTTCAGAGGTCGGTGCAGACACGATGGGCCAAATGGCCTCTTTCTGTACTGTAGGGATTCTAGTCTAGCCAGGCAGTGAAGGATGGAACTGGAGCCAATCTTTATGCACTTCCATAAGCTTTGATTTACAATTCATCACAAACATACAACTCCTAACCCCAAAATGCCCCAGTTAGTAACAATTAATATACAATTAACTACCTCCTAAAAAGGTATAATTGAGTCCTCCATTGCTGTCTCTAGACTTGGCTACTCCAATGGACTTCTTCCCAACCTCCCACACTCTAACCCCCACCTTGCCTTAAAGTTGAGATGATCCAAAACTCTGCTGCCTGTGTATGAATTTGCAGAAAATCCCATTCACCTGCCTCCCCTATGCTCACTGACCTACATTGACCTAGTTAATCAATGCTTGAACTTTAAACCTCTGATCCTAGTTTTGAAACCCCTCCGTGGCCTTTCTCCTTCTGCTTATATAATCTCCTCCAGTCTCACATCCCTCTGAGATACCTGCGCTCACATAATACTGGCCTCTTGAGCATTCTCAATTCTTTGTCATTCCATCATGTGTGGCCATGCCTTCAACTGCCTTGGCCCGAAGATCTGGAAATCCCTCCCTAAACCCCTCGACATACCTCTCCTGCTGAAAGATACTCCTCTTAGACTAAGCTTTTGGTTATCTGCCTTAAAATCACCCTGCATGACTTGGAGTCAAATTATTCCAGAATTTAGAAGGTTAAGGGGTGATCTGATCAAAGTATTCAAGATATTAACAGGGAAAGGCTTGATAGATAAAGATTAGCTATTTCCACTGGTTGAAGATTCTAAAACTAGGGGGCATAGTCTAAAAATTAGGGCCAGACCGTTCAGGAGAGATGTTGGGAAGCACTTTTTCACTCAAGGAATGGTAGAGGTTTGGAACTCTCTCCCACAAACAGCAGTTGAAGCTACAACAATTGTTAAATTTAAACCCGAGGTAGATACATTTTGTTGAGCAAAGATATTAAGCGTTCTGGGCCAAAGGCAGGTATATGGAGTGAGGCCACAGATCAGCCATGATCTTATTGAGTGGCGGGACAGGCTCGAGGGGCTGAATGGTCAACTCCTGTTCCTATAACACTCCCTTAAACTGTCCTGAAACGTTTTGCGTTTATGAAATTAAGTTATTGTTGAGTCAAGGATGACTGCCATCCCTGCTCTGTGGGTCCATGTGGTATTGCCAATTCTCAGATAGCAACCTGTCTCCAACCATCTTGCCCAGTCAAACAGCCTCTGTTTCCCAACTGCACCATCCATCCATCATGTCTTCCATGCCTACAGGCACATGGAGCAGTCAGAGCACATACACATGCCCTCATGTCTGTTCCCATTGCTACAATGTCCTGGGACAGATTGCTAGCCTGTTGCCAGCTTGGCCACCATGTCCTGGGGTGGGACTCGAACCTGGAGGAACTGGCTCAGAGGCGGGGTCGCCGCCCACTTGCGCCACGAGTCCTCCTCCGACCGCATTATCCTCATATATAATAAACAAAACTGTTCAAAGAAAATGAGCACGATCCATTATCTTTTAACGGCCCCTTTGATTTTCTTTCAGGTTGTATGCTGCAGTGTCCGGGGCATGAATCTTTAATTGCAGGAGACTCCAGGGAAGTTCTGGAGGTTCGAGAGGTCAGCAGTGCCAACAGTGGAGATCGCCTGGATGACCTGTCTGGAAAGAGAAGAAAGACCTGCATTTATATAGAATCTATCATGACCAACCATCCTCTCAAAGCACCTTACAGTCAATGAAGTAATTTTGAAGTGCAGTTGCTGTTATAATATAGGAAACACGGCAGCCGATATATACATAGCAAACTCTCACAAACAGGAAAGTGGCCATGACTAGATAATCTGTAATTGTCATGCTGATTGAGATAAATACTGGCCACTGATGATTACTCAAACAGTGCCATGAGATCTTTTACATATACCTGAGACGGTAGGCAGAACTTTAGCTTAACATTGTATCTAAAATGGGTTCCTCCAACACACGGACCGCAGCGGTTCTAGGAGGCAGCTCACCACCACCTTCTCAAGGGTAATTTTGTCTTATTTCTGCTCAAGTTCTGGAGTTAGACTTGAGCCCATAACCCTCGGCTTCAGAGGCAAGAATGCCGCAGCTGACATCTACCATTATTCCCATGTGACACTGTGGTGAAGGGGAGGCTGTTGGACTTCCTGCTGAGATGAGACTGTGCGGTGGGATACGCGCCAGCATGTGGCTGCAGCAATAGGCCTTCCCACCTGCTTTCAGTGTAGTGGGAAACAAATCCAACCTAATGCTGCCACCTGGTGGCTGGAACATACCAATCACAAGTGCTGACTGACAATGCATTTACAAACTTAAGATTGAATATATTTCAACCGTTAGTAGATTAGATGTGAATATATTGGTCCATGCCAAGAATGTGGGAAGTAGTTCATTAAAACAAGTTTTATAGTCTTTTTATGTTCGTCCTTTCTCCAACCTGAGAAACCCCACCATGTCGCTGACCCAAACCCCCGCATTTGGAGATTCCGAGTCCCTCCATCCCAGCAGAATCCGTCTCCAGGACAACAGGGAGGCAAACGCCAAGACATTGGCCTCTCTCCCGCTTCCCCCCACTGGCCTCACGGATCTTACGACATTCCAAATATTGCCACCCCTGACTCGGAGTTTCAGGTCCTTTCAGGACCGCTGACATGACATCCGCAAATCCTTGCCAAAAGCCCCTCAACCTTGGACACGACAAGAACATGTGCACATGATTCGCAGGACACCGTCCCACACCGCCCACACCTGTCCTCCACCTCCTCAAAGAACCTGCTCATATGGGCCACAGTCATCTGAGCCCTGTGGACTACCTAAATTGGATCAGGCTAAGCCAGGCACACGACGAGGATGCATTGACTCTCCTCAGGGCCTCCTCCCATAACCCAACTTCCAACTCCCCTCCCAACTCTTCCTCCCACTTGCTCATCACCTCCCCTATTGAAACCCCTTCCCACTCCATCAGCTCCTTATATATGGGCAGCACGGTAGCACAGTGGTAGCACTGTGACTTCACAGCGCCAGGGTCCCAGGTTCGATTCCTGGCTGGGTCACTGTCTGTGTGGAGTCTGCACGTTCTTCCCGTGTCTGCGTGGGTTTCCTCTTGGTGCTCCGGGTTCTTCCCACTAGTTCCGAAAGATGTGCTTGTTAGGTAATTTGGACATTCTGAATTCTCCCTCTGTACCCGAACAGGCACCGAAATGTGGTGACTGGGGGCTTTTCACAGTAACTTCATTGCAATGTAAGCCTATTTGTGACAATAAATATTATTATTCAGTAATTATAAATTGTTGTTGGAGGTTAAATGAGACCCACTGCAGCGCTATCCTTGACAATGATATCCTTATATTTCACATACAGCTAACTGTTACATTGGGAAGGTGGCGACATAGTGGTATTGTCACTGGACTAGTATTCCAGAGACCCAGGGTAATTCTCTGGCAACTCTGGTTCAAATCCCACCACGGCAGATGGTGAAATGCAAGTTCAAAAGATGTCTGGAAATAAAAGTCTAATTAAAGCCGATTGTTGTAAACACCCATCTGGTTCACTCATGTCCTTTTGAGAAAGAGACCTGCCACCCGTACCTGGTCTGGTCTACACGCGAGTGACTCTTAAATGCCCTCTAAAGAAGGGCAGTTAGGAATGGGCAAGAAATGCTGGCCAATAAAAGAAACAATGTGGTTTGGATTCCAAATTCACATTTCAAAATGGCAATTCTTGGTGACTGGGGACATTATAGCACAGATTTGTGAGGGGTAGGTCTTGCCTTACAAGTCTTATTGAATTCTTTGAGGAGGTGACCAAGCATGTGGATGAAGGTAAAGCAATGGATGTAGTGTACATGGATTTTAGTGAGGCATTTGATAAGGTTCCCCATGGTAGGCTAATGCAGAAAGAAAGGTGGCATGGGATAGTGGGAAATTTGGCCAGTTGGATAACGAACTGGCTAACCGATAGAAGTCAGAGAGTGGTGGTGGATGGCAAATGTTCAGCCTGGATCCCAGTTACCAGTGGCGTACCGCAGGGATCAGTTCTGGATCCTCTGCTGTTTGTGATTTTCATTAATGACTTGGATGAGGGAGTTGAAACGTGGGTCAGTAAATTTGCAGACGATACGAAGATTGGTGGAGTTGTGGATAGTGAGGAGGGCTGTTGTCGGCTGCAAAGAGACATAGATAGGATGCAGAGCTGGGCTGAGAAGTGGCAGATGGAGTTTAACCCTGAAAAGTGTGAGGTTGTCCATTTTGGAAGGACAAATATGAATGCGGAATACAGGGTTAACGGTAGGGTCCTTGGCAATGTGGAGGAGCAGAGAGACCTTGGGGTCTATGTTCATAGATCTTTGAAAGTTGCCACTCAAGTGGATAGAGCTGTGAAGAAGGCCTATGGTGTGCTAGCGTTCATTAACAGAGGGATCAAATTTAAGAGCCGTGAGGTGATGATGCAGCTGTACAAAACCTTGGTAAGGCCACATTTGGAGTACTGTGTACAGTTCTGGTCGCCTCATTTTAGGAAGGATGTGGAAGCTTTGGAAAAGGTGCAAAGGAGATTTACCAGGATGTTGCCTGGAATAGAGAGTAGGTCTTACAAGGAAAGGTTGAGGGTGCTAAGCCTTTTCTCATTAGAACGGGTTATGGGGATAGGGTGGAGGTGTTGACCTTGGGTAGGGTGCTCTTTCCAAGAGCCGGTGCAGACTCGATGGGCCGAAAGGCCTCCTTCTGCACTGTAAATTCTATGATAATCTATGATTAATCTAGGACAAAGGTTCGGCACAACATCGTGTGCTGAAGGGCCTGCTCTGTGCTGTATTTCTATGTTCGATGTTATTATGAACAGGACTTAGGCCAATCAGCCTAGTGTAAAAGACTGCTCTGTTACTACATTGTCAGAGGATACAGCAGGATTTAGATTGTTTGGAGACTTGGGCGGAGTGATGGCAGATGGAGTTTAATCCGGACAAATGTGAGGTAATGCATTTTGGAAGGTCTAATGCAGGTAGGGAATATACAGTGAATGGTAGAACCCTCAAGAGTATTGAAAGTCAAAGAGATCTAGGAGTACAGGTCCACAGGTCACTGAAAGGGGCAACACAGGTGGAGAAGGTAGTCAAGAAGGCATACGGCATGCTTGCCTTCATTAGCCGGGGCATTGAGTATAAGAATTGGCAAGTCATGTTGCAGCTGTATAGAACCTTAGTTAGGCCACACTTGGAGTATAGTGTTCAATTCTGGTCGCCACACTACCAGAAGGATGTGGAGGCTTTAGAGAGGGTGCAGAAGAGATTTACCAGAATGTTGCCTGGTTATGGAGGGCATTAGCTATGAGGAGCGGTTGAATAAACTCGGTTTGTTCTCACTGAAACGAAGGAGGTTGAGGGGCGACCTGATAGAGGTCTACAAAATTATGAGGGGCATAGGCAGAGTGGATAGTCAGAGGCTTTTCCCCAGGGTAGAGGGGTCAATTACTAGGGGGCATAGGTTTAAGGTGAGAGGGACAAGGTTTAGAGTAGATGTACGAGGCAGGTTTTTTTACGCAGAGGGTAGTGGGTGCCTGGAACTCGCTACCGGAGGAGGTGTGGAAGCAGGGACGATAGTGACATTTAAGGGGCATCTTGACAAATACATGAATAGGATGGGAATAGAGGGATACGGACCCAGGAAGTGTAGAAGATTGTAGTTTTGTCGGGCAGCATGGTCGGCACGGGCTTGGAGGGCCGAAGGGCCTGTTCCTGTGCTGTACATTTCTTTGTTCTTTGTTCTTTGTACATTAACTTACTGCTAACCTGTACTTCAAATCACATTTTCCCACTTTTCATCCATATCCCTTGATATCCTCACTGAACAAAAACATGATGACCCCGGCCTAGAAAATTTCAATTGTCCCAACAGCCACATCATTGTTGGGGAGAGAGTTCCAGATTTCCATGACCGTTTATGAGAAAAAGTGCTTCCTGCTTCCACTCATAAATATTAAGTTGGTACCTCCTTGTTCCAGACTCTCCCAGCAGAGGATACAGCTTCTCTCCACCCATCGTATCAACTCCTTTCGTTAGACCATTTGATTGAAAATGATGATGAGAACTGCTGGATTATCAAGGAAGTTTTAACTGATTTCACTAACCCAAAGCTTGTCTGATCTACACATGAATCCAGTTCGGCACGAGATTAACTCAGGATAACCAGGGCTGGGCAATATGTGTGGCCTCATCAGTGCTATTTATCTCAATCTCAAATGCTCGTTGTAATATTGTTCCTCTCCATTACCAATGCTCTTTGCATCTGTGTGCATAACCAATGTTCATACACTGTATTCAGACTTCAGGACAAGGGTACTTTAAAGTCCATGCCCATATTGTACAAATAATGTTCTTTTGCAGAGTGATTTACAAAGCTGCTGTGTTTACTGCCACTGGTGCACAAATAGGTTGAAAATCAGCACTGAATTGGCAAGCGTAATCCAGTGCTAATGGTCATCCTTTAGCACAAGAGAGTTATAAAAGTAAGGAATTAAAGAAAGTTGAGGATAACATTGTCTGAATTATCATTATAATTAGACACACAATTTATACCTGTAACAGGAGAGGCAGTGGCGTAGTGGTATTGTCGCTGGACTAGTGAACCAGAGACCCAGAGTCGTGCTCTGGGGACCCACCCGGGTTCGAATCCCGCCGTGGCAGATGGTGAAATTTGAATTCAATAAAACACAGTCAGGATTTAAAAGTCTAATGATGACCATGAAACCATTGTTGGTTCACTAATGTCATTTAGGGAAGGACATCTGTCATCCTTACCTGGTCTGGCCTACATGTGACTCCAGACCCATTGCAATGTGGTTGAATCTGAAATGGGCAATGAATGCTGGCCCAGCCAGCAACACCCACATCCCATGGACAAATAAAGAAAACTTGTGAAAATTGTTTAATTGCTTTTTATGACGGTGAATTTAATGGATGGGTTGATGAGTATATCTAGTTAAGGGGCAGGATTCTCCTTTAGCCGATGCTGAAATCGGGAAATGTGATTGGGTGGAGAATAGCTTCGACGCCAAAATCGCGGCAGGCGGCGATTTGACACCAAATCATGACTCTCTGCCCCCTTCGAAATGGCGTTAATGTGTTTCACTCCGCACAGTAGACACTGTTTGCATATCATTAGCGGGCTCGACCCGGTATTCTCCAGGGCCGAGATCCCGACGGCGAGGTTCACTTATGCTTTTAAAAATCGTGAAACCGGCGTGGCGGCTGCTGAGGGAGAGAGACAGGAGGTCGGACATGGATAGGAGCGACAGTGCGTTCCCTGGCTAGACACTGGCCATGCTGGCGGGGTGGGGGGACCTCTACCAGGGCCGGAGGGGGGGCAGAGGGGAACAAGCCGAGTGGCTGGGGTGACCCCCCTTCCTCACGGGACTGGGGTGATGCCCAGGCACGGACTGCCATTACGGTGGCCATCTGGCTGTGCACCCACTGACCACCCACCTTGGCCTGTGGTTGTGACCCGTGTCACTGACCGTAAGAGTGCCCCCACCCACTCCTGCATGCCCCCCCCTGCCACATGCACCCCCCCCCACACCAGGCTGCCATCCATCGGCGGCCCACCCAGGGCAACATCCACAGTAGCCCCTGGCGAGGACAGTGCCAGCCAAAGGAATCAGGGGTGGGTGCCAGGGTGAGGGGATGGGAGGGGAGGAAGATGCAGGGGTGGATCCGCAGTGACAACTGGGGCTACCGTGTAGCCCGGTGGACCTGGTTGGGCACGGGTGTGCGCACCAAGCAAACGTGTCGACTTTTCACCCCCTGCATATAATGGATATTGGAATTGTTGCTCGTTTTAGCCTTAGTTTACTTATTCTTATTCTGTCACCTTTGCTCATGAGTCGCCAGGTATCTTTCTGATACCGCCACGTGGTTCAAGTCCAAGTAATGATTAATAATGCAACACACTGCTTTGTAAGAGTTAAATCAACGCTCATTTATTTTCTACAGCAATTAATACTTATACAATAATCCTACTTCTAGACTACTACCTACCACTAAAGGCCAATACTTAACTTTGGAAATGGCCCACCAGGTCAGGGAAACGAATGGCCTTTCGAATTGGTTCTGAGCCTGCGGGATTCAAAAGCTGGTACAAGTTGATAGTCAGGAGCGCCCATCTGGTAGCGATCGCTGGAGTAAAACTTACAGTTTCTTGTAGAAGGGTCTCGAAGGTTGCGAGCAGGAAGAGAAGGGTCGAGTTGAACTTGGCCCCTATTCTTATAGTCCCCAGGGGCTTCCCGCCTCTCGGGGCGGACCTTGTACCTGGTTCCAAGTGATTGGACTTGGTCCCAATCACTTGGTTCAATATGCTCCAATACTGGAGCGATTCCTTGATCGGGGGAGTGGTCATTTACCTTTCTTTGTGTTAGCCCCTGCTGGCGCCGAAAGGTCTGGGTCGGCTTTCAATTGCTAATTTGTAGCAATTGTTCCCGGGGATGGCTGATTAAAATGCAGATGGCTGGGGTGTTGTGATGTTGATGGTTGCAGGTATCGGTCTGGGCTGACTTCCCCAGAGGCGAATACACTGTTTTACCTGCAGCTGTCCGTTTGAGTCCTGTTGGCTGATTTTCCCATCAGCCTCTTCCGTTCACCATTTTAAATCGGGGTTTGACCATTCTAATCGGGAATCAGCCATTTTACGTGGCTACAGCCCTCCTTGTGATCCTAACGCAAAGCGTGAAGGATCACATCACTTTGTTACTTTCCATTCCCTGACCGGGGACACATACCTCCTACATGGCCTCTGCTCTGACCCTAGCTATGCACAAAAGATTTTATCTAACAATTCTAAGGGCGCTATGTCAGACAGGGACATGCATTACAGAATAACAAACTTGTAACCTCTAATTTATCCTTATTACACTATCCTCGCTAAACATTCCATTATTCTATCTTCCCTAATCATACAACAAAAAAATCACAACATTTCATATAATCTTTCCTGGCTTGGCAGTCAAGCTCAGGATCATACATTTTTTTTTTTTGTTCATGAAAAGTTTTGTACATCTCTTTATTTACAACAATAAACGCAGGTGAATGCACTTTATTATTTTATTATAGATCGCGGGGGTCGGGGGTCTGGTCGTAACCGAATATAGGGGATCTGATCCTATATACCGGGGTTCGAGCGCGGTACGCTCTCCTTCTCCATTTACGTAGGGGCATAGTCTGCACTACACAGCAGAGTATCGCCAACGCTAACAGTGCTTCGATCACGTAGGACAGGGAGTACCAGGTTATGAACCTGGCACACCAGGAAGATGCAGTGTCGCTGGTGACTGGGCTCTGGGTACTGCGGGGCAGTGAAACATTAACGGCTGGGAGGTTTGAAGTCATGGGGTTTGCGTTCACGCGCAGCCAAATGTCCAACAGCAAAATGTTGATCACGATGAAGGGAGTCCTCTTTTCTTTTCTTTCTTTGAGTTCTTTTTATTTTCTCTGACCCTGGAGCTTCTGGAGTTCTGTAAAACCAAGCATAGCATCTGTAACTATCTATGTTTAATATCCGGTATGCTAGTGTGTCTGTCCTTTGGTGCCAATTATTCCCTTATAATTGGTCACTATGTGTGACTCCCTCATTTCTTTTTCAAAAAACAAATGTTAGGACACGGCACACTTCCCAATGACGGACCAGTGCTGATTTACCATCCAAATGTTCCAGGATGTAAATAGCAGATGGCCGGCAACCTAAAGGTTCCCTAAACAAACCAAAAACTTTTTGAAATGAAAAATGTCAAATGAGGTGCGTATGGGCCGCGACGGGTAAGATTTGGATGGAGTCCCCGGGTAGGACGGCTACCAATGCCGTATCTCCCCTACCCGAGTGTGAATGACCAATTGAGTCCCCAGGCAGGGCGGGTCTCACGTCGTTTCTCCACTGCCTGAGCAGCCGACAAGAACGGGCAAAAATGTAGTCATCGTGGTAGGGCTGCCATAGTGGTTCTATCCCTTGAACCAGAAGAGCAGTTACGATCGGGCGTCTGATACCCGAACAAGTATCAGCTGAAAAGCTAGTTCCACTGAACAAGCGTGTGGTCTCTTGACCAGTGTCTGTAGACAAGCTAGTTCCGCTGAACAAGCGTGTGGTCTGTTGACCAAGTATCTGCAGATGCAGATAAGTTGGTACCGCTGAACAAGCGGCTGGAAAAAAAATTCTCCTGTCGGACGAACAACACAAAACAAACGTACTAACAACGTAAAACATCCTACAGGTTCCATCAGGAAGGACAACACTTCTCCCAAGCGTTTCCTTTAAACATCATGTGGACACCTCAGTTCTCGGTTGCGAACAGTGTCGCAAAGGGGTTGGCGGTTTGGGAGTTCGACTCGAGGTCGTCACCTTCTCCCGGGTGCCAAACTCTGGAGTGGATTAGGGCTGAAAGCGCTGCTTGGCGTGAGTTGGGGTTGCTCTCGTCGTTGCGGACGAGTCTGTAGGAATTGTCGCGGTGCCAATACGTTGTGTCGAGTTGTGTGGGGACAAAATCGGGGTCGTCCGTGTTTTTCGGTGGTCGGTGGTGGGATTTATTTAGAAAAGTGATCAGGAAGGGATCACTTGGATTGAATTCGGAGTCACTGGGTGTGGGTCCGGTTGCATGGGGATAGTAGGGAGGCGTTCTGTGGCTATCATCCGAGTCACAGTTGCTGTCTCTGCTGCTGCAGTCTGTGGGCGTTCCGGGGCGTAGTGTATATTTCGGGGGTGGAGTCAAGGTTGAGTCCGTGGCTGGGCTGGACGTGGTGGGGGTTGGTCGGGTTACGCTGGCTGTGGGCGGGATGTGGTCTGCTGCGTCAAGCATGACATGGTGTGCGTGGTTCGACTGTGTTCCATAAGCTTTTAACTGGTTTATATGAAACCACGCAGTCTTACCATTCGGGTACTTTATTTTGTAAACGGATGGGCTTACTTTATCCGCAATGGAATACGGACCCGAGTATTTTGGTGACAGGAATGTGCTGGGGTTATATACGGACAGCATCACTTGCTGGCCGATATCGTACTCCGTTGCATGTACTGCCTTATCGAAACAAGCCTTGCTCTGTTTCTTTTTGGTGCCCAATATTACTGCGACTGCTAACTGAGCCGTTTTTACATTAGCAACTAATTGCTCCACTGCTTTCTCGTGGGTGAGGGCCGTTACTTCGGGGCTGGTCAGGTCTAAACCTAACAAGTATTCTGTCCCTTTCATGGGGCGTCCGGTCATGAGAGTGTGTGGGGTGTAACCTGTGGAGGTGGAAACAGTGTTACGCAAAAACATCAGCGCAAAAGGGAGGACTGAGTCCCAAGCGGTGTTGTTCTGCTGGACCATTTTTCTGAGGGTGGTTTTTAGGGTCCGATTCATGTGCTCCACGATACCACTCGACTGTGGGTGGTATGCAATGTGGAATTTTTGGGTGATGCCAAATATCGTGAGGACGTTCTGCATTACACGTCCCGTAAAGTGAGAACCTTGGTCCGATTCAATGCTGCAGGGGAGTCCCCATCTTGTAAAGATGTGGTGGGTTAGGATCTTGGCTGTGGTTTTCGCGGTGTTGGTGCGGGCTGGAAATGCTTCCACCCATTTTGTAAAGGTGTCTCTGACCACCAGTACATATTTATAGCCATTCCTGCAAGGTGGCAATGGACCTATAAAATCAATCTGCAGGTTAGTCCAGGGGCCGCTAACGGGTCGGGTGTGGCTGAGTTGGGCCTTTTTGGCATATCTGTCGGGGTTGTTCTGCGCACAGATAAGGCAATTCTCAATGTAATGGCTTACATCTTCCTTGAGATTTAGCCACCAACAAAGCTGTTTGAGGTGGGCTGTAGTGGGATCGATTCCCTGATGTCCATGACCATCATGGAACAAACAAATCAATTGGTTCCTGTCCTGTTCAGGAACTACATAAAGGGTGTCCTTTAACACCACACAGTCACGTGTGGTCAGTGTGTTTCTGAACCTCTCGTAGGAGGCGGGATACGTTCCTTTCACAATCTCCGAGAGATTGCTGTCCTGCTTCTGGGCCTCTACTAGATCCTCTATTCTAGTCTGTGTGACCTGAACTGCACTCACTGGCGCGCTTTCGGGGGCTTTCCAAAAATACCCATGTCTGGAACCTGCCTTAGCCAGCGCGTCGGCTTTTACATTTCCAGGGGGGAAGGAACGATGGTGGCTGCGGACTTTTATGATCCCAAAAGTCCTGTTCTGGGCTTTCTCTAAAATATGGCGGAGTAATTGGGCTGAGGGGAGGGGTTTCCCACCTGCGGAAATAAATCCTCTTGCTTCTCACAGTGGCAGAAATTCTGTAAGGCTGTTACAGACATAGAGGCTGTCCGAGTATATGTCTGCTGGGCTGGGGAAGGAATCTGGATGATCTACTATATATGCAATGGCCGCAAGCTCTGCTGCCTGCGCGCCTAAGTGCCCGGGTAGTTTCAATGCTATTTCCTCGAGGGCGCGTCCCTGCGCGTCCTCGACATAAATCCCGCAACCTGTTATGCGTTGCCCATCTAAGACTGTGGAAGATCCATCCACATAAATCTTAATGGGTTCGCACATGTCCTTGTGCAGGGGGCTCTGAGATGAATTTCCTATCTTTCTGGGCGGTGTTTTTGCTATAAAGGGGCCTGTGTTATGGTGTGGAGAGATGATCTCACATTCATGGGGGGTTCCGGGGTACTGCAAATTGTCTGCTAAGTATGTGTGTGTCTTTGTCCGTTTTACTGTGATGTCCTGTCCCTGCAAGAGAAGGGTCCATCTAGCTGCGCGTATTTGGCTGACGGTACCGTCCTTGAGTTGTCCGTCCAGTAAAAGTTGGGTGGGGGTGTGTTCGGCAGAATGGTGATGGGGTTCAGTCCGGTAATATAGGAAAAGTACTGGACTGCCCAGAAAACTGCAAGCAGGTGCCTCTCACAGGCTGAAAATCCCTGCTCCACAGCATCTAAAAGTCGGGAGGTGTAAGCTATGGGTCTTCACTGGTCGTGCCGTTCCTGGGAGCACGGCTGAAAGGGTGCGGTCTGTGGCCGCTACCTCTATGGCGTAAGGGGAAAGCGGGTCTGGAACTTGTAGTGCGGGGTCGGCTATGAGCGCCTGTTTTAAAGAGTCCACAGCATCCGTATGCTGCGGAAGCCATTCCCAGGGGGTTCCTTTCTTTAGGAGATCTGAGAGGGGCACTGCCTTGCTGGCGGAACCGTCAATGTGGTTTCGGCAATAGCCAACCAGTCCTAAAAACGACCGGAGGGCTGAAACGTTCTGGGGAAGGGGCAATTTAGCAATCGAGTCAATTCTTTTATGCTCGATCTCGCGTTTACCGTGCGTGATAATTGTTCCCAAATATACCACGTTTTCTTCCAAAATCTGGGCCTTTTTGGGGTTGACTTTACAACCAATGGAATGTAATAATTCCAGGAGTTCGGACAGAAGCTCAATGTGCTCTTCCTTGGTGTCTGTCTGCAGAAGTAGATCATCTACATACTGTACCAGACATTCAGGGCGAGAAAATTTTGCTAGTCCATTTGCCAGCTGTCAGTGGAAAATGGAGTGGGAGTTGTGGAAGCCTTGTGGCAAGCATGTCCACGTGTACTGCTGCGCTTTAAAGGTGAAGGCAAATTTGTACTGGCACGCCTTTGCCAATGGAATGGACCAGAATCCATTACTGATGTCCAAAACCGTGAAGTAGCGGGAATTGAGTCCCTGCTTGAGCATGGTCTCGGGACTTGTTGCTACGGTGGGGGCTGCTGCGGGGTGACTTTATTGAGTTCCCGATAATCAATGGTCAAGCGCCATGATCCGTCGGGCTTTCTTACTGGCCAAATCGGGGCATTATTAGTAGAGGCTACTGATCTTAGTACGCCCTGCTCTAATAAGCTCTCTATAACTTTTAGGATTTCTCCCTCTGCTTCTAGTGGGAATCCGTACTGTTTCTGGGGTCTAGGGTCAGGTCCTGTTACTTGTACGGAACCAGTCATCCGTCCACAGTCCTGCTGGTGGGTCGTGAATGCTGCCCTGTTCTTTTGCAGGACTGCCCTAATCTGCTTGTCCGTGCTAAGCGTTGTCGGGTTGAACCAAAATTCGCCTACTGCGCTAATTTTTTTCACGTAGTCCCCTATGTTGAGCGTTGCGGGGGCTCTACCGGATTTTGCCATCTTCCAGACACATTGGTTGACTGGATCGAAGGATAGGTGGTGGGAATTCATAAAGTCGATTCCCAGAATGTGTTCTGCTGTGTGGGGCAGGTCTACTAAAACTACGGGGTGTTTTGTGGTAATGTTTCCTATTTGAATGCGTACAGGGGCCGTGATGTGTCCCTGCTGTGAGTGGCCTGTAAAGCCGCTGAGGGTGATAGTGGCTGTAGTGGGCCACGTGTCCTGAAAAAGGGTGGAGGAATTTATGGTGGTGCGGGACCCTCCTGTGTCCCAAAGAAATTCGATAGGCTGTTCCCGAATTTTCGCTGCGACTATGGGTCGTCCTGACCTATCCCAAAGGGTGTCGCAGACCCAACTGGGGGAGCCCGTACACCGTCAGTCCGTTCCGGTCAAGTCCGTCTGAAATGAACGAGCGCTAACGCTATGGATGGGCTCTGCCTTTTTCTTAATCAGAGTGCCTGTCTGTTGGGCTCTCTGTGGCTTTTTAGGGGCATTGCACTGTTTCGCGAAATGTCCCAAATGTCTGCAGTTGTAACATTCTTGTGACTTTGTTGGGGGGCTGTTCTTTCCCTCATTTACCCAGGCGGGGTTGTGAGGTGTGGCTTTTACTTACTGCATGTCTGCGGCGGCTTGCCTTTCTTCGTTGGTTTTAGTTGTGGGTTTACTCTGGACAGACTGCTCCCAAATGCGGGACAATCTTTTAACCACCCACTTCTTGTTGTGGGCCTCTTCTGAGGGATCATAACTCGTACAAGGATTCTGTCCTGCATCTGTGGCATGGGAGATAAGGGTGCGGGTCCATTTGGCCATGTTGTCTGGGGACAAATGGGCACGGTCTACGCCTCCAAAGAGTGCTGCGAAATGAATCCACAGGCGTCCTGCGAATGCTGTGGGGTGCTCAGACTTCTTCTGCCTACACTTATTGAGGCCATCTACGGGGTCACCCCGGTTATACCCGATCGCATCCAGGATCGCCGTATGCATTTATGCAAGGGTGCCTCCTCCTACATTCTGTGGGTCGGGAAGGGCTGCTGCTACCGATGGATCTAAACTTAGAACCATGAGCTTTACATGCTCTCTCTCGTTCAGGCCGTACATGTTCGCCTGATGTTTGACAGTGGCAGAGAAATGGTGGGGGTCTGCGGTGGGGAGGAATGGTGTGATCTTTGCACACGCGTCCCGTAATTGGGTCACTGTTAGGGGGGTGGAATATAGAAATTCCGCCTCGTCCGATGTGGCTGTGCGGTGGGTGGTTATAGGGTTCACTGGAGCCTGAACTACCTGCTGTGTGGGGGGTTGGCGTGCTTTTCTCCTTTGGGGCTTTCCCTGCACACATGTTCCCTGAACATATCTCTGCGCTGTTTCTTGTAACTCTTCCCAATCAGGGCCGTCTTCCTGGTCTAACTTTTCCCCAAAGGTTTCCTGAAATCCTTTCTGGACAGAAAGCAGTGATTGCAGGTCTGCAATCTGCTTCTGGCACTTTGCATGGTCTATTGTGCTCTGTCTTTGTTCTGTGGTGGCAGCGTGGAGTGCTCTCAAGGCTGTCTTGAGATCACTACATTGTTTCTGTAGTGTCTCCACCTGCTTTTCTGCTTCTTTCCTTACCAGGACTGCACGCTGTCCTGATAGGCCTTTTCATACTGGGATTGGAAACTGCTTAAATGCGCCAGACAAGACTGGTGACCCCGTTTGGCGTCAGCCACCTCTTCATCCTTTGCTGCCAATTTCCTTCTTAACCCTAAATTTTCTTTCTCAACCTCGCATACATCGACTTTACTCATCCGATTTAGGCCCTCTAATTCTTTGCGGAGCGTCTTGACGACCTCCTCTGTGCCTCGCGATTGTGCCAAACAGGACACGATTGCCATCGGCTTGCGAGCTTTCGCTAAGCTCTTTTTATGTAACTCACTCATGTTCTCCCACCAAGTATGCCCTATACTTCCGAGACCTGATTCCTCATTATCGCAGAAATCATTCCACAGGGGCCATCCTTTGCCCTTGAGATATTTCCGGATTTCCTCTTCCCAAATGGGACACAGTCCACTCTACTGCTGCTGGTTGCTGCGACCGCAAATTCCTCAGGGTTCATGAGGCGCTGCATTGCCTGCATGGCCATCTTTCCTATCCGCTTGCTTTGTTTAAATTTGGAACAGGGGGCTAAGGTGGTGTTGTAGATGCGGGTACGGCTTGCGCTAATTTCCGAAAATACAGACTTCCGACAGTTTTGACGCAACAAAAATCTATCAGTTTTACCTTATAGCCCTGTTATTTACGCATGCATACACACACTTCCGAATTATGACTATTAATCAGAACCGCTTGAACACTTGTGGTTTTCTGTTTCCAATTGGATTCTAATTCAAACTTTCTTGGGTTCTCCTGGAGTGGTTTTCCACTTCTAGATTGGGTCCCGTCAGGATGTCGCCAAAATGTTGCTCGTTTTAGCCTTAGTTTACTTATTCTTATTCTGTCACCTTTGCTCATGAGTCACCAGGTATCTTTCTGATACTGCCACGTGGTTCAAGTCCAAGTAATGATTAATAATGCAACACACCACTTAGTAAGAGTTAAATCAACGCTCATTTATTTTCTACAGGAATTAATACTTATACAATAATCCTATTTCTAGACTACTACCTACCACTAAAGGCCAATACTTAACTTTGGAAATGGCCCACCAGGTCAGGGAAACGAATGGTCTTTCGAATTGGTTCTGAGCCTGCGGGATTCAAAAGCTGGTACAAGTTGATAGTCAGGAGCGCCCATCTGGTAGCGATCGCTAGAGTAAAACTTACAGTTTCTTGTAGAAGGGTCTCGAAGGTTGCGAGCAGGAAGAGAAGGGTCGAGTTGAACTTGGCCCCTATTCTTATAGTCCCCAGGGGCTTCCCGCCTCTCGGGGCGGACCTTGTATCTGGTTCCAAGTGATTGGACTTGGCCCCAATCACTTGGTTCGATATGCTCCAATACTGGAGCGATTCCTTGATCGGGGGGGTGGTCATTTACCTTTCTTTGTGTCAGCCCCTGCTGGCGCCGAAAGGTCTGGGTCGGCTTTCAATTGCTAATTTGTAGCAATTGTTCCCGGGGATTGCTGATTAAAATGCAGATGGCTGGGTTGTTGTGATGTTGATGGCTGCAGGTATCGGTCTGGACTGACTTCTCCAGAGGCGAATACACTGTTTTACCTGCAGCTGTCTGTTTGAGTCCTGTTGGCTGATTTTCCCATCAGCCTCTTCCGTTCATCATTTTAAATCGGGGTTTGACCATTCTAATCGGGAATCAGCCATTTTACGTGGCTACAGAATACAACCAGCAATGGTGGCCTTCCTGCTGGTCCCTGGAGGATGCTGTGCGGCTATATGAGCGGGAGCTCCTCGAGGAGGAGGAGGACTAATCACCAGGACAGATTGTAACAGTGGCAACAGGTATTTATAGTGAACAAATACATACAGGTTTGTGCCCCAGCCCCTATAACTAAACGGTGCTCTGCACCCATGCCAACTTACTGCTGTCTCCTTCTCTTGCCTTTTGGGCCCTGACGTTACGTCTAGGTGGTTTCACAGAAGGTACAGCAGGAGTGGATGCGGCCTGCTGTGACTCCTGCCTTGCGAACTGGGTCCCCGTTGACAAACGTCTTCTGGGGCGACCGGGACTGGGTGGACCCGGCCACTGCTCGGGTGTCCCAGGTGGCGTGGTGCCGCCCTGTTCTGCCCACCAGATATGACAGGGCATGAGAGGGAGAGTCTGAGGTGCTGCGGTATTCTGGCACCTCCCCTGCGGGAGTCACTGACATGGGCCCCATCACGTCCTCCTCCGTCTGGGTGCCCAATGGCCCCTGGGCTACTCCATGGGATGGGATTATGAGGGGAGCTACCCCCTGAGACTCCCCCATCACCTGGCAGTCCTGGAGTCCCGCTCTGGTCTCGACCTTGGTCTGCACACTCACAGCCATGGAGCACAGGGAGTGGACCATCTCCGCCTGGGACTGCGCCACATCACTCTGCGGCTATGCTACTACCTTCTGGGTTTGTGTCACCTCAGCCAGTGACTGCGCCATCTCCCTCTGGGGCTGGGCCACCTCCCTCTGCATCTGTGCCACGTTGGCCAGCGCCGGGGCAATGCTGCCAACGTTCCCAGCCATGGCCTGCTGTGACTGGGCCACGCTCAGGTGCACCGCTGCAATTTCCAGGTGGCTCAGGGACTTGGTCGCCTGTCAGGCAGCAACCCTGTCCTGGGCCTCGGCCAGCGCCTGTACAGAATTCCCAGGCCTTGGACATGCTAATCCATAACCAAAATTGTTGCCCCTAATGTCTCCACCTCGGACGCCCCCCATACTGTGTTGGCCTGGGTGGCATGCATTGTCGGCACCTCCTCCTGCTGCTGCACACGGTTGGACTCCTCCAACTGCACCTGAAGGTACTGGGTTTTCGCTGACAACCCGTCATGTCGTCCCTGGCTCTGGGACTGTATCTCCTCATTGAAGGCCCTAACCAGCAACGGGCCCAACAGGTCCACATATGTTTTGTAAAATTCGATCGGGAAACAGTCCGGCCTCGGTGCCTTCCCCGCCTGCATGCTCCCTATCCCTTTGGCCAGCTCCTCCAACCCAATCGGGGCCCCTAATCCCGCCACCAGTCCCTCCTCCACCTTCGGGAACTTCAGTTGGTCCAGGAAGCGGCCCATCCCTCCCTTCTCCAGTGGGGGTTCGGACCGATACAGTTACTCATAAAAGTCCGTGAAGACCCCATTGATGCCAACCCCACTCCGCAACACACTCCCCCCTCCCCCCTATCCTTAACTCCCCCAATCTCCCTAGCTGCGCCCCACTGGAGAAGCTGATGCGCCAGAATCTGACTTGCCTTTTCCCCATATTCATAAATCGCCCCCTGGGCCTTCCTCCACTGCGCCTCCGCCTACCTGGTGGTCAACAGGTCGAATTCGGCCTGGAGGCTACGCCTCTCCCTCAACAGTCCCTCCTCCGGAACCTCCGCGTACCTCCTGTCTACCCTCACCATCTCCCCCACCAGCCTCTCCCTCTCCCTCTGTTCCCTCCTCTCCTGGTGGGCCCTAATGGAGATCAGCTCTCCCCTAACCACCGCCTTCAGCGCATCCCAGACCATCCCCACTCGGACCTCCCCGTTATCGTTGGCCTCCAGGTATCTCTCTATGCTTCTTCGGACCCGCTCGCTCACCTCCTCGTCCGCCAACAGCCCCACCTCCAAGCGCCACAGCGGGCGCTGGTCCCTCTCCTCCCTCAGCTCTAGGTCTACCCAATGCGGGGCGTGATCCGAAATGGCTATCATCGAGTACTCGGTGTCCTCCACTCTCGCAATCAGCGCCCTGCTCATAACAAAAAAGTTGATCCAGGAATAGGCCTTATGAACGTGCAAGAAGAATGAAAATTCCCTAACCCCCGGCCTTGCAAATCTCCAAGGGTCCACCCCTCCTATCTGGTCCAAAAACCACCTCAGCATTTTAGCCGCCGCCGGCCTCCTACCCGTCCTAGACCTGGAGCGATCCAGTGCCGGATCCAACACCGTGTTAAAGTCCCCCCCCCCCATCATCAGGCCCCCCACTTCCAAGTCCAGGATCCGACCCAACATGCACCGCATAAAACCCGCATCGTCCCAGTTCGGGGCGTACATGTTGACCAGCACCACCCTTTCCCCTTGCAGCTTACCACTTACCATTATGTACCTGCCGCCATTGTCTGTCACAATGCTCGACGCCTTGAACGACACCTTCTTTCCCACCAAGATCGCCACCCCCCCCCCCCGATTTTTGGCATCCAGCCCCGAATGAAACACCTGACCTACCCACCCCTTCCTCAAACTTACCTGGTCTGCCACCTTCAGTTGTGTATCCTGGAGCATGACCACATCCGCCTTCAGCCCCTTCTGGTGTGCGAACACGCGGGCCCGCTTAACCGGCCCGTTCAGCCCCCTTACGTTCCAGGTTATCAGCCGAATCAGGGAGCTACCCGCCCCCCTCACCCGCCGACTAGCCATAACCCCTCCTCGGCCAGCCACGCGCCCGCGCCCCACGCCCGGCACGTTCCCCACGGCGGGAGACCCCCGTCTACTCGCTCCAGCTCCCCCTTGCCCATACCAGCAGCAACCCGGTTCCCCCCCAGGCCCCCACCCACCCCCAACCCCCAGCTAGGACCCCTCCTAGCTGCATTGCTCCCCCATGGCACTCCCGAAGTCAGCTGACTCCTGCTGACCCCGGCCGCTCCCGCCTCTTCTTCGACTCCTCCCATTGTGGGACTTCCCCTCCCCCTCCATTACCCACCAGCAGGCTCTCCGCCTCCCCCTTCCATCCCAAGTGCGGGAAAAAACCCGCGCTTCCCCGCACCGGCCCCGCCCCCTCCAGCCTTCAGTGCGGGAAAAAGCCCGCGCTTTCCACCTGCTCGGCCCCGCCTCCTCTGTCGTAGCCCCTTTTACAGGCCCAGTGCCCTCACCCCCAACTCGGTCCTCCCCCTCCCCCGCGGGGCCCCATCTCCCCTACCGGCCATCCACCCCCTACTCCGTTTACTTGCCCCCCTCCAAGAGCCCACCCGACAGACCCAACCAAAACAGCGCCCAACCCACCCTAACCACCCACACCGAACCAAAACTAAACAAGAACAAAGAACCCCCCCTCAAAATGTAACACAACAACAACAATCCTCAACCATCCCCACGTCCGACCCCCCATCCCGACCCTCAGTTTGTGTCCAGCTTTGTGGCCTGAACAAAGGCCCATGCCTCCTCCGGGGACTCAAAATAATGGTGCCGGTCCTTGTAGGTGACCCACACTCGCGCTGGCTGCAACATGCCAAACTTCACCCCCTTCCTGTGCAGCACCGCCTTCGGCCAGTTGTACCCGGCCCTCTTCTTCGCCACCTCCGCACTCCAGTCCTGATATACACGAACCTCTGCATTCTCCCACCTACTGCTCCTCTCTTTCTTGGCCCACCTGAGTACGCACTCCCAATCAATGAACCGATGAAACCGCACCAACACCGCCCGTGGCGGCTCGTTAGCCTTGGTCCTCCTCGCCAGCACTCTATGGGCCCCTTCCAGCTATAGGGGCCCCTGGAAGGACCACGCTCCCATCAGCGAGTTTAACATGGTGACCACATAGGCCCCCACGTCCAACCTCTCCGGGAGCCCCAGGATCCACAGATTCTTCTGCCTCGACAGATTCTCCATCTCCTCGAACCGTTCCTACCATTTCTTGTGGAGCGCTTTGTGCGCTTCCACCTTTACCGCTAGGCCCAAGATCTCATCCTCGTTATCTGAGATCTTTTGTCGGACCTCATGGATCGCCACCCCCTGGGCAGTCTGGGTCTCCAGCAGCTTATCAATAGAAGCCTTCATCAGCTCCAGCAGGTCCGCTTTGAGCTCCCTGAAGCAGCGCTGGATAACCTCCTGCTGTTCCTGCGCCCACTGCATCCACGCTGCCTGGTCCCTGCCTGCCGCCATCTTGCTCTTCTTCCCTTGCACTTTCTTTGGCTTCACCACCACTTTTTTAGTAGCCCCGCTCGTGGTCCAAGCCATACACTGTCGGGGGAATGTTGCAGTCTTCTTCCCACACCTGGAAATGTCGACAAAATGCCATTGGGGGCGCTGAAAAAAGCCCAAAAGTCCATTCCAAGCGGGAGCTGCTGAACGTGTGACTTAGCTCTGCATAGACGCAACCGGAAGTCCCCAAACAATTTTCTATTTGTAAAACTGATGAAAGGATACTTCACCCAGGAGTGATGACTCTGACCAATAAGTATCTTTTATTGTTCAAACAACCTTTAATTTAAACACAGAATTAACCGCATTAAAATCAAATAAATAGCTTTGCAATTATCTATTAAACAGTTCTTAAACACAAGGAAAAACTTACTCTTTACATCTGCGACTAATTCCAATTAAGCAATACCGTTCAAATGCCACTTACAAATAAAGTTAATTAAACAGGTTTACTTGCTTACCTGTGCAGACCTTTGGAGAAAGTTCTTTTCAGGAGCAGAACCAGCACACGTCTGCTCAACCTAACAGCATTTGGCAAAACTGATGTTCAACTTAACATTTTATGCAAAACTAGAGACATACCTGGCTCCTCCCCTAAAATACATCATCTGTATCCCTCTAAGTTCAATGACCTGAGATGAAAATAGATGGTTGGGAGGAGGCTTGTGTGGAGCATAAGGACTAACATAGAGCAGTTGGACCAAACAGTGTGTTTCTGAGCTGCAAATTCGGTGCATCCATTTTCAAAGTGCATTTGGCTATTTATCTCCCATTCTACATCCTGACCACAAGTCAGCGCAATCGCAGAAGCCCATATTATAAAAAGAAAATTGTTTTCAGTGAGCGTGATGAAGGGAGGCCATTCAATTATTGCTGTGTTTACTTTGATTTCCGAGGCTCATTGTACTTTTTTGCGGGGGTGTTTCTATATTTTCGATAATGATGACATGAATGCCCTTTTATTGGCATTTTCAATTTTACAGAATAAAACTTTACGTCCAATATTTATGCAGTTCTTATGTACATACAATAGTTCTTGAATCAGAAACGTTTGAAAAACTTGAAAACTTGATTTGGATTGAAGTAGATGAAAAGACAAGGGTATTTAAAACCAAAATACTGTTGATGCTGAGAATCTGAAATAAAAACAGAAAATGTTGGATAAACTCAACAGGCCTGGAGTATCTGTGGAGAGAAACAGAGTTAAGGGGCTGGATTCTCCGATTTCCAGGCTATGTCCGGAGGATCCGTGGCGTTTTATGTCAAAAACATTGGCGCTGCCCCAGCACCGATCCTCCGACCGGTGAGGGGTTAGCAACCACGCCACGTAAACTGCTCGGCCTCCACGACAAAAATGGCTGGAGAATTGTCCGGTCCACGGTCGCGCATGCGCACGGTAACGACCTGCAGCGGTCGTGCCGTACAACATGGCGCCAGCTGTGCGCGGACCCGACCTACCAAATAATTCCCCCTTAGACACCCCTTTGCCACCCTCCGGCAATTCCCCACCAGTCCCTCCGGCCCTTGCCAAAACCACACTGGCCAGCTGCTTGGCTCCCGCCCGACTGTGGCGGCGCTGGACACAGTCCGCAGCCGCCACGCCAGGTTCCCATCCGACAGTGAGGTGAGATCTCCCGAGGAGAAGAAAGAAGACAGCCTCTCCAACCAAGTAGAGATTGATGGACGTGACTGAGGAAGTCAACAGCAGAGGAGTGCTCCCTCTAACCAGAAGACCAAGAGGATTTGGGAACCTACGAGAGCATGCCAGGTGAGTGGAGGAACACTTTCAGGTGCCAAGTCCCACACACGGAGTTGCCCTGAACAGCAAACCTCAGGTCAACACACATTGCAGCTCCATTCATTCCTCTCTCTGCAGCCACCACACTTCATCATCTGAATAGCCAATACTTGTCCTTATTCAGTTGCCTTCTAACATCCATGCCACATGGTCATCCTCCACTGAAACCATTCTGAACACTCACGTCTCTGGGTCTTCCAGGAGTAAGAGCACACAACATAGTGAGAGGCAGAGACCTGGAGGTAAGGTGGGGTGTTGTGGGGTGGGGGGGTGGCTCTTCAGTGACTGGCACTTTGTCACCACTGGCAATGCACAGGGCGGGACGGTAGCACAGTGGTGAGCACCGTTACTTCACAACTCCAGGGTCCCAGGTTTGATTTCCGGCTTGGTTAACTGTCCGTGTGGAGTCTGCATGTTCTCCCCATGTCTGCGTGGGTTTCTTCCGCGTGCTCCGGTTTCCTCCCACAGTCCAAAGTTGTGCAGGTTAGGTGGATTGGCCATGATGAATTGTCCTTAGTGTCCAAACGATTGGGTGAGATTGCTGGGTTGGGATGGGGTGGAGGTGTGGCTTAAGTGGGGTGCTCTTTCCAAGGGCCGATGCAGGCTCAATGGGCCTAATGGCCTCCTTCTGCACTGTTATTTCTATGATGCAGACACGAAGTTGGCAACCACCTGCCAAACAGCGAACATACTCTTTCCGGGTTAGGAAGTGTTTTGAAGAGCAGCCTCTCACTTGGCCACGGCAACAGCTAGAAAAAAGAACAAAGAACAAAGAAATGTACAGCACAGGAACAGGCCCTTCGGCCCTCCAAGCCCGTGCCGACCATGCTGCCCGACTAAACTACAATCTTCTACACTTCCTGGGTCCGTATCCCTCTATTCCTATCCTATTCATGTATTTGCCAAGATGCCCCTTAAATGTCACTATCGTCCCTGCTTCCACCACCTCCTTCGGTAGCGAGTTCCAGGCACCCACTACCCTCTGCGTAAAAAACTTGCCTCGTACATCTACTCTAAACCTTGCCCCTCTCACCTTAAACCTATGCCCCCTAGTAATTGACCCCTCTACCCCGGGGAAAAGCCTCTGACTATCCACTCTGTCTATGCCCCTCATAATTTTGTATACCTCTATCAGGTCTCCCCTCAACCTCCTTCGTTCCAGTGAGAACAAACCGAGTTTATTCAACCGCTCCTCATAGCTAATGCCCTCCATACCAGGCAACATTCTGGTAAATCTCTTCTGCACCCTTCTGGTAGTGTGGCGACCAGAATTGAACACTATACTCCAAGTGTGGCCTAACTAAGGTTCTATACAGCTGCAACATGACTTGCCAATTCTTATACTCAATGCCCCGGCCAATGAAGGCAAGCATGCCGTATGCCTTCTTGATTACCTTCTCCACCTGTGTTGCCACTTTCAATGACCTGTGGACCTGTACTCCTAGAGCTCTTCAATGTCAGCCCGTCAGTCGACTGAGGCAGCTCTTACTGCTGTGCAGTCACCTCGGTGACCCTGGTATTGCCTACGGGTCAGAGAACAAGCACCCTGTTTGGGAAATTCAGCATTCCGTTAAAACAGGTTTTAATTGCTTTGTTAGGTGCCTCAATTATTTTCTAATTACTGACTCAACAGACCTAAGGGCAGCTCCACTTGTCGTCAATCAGGCTCTTGGAAAAGTCGGAAGAGGACAGAATGGCCTTTCAATCGAAACCCAATTTCCGGGGCTGTCCCTGCCAGCATTCATTGGAACTGGTCTCCACTGCGTTGGGGAAATTCTGCCCATTTTCCCTCCCAAGCATTAAAGAAAATGCGACATGGTGGCGCAGCGGTTAGCACTGCTGCCTCACTGCACCAAAGACCCGGGTTCAATTCTTGCCTGTGGTCACTGTCTGTGTGGAGTTTGCACATTCTCCCCATGTCCTGTGTAGATGAGTAAATGCTTTCCTCCCACAGTCCAAAGATGTGCAGGTTAGGTGGGGGATGGGGATAGAGCAGGGCGAGTGGGCCTAGGTGGGGTTTTCTTTCAGAGGGTCGGTGCAGACTCAATGGGTCGAATGGCCTCCTTCTGTACTGTAGGGATTCTATGGAAAAGCAGAGAGTTGGAAGATTAACAAAGTTTAACAAACACAGTACAACACACCGTACGTTAGCTAGCATATCCAAAGAAGGTAGCAAAAATCCAATGCCCGTATACATTGTCTAACTCCCTTATTTTTGTGATTTCAGAATGCCACTTAATGTTCTTACAGCTCCTGCGATATAGTTACTTCTTTCTGAGGGACAGGTATGTGTTTGAATTTAATTACCGATGTACAAAAATGACTGTTGAGATTTTATTTGTGTAAATTGGAAGTTTGGCAGAAGTCCAAAGTGAGCAAGTCATGTAAACACAATTTGAAAAAAACAACACCCCCTCTCTGGGCAACCACTATTTTTCCAATAAGGGAAAGGGGATGTTTAAGTTTAAAATGCTTATGAAATCATGCATGTGTTTGTGGGACCATGTTATAATTTGCATTAGAGTGTGGAAATTGAGCAGGTCAGATACAAGAGGTGCAGGATAGCATCTGGAAATGTCCCAGATAATGATCCATTAAGAACATTTTAATTAGTCATTTGGTATTGTTGTAAAAATAGACATGCTGTCAAAGCTTTTCAGCTTGCACTCATCAGGACACATTTGCAAGAATATCAAATCTAAAAAGAATAACAATTTATATTGCATGAGAAGAGGATGCTGATTGGTTGGCAAGAGGTCTCTAATTGATAGAGGCAGTGCCATGGACAATGCACCAGCGAATAGTCAACTGCTAATCTTTTGTTTAAATTCAAACTAGGCAGGTTGGCTCTGATTGGTCAAGGAATTGCCATGGGGAATGAACCAGGGAATAGCTGTCCCCCAAGCTTTTGTTAAGTTGAAAAAGATGCAATTCATGGATATGCGCCTTCTGTTTGCAAAGGACAGGACCATGTGTTTGAATATATGTAGCTTCTTGCATGGGTATGTGATTCATAGCACAATTAGGAATGGTTAGCAAGTGTTGCCCAATCGCAGAAACATATATAATGTTGGGCAGTATGTTCTGGGTTTTGCAAGCATGGTCTGGTCAATACGGTCAGTATTTTGCCTGTTGCGAACAGCTGAAAAGACATGTTGTTTAATACAATTCATCAGTCGCTGGGGTGCATCGCTCATACATCTGGTATCACATTGGCACTGAAATTCATATACAACATTACTCATTTGTCTGATAGGCGGAACATCCTTTTGGCTTGATGGCATCATTCTGTTAATGAAGAATATCATACATGTTGCTACTGCATCGTAGCAATGTGAAATGGCTAGCTTCAATTTTGTGCTCAAATGTTTGAGACACCTTACCCTTCAGGGTAATCTGAAGTATACTGAACATTTTTCAGGACCGAAAGTGGTGGCCTTAGGCCCATTCATGAGTTTTCATGGTATGCTGTGAACAATAACCTCATCAGGGGAGCAGTTATTCCACCTGATAACTTTTGTGCATCCTGTTTCAGAACAAAGCTTGCATGGTGAGCAAATGGCTTGGGCCCTATTACAAGTTTTCCAATGAAGCCAATGCATGGAACTGTAGGAACCACAATATGTATATTGATGCAATTGGACAACACTTGCAAACAATTCTGACAGTTATAAGAGTTATGTTGACAACCAATTTATGATTATCAGTCAGGCTCATAGTGCGGCTCACATTCGTGTGCTAGAAGCTACATACATTCACACACAGGGCTCTGCCCTTTTCAACTAGGAAGAACGTGTCCATGCATTCACCTCTTTGAACTAACAAAAGCTTGTGGACAGCCATCCCCTGGTCATTCCCCATGACAATGCCTTGATTAATCAGCGTCAATCTGCCTGGTTTGAATTTAAACAAAAGCTTGGCAGTTAACTGTTCCCTGGTGCTCCATGACAACACCTCTACCAATCAGAGTCCTCCTTTTTTAATATAAATTGAGAGTGCCCAATTAATTTTTTCCAATTCAGGGGAAATTTAGTGTGGCCAATCCACCTAACCTGCACATCTTTGTGCTGTGTGGGCAAAACCCACGCAAAAATGGGGAGAAAATGCAAGCTCCACACGGACAGTGACCCAGAGCTGGATCGAACCTGAGACAGCAGTGCTAACCACTGTGTCACCGTGCTGCCCCCCCAATCAGAGTCCTCTTGCCAACTAATCAGCACCGTCTTCTCACGCCGCATATATTATTGTACCCTTTAGATTTTATATTCCTGCGTATCTATCTGATGAATGCAAGATGAAAAGCTTTGACAGCATGAATCTTTTTTCAGTAATACTCAAGATTTTAATTACAACATCTGAATTATTTCTGACTGAACACATTTAAAAACATTGTTGACTGATCTGTAATTCTGATCAGTTTACCAGTCGTAACAGCAAAACCTTCCTCGATTCACCAATCATCCCTGTGCCTGCTGGCTTACACTGGCTCACAGTTAAGCAATGTCTCGAATACAAAATCCTCATATTCGTTTTCAAATCCCTCCCTGGCCTCCCCAGCCCACCTCCCTCATCCCCCAATCCCCATCCCCCAATTCCTCTTGTCACATAACCCTCCGGAATATCTGTGTCCCTTTAATTCTGGTAATTTGAGCAATCCAAATTTCAATCAGTCCATTTAGAGCAGCTGTACCTAGAGTTGTCTGGGTCCTAAGCTCGAGAATTGTCTCCCCAAATCTCTGTGCCCATCTAGTTTTCCAAGATGCTTGTTAAAACGTACCTTTCTCACCAAGCTTTGGGTCATCTTATGCAGCTCAACGTCAAGCGTTGCTGTGTGAGGGCAGGACGGTGGCGCAGTAGTTAGCACTGCTGCCTCACGGTGGCGAGGTTTCAGGTTCGATCCCGGCTCTGGGTCACTGTCCGTGTGGAGTTTGCGCATTCTCCCCGTGTCTGCGTGGGTTTCGCCTCCATAACCCAAAAGATGTGCAGGGTACGTAGATTGGCCACGCTAAATTGCTCCTTAATTGGAAAAAATGAATTGGGTACTCTAAATTTATTTTTAAAAAAGTTTTGCTTTGTGGCACTTTGTGAAGTTTAATTATGTAAAGTTTCTATCTAAATATCAGCTCCTATAGTTGTTGGTGAGTCAATTGTTTTTGATCCAGTTGAAACGAAGTAGGGTTGAATCATTGACGCATGCAGTAGAATGGACAGTGAGGAGGGAGAATTGTTCTGGTCATGAGGCGAAAGTGTCACTTCAGCCAATTCTGCACGACTGCCCAAAACAAACTGGTGCACAATGTACTTGAACAGTCTTCTGGAAGATTTCCTCTGGTCAACGTTTCCAGCCAAATCATAAATTCCTTTTCTTTCTTGGGACATTGTTGGAAAATGTACTTTAAATGAACCATATTGAATGAGCCACCCACTATCCAACTCGCCAGGTGTTCTTTCCATTGAGCTCAATGGAAAGGACAATCGGGCAGTGTGTATAAAATGGGTGGCTTTCATGTCACCCATTTCACACGGTTAAATTTCTTCTCATATAGAGGTTGACTTAGCTCTTTCTCCGCCTCTTGGATTTCCTGGCAGCAGTGAATAGAGGAAATTCTGATGGGCATCGGTTGTGCAGCAAGGGAGCCCTTTGTTTTTTCATCCATTCACTTAAATAGATGTAAAGGAAATTTAGTGTACGCTTCTCTCTGGTGGATTTCCTGTGTGCATTCACCCAGGTATCCACAAACCCCATGCAAGACTAGGAAAGTCCACTCCTCTATGTAGGTGCACAACTGAAGTTATAAATACTTTAAAATGTATTTTGCATGTTATACATACTTTTCCAAATATGCAAACATGGTGGAGTTATGTATACATCTGTACAGATGATGTTCCTGCACCTTGCACAAGATGAATTTTTATAAGGGTTCTTCCACTTCTGCATTATTAATTCAGTGGAAGAGCTGTGGTATGCCCAGAGCATTGCAGAAATGTGTTTTTCTAAGGTTGCTTTCAGCTTTTCTATAAGGTTAAGGCGGATAATCAGAAGGACTGTTTCCCACCAACCCATTCCCAATGAAGTATTACTCCAACAGTTCAGTTGCTCTGCTAGAGTGAAGAGGTTCATTGAGACAAGGCAGTAGCAACTATAATTTATTGAGTACTGTATTTAGCTTTCACATTTATAGTAGAAATCTAGTGCTAGGAAACAGATAGTTAACAGTAACTTTTTAAAAAAAATTGTAACTTTTAACTTTAATTTAATAATTAATTGATGCAATGTCAGTTAGAGGGATGCCGTGCTCTGACTGTGAGATGTGGCAGGTCAGGGAGGCTTCCAGCATCCCGGATGGCTTCATCTGCAGAAAGTGCACCCAACTGGAGCTCCTCACAGAATGCCTGGTTCGGTTGAAACAGCAGTTGGATGCACTTAGGAGCATGTAGGTGGTGGAAAGCATCTTAGATAGCAGTTATATAAATGTGGTCACACCCAAAGTGCAGGCAGAGAAATGGGTGACCACCAGAAAGGGCAGGCAGTCAGTGCAGGAATCCCCTGTGGTTGTCCCCCTCTCGAACAGGTATACCCCTTTGGATACTGTCGGGGGAGATAGCCTATCAGGGGAAAACAGCAGCAGCCAGAGCAGTGGCACCACGGCTGGCACTGATGTTCAGCAGGGAGGGTCAAAGCGCAGAAGAGAAATAGTCATAGGGGACTCTATAGTCCGGGGCACAGATAGGCGCTTCTGTGGACATGAAAGAGACTCCAGGATGGTATGTTGCCTCCCTGGTGCCAGGGTCCAGGATGTCTCCGAACGGGTAGAGGGCATCCTGAAGGGGGAGGGCAAACAGGCAGAGGTCTTTGTACATATTGGTACTAACGACATAGGCAGGAAGGGCATGAGGTCCTGCAGCAGGAGTTCAGGGAGCAGAAAGTTAAAAGACAGGACCTCGAGGGTTGTAATCTCGGGATTACTCCCTGTGCCACGTGCCACGAGGCTAGAAATAGGAAGATAGAGCAGCTAAACACGTGGCTAAACAGCTGGTGTAGGAGGGAGGGTTTCTGTTATCTGGACCACTGGGAGCTCCTACGGGGCAGGTGTGACCTATATAAGAAGGACGGGTTGCATCTAAACTGGAGAGGCATAAATATCCTGGCCGCGAGGTTTGCCAGTGTCACACGGGAGGGTTTATACTAGTGTGGCAGGGGGGTGGGCACGGGAGCAATAGGTCAGAAGGTGAGAGCATTGAGGGAGAACTAGGGAATAGGGACAGTATAGCTCTGAGGCAGAGCAGACAGGGTGAAGTTGCTGAACACAGCGGGTCTGGTGGCCTGAAGTGCATATGTTTTAATGCAAGAAGTATTACGGGTAAGGCAGATGAACTTAGAGCTTGGATTAGTACTTGGAACTATGATGTTGTTGCCATTACAGAGACCTGGTTGAGGGAAGGGCAGGATTGGCAGCTAAACGTTCCAGGATTTAGATGTTTCAGGCGGGATAGAGGGGTTGTAAAAGGGGTGGAAGAGTTGCACTACTGGTTAGGGAGGATATCACAGCTGTACTACGGGAGCACACCTCAGAGGGCAGTGAGGCTATATGGGTAGAGATCAGGAATAAGAAGGGTGCAGTCACAATGTTGGGGGTTTACTACAGGCCTCCCAACAGCCAGCGGGAGATAGAGGAGCAGATAGGTAGACAGATTTTGGAAAAGAGTATAAACAACAGGGTTGTGGTGATGGGAGACTTCAACTTCCCCAAAATTGACAGGGACTCGCTTAGTGCCAGGGGCTTAGACGGGGCAGAGTTTGTAAGGAGCATCCAGGAAGGCTTCTTGAAACAATATGTAGACAGTCCAACGAGGGTAGGGGCGGTACTGGACCTGGGAGCATTTCGGGAACAGTGACCACAATTCAGTAAGTTTTAAAGTGCTGGTGGACCAGGATAAGAGTGGCCCGAGGGTGAATGTGCTAAATTGGGGGAAGGCTAATTATAACAATATTAGGCGGGAACTGAAGAACCTAGATTGGGGGCGGATGTTTGAGGGTAAATCAACATCTGACAATTGGGAGGCTTTCAAGTGTCAGTTGAAAGGAAATCAGGACCGGCATGTTCCTGTGAGGAAGAAGGATAAATACGGCAATTTCCGGGAACCTAGGATAACGAGAGATATTGTAGGCCTCGTCAAAAAGAAAAAGGAGGCATTTGTCAGGGCGAAAAGGCTGGGAACAGACGAAGCCTGTGTGGAATATAAGGAAAGTAGGAAGGAACTTAAGCAAGGAGTCAGGAGGGCTAGAAGGGGTCACGAAAAGTTATTGGCAAATAGGGTTAAGGAAAATCCCAAGGCTTTTTACACGTACATAAAAAGCAAGAGGGTAGCCAGGGAAAGGGTTGGCCTACTGAAGGATAGGCAAGGGAATCTATGTGTGGAGCCAGAGGAAATGGGTGAGGTACTAAATGAATATTTTGCATCAGTATTCGTCAAAGAGAAGGAATTGGTAGATGTTGAGTCTGGAGAAGGGTGTGTAGATAGCCTGGGTCACATTGAGATCCAAAAAGACGAGGTGTTGGGCGTCTTGAAAAATATTAAGGTAGATAAGTCCCCAGGGCCTGATGGGATCTACCCCAGAATACTGAAGGAGGCTAGAGAGGAAATTGCTGAGGCCTTGACAGAAATCTTTGGATTCTCACTGTCTTCAGGTGATGTCCCCAAGGACTGGAGAATAGCCAATGTTGTTCCTCTGTTTAAGAAGGGTAGCAAGGATAATCCAGGGAACTACAGGCCGGTGAGCCTTACGTCAGTGGTAGGGAAATTACTGGAGAGAATTCTTCGAGACAGGATCTACTCCTATTTGGAAGCAAATGGACGTATTAGTGAGAGGCAGCACGGTTTTGTGAAGGGGAGGTCGTGTCTCACTAACTTGATAGAGTTTTTCGAGGAGGTCACAAGATGATTGATGCAGGTAGGGCAGTGGATGTTGTCTATATGGACTTCAGTGAGGCCTTTGACAAGGTCCCTCATGGTAGACTAGTACAAAAGGTGAATTCACATGGGATCAGGGGTGGGCTGGCAAGGTGGATACAGAACTGGCTAGGTCATAGAAGGCAGGGAGTAGCAATGGAAGGATGCTTTTCTAATTGGAGGGCTGTGACTAGTGGTGTTCCGCAGGGATCAGTGCTGGGACCTTTGCTGTTTGTAGTATATATAAATGATTTGGAGGAAAATGTAACTGGTCTGATTAGTAAGTTTGCAGACGACACAAAGGTTGGTGGAATTGTGGATAGTGATGCGGACTGTCAGAGGATACAGCAGGATTTAGATTGTTTGGAGACTTGGGCGGAGAGATGGCAGATAGAGTTTAATCCGGACAAATGTGAGGTAATGCATTTTGGAAAGTCTAATGCAGGTAGGGAATATACAGTGAATGGTAGAACCCTCAAGAGTATTGACAGTCAGAGAGATCTAGGTGTACAGGTCCACAGGTCACTGAAAGGGGCAACACAGGTGGAGAAGGTAGTCAAGAAGGCATACGGCATGCTTGCCTTCATTGGCCGGGGCTTTGAGTATAAGAATTGGCAAGTCATGTTGCAGCTGTATAGAACCTTAGTTAGGCCACACTTGGAGTATAGTGTTCAATTCTGGTTGCCACACTACCAGAAGGATGTGGAGGCTTTAGAGAGGGTGCAGAAGAGATTTACCAGAATGTTGCCTGGTATGGAGGGCATTAGCTATGAGGAGCGGTTGAATAAACTCGGTTTGTTCTCACTGGAACGACGGAGGTTGAGGGGCGACCTAATAGAGGTCTACAAAAGTATGAGGGGCATAGACAAAGTGGATAGTCAGAGGCTTTTCCCCGGGGTAGAGGGGTCAATTACTAGGGGGCATAGGTTTAAGGTGCGAGGGGCAAGGTTTAGAGTAGATGTACGAGGCAAATATTTTACACGGAGGGTAGTGTGTGCCTGGAACTCGCTACCGGAGGAGGTGGTGGTAGCAGGGACGATAGTGACATTTAAGGGGCATCTTAACAAATACATGAATAGGATGGGAATAGAGGGATACTGACCCAGGAATTGTAGATGATTGTAGTTTAGTCGGGCGGCATGGTTGGCACGGGCTTGGAGGGCCGAAGGGCCTGTTCCTGTGCTGTACTTTTCTTTGTTCTTTGATCTTTTTAAGATCCTTTCATCAGTATCAGTTTCTCAAAAACCCTGGGCGGGATTTTCCGTAGGCCGACACCGAAATCGTGCACGGCGATAAGGCGGAGAAATTGGGGCAGACGCTGGTTTGACGTTGGTTGTCGATTCTCCACCCCCTCCTTATCGGTGTCATCAGGACGTGCGACACGCGCAGTAGCAATCCCGTTGGCGTGTTATCAGCCAGGCCACCCATGATGCTCCGCCTCTGATTGGCCGAGTTCCCGACGGTATGGGCCACATGGGGACAGTGTCCAGCACCGCCACACTCGGCCGAGATCCGTGCAGCTGGCCGGGGAGGGGGGGGGCTTCTGCTAGAGCTGGGGAGAATGGTGGGGGTGGCCAGGATTTGGGCTGTGGCGTCGGGTTGGGCGGGTACGCGGTCCAGCATGGCCGGCGCCATGTTTTCCGGCGCGACCAGTGCGGGTGTAGGCACGTGTGGCTGCAGCTTGTCAGCCTTGCGCATGTGCGGCCTGCGACCCGACGATTCTCCGGCCGTTTTCCCCACATTCTGCGGGTGTTCCACGCAGCACTGGTGCTAGACCCTCACCGGTACCAGAATCGGTGAGGGTTTCGCACCGATTTTCCTGTCGTGGCACACCACGGATTCTCCATTGGCGCCCGCTCTTAGCCTCAGAAACGGAGAATCCAGTCCGCTGTCTTTGAAAGCTGAACAAAACAACTTTGACAGGAAAGACAAAGTACTATAATGAGGGGCCCACTGTATTAGGATAAATTAAATAATCAGCCTGTACGGAAATGTATGTTTATTTAACTTAAAGGCCAGTCAAAACGATGGCCAGCAACTGCTTGAGGAAGAGATTTATATGCTGTGTATCAAAGTCCTTCTTTGACAAATGACTTTTCTTCCTGTTGCTTTGTGTCATAAAATTTAAAAATGCTTAATAAACTCATTCTCACTTCAGGCAGGCACAGCGAGATAGACACCAGTAAAGTCAGTGAGCACTGGAGGATGAACCCATTACGTGCATTTGGTGGATCTAAGACATCCGTTGGACTGGTTCCAGTTACTTCCTGATGTGGAAAGAGACGAGACAGGTTGTGGGCAGAACTGGAGTGCACCAGCTGAGCTTCAAGACATCTGGTGGAAATGAGACCAACTAAAGCTGAGATATTTTAAAAGCCTTAAAAATGGCTTGTATAATATTAGTACTAACAAAACAACAATGACCTAATATTGATTTGATTTCCGGGAGTGGGAGAGAGAGAGGGAGCCGGAGTGCAGCTTGTGAAGCAGGTAAGTGTTTAAACTTACCCTCAGGTTCCAGCGGCCTTCATTTCCGGGAGCGGGAGAGAGGGAGCCGCTGTGCAGCTTGGGAATCAGGTAAGTGTTTAAACTTACCCCAGGTTCCAGCGGCCTTCATTTCCGGGAGCGGGAGAAAGAGAGGGAGCCGGAGTGCAGCTTGTGAAGCAGGTAAGTGTTTAAACTTACCCCCAGGTTCCAGCGGCCTTCATTTCCGGGAGCGGGAGAGAGAGGGAGCCGGAGTGCAGCTTGGGAATCAGGTAAGTTTTGTTTATAAGTTGGGCGGTTGCGAAACCCGAGACATTACACTTATAGTGTCCCCCACCCTTCCACCTCCTCTAACCTAAGGGGTTTAGTGAATATAAGGTAAGCTCTTCTTTTCTTTTTTTTTCTTCTTTCTTCTTGTTTTATCTAGAGGGGATGGCAGGGAAGGCAGTGCAATGTTCCTCCTGCAGAATGTTTGAGGTGAGGGACACCGACAGTGTCCCTGCTGATTTCATATGTGGGAAGTGCCCCATCTCCAGCTCCTCAGAAACTGTGTTAGGGAACTGGAGCTGGAGTTGGATGAACTTCGGATCATTCGGGAGGCAGAGGTAGTCATAGATAGAAGCTTTAGGGATGTAGTTACTCCAAAGAATAAAGACAGATGGGTGATGGTGAGAGGGGCTGGGAGGAAGCAGTCAGTACAGGGATTCCCTGTGGTCATTCCCCTGAATAACAAGTATACCGCTTTGGATACTGTTGGGGGGGATGACTTACCAGGGGTATGCCCTGGGGTACAGGTCTCTGGCATAGAGTCTGACCCTGTTGCTCAGAAGGGAAGTGGGGAGAGGAGTAGAGCATTAGTCATTGGTGACTCTATAGTTAGGGGGATAGACAGGAGATTCTGTGGGAACGGGAGAGACTCGTGGTTGGTGTGTTGCCTCCCAGGTGCCAGGGTCTGCGATGTCTCGGATCGTGTTTTCGGAATCCGAAAGGGGAGGGGGAGCAGCCCCAAGTCGTGGTCCACATAGGCACCAACAGCATACGTAGGAAAAGGGATAGGGATGTAAGGCAGGAATTCAGGGAGCTAGGGTGGAAACTTAGATCGAGAACAAACAGAGTTATTATCTCTGGGTTGTTACACGTGCCACGTGCTAGCGAGACGAGGAATAGGGAGAGAGACCAGCTGAACACGTGGCTACAGGGATGGTGCAGGAGGGAGGGTTTCAGATACCTGGACAATTGGGGATCATTCTGGGGTAGGTGGGACCTCTACAAACGGGATGGTCTACACCTAGACCAGAGGGGTACTAATATCCTGGGGGGGGGGGAAATTTGCTAATGCTCTTCGGGAGGGTTTAAACTAGTTCAGCAGGGGTCTGGGAACCTGAATTGAAGCTCCAATATACAGGAGGTTGAGAGTAGTGAGGTCAGGAGTAAGGTTTCAAAGTTGCAGGAGTGTGCCGGCAGGCAGGAAAGTGGTTTAAAGTGTTTCTATTTTAATGCCAGGAGCATCCAAAATAAGGTGGGTTAGTACCTCGGACTTTGATGTTGTGGCCATTTTGGAGACATGGATAGAGCAGGGACAGGAATGATTGTTACATGTGCCGGGGTTTAGATATTTCAGTAAGCTCAGAGAAGGTGGTATAAGAGGGGGAGGGGTGGCATCGTTAGTCAAGGATAGTATTACGGTGGCAGAAAGGACGTTCGATGAGGACTCGTCTACTGAGGTAGTATGGGCTGAGGTTAGAAACAGGAAAGGAGAAATATGAGAATGACTAGAGCGAGGGTAGGTCCGATCAAGGACAGTAGCGGGAGATTGTGTATTGAGTCTGAAGAGATAGGAGAGGTCTTGAACGAGTACTTTTCTTCTGTATTTACAAATGAGAAGGGCGATATTGTTGGAGAGGACAGTGTGAAACAGATTGGTAAGCTCGAGGAAATACTTGTTAGGAAGGAAGATGTGTCGGGCATTTTGAAAAACTTGAGGATAGGCAAGTCCCCCGGGCCTGACGGGATATATCCAAGGATTCTATGGGAAGCAAGAGATGAAATTGCAGAGCCGTTGGCAATGATCTTTTCGTCCTCACTGTCAACAGGGGTGGTACCAGGGGATTGGAGAGTGGGGAATGTCGTGCCCCTGTTCAAAAAAGGGACTAGGGATAACCCTGGGAATTACAGGCCAGTTAGTCTTACTTCGGTGGTAGGCAAAGTAATGGAAAAGGTACTGAAGGATAGGATTTCTGAGCATCTGGAAAGACACTGCTTGATTAGGGATAGTCAGCACGGATTTGTGAGGGGTAGGTCTTGCCTTACAAGTCTTATTGAATTCTTTGAGGAGGTGACCAAGCATGTGGATGAAGGTAAAGCAGTGGATGTAGTGTACATGGATTTTAGTAAGGCATTTGATAAGGCTCCCCATGGTAGGCTTATGCAGAAAGTAAGGAGGCATGGGATAGTGGGAAATTTGGCCAGTTGGATAACGAACTGGCTAACCGATAGAAGTCAGAGAGTGGTGGTGGATGGCAAATATTCAGCCTGGATCCCAGTTACCAGTGGCGTACCGCAGGGATCAGTTCTGGGTCCTCTGCTGTTTGTGATTTTCATTAGTGACTTGGATGAGGGAGTTGAAGGGTGGGTCAGTAAATTTGCAGATGATACGAAGATTGGTGGAGCTGTGGATAGTAAGGAGGGCTGTTGTCGGCTGCAAAGAGACATAGATAGGATGCAGAGCTGGGCTGAGAAGTGGCAGATGGAGTTTAACCCTGAAAAGTGTGAGGTTGTCCATTTTGGAAGGACAAATATGGATGCGGAATACAGGGTTAACGGTAGAGTTCTTGGCAATGTGGAGGAGCAGAGAGATCTTGGGGTCTATGTTCATACATCTTTGAAAGTTGCCACTCAAGTGGATAGAGCTGTGAAGAAGGCCTATGGTGTGCTCGCGTTCATTAACAGAGGGATTTAATTTAAGAGCCGTGAGGTGATGATGCAGCTGTACAAAACTTTGGTAAGGCCACATTTGGAGTACTGTGTACAGTTCTGGTCACCTCGTTTTAGGAAGGATGTGGAAGCTTTGGAAAAGGTGCAAAGAAGATTTACCAGGATGTTGCCTGGAATGGAGAGTAGGTCTTACGAGGAAAGGTTGAGGGTGCTAGGCCTTTTCTCATTAGAACGGAGAAGGATGATGGGCGACTTGATAGAGGTTTATAAGATGATCAGAGGAATAGATAGAGTAGACAGTCAGAGACTTTTTCCCCGGGTGGAACAAACCATTACAAGGGGACATAAATTTAAGGTGAAAGGTGGAAGATATAGGAGGGATATCAGAGGTAGGTTCTTTACCCAGAGAGTAGTGGGGGCATGGAATGCACTGCCTGTGGAAGTAGTTGAGTCGGAAACCTTAGGGACCTTCAAGCAGCTATTGGATAGGTACATGGATTACGGTAAAATGATATAGTGTAGATTTATTTGTTCTTAAGGGCAGCACGGTAGCATTGTGGATAGCACAATTGCTTCACAGCTCCAGGGTCCCATGTTCGATTCAGGCTTGGGTCACTGTCTGTGTGGAGTCTGCACGTCCTCCCCGTGTCTGCGTGGGTTTCCTCCGGGTGCTCCGGTTTCCTCCCACAGTCCAAAGATGTGCAGGTTCGGTGAATTGGCCAATGATAAATTGCCCTTAATGTCCAAAATTGCCCTTGGTGTTGGGTGGAGGTGTTGAGTTTGGGTAGGGTGCTCTTTCCAAGAGCCGGTGCAGACTCAAAGGGCCGAATGGCCTCCTTCTGCACTGTAAATTCAATGATAATCTATGATTAATCTAGGACAAAGGTTCGGCACAACATCGTGGGCCGAAGGACCTGTTCTGTGCTGTATTTTCTATGTTTTCTATGTTCTATGAGAGGTCACCCTGTCCGGCGTTTTCTATAGGCCTCCGAAAAGTTCCAGAGATGTAGAGGAAAGGATTGCAAAGATGATTCTGGATAGAAGCGAAAGTAACAGGGTAGTTGTTATGGGGGACTTTAACTTTCCAAATATTGACTGGAAAAGCTATAGTTCAAGCACGTTAGATGGGTCCTTTTTTGTCCAATGTGTGCAGGAGGGTTTCCTGACACAGTATGTAGATAGGCCAATGAGAGGCGAGGCCATATTGGATTTGGTACTGGGAAATGAACCTGGACAGGTGTTAGATTTGGAGGTAGGTGAGCACTTTGGTGATAGTGACCACAATTCGATTATGTTTACTTTAGTGATGGAATAGGATAGGTATATACAGCAGGGCAAGAGTTATAGCTGGGGGAAAGGCAATCATGATGCGATAAGGCAAGACTTAGGATGCATAGGATGGGGAGGGAAACTGCAAGGGATGGGCACAATTGAAATGTGGAGCTGGTTCAAGGAATAGCTACTGCGTGTCCTTGATAAGTATGTCCCTGTCAGGCAGGGTGGACGTGGTCGAGCCAGGGAACCATGGTTTACGAAAGTAGTTGAATCACTTGTCAAGAGGAAGAAGGAGGCTTATGTAAAGATGAGACGTGAAGGTTCAGTTAAGCCGCTCGAGAGTTACAAGTTAGCTAGGAAGGACCTAAAGAGAGAGCTAGGAAGAGCCAGGAGGGGACATGAGAAGTCTTTGGCAGGTAGGATCACGGATAACCCTAAAGCTTACTGTAGATATGTCAGGAATAAAAGAATGACTAGAGTAAGAGGGGGGGGGCAGTCAAGTACAGTAGTGGGAAGTTGTGCGTGGAGTTCGAGGAGATAGGAGAAGTGCTAAATGAATATTTTTCCGTCAGCATTCACACAGGAAAAAGACAATGTTGTCGAGGAGAATACTGAGTTACAGGCGACTAGACTAGAAGGGCTTGAGCTTCTTAAGGAGGAGGTGTTAGCAATTCTGGAAAGTGTGAAAATAGATAAGACCCCTGGGCCGGATGGGATTTATCCTAGGATTCTATGAGAAGCTAGGGAGGAGATTGCTGAGCCTTTGGCTTTGATCTTTATGTCATCATTGTCTACAGGAATAGTGCCAGAAGACTGGAGGATAGCAAATGTTGTCCCCTTGTTCAAGAAGGGGAGTAGAGACAGCCCCGGTAACTATAGACCAGTGAGCCTTACATCTGTTGTGGGCAAAGTCTTGGAAAGGTTGATAAGAGATAGGATGTACAATCATCTGGAAAGGCATAATTCAATTAGAGATACTCAACACAGTTTTGTGAAGGGTAGGTCGCGCTTCACAAACCTTATTGAGTTCTTTGAGAAGGTGACCAAACAGGTGGACGAGGGTAAAGCAGTTGATGTGGTGTATATGGATTTCAGTAAAGCGTTTGATAAGGTTGCCCACTGTAGGCTATTGCAGAAAATACAGAGGCATGGGATTCAGGGTGATTTAGCAGTTTGGATCAGAAATTGGCTAGCTGGAAGAAGGCAAAGGGTGGTGGTTGATGGGAAATGTTCAGCCTGGAGTCCAGTTACTAGTGGTGTACCACAAGGATCTGTTTTGGGGCCACTGCTGTTTGTTATTTCTATAAATGACCTGGAGGATGGCGTAGAAGGATGGGTGAGTAAATTTGTCGATGACACTAAAGTCGGTGGAGTTGTGGACAGTGCGGAAGGATGTAACACTTACAGAGGGACATAGATAAGCTGCAGAGCTGGGCTGAGAGGTGGCAAATGGAGTTTAATGCAGAAAAATGTGAGGTAATTCATTTTGGAAGGAATAACAGGAAGACAGAGTACTGGGCAAATGGTAAGATTTTTGGTAGTGTGGATGAGCAGCGAGATCTTGGTGTCCATGTACATAGATCCCTGAAAGTTGCCACCCAGGCTGAGAGGGTTGTTAAGAAGGCATACGGTGTGTTAGCTTTTATTGGTAGAGGGATTGAGTTTCGGAGCCATGAGGGTATGTTGCAGTTGTACAAAACTCTGGTGCGGCCGCATTTGGAGTATTGCGTGCAGTTCTGGTCTCCGCATTATAGGAAGGATGTGGAAGCATTGGAAAGGGTGCAGAGGAGATTTACCAGGATGTTGCCTGGTCTGGAGGGAAGGCTGAGGGACTTGAGGTTATTTTCTTTAGAAAGAAGGTTAAGAGGTGACTTAATTGAGGCATACAAGATGATCAGAGGATTAAATAGGGTGGACAGTGAGAGCCTTTTTCCTCGGATGGTGATGTCGAGCACGAGGGGACATAGCTTTAAATTGAGGGCTGATAGATATAGGACAGATGTCAGAGGTAGGTTCTTTACTCAGAGAGTAGTAAGGGCGTGGAATGCCTTGTCTGTAACAGTAGTGGACTCGCCAACATTAAGGGCATTTAAATGGTCATTGGATAAACATATGGATGATAAGGGAATAGTGTAGATGGGCTTTAGAGTAGTTTCAAAGGTTGGCACAACATCGAGGGCCGAAGGGCCTGTACAGCGCTGTAATGTTCTATGTTCTATGTTTATACAGAATTTTTATTGCGGCAAAAAGTCCCAAAGCTTAATGGAATGTTGCAAACAAAATTTGACACTGAGCCACATAAGGAGACATTAGGGGGCTGATGACCATTAACTTGGCCAAAGAGGTAGATTTGAATAAATTCTCATTTGCAATAATGATCTGGCCAAGAGACTAACACCGTCGTAACAGAAATTACACAATATAATTCATTTTAACATTAAAAACAATAAAATACAAATTAGCAATGAATGACAATTGACAGTTTAGCAAGTACAAGTATCAGTTAACAGAGCCTTAACCCTGCAGTGAAAGGAATCCATAGTAATAAAGTTAGTTAGCTTTTAACTAAGGCTATGCCCACGGTACTTAAAACACCGGTGGTGCCGAGTCCAGAGGTGCCGATCTTTGCAGTGTCGGAAGAGCCGGGAGTCCAGGGAGCGAGAGAGGCTGACGTTTTGGCCTTTGCCTTGCTGCTGGCCTGGAGACGGATACTGTTAATGTGAAGGGACTCAAAATTAGAGACCTGGGTTAGTGACATTGCTGGGTTTCTCAAGTCTTGAGAAAATAAAGTTCGCCCTGAGAGGGTCAATGTTCGGGTTCGTCCGGAGGTGGCAGCCGTTCATCGACTTTCTCGGAGAAAATTAAAATGTCAGCAGGGGCAGAAATCTTGGGAAGGGGGGGGGGGGACACAACAGGCTATTGTCTGACTGTTAGGGGTGCGAAGAACGGGATAGTGATGGAACTGTTTTATGTACCATGTTTATGTTGCTGTTATTGTTATTACTATTATAAAAACTACAAATAACCTAATAAAATGTTTTTTTTTTAAATAACTGCATTGTTTTGTTTAAAATCCGAAGTATGTCTGTGTGTATGATGGCACAGCGGTTAGCATGGTTGCCTCACCGCGCCAGGGACATGGGTTCAATTCCGGCCTTTATGGCGTGTCGAATTTGCACTTTCGCCCCATGTCTGCGTGGGTTTCCTCCGGGTGCTCTGGTTTCCTCCCACAGTCCAAGATTGTGCAGGTTAGGTGGGTCGGCCATGTTAAAATTGCCCCTTCATGTCTAAAGATGTGCAGGTTAGGTGGGGTTATGTGGTTACAGAGATAGGGGACATAGAACATAGAACATAGAAAATACAGCACAGAACAGGCCCTTCGGCCCACGATGCTGTGCCGAACCTTTGTCCTAGATTAATCATAGATTATCATTGAATTTACAGTGCAGAAGGAGGCCATTCGGCCCTTTGAGTCTGCACCAGCTCTTGGAAAGAGCACCCTACCCAAACTCAACACCTCCACCCAACACCAAGGGCAATTTTGGACACGAAGGGCAATTTATCATGGCCAATCCACCTAACCTGCACATCTTTGGACTGTGGGAGGAAACCGGAGCACCCGGAGGAAACCCACGCAGACACGGGGAGGACGTGCAGACTCTGCACAGACAGTGACCCAAGCCGGAATCGAACCTGGGACCCTGGAGCTGTGAAGCAATTGTGCTATCCACAATGCTACCGTGCTGCCCTTAAGATATCTACACTATATCATTTTACCGTAATCCATGTACCTATCCAATAGCTGCTTGAAGATCCCTAATGTTTCCGACTCAACTACTTCCACAGGCAGTGCATTCCATGCCCCCACTACTCTCTGGGTAAAGAACCTACCTCTGATATCCCTCTTATATCTTCCACCTTTCACCTTAAATTTATGTCCCCTTGTAATGGTTTGTTCCACCCGGGGAAAAAGTCTCTGACTGTCTACTCTATCTATTCCTCTGATCATCTTATAAACCTCTATCAAGTCGCCCCTCATCCTTCTCCGTTTTAATGAGAAAAGGCCTAGCACCCTCAACCTTTCCTCGTAAGACCTACTCTCCATTCCAGGCAACATCCTGGTAAATCTTCTTTGCACCTTTTCCAAAGCTTCCACATCCTTCCTAAAATGAGGCGACCAGAACTGTACACAGTGCTCCAAATGTGACCTTACCAAAGTTTTGTACAGCTGCATCATCACCTCACAGCTCTTAAATTCAATCCCTCTGTTAATGAACGCGAGCACACCATAGGCCTTCTTCACAGCTCTATCCACTTGAGTGGCAACTTTCAAAGATGTATGAACATAGACCCCAAGATCTCTCTGCTCCTCCACGTTGCCAAGAACTCTACCGTTAACCCTGTATTCCGCATTCATATTTGTCCTTCCAAAATGGACAACCTCACACTTTTCAGGGTTAAACTCCATCTTCCACTTCTCAGCCCAGCTCTGCATCCTATCTATGTCTCTTTGCAGCTGACAACAGCCCTCCTCACTATCCACAACTCCACCAATCTTCGTATCGTCTGCAAATTTACTGACCCACCCTTCAACTCCCTCATTCAAGTCATTAATGAAAATCACAAACAGCAGAGGACCCAGAACTGATCCCTGCGGTACTCCACTGGTAACTGGGATCCAGGCTGAATATTTGCCATCCACCACCACTCTCTGACTTGGTACAGCGCTCTTTCAGAGGGTCAGTGCACTTTGATGGGCTAAATGGCCTCCTTCTGCACTGTAAGAATTCTCTGGTTTTATACCTCAATGTGTTCCTTTCCCAGAATTCAATGTGCTTTCTCTGTTCTCGATGGCATTGTAAATAATTATTGATCCTCAACATGATATTAGCATTCATACAGTCCCTTGATGTTGGGTGCTCGAGTCCAACTCCAAAGACAAAGAATAAAGAATAATACAGCACAGGAACAGACCCTTCGGCCCTCCAAGCCTCTACCAGTCATGATACCAACCTTTGCCAAAACCTTACCATTTCCTTGTGCTGTATCCCTCGATAAAAGAACAAACAAGACATGAACGCAAAAACTCTGCTGCCACTATGGTGCATAATCGCGAGTGCCATGTAGACAGAGGCACTATCTTTCAGATGAGAGGTTAAACCAAGGTGCAGCCTGTCCTCTCATATGGATTTAAAACAACCTGTGGCATTATTTTGAAGATGACGAGGGGAATTCTCCTGCTGGCCAATAATAATTAAGGAGCAATTTAGTGTGGCCAATCCACCTAGCCTGCATATCTTTAGGTTGTGGGGATGAGACCCACATAGACATGGGGAGAATGTGCAAACTCCACAGGGACAGTGATTCGGGGCACGGATCGAACTGAGGTCCTCAGCGCTGTGAAGCAGCAGTGCTAACCACTGTGCCACTGTGTCACCTAGTGACTCCACCAATATCACTGAATCAAATTATCTGGTCATTATCATGTTCATGTCTGTGGGATCTTGCTATGCACAAATTGGATGCCCTAATTTCCTAGACTACAACATTAACTACAATTCAAATGTACTTTGTGATTACAAACATCTTGAGGTGTCCTGAGGGTTATGTAAGGTTCTATATAAATGCAGCTACTTCTTTATTTCTCATATCAAAGTGCCTTGTATAATGGATTCCATTTGAAATGTAATAACAGATACAAAAGCAATTGCAGCACCCATTCTGTACCAGTAATGTTCTTGGTACAGCAAGAAAATAAATGAATAGTTATTCTGTTTCTTTTTTGTTGTATCGTTGGATGGGTGGGGGGGGGGGGGGGGGGGGGGGGCGGGGGGGGGGGGGGGAGGAGGAGACCTTACTGCTGATAATACCATAGGATAGTTATGATGTGGAGATGCCGGCGTTGACTGGGGTGAGCACAGTACGAAGTCTTACAACACCAGGTTAAAGTCCAACAGGTTTGTTTCGATGTCACTAGCTTTCGGAGCGCTGCTCCTTCCTCAGGTGAATGAAGAGGTCTGTTCCAGAAACACATATATAGACAAATTCAAAGATGCCAGACAATGTTTGGAATGCGAGCATTAGCAGGTGATTAAATCTTTACAGATCCAGAGATGGGGTAACCCCAGGTTAAAGAGGTGTGAATTGTCTCAAGCTAGGACAGTTGGTAGGATTTCGCAGGCCAGATGGTGGGGGATGAATGTAATGTGACATGAATCCCAGGTCCCGGTTGAGGCCGCACTCATGTGTGCGGAACTTGGCTATAAGTTTCTGCTCGGCGATTCTGTGTTGTCGCGGGTCCTGAAGGCCGCCTTGGAGAACGCTTACCCGGAGCTCAGAGGCTGAATGCCCTTGACTGCTGAAGTGTTCCCCGACTGGAAGGGAACATTCCTGCCTGGTGATTGTTGCGCGATGTCCGTTCATTCGTTGTCGCAACGTCTGCATGGTCTCGCCAATGTACCACGCTTCGGGACATCCTTTCCTGCAGCGTATGAGGTAGACAACGTTGGCCGAGTCGCACAAGTATGTACCGCGTACCTGGTGGGTGGTGTTCTCACGTGTAATAGTGGTATCCATGTCGATGATCTGGCACGTCTTGCAGAGATTACCATGACAGGGTTGTGTGGTGTCGTGGTCACTGTTCTGAAGACTGGGTAGTTTGCTGCAAACAATGGTTCGTTTGAGGTTGCGCGGTTGTTTGAAGGCAAGTAGTGGGGGTGTGGGGATGACCTTGGCAAGATGTTCATCGTCATCAATGACGTGTTGAAGGCTGTGAAGAAGATGACGTAGTTTCTCCGCTCCGGGGAAGTACTGGACGTAGGATAGTTAGATAGAGCCAGCACTATTTCACTGTTTCGCTCAGGGGATATCGAGTATAACTAAGTTGATTGATTTTTTGAGGAACTAACAGAGCATTGAGGTCTTGTGGTGCAGTGGTTAGCATTCCTACCTCTGAGCCAGAAGGTTCGGGTTCAAGCCCCACCCAGCACCCAATGGCCAAGGAAGGTGTGTTCATAACGTGGCCAAACAGGTTAAGTGAGTCAATCTGTAAGATCTTTCCTTGCCCCTTGCCTGAGGCATGGTGGCCCTCAGGTTAAATCACGACTAGTCCGCTCTCTCTCAAATTGCGGGGGCAAAACTTAGTTACCTAGTCCCTGAACTCTTGGCACGGGCTAATTCAACAAGCCATAATCATAGAATCCCTACAGTGCAGAAGGTGGTAATTCAGTCAGGTTTACATCGGCCATCCAGACCTGACCTAGGCCCCTCCAGATCCCCATAATGCCACCTAACTCTTTTTGACACGAAGGAGTAATATTTTCATGGTCAATCCACCTAACCTGCACATCTTTGGACTGTGGGAGGAAACTGGAGCACCTGGAGGAAACCCAGGCAGACATGGGGAGAATGTACAAACTCCACACAGTCACCCAAGACTGGAATTGAACCCTGGCAGTGAGGCAGCAGTGCTAACCACGGCACCACCCAATAATAATAATGGTTAATCTTGGGTCAAGTCTTTCAGTTCCTTGCAGAATCCCACACCACCCTAATTCCTAGGCAGCAAGTTGAGATAAGTGGATTCCAGGGTTGCCTTAACTGCCTTAACCATTGTGTTTACAACAACAATTTGTATGTATATAGCACCATTAATGTAATAAAACACCCAAAGGTGCTTAACAGAGGCATTACTAATAATATGTAACATGGAGCCACATAAGAAGATATTAGGGCAGATGACCAAAAGCTTGGACAACAGAGACAAGTTTTAAAGGATGTCTTAAAGGAAGGTGGAGAGTTGTAGGGAAGGAATTCCAGAGCTTAGGGTCCAGGCAGCTGACGGCTCCGCCTATGATGGAGTGAGTAGAACTGGGGCTGCTCAAAGACCTGGAATTAGAGGGGTACAGAGATCTTGTGAGGATATCGAGTTGAAGGAAATTGCAGAGATGTGAAGGGGGCAGACTGTGTTGGGAGTTGAAAACATGGAGCAGGATTTTTTGGATGGTGGGGTTTTGCACCCCGTCAACCAGGGAATGCATTCCCAAAGATTGTATAGACATGGGACTTTCACCCCTCACTTAAATGGATGTCCTGTCTCAGGGTGAGGGGGGGAGGGCCCTAAGCTCTGGAATCTCCTCCATACAAGGGGGGATAGGTGTTTTAATGGACAGGCCAGGGGTAGCACCCATATGGTGGGGGGGGGGGGGGGGGAGTGCAGACCCAGTTGGGGGTGGGGGGAATCTGATGTGTAAACCTGCCGGTGGGGGCATCTCTAAATCAAGGAGTTGTTTAAGTGGGAGCTAGTGTATGCCAATAAGGTAGTGACCATACGGTGATGGGTGAAATGGGGTTTTGATGCAGGTTACGACATGAAAAGCCGAACTTTGAACAATCTCAAGTTTACCAAGGGTAGAATGTGAACGATCTGCCAGGAGTGGAGATAATTACACTGTGGTCCGAAGAGAAGAATTTGAACACAGCTGCCAGCCAACTAAAGTGCTGGATGCCACACACAGGCACATGGGGCAGTGAACCAGTTCACAGCTTGCTGGTTAACACATTAAACATTCTAACCGCCTTCCCATTTTTGGGTGACTCATTCTGGCTTCCATTGTCACAGGGGATGTCAAGTCGTCCATCTGGCCAGTCACAATGGGTGGGGTTTAGGCAACAATAGGGCTCAGCCCCTTGTGTACCAAGTGTCATTGAATATAGTGACTAGGAGGCAGGTCCTTAATGGATTTTGATGCTGCGATCATTTGTCTCTTTACCCTCATTGAGACAATATACTCCAGGAAGACAGTAGACATCCTGGACTGGTTCAATTACACCTTAACAAGTCAGCTATAGAAAACATGTTTGAGAGAAGACAGTCCTAGCCTGATATTGCTTTACAACATATAAAACATATGCTTAAACAAAATGAAGTTGTTTAAACAAAATGAAGTCATAGTCAGTAACGTATCTCTGCTGATAACCAAATTAACTCAAAAAATGTTACAGGCAATGTTACAGATCTAGCCAGGAGATAGATAAGTACATTTATACCAATGGATGCAGCACTAAAATTTGATTAATCAAGACACTATTACACGTGACTAAATAGTCACCTGCTGTCTGCAGGGGCAACTGGGCAATAGAACAAGAGACTACGAGTTAAATTTAATAAAAAGCAAAATCATGTGAATATTGGAAATCAGAAATAACAGGAATTGTTTGAAAAACAGCATCATGGAGAAAGAAACGGTTAATGCTCCAGGTCAAAATTTGAAAATATTAGAGATGGAGCAGCATTTCAGCAAGTGCAGAGTCAAGGAAATGGGGAGAATGGGATGGGGAGAAGACAGAAGAAGTTATATGATAAAAAGGATGTTTGTGAAGGCAAAAGGAAAATAGGAGAAGGAAAGATATAAAAGATGGATCTATCAAAGTTGTACATGACAACAACAGAACTATAACCATCATTTGCTATCCAAACAGTTACTGAGATTCGAACTGTTAAATTCAATGCGGAGTCCAGAAGGTTGTAAACTGCATAATCAAAAGACCAGTTTCACTCCTCAAGCTTCCATCAAGTTTCTTTGGAATTATATAGGGGCTGGAGATCAGATTGGTCCAACTGCGAGTGAGAAGAAGAATTACAATTACAATAAGTTGTGTTGAACTCCCTCCCTAACAGCACTGTCCATGTATTTACGCCTGTGCATGTATCTATGTCTGTGCGGAGTCTGCACATTCTCCCCGTGTCGGTGTGGGTTTTCTCTGGGTGCTCCAGTTTCCTCCCACAGTCCAAAGATGTGCAGGTTAGGTGGATTGGCCATGCTAAATTGTCCTTAGTGCTAGGTGGATTGGCCATGCTAAATTGTCCTTAGTGCCAAAAAAAAACAGGTTAGGTGGAGTTACTGGGTTACGGGGATAGGGTGGAGGTGTGGGCTTAAGTAGGGTGCACTTTCCAAGGGCCGGTGCAGACTCAACAGACCGAATGGCTGTAAATGACTGCAAATTTGATAATTCTATTATACATGGACTGCAGCTGTTAAAGAAGGGAACTCAGCACCACGTTCTGAAAAGTAATTAGGGACGGGCAATAATAATGGCCCAGCCAGCGAAGCCCACATCCCACGAATGAATTTTTAAAAAAGTGACTGGATGATCAGGGTCACGTTTGTCAACGGAATTGAGGTATTCAGCCAGCCAATCACCCAAATGTATATGGTCTGGTCTCCCCAATGTATGGGAGACCACGTTGTGAGCAGTGAATATAGCATACTAACATAAAATTGGGACAAGTAAATTGCTGTTTCACATGAAATGACTGTTACGATCGCAGCTGATGTCAATACTGGACAAGATCTCTGAGTGTACTCCCGCTTCATCTTCCAAACACACTTTCATATCTTCAGCCATGCCAAGCAGCACACCACTACTCCAAATGGGGATTTTGCTCCTTATGACCACAGCCCTGAGTTGCAAACATTCAGCTGCCCTCTCACTTCTTATGGGATTCTATCAAGTCCACTTTAATTCCAGTCTGTTCCCCACAGCTCTCAATTTAACTTGGAGCCATTTTCTCTGATCCTGTCATTTATCTTGACTTAATGGGGTGTATCTCTTATCCCTCAGTTTCTTATATGTTTCAATAAGGTCACCTCTTATTCTTCTAAAATTAAACGAGTAGAGGGCCAATCTGTACAATTGTTACCCCATAAAACACCATCCCTGAAATCAGCCTAGTGAACTTTCTCTGAATTGCTTCCAATGGAAATACAGCCTCATTAATGCCCCGTACAGTTGTAACAAGACATTTCTACTTTTACACTCCATCTCCCTTGCAATAAAGGCCAATATTTCGATCTTTTTGTGATTCATGTACAAGGATACCCACATCCCTCTGTACTTCAGCATTCTGCAGTCTCTCTCCATTTACATATTATTCTGTTTTTCTATTCTTCCTGCCAATATGGACAACCTCACATTTTCCAACATTATATTTTATCTGCCAATTCCCCCCCCCCACCCAATCACCTAACCTATCTATATACTTTTGCAGGCTTTTTGTATCCTCACGATTCCTTTCCCATTGATCTTTGTATCACCAGCAAATGTGGCGACAATGCAGTCTTTTCCTTCATCTGAGTCATTAATATCGATTGTATTTGTTGAGGCCCCAGCACTGACTACTTACTGTTTGCCAACCTGAAAATGACTCATTGAACCTGACTCTCTGTTTCCTGTAAGTTAGCCAATCCTTTATCCATGCTAAAACATCACCTCAACGCCATGAGACCTTGTGTTGTGCACCAACCTTTTACATGGCACCTTATCCATTGCCTTTTGGAAATTCAAACTCACTGTATCTACTGGTTTCTCTTTATTTACCCGGCTTGCTACATATTGAAAGAATGCTAACAAATTTGTCAAACATGATTTCCCTTTTTTAATTGTGTCTGTTTGCATTATGATTTTCTCAATTCCCTGCTGCTAGCTCCTTAATAATGGTTTCTAGCATTGTCCCAATGATTAATTGGCCTGCATTTTCTGCTTTCTGTTTCCCTCATTTCTTGAATAATGGTGTTACAGTTGCAGTTTACCAATCTGCTGGAACCCTTCCAGAATCTAGGAACTTTTGGATAATAACAACCAAAATGTGCAGCAAGACTTGGACGGCATTCCGGTTTGGGTTGAATGGTGGCAAGTAACCTTTGCACCACACAAATGCCAGGCAACAACCATCTCCAACAAGAGAGAATCTAACCATCTCCCCATGACATTCAATGGCAGTACCACTGAAACCCTACTATCAACATGCTGGATGGTTACCATTGATCAGCACTTGATCTGGATTAGCCCTATAACTACAAGAATAGGTCAGAGGTCTGGAATCTTTCAGTGTGTAACTCACCTTCTAAATCCCCAAAACCTGCCCACATTCTACCAGGCACAAGTCAGGAGTGTGATGGAATACTTTCCCACTTGCCTGGATGAGTAAAGCTCCAACAACACACATGAAGCAGTACACCACCCAGGGCAAAATAGCCAATTGACCCCTTCCCCAAACATTCACTCCATGTACCATCCATGCACAGTGGCCGTGGTGTGTATCATCTAGAAGATGCGCTGCAGCAACTCAGTATGGATCCCTCAACAGCACTTCCCAAACCTGAGACCACTACCACCTAGAAGGTCAAGTGTAGGAGATGCACGGGAACACCACCGCCTGCACGGTTCCCTCCAAGCCACACACCACACTGATGTGAGAATATATGGCTGATTTATTGAATGTGGAAGCTGAGGGGGGGGGGGGGGGGGGGGATCGGTGAACAGTGAAGATATTCTGATTCTGGGAGTAAGTCAAAGAGGTGTGAATAGAAGTGTGGGTCATGGTGCGGACACAGTCAGGGGTTTGGTTAACTATAGTGAAAGGGTAACTCCGGTTGAGGAACAGGTCATAAACCTGTAGAGCACATGTTAGAAATTTAGTGGAATAGGTGTAGTCAAAGGCTATAATGATCGTAATGTTAAACACAATAGTTTGACTATAACCGGTAGCTGTCTCCTTGGGAATAGCAAATGGTTACCCGGAAATGCAATAATCAGCTAAGCACATTGAGAAGGGTGTGTGAAATTTTGGCATCAACTGCATTTCACAGATTCTGCTATAGAGAAACTGCCAGGTTAAGGTGGAATGGATCGGTCCATAAACGTCAATTTACTCAGTTAACATTCAGGAGCTTTGCAAAAAGCGATAGAATAGGTTGAACATCTTATCTTGTGGCACCAGCCACAGTCGCTTGCTGATTTATAAATGCACCCCCACACCCAAAAAAACAGTAATAACTAACTATTCCAGGTAAGTAGCACAGTTTCCCGTCAGTTTAATTCCTCTCCATTGCACACGATTCACCTTTCGCTACAATCTGCGTTATTCCGTCTAACTCCGAGGCTGGGGTTCAAGGGAAACATTGTAACATGTGCTGAGAATACAACTGATCACATCCATAGAATCGCTGGAGTGCAGAAGGAGGCCATTCGGCCTATCGAGGAGCCACCGACCCTCTGAAAGACCACTCCACCCAGGCCCACTCCTCAGCCCCATCCCTCGCCTAATCTACACATCTTTGGGCAATTTAGCATGGCCAATTCCGCCGATCCTGCACATCTTTGCACTGTGAGAGGAAACAGACCCTCCGAAAGAGCACTCTACCTGGGTACACACCCCCACCCTTTCCCCTTCACCCTGTAACCCCACCTAACCTGCACACCCATAGGACGTGCATTTGAATGTTCCTGTTACATTCTAATCGACTCAGAATCTCCTGATAGAAAGCTGCACAATTTAAGGAATTGTTAGCAGTAAATATTCGCTGCATGAGAGGATTGGTTTGATATTTCTTTGAGGGCGTTTAGTGAAATGACTTTGTGGAGGTAAATTTCCATAAAGACACAGAAAAGGACGGAGTGGATTTCCAAGTCGTGATATTGTACACCGGTTCAAACAATCATTACAAAACATTCTCGCCCTATAAAACCTCTTGTTGGGTTTGAAGACGGACTAAAAGAGTTAACACAGAGAGGGCTGTAGATTTACTTCTTCCAATATCGTTTCTCCCAGCAGTCCAGCAGAGATTTCAGTCAACCTTCAAACCCGCCAAATAGCGTCTCATCAAACTGAATTCGAACTTTTCGGAGCAATTTGACTTATTTGAAACATGCAAAAAAAATAATAATTCAAAATCCCGCCGGACGGCTCACACCGTGCGGGTCCCGGCGCGTATCCCGGGAACCAGGAAATCTTAATTTATCCGTGTACTCAAAACACAAAAGCAATTGGAAAATGCATTATCCCTAACTCACATTGCAACCGGGTGTTAACATTACTTGTATTAGACAGACTGGAAGGGTTAAAAACTGTGGAAATGTATTTGAGAAGCTCCCACATTTTTATTTCTGACAAACCCTCTGAGAAACTTTGATAAAGATCCATCCAGACTGGAAACGTTAGCTCCCTTCTCTCTCCACAGAGGCTGGGGTCAGAGCTGCGGAGATTGTCCAGCATTTTCTGGTTAGTGTTTCACATTGCAGCATCCGTAGTAATTTGCTTTTATCATCTGACAAACATTTCTGGCTAAAACCGTGCTACAATGTTAGTTAGCAGGACCGCCTAATGATACCAGGAATATAAGAAATATTCACCCAAAGAGGGATTTCTGAACCCGTACAAAATCCACAGGAATTATGTTTTTTTTTACCCTCCAAGGTCTGACGCTCGTCTTCAATTCCAATCGGGGATATTTTTTTTTGCTTTTCATGAACCTTCCAGCACAGCTTTCTCCAGACGCATTGCTCTCCGGGTCAGGAGCAGGATCTCATTGAACACGAACTGGTCCCTTCTGGATTTAAAACAATATACACAAATCAGCAGAGGTGATGTTTGCAAAGAGGTATCTCTCCGTGCCCAGCATGGGGTTTAGGAATTAATTTGCCCCCTCTTTGCAACCCCCCCCCCCCCCCGACCCCTCCACTCTCCCTGTTTTCCTTAATACCTGTCGACAGCTCACAATAGAATAAAAGATCTTCTTCGGAATTCTTACACATCTAGTTGATTCTTTGTGAAGACTGAATGTCCACTCTTCATGGACCGGACTATCCCAGGCCTGAAAATCATTTCCCATTAATGTCCCGGCGCGTATCCCGGGAACCAGGAAATCTTAATTTATCCGTGTCCTCAAAACACAAAAGCAATTGGAAATGCATTATCCCTAACTCACATTGCAACCGGGTGTTAACATTACTTGTATTAGACAGACTGGAAGAGTTAAAAACTGTGGAAATGTATTTGAGAAGCTCCCACATTTTTATTTCTGACAAACCCTCTGAGAAACTTTGATAAAGATCCATCTCGATTGGGACCGGGGTGGCTGACAGACATGTTAATATTGACAAAATGCTCAGAATGGAACTTTTGCATTTGAACATTTAAACCTTCCACGCACACACCTATTTAATTCTGGAGCATCGACGCCAATTTTCCCCCTCCCCTAAATTCGTTATTTGAACTGGAAACGAATATTTTTGGAACGGCGGGGTTTCGAAGAGATTCCCGCTGCTGATTTGGATTTTTCGTTCCGCTCTGTCTCCAAAAATATATTCCAGACCTTCAAAAGCGCCGGGGGACCCCCTGGGGACCCCCACCCCCTTCCTGATCTGGCGAGGCGAATCCATACAGGCAGATCCTTTTCAATTCAAACTCCGAATCAAGTGGGATCCCAGGAACCTGACCCCGGGATGGTGCAAGAAATGTTGAGTTTGGAGTGATTTAAATTTCGATTCGCGGTTGAATAGCCGATCAGTCAATATCCTCCTCGACTCGGGTCCTTCGATTGTTTGGGAAACGCGGTTCAAATAGTGCAATTCGGAGAAGATAGTTCCGTTGTATTTCAATCCATTCTTTCGGGATGTGCGGATATCTGTACAGTGCAACTTTAGCGGGCCTGCAATGGGGTGATGATGGTCCGGTGAAAATCTGGGCCAGAGGAGACGTCACTCACTCGCCTGGTTCAATTTCGTGCGGGCTGCAATTTCCTTGCAATATCCTAATGGATTTCAAAAGCGCCCAAAGGGTGGGGGCGTCCACCTCCGGATACTCCCAACCCTGGAGTATCAGAGTGCTGGATTCAAACCCCGTTTTTGAGGTGATCCCGGTTGGCCCTTAGAGCCCCTGCTGAGGGGATGCTGCTCTGTTGCAGAGACAAGGCACCGGTTCTTGCTGAGGCCCGAAAGCCCATTGGCCATCTCAGTTGGCTCTGAGAAGACCCCACCGCACTCCGGGGAACTTCAGCGTTCTCCTGATGGTCTGGTGAACAGTCAGATCACAACCAAACCCAATACAACCTGTAACAAAACAGCGAATGTCTGAAAATCCCCAGCAGGTCTGGCAGCATCAGTACGGGGAAGTGAGAGAAACAGAGGTAATCTTTAGAGTCCGTTTGGCTCCTCTTCAGAAATAAAGAGAGGGACAATGTGTTGGATATTATACTGTGGCTCGGAGAGATTGGAACTAAGCTGTCGTAAGCTTAAGAACACGAGGGGGTAGGGTGAGGAAGGGTTTGTATTGAAGCAAAAAGGTATGGGATTTAAATCCATAGAACTTCTACAGTACAGAAGGAGGCCATTCGGCTAATCAAGTCTGCACTGACCCTCTGAAAGAGCACCCCACCTAAGCCCACTCCCGCACCCTATAACCATGTGCATTGATCGTGGCCAATCCATCTAACCTGTACATCTTTGGACTGTGGGAGGAAAGCAGAGCACCCGGAGGAAACCCACGCAGACACGGGGAGAACGTGTAAACTCCACACAGTCACCCAAGGCTGGAATTGAACCCGGGTCCATGGCTGCAGTGCTAACCAAGGGGTTAAGGTGGAGGAGAAATGGTACAGTCTGAAGTTGTTGAACTCAATCTTGTGTCCTGGAAGATGCCTAATCAGAAGATGAGATGCTGCTCCTCCAGCTTGTGTGGGGCTTCACTGGAGCACTTCAGCAGGCCAAGGACAGATATGTGGGCTTGAGAGCAAGGTGCTGAGTTACAATGACATGCGACAGGAAGGTTGGGGTCATTCAAACCTGTGATCGGTTTGTTAGTGCCATTGTTGTTTGTAAGTTTGTGTTCATGGACATTGACCAGCTTTGCCTACATCCCAACTTTGACTGTATTGTAAAAATAGTTGTGGGATGCTTTGCAGCATGCAAGGTCGTTGAATGAAGCAGATTTTAAGTGTTAGACATTTCTAAAAGAGGAAGGGAGCCTGTACTCGTGTGTCCTTACGGAGGCAGACAGGGGTCAGTCCTGGTCAGTTGAATTGCAATACCAAGTACTTATTGGTGGGGACCGAATACTGAATGTGAGACTGGTAGTTACTGTATAAATGCAACATAAACAACCGCTCATTTCGGGCGCTGCAAGAACAGGGCACCCAATCGCCTGAAATATTGAGACCCCTGGGGGAACAAGCCACAATGTTTGCATTTCCAATGACAATTTCGAAATGCCTCCTCAATTTCTCGCACGATGGGTAACTTTAGGAGTGGAGTGACCATTCTGGAGACAAGCCATTGTGCCAAGACCATTGTGCCATTGTGCCAAGACCATTGTGCAAAGACCATTCTGCGCCAGCCGCGACGCCAGAAGCAGCACAGACAGGTTCAGCTGCTCACCTTGTCTTGACACATCCGGTTAATTCTGAATCGAAGAGGCAGAACCTCGGGGTGTGGGTTTGATGTCTCACCCTCCCATCCCCAGGCACACAGCGCCCTCAGCACCGGGGGGGGGGGGGGGCAGTCCCGGTATCTTCGAGGGGCAAATGCTCCAAGAATTATAAATAATTGGACAGGGCGAGTGAGTGGGGGCCCTGTTGTTCATCAGAATGGGAGAAATTCAAATGCCTTCCCTCGGCTCTCTCCAGGTGTCCCAGAGCAACACGCACCTGAGCCTGAAACCCCGCCTCCAGCCCTCCATCCAGCCAATTGGACCGCTGGGTGGGCAGGGGACAGCCCAATAGGAAGAGCCCTGTGTACGGCGGCTGGGGTGTGCCAAGGCCGGCGAGGACCTTTAGTGCAGCGCCCGCTCCTCCGCGTTGCTCAGAGAGGCACCTCCAGGGCTCCAGGCCAAACGAGATGAGGAGCGGCAGAGAGCGGACAAAATGCGCTGCCGGCTTCCCAGCGCCGGCTTTCTGATCAAGCTGCTGACCGCAGCGAGCATCATCACCCCCGGGGCGCCTCACTTCGGGTGGGTTGCTGGGCACATTCAATGTAACATCCGAATGAGAGGAATATGGAGAATGACCATTCCTGGTTTTTTGGGGGGAGGAGTGAATATTGCTTAAATGTGCGCAGCAACATTTTCAGACATTAAAAAGCAGGGATGATTTCGTTTGAAAGATTGCACACAAACTGAATGCAGCAAGTTATCAAGTCAGTTAGACAGTCACAAATACATGTTATATATTGTGGATTTGTGCCGATCAGTCCGTTAACCCAATGATTCAGTAACTGACAGGTGTGTTATATTTCCAATTTGTATTTCCTCTCCCCTCCCCGGTTTAATTCCTTTCTCTCTTTTTTTGTTGAAATTCCCCTTAAGCAGATTAACTGGGAAAGAGCCTCTGGTGCTTTCGACTCCCCTCCTGGAGGATTCCGACCCCGGGAACGTCCACCTGAAGCAGTGCGACAGCTTGAAGTTGTTCCGCCGGCAGAAGCGGCTGTGCCGGAGGGAACCCGGTTTGGCGGAGGGTCTGCGAGACGCGATCCGCCTGAGCGCCCTCGAGTGCCGCTACCAGTTCAGGACGGAGCGCTGGAACTGCAGCCTGGAGGGCAGGGGGAGCCTCATCAAGCGGGGTAAGTGAAAGTGGGAATCGCTCCCCTTCCCCGAGCCCTATTAACACCGGGAGAAACAGAAAACAGAACTAACATTAGGATAGTGTGACATTAACTGGTGCTGGTCTGCGATACGAACTTTAAACAGTACCATTCATAATTCTAGTACTTTGCTAGGACCGAGATTTAATCGGGCGTACAATCTGCTTCAGCTCCAGGTCTTACTCGTTTTCACATGATTGGCAATGTGTAGGAGGCTCTTCAAATGCCGGTGGAGATTCATTCAGTCATGTTCGAAGCTATGTATTCTCATGTGTCTATCTGTGTGTTTCTATATTTGTGTGTCTATACCTGTGTGTATATATCTCTGTGTCTATATGTGTGTGTCTATATCTCTGTGTCTATATGTGTGTGTCTATATCTGTGTATATATATCTGTGTGTCTATATCTGTGTATATATCTTTGTGTCTATATGTGTGTGTCTATATCTGTGTATATATCTCTGTGTCCATATGTGCGTATATATCTGAGTATCTCTAACTATATATCTGTGTGTGTTCTGCCTGCTGAAGCGGTGTTGCTCGTTTATATCTGTGTGCGCGTATGTGCATATCTTTGTATGTCTCTCTCCATGTCTCCTCTGTGTCTGCCTGAGTCCATATCTGTGTGTCTGTGTGTATCTATATTTATGTGTGCTTGGGTATCCTCGTGTGTAGACACATGTTACCTCTGTACATGGGGTTCTGTGTGTACTTGTCTGTGTATCTATCTGTGTGTGTTTATGTGTATCTATCTCTGTGTGTGTTTGTCTGTATCTATCTGTGTGTATTTGTCTGTATCTTCGTGTGTATTTTCTTTCATTCCCAAGGACTGAAGAATTTAATTTCCAGACCTATATATGTTCATTCCTCCCAATCTCTGACCTCTCTGACTGATCCCACTCCGCTCCCTCCACAAAGGGTGGACAATTCCCAATTGGTCTAATTATATTAACAAACATCCCTTCAATGAGCGGACAAAAAGGTCGATACTCGATGCCAGAGTTGCGATCTCGTTCAACAAACCCGCCGAACAAATACCTTGCTGGGTATGTCTGTGACAGAAACAGTGGAGTTTGAGAGATGGGCTGTCCATTGAATTTCATAACTAAAGATCTGTGAGTGGCGGCGGGTGGCGAGGGGAGGGGGGAGGGAGCGTGTAGGAGATGGTGTAAAAGGTTGAAAAGAGCTCAGACATCAGATAGTAACAAGTAGTAACTTTCCGGCTTCATTCCACACGGCGGTTGGAAACTAATAAGAGGCAGTGCATTTCCCGCACTGTAGAGTATTAGACGCCATTTCAGAGTGTTACGTGATATTATTGTGCATTATAGGATGCTAATATATTCCAGGATATGAGATGATATTACCGAGTATCACTGTGTGTTACATAATATAATGATGGAGTAAGGGAACTTGGTGAAGTACAGATTCGTTAACGAATATTGCGGAATATTGTGCGGCACGGAAGTCACAGCATGTTACAGATTACAGTGTACTCTGCGATAATCCAAGACAGGAAATCGAACATATCAGGGTGTTGGATATACATTGGTGTGTTTAAGGATGTCAGAATGTTTTAGGAGATTAGAGCGGATTACAGAACATTATAGAATATCAGTTAGTATTACGGGACGTTTCGCTATGTCGAATATTACAGATAGAATGGAAGAACACTAGGGCGCAATATCATGTTAATTTGAAGAAGATACAATAAGAACATCGCGGGATGCCAGAGATTTATCTTTCTCACATTACAGTATAGAACTAGATTTTATATAATCGATGGTGTAATTGTGTGCCATACAGAAACACATTAAAGTGTAGAATGTAACAGTAGACTTGAGATTGTTACCACATGAGCAGACGGTGGGCCAATCAGGAAACAGGGTGTAAAGTGTTTAACGGGATATTTTGATACCTGGTGTAGCAGCTCTGTGAGTAACGCCCGGAACGCTTCATTGGACAGACTTTCCTGTCTGGAGCCAGGCGCCTTTCTGCAGCTCAAGGTGCGAACTCTCTCCATCATTCCGCTCACGGTTTCTGCTCAACATTCTGCCGGGTAATCCCAACTTCCCACCCAAAAAAACAATTCATTGAGGTCCTAGGGAGAAATCAGACGGCCGACTTTTGAATCGGAATGGCCGGTTGAAACGAGTGTAACGTTTTGCCCGGCCGGCTCGCTGGTAATCTGGGCCGGTCTACAATGCTGGAGTTTGTGCCTCATTCCCTTGAGCGAGATTCTCCTTATCGACTTTCCTCGCCACGGATTAGAAAGCCGCTGTCTGTAGTCTCTCCCAACTGGACGGAATACTTCATTTTACCCCCAGTCTTGTCCCAGTGAACCTGTGTGCTGACTCACTGAGCCCCCGGGGCGGAATCTGCCGCTCGAGAGACTCTCCAACGGAGAGGCTCAACCCAGTCCTTTTACAATCTGTGTGTGTGAGACAACCATTGGGTGGTAGCGGGATTAAGCTATTCTGTGAATGTGTCTATGTGTCAGTATGTGTAGATCGATAGAGTGTTAGGACATTAATGTATCTAGAAATCAACAAAAGCGTGACAAAATTGTATATTGTGTGTAGAAGTTTCATCAAGCCACCTGTAGAACCGTGTAGGCGAATATAACAGCCTGTTTAATATCGCAACTCTTCCCATCTAACTACCCCCCCCCCCCCCTCCACACACACACATACACACATATTCTCTTTCTCACACACGTACACCGTACACTCACACGCAAACATATACTCAAACGTATTCTCTCTCATTTTTTAATTCGTTCATGGGAGGTGGCCGTCGCAGGCTGTGTCAGCATTTGTTTGCCACCCCTAATTGCCCTTGATAGTGCCCATTGCTGTGGGTCCGGAGTCACAGGTAGGCCAGACCAGGTAAGGATGGTAGATTTCCTCCCCTAAAGGACATTAGTGGACCAGATGGGGTTTTATAACAATCGGCAATGGTTTCATGACCATCATTAGACTTTTCATTCCAGATTATTATTGAATTCAAATTTCACCATCTGCCATGGAGGGATTCGCACTCTGGTCCCCAGAGCATTCCCCTGGGTTTCTGGTTTACTAGTCCAGTGAGAATACCACTCTGCCATTGCCTCCCCAGTGACATATTCACATGCAATCTCTTTCTCAACACACATACACACATTCTGTTACACGTATATAATCACCCACATTCTCACACACATATACTCACATTCTCTCTCACTCACACATTCCCTTCCGCAAACATTTAGTGTTTCCTCCAGGGGCTCTGGTTTCCTCCCATAAATCCCGAAAGACATGCTTGTTAGGTGAATTGGACATTAGGGCAGCACAGTAGTGCAGCGGTTAGTACAGTTGCTTCACAGCTCCAGGTTCGATTCACGGCTTGGGTCACTGCTGTGTGGAGTGTGTATGTTCTCCCCGTGTGTGCGTGGGGTTCCTCCAAGTGCTCCGGTTTCCTCCCACATTCCAAAAATGTGCAGGTTAGGTGGATTGGCTATGCTGAATTGCCATTAGTGTCCAAAAAGTTTGGGTGGGGTTACTGGGTTACAGGGATAGGGTAGAGGCATGGGCTTAAGTGGGGAGCTCTTTCCAAGGTCCGGTGCAGACTCAATGGGCCAAATGGCCCCCTTCGGTACTGTAAATTCCATGATTCTGAATTCTCCCTCAATGTATCCAAACAGGCGCAGGAGTGTGGCGACAAGGGCTTTTCACAGTAACTTCATTGCAGTGCTAATGTAAGCCTATTTGTGACAATAAAGATTATTATTATTATAGTCACATACATTCTCTCACACATACATATACTCACACATATTCTCTCAGACACATGTACTCACATATTCTCTCACACATATACTCACACATATTCTCTCATACACATGTACTCACATATTCTCTCACACATATACTCACACATGTTCTCTCTCACACACATATACTCACACACAAGCACTCTCGCATACACATTCTCTCACACACACATACTCACATTCTCTCACACACATACACTCACACATTCTCTCACACAAACTCTGTACTCACACACATTTGCTCACACATTCTCTCACACACGTATATACTCACACACATTCTCTCTCACACACTCATATACTTAAACACATTCTCTCTTACACACTCATATACTTACACACACATATACTCACACCCATTCTCTCTCTCACACATACACACACACTTTCTCTCACACACACATCACACACATTCTTTCTCATATAAACTCATACATTCTCTCTCACATACATAAACTCACATATTCTCTCTCACACACATATACTCACACACATTCCCTCTCACACATATACTCACACACATACTCTCTCACACACGTATGCTCACATTCTCTCACACACATATACTCACAATTTCTCTCACACACAAATGCTCACACATACTCTCACTCACACATATATATTCACACACATTCTCTCACACACATATACTCACTGTCTCATAGATATACTCACACACATTCTCTCACACACATATACTCACTGTCTCATAGATACACTCACACACATTCTCTCACACACATATACTCACTGTCTCATAGATATACTCACACAATTTCTCTCATACACATATACTCACTGTCTCATAGATACACTCACACAATTTCTCTCATACACATATGCTCACACATACTCTCACTCACACACATATACTCGCACACTTTCTCTCACACTGTGGAGGTGCTAGCACCGGTGCCACATGGAACACAATCATTTCCAATGAGAAACGATGCGACATTTACTGGGTCCATGATTGACACTCGGGAGGCTGACAAGCTGCAGCCGCATATACATATTATAATCCCCACAGGCACTCATCCCAGCCAACAAGGTGCTACTGGGTGTGCGGACACCCATCCTGCTGATTGGTCGGCTGGGGCCAGAGAGCAACGGAGAATTGCGATTTGTTGTGAAATTGGCGCTCACCGTGATTTAGGTATCAGAACCGATTCTCCCCCCAATCGCGTTTCACGATTATGGCGTCAGTCGACAGAGAATCCTGCCCTTACTGACTCACACACATATGTACTCACACACATGTATACTCACACATACACTCACATATACTTTCACTTACACACACATATACCCACACATATTCTCTCACATTTTCTCTCAGACACATATACTCACATATACTCTCATATAAATACACTCAAACATACACACAAATATGCTCACACATACTCTCATTCACGCACATATACTCTCTACTCACACACATACTATACTCACATACACGCTCTCACACAAATATACTCACACACTCTCACTCACACACACATATGCTCCCATAAGTACGAGTACAGAGCTGTACTATTAGCGAAGTCATTCTCTTGCTATCCAAGTTACTGTTGATTTACACCATTAATAATTAATAAAAGCCAACAGATTGGACCATTATATAATGTGTTATCTATTAAACTTGATCAGTAAATGTTTGCAAACGGAGTGGATACAGGCGATTTCACTTCAGTGACTAGCAGATAGCGGAGCTTCAGAGGGTAACGCACTGGCTCGGAGGCGTTCGGGACCTTGCTGAAACAGCAGGCCACGCCTTTTCAATATAAACTTCTGTTTGCTCCTCGTTATTTCCCGGGAAGTGTGTGTCGGGGGTGGGGGGGGGGGGGGTGGACACACGTTGCGACGGACTCATTCCTGTAACAGTTGGGAATCCTGATGCTGGTGGGGGGTGGGGGGCGGTTTGGGAGCTGATTTCACACTTGACTATCTCTGACAGCAGAAGCAGTCTTTCGGTGCGAACTTGCCCGGAGTTTATACCCAGCTGAACTCTTCCAGGCACACACACACGCGGGCCAGCCGGAATCAGTGTGTGTGTGAGAATCTTCAGCAGCAAATTAACCGGCTCTGTTTATTTTTCCGTTGTGTAGTCATTTTGTTTGACTGCTTGTGTTTGGGGAGAAGGTGGACACGGAACGGGTAACAACAGGCACCCTCCACACACATGGCACCCACTTCGAGTTGTAGGGGGGTGGGGGTGCAAGGACTCAGGTGGCAGAAGCGGTAACTGCTACACTGTGACCCTCTCTCGTGTCTGCCCATTCATCCTTGGCCCGACTTCTGGGAATCTCTCTAATTACTGGGATTATTTTTAGATCGGAAAGGCTATCGGTTCCCAGAGGAAAAGGGCGTTCGGATGTGAGCGCCGGCACGCATCGAACGCCTTTAATCTTGGCGAAATTTCCAGTCAAAATAAAGTGACGGGGATGGGTTGTGGTGTGGATTCAGAAGCACGATTCTAATCACCCACTTGCAGTTTGGTATTTCCTTCAGATGGATTACAGAGTCCCAGCTGCCTGAGAGTGCAGCCTCAAACAACCCACTCACACAACCGGGACAGAGATAAAACCTTGGTTCTGGCACCAATTGAATAAAATGCCAATAACAAAAATCAACACAATTAAACTTAGTCTATTGATTTTGAATTATTGAAAATCCCGAGATTGACTCATCTTTGCACTAATTGGCTCAATACTATTTATAGTACTGTTGAATGGTTACAACACAGAGGGAGGCCATTCGGCCCGTTGTGACCATGCCTGCTTACTGCAAGAGGAACTCAGCTAATCCTACTCCCCCGCAGTTAGTTTTACAAATTCTTTCTCTTCAGGTGCGTATCATTTTCCCCAAAGCTCCGATTGAATCTTCCTCCCTCCCACTCCCAGACAGTGCAATCCAGATTCTAACCATTCACTGGCTAAAAACAAAACCCCTTTCTCCCATGTCCCTGTTGGTTATTCTGCCGGTCACTTTAAATCGGTGTCCTCTGATTCTCGCAACTTCCTCCGATGGGAACTGTTACTTCCTCTGTACTTCGCCCAGACCCCTCATGATGTTGAACACCGCTGTCAGATCTCCCCTTAACCTTCTCTTCTTTCAGGAGAATGGTCCCAGCTTCTCCAGTCTGTCTGGTTCATTTATGCCCCTCATCCCTTGAACTGACCTCACCAATCTTTTCTGCCCCCTCTCTAAAACGTTCACATCTTTCATAAAGTGTAGTCAGTGTTTGAAACAGGGCACGATTCCCCAGGTGAAGCCGAACCAGTGTTTTAAAAAGGTTCATCACAACTTCCTCGCTTTAACCCCATTCCCCTACTTCGAAAGCCTAGGATCATGTCTGTCTTTTTAACCACTTTCTCAATCCTCCCTGCTGCCTTTAATGGCTTGTGCGCATATACCACTCTGGTCACTCTCCTCCTGAACCCCCTTTAGAATTATTCCTTTTAAGTTTACATTACCTTTCCTCATTCTTCCTACCAAAATTAATAACTTCACAATTTTCTCCATTGAATTTAATCTTTCACATGTCTGCCCATTCTACCAGACTTTCTAAATCCTTTTGGAATTTATCACTATCCTCCTCCTGGTTCAGAGTACTTCCAAGTTTTGTCTCCCAGAAGTTTTATGATTGTGCCGTGTACACCTACTAATATATATCAGAATACTTGCTTGGTAGTACCAAACTTTAGTCTTGCTGAAAAATGAGACATGCTGTCAAAGCTTTGCACCTTGCGTTCATCAGGGCATCAATTGCATTCAACAGGCCAAAGGGAGCAACAATTTGTACTGCATGAGAAGAAAGTTCTGATTGATTCCACTTGCCACTTGCTTCTCAGGCAGTATGAATTGTTGTTCCCTTTGACATTTGGTATTCTTGAGAATTTGTCCTGATGAGTGCAATGCAAAAAGCTTCAACAACATGTATCTTTTTTCAGCAATATATTAAAAAAAACAGTTGAACGACTTGAACCTATTGGTGTACCAGGTTACTGGACATTAACAACAGATCTTAAATATAATTAACTAGAATTTATAGTACAGAGACAGTGCATTCCACCCAATGTTCTATGCTGGTCTTGTTGTTCTACATGGGCCTCATCTCATACTCTATGCTTCATTTCAACCTATCAGCACCAACTTGCATTTATCTGGCGCCTTTAACGCCCAATGCCCTTCAACAAACAACATTTGACTTCCAATCAGGCAAGAATAGATTAGGACCATGTGATGTAAAGCTTGGTCAAAGAGGTGAAGTCGATTTTAACGAGAATCTTAAAGGAGAGGGGTTAGTTAAATAGGTCCAGAGAGGGTATCCCAGAGTTTAGAGCATAGGAAGCTCAATCTATCCATTTATTCCTCTTGAACTCATCTACCCTCCCTTACCTGAAATAAAAATGAAAAACATGTTGGGAACACTCAGCAGGCCAGACAGTAGCTGTTGAAAGAATGAAACTCACCCAATTATTACTTTAAGGTCTGATTTTGAATTTAAGGTCTGATTTTGAAGGTTCCCTCTCAATAACTATTGTTGTCAGAAACTGCTCATTATATTTTCTAGTTTGTATTCATATTTTCTTTATTTCATCCAAAAGTTTCTTCATAAACACAGTGGGCATTTTACTTAGGCCGGGGATTCTATTGAATCGATAATTGATATAGCACCCCCCCCCCCCCCCCCCAACCTTAAACTATTTTAAATCCAACGTTTTAACCATTCGGCCAAACGAGATGCTCCCAGGCCGGCTATTTGGGAGCTATCATTTGCTCAGCACCCCCGCCCCCAGTTGAATATCAAAGTGATTTACTCCAAATGACAATTTGTGTGAAATTCGCTACTGCAGCTGGGGTGGGGGTGAGGGTGGGATTTGGGGGGGGGGGGGGGATGGAACTCCATTTCCTTAACATTAGCCATTGATATCACTGATCTCTCAGCGTTATAACATCTTGCAAACTGTTGGTGACTGATAATTGTATTTCTTTCCCCATGTCTAAGTATCTTGTGTTGTTGAAACATGAAACAGGGATTAGTGAGGGTGGGCGCCTCAAAATGTATCTGGCTGACCCCAATAATATTCATATAATTGGAATAGGATCCCTCTTTCATCCCCCCCCCCCCCCCCCCTCCGTTACCCCTGTCCCAATTCTTGCCTTCCTACCCCTCCTCCCTCCCCCCACAGACACACATAAAGCCCCTCGAGCAACCAGGGGAGTTCTGTTTTTACACTCGATTTCTCGCCCTTTATACCTGCAGTGTGCCTCGGTTGAAATGACTCACTTTCCCCCAAATTGATTCCTATCTAGTCCCCTGTCTTATTCCTGCCACTCATCTTTCTGGGCTTAATATTGTCTTTATTGCCGTTCTATGCGCGCCCGCATCAAAGCAGCACAGGAGAGCTATGCTCACCAGATTGAGTGATACCCAGGTTGAACCTTGGGCTGCATTCAGATCTAATTGTATGTTGTGGATCTGCACAAAGCGAAGATCACACCCCGTAATCAGTGCTGGAACGCTGAACGTCTTTGACCCCAGCTCAATATCCAAGCAGATCGTTCACAAAAAACACAAACACACACAAATCATAACAGAAACCGACGTATTTGTGTTTAAAACAGGGACACCAGGAGGCCACGGAATCAACAAAAAACAGAACAAAAATAACTCAGATTTGACAGATTTCTAAATTATTCCAGCCGATGTTATTCCTGTATGTGGCTTAATGTAAATAACTAACTGTTTCTTAAACATGTAATACCCCAACCCGGAATTATATTTTCCCATCTTGAATATCGATGGTAATGGTTAGGAATTAGCCGCGGCATTAGTTCCTAATATGTAAGGATTATTATTAACAATATTTTAGTGTATATTTCATTATGGTAGGCGGTTTCTGAGATTGTGAAAGGCTTCACGTTGAACCTCAATGTGGTTTAGCAGATTGTTGACACAGCAACTCTAATGTAACAGCTACAGAAAGTAACCATGCATGTCCTTACATGCATGTCATCTTAGCAGCAATTATGAGAAAGCCTCTGAACTTGGCAAAGACGTATTCAGCTAACAGCTCTAATGATTAATGTCAATGGCTGTTATGGAAGAAGTGGAAGACGGTTTTGAATTTCATTTTCCCTCCAACTCGCTCCCCTCTGAAGAGACCCACCTGATTTTGCAAGAAGTAAGTTGGCAGTACCTTGACTGTGTGCCCATTCCTCATGTCTGAGCCGATGCTATTCCATCACAAGAACATAATTGCTAGGGCCGGCACCACCATCACCATCCTTGGGTATGTCCTGTGCCACCGGCTGGACAGACCCACCAGAGGTGGTGGCACAGTGGGGGTTGCCTTGGAAGTCCTCAACATTGACTCTGGACCCCATGAAGTCTTGTGGCATCATGTCAAACATGGGCAAGGCTCATTACCACGTACTCCCCATAGCTGATGAATCAGTACTCCGCCACGTTGAACACTACTTGGAGGAAGCATTAAGGGTGGCAAGGGTACAGAATGTTCTCTGGGTGGGGTGCTTAATTACCATCATTAGAATTGGCTCAGTAACACAACTGCTAACCAAGTGGTCAAGTCCTAAAGACTCTGCGGCAGGTGGTGGGGGAAACAACAGGAGGGAACAACCACTTGACCCCAGCCCCACCAATCTACCTGCCACTGATGCATCTGCCATGACAGTATTGGTGGGACTGGCCACTGGACAGGCCTTGTGGAGACAAAGTCCTGCCTTAACATTGATACCCTCCACTATGTTGTGCAACACTGCCACCATGCTTATTGGATAGATTGTGAGCACATCTAGTAGCTGAAAACTGAGCACCCATGAGATGCTGTGGGCCATCAGTAGCAGTAGAATTGTACACAACCACAATCTATAACCTCACAGTCTTGCATATCTTATTATTAAACAAGAGGTCAATTCTGGTTCAATGATAAGTGCAGGAAGGCATGCAAGGAGCAACACTGGGCAAACCTAAAAATAAAGTTTCAACCTACACAGGACTACTTGCATGCCAAACAACAAAAGCACAAATAATAGACAGAGCTGAGCAAACCCAGAACCAACAGATCAGATCTAACCTGTGAAGTCCTGGCACATCCAGCTGTGAATGGTTGTGGACAATTAAATAACTCACTGGAGAAGGAAGCTCCATAAATATCCCCATCATTAATGATGAAGGAGCCCAGCACATCAGAGCAAAAGGGAAGGCGGAAGCATTCACACTAATCTTCATCCAGAAGTGCTGATTTGATGATCATCTCGGCCTCCTTCTGAGCTCATTGCATCACAGATGCCAGCCTTCAGCCAATTCGATTCACTCCAGAAATGGTAGAAGGCACTGGAACTGCAAAGGATATGGACCCTGACAACATTCCAGCAATAGTATTGAAGACTTGTGCTCCAGAACTAGCTGTGTTCTTAGCCAAGCTTTCCAGTACAGCTACATCACCGCCATTCACTCAGCAATGTGGAAAATTGCCCAGGATTGTCCTGTCCGCAAAATACAGAACAAATCCAACCCAGCCAATTACCGTCTCGTTAATCTACCCTTGATCATCAATAAAGTGATGGAAGGGGTCATCGACAGTGCTATCAAGTTGCACTTCCTCAGGAATAACCTGCTCACCGATGCTCAGTTTGGGGTCTGCCAGGGTCACTCAGTTTCTGACCTCATTATAGCCTTGGTTCAAACATGAACAAAAGAACTGAACTCCAGAGATGAGGTGAGAGTGACTGCCCCTAACATTAAGACAGCATTTGGCTGACTATGGCATCAAGGAGCCCTAGCTGCACTGGGGCGGATGGGAATCACAGGGAAACACCTCTGCTAGTTGGTGTCATACGTAGCACACAGAACGATGGTTGTGGTTTTGGATGCCAATCACCTCAGTCCCAGGACATCACTTCAGGAGTTCCTCAATGTAGTGTCCTGGGCCCAACCATCTTTAGCTGCTTCATCAATGCCTTCCCTCCAACTTTCGATGAAAAAATGGGAATATTCATTGGCAAGTGCACAATGTTCAGCACCAATCATGACTGTTCACATACTGTCGCAGTCTGTGTTGATAAACAGCAAGACCAGGACAACATTCAAGCTTGGACTGATAATTGGCAAGTAACATACCCGTCACACAACCATTTACCTCTGACATTCAATGGCATTACTATTGCTGAATCCTCCACTGTCATTATTCTAGGGCTTACCATTGACCAGAAAATGAACTGGACCAGCCATATAAATACTGTGGCTACAAGAGCAGGTCAGAGGCTGGGAACCTTGCAGTGATTAACTCACCTCCTGACTCCCCAAAGCCTGACCACAATCTACAAGGCACAAGTCAGGAGTGTGATGGAATGTTGCCTTGGAAAATAGGTGACAGGTTTAGATAAAGGATCTTGATCGGCGCAGGCTGGGAGGGCCGAAGGGCCTGTTCCTGTGCTGTAATTTTCTTTGTTGTTCTTTGTTGTTGTACTTGCCTGGATGAGTACAGTTCTAAGAACACACAATAAGCTCAACACCCTCCAGGACAAAGCAGGATTGACACTCCATCCACCACCTCCAACATCCACTCCCTGCAACACTGAAGCGCAGTGGCAGCAGTATGTACAATCTAGGAAATGCAGGGCGTCAACTCACCAAGGGACCTTTGGCGATAACTTCCAATGCCTGGACCTCCACCACCTATGAGGACAACGGCAGCAGATATGTGGGAACACCACAACTTGGAAGTTTGCCTCCATGGCACACCCTGACTCGAAAATATATCACTGTTCCTTCACTGTGACTGGGTCAAATTCTAGAACTCCCTTCCTGACATCACATTGGGTGTACCTACACCAAATTGACTGAAGCGGTTCAAGAAGACTGTTCACCACCACCACCTTCTCAAGGGCAGTTAGGGATGGGCAATAAATATGCTGGCCTAACCAGCGACGCCCAGTAAAAGAATAAAAAATAGTTACAGTCGGAAGAATCAGATGTTCACTTTGAAGGAAACCAGCAGCTAAACAAATGCTGATATTAAACAAATGGATGGACAGGTAGATCTGTTCGTTCTGTGACTCAGAATTTGTTGTCAAATACAATGGGCGGGATCCTCTGTCCGGAGGAAGTGTCTAGTTTTCTGATGAAAGAATCGGCGCGGCCCCAGCACCGATCCTCCAACTGGTGAGGGGCTAGCAGCTGTGCCACGTAAAACACACGGCCTTCATGAAATAAATGGCTCGAGAATTGCTGGGTCCGTGGCCACGCCTGCGCACAGCGACGACCTGCAGCGGTCACGCCGTACAACATGGCGACGGTCGTGCGTGGACCCGAACTGCCAGATAGTGGCCCCCTGGACACCCCCTCGTCACGCTTGGGCCACCCCCCACCATTCCCCCCAGCCTTCGCCGAAGCCCCCTCGGCCAGCGGCAAGGCTCCTCCCCCCCCCCCGACTGTGGCGCCGCTGGACACAGTCTGCAGCCGCCACACCGGATTAATGCAAACTGAGAGCACACGTGTCCCGTGCGGTCGGGAACTCGGTCCATGGGGGGCGGAGCATCGGGGGAGGGCCTTCAGGTAATGTCCTGAGGCAGTCCCAATGGTGTGCTGTGTACCCCTCGATGATGCCATTTTGGAGGGCGCGGAGCATCCGAAAACAGGCACGCCCAGATTCGGTCGTAAACAGGGATTCTTCGCATGATCGCCGATTACGGTATCGGCGTCGGGCAATGGAAAATCTCACCCAATGTGTTTAACAGTGCTCACCATTATTAATATATGAATATTCCAGCAACTTACAAGAGCAAAATGTTTTGAGTTGAGGATGAAGGAAAAAGCCTACCGTACAGAATGCTCAGCTTCAGCAAATTTAGTTCCAATGTTTAAAGTGCCAGAAATGAAACATCATATGAAAGAATTTAACAGTAGGCATTGTGTTCGCTCTTAAATAAATTTTATTCACAGTTCCACATATTACTGGTGTCTTAAAGCAGTACTGCTACACTTTCTTGCTATTCAAATATGATGTTGACAATTCCTATTAATTTTTCAGTACATTGTCAAGAATTGTGGTAATTTGATCAATGCCATTCAATCCACATTGGTGCATCACAGGCAATTGCATTGTTGGCTGGGCATTGGATGTGCTGTGTTTGGTGTAGTGGTATATATTTCATCTAAGTTGGTATTATATTTAATCATAACATGTTTGTTCTTATGTTCTTATGTTTGGCTTACATATAAGAATGGGGAGAAAGCTAGCATTGGAGCTTGAGAGTGTTGATGTGCAAAGTAAGTTCAGAAACATGATTGAACAGCAAAAGCACACACTGGCACAAAACAAAATTGCAATATTCAGCAAAGAGGAAAATTTAGAACTTTACAAAAGGAAGTGCTGCCTTTTACCTACAGATAAGTGCTTCCAACATGGTAACATTTATATTCAGACCAATACAAATCTCGATTGTTTAACCTTAAAAAAAAACAGGGCAGTTAGTCAACAAGACCCAGTCGCCACAGCTCAGAGGCATGCTGAGGGCAATGGAGCACATCACAGAATAGGGAAGAGGCGATGCTTAATGATCCATCTCTAGGCATTGGGGCTAAACTCTCTGGTCTCACAGTTATCTTTTGAGCAAAATGGTTCTAATCTGCAGAGCAGCTTTATCTCCCTGAAACTCTCCATCCATGCAGTTAGGTCAGATGAGCCTCATAGCTTTCCAGTTTCAACCAATAACCTTCCTGGATGTAAACTTGTTTTCATGTGTAACATTAGAGTTAATTTAGGTGATTTACAAATCACAGTTTTTAATAGAAGGGCAGACATAAGTTCCAAACTGCTGAAGTCTGGTACGTACTTCATGCCAGAATAATATATAACCAGAGTCATTAATCATTTAAAATAGTGAAAAATAATTGGCACACAAGCTGGTAAATATTTGTAAGGCAATATCAGTTGCTAGTTTCACAAAAATAATTTTTTTGATTTCCAGTTATTTCACCATCTGCTTAAAGAGCTTAGATTGTCCTGTAACTTAAGCACTTAATGTGGATCTAACACACCTGGGGACATTGGATCTGCTGTAATGTGTGGCATTGAGGTGTCATTCAAGAGCATTGGGGAATAAGTATTACTTCATGATGTGTTCTGTATTTTCTGCAATTTTCTTTGTGTTCATCAAGGTGAACAATGTCAATGGTTTCAATATTTTTCAACTTTTGAGTATCCAGTGTTCAATATGGACACCAGTTGATTGGTGGAATATAATTCAGCCTGGCAGTTATCCGTCAACTGAAAGTAAATAGGTGTCAAACACTGTAGCAGGAGGCTGAGTTGGCAGTTGCAATTTGGGTGTGAGTCATCGGCTCTGTATAAAAGTAGACAGGTTTTGCCATTGCACATAGAGTGGAACTACAGAGTGTGATGAGAGCTGAGTGTGACAAGGTACAAGTGCTAACTTGGGAACTTGGTACAGGTGGAAGTTCAGTTCAGAGGGGGGAGGAGGTGCTAATTTTAATTAATTTTTTCACGTCCAGAAGCTGGTGTGTGTTAAAGATTTTAATTTGGTGAGCAGGTAGGTGATTTTGTTTTGAAGGTTTATCCCTCTCAGCCCAATCAGTAGTTTAAGCTGGTACTGGAGAGATACAAGTATTGCATTACATTTATAGCTGAACTAGTTAAGCTACTTGATATAACTAGATAGTAGTTGAGTGATGTTAAATAAAACAAGATAAAGATGTGAGGGTAGGTGATTTGTTACAGCTGTATGTGTGAGATACCAGTGTGGTCCATCTGCAGTAAGTATGTGCAGCTTGAGGAGCTTAGGTTCTGAGTTTATGAGCTGGGGTCTGAATTTCAGACACTGTGATGATGCATCAAGGAGGGGAAAGTTGCAGGGATATTTTGTTTGAGGAGGCAGTCACACCCCTTAGACTAGGTGCTTCAGGTTTGGTCTGGGGTCAGAGAAAGTGGGGTGTGACTGTGACTGAGGCAAGTATAGGGATCCAGAAGGAAGCAATGGAGGGACCTCAGCCCCTGCAATTGTCCAACATGTTTGAGGTTCTTGGCGACCCTTTGGGTCATGAGAAGGGACTGCAGAGAGGATGAGCAAACTGGCCGAGCACCATGATGCATCGAACCATTCAAGTGGGAGAATAAAAAACATTGCAGTAATAGTAGGGGATGCTATCATGAAGTGAATAACTGCAGACAGCATGAATCCTGAAGGCTATGTTGGTACCTGCATTAGGGGCATCTCCTCAAGGCTGGAGAGGAACTTGCAGAGGGAGGGGACGGATCTAACAGTCGCGGTCCAGCCACATAGGTAGGATTAAGAAATAGATTCTGTTGAGGGTAAGAGCAGCCAGGTCTAAATCAAAAAAAGGAACCACAAAGGTAATAGCTTCTGAATTACTACCTGAGCGACAAGCAAATTGGCATAGAGTAAATAAGATAAGAAAGTTAAATGTGTCATTAAAAGATTGGTCAGAAGAAATTGGATTTGAATCTATTTCTTAATCCTACCTATGTGGCTGGACCACGACTGTTAGATCCGTCCCCTCCCTCTGTAAGTTCCTCTTCAGACTTGAGGAGATGCCCCTAATGCAAGTACCAACATCGCCTTCAGGGGTCATGCTATCTTCAGTTATCCACTTGACTATAGTATCCCCTACTATTACTGCATTGTTTTTTATTCTCCCAAATTGGATTTGATTCATAGAACACTGACACCAAGGGAAAGAGGGGCATGAGGGGCAATTTGGAGGATTAAAGAAAAAGGACTTGGCAATAGAGCAGGATAGTGATATGGGTAATGATAACAAAGTGTGAATGAAGGAACAGAGCAGACACACATAAGAGTACACCAGTATATAGGGTCAGAGTCAGGAAAATAGTAAAAAGACAGAATTAAATACTCTTTATCTGAATGCATGGAGCTTGTTGGATGAATTGATAGCATTAATAGAAATAAATGATATATATGGGGCTGGATTCTCCACCCCGGATGTGCCACATTTCTGCCCCGGCCTGCCGGTGGGATTCTCCGTTACGCCAGTCGGTCAATGGGGTTTCCCATTGTGGGGCAGCCCCACGCCGTCGGGAAGTCCCCAGCGTCAGCAAAAATGAAAATTCCGCCGGCGGAGAATCCCGACCATGATATCCATTAGCGACATGATTGCAAAGTGAACATAGCTTGAACAAGGATATTTAACACTTTTGAAAGACAAGAATATAGGTCCGGGAGGTGGAATGGCCCTGTTGATAAAAGATGAGATCAGTACAATTCTGAGAACTGACCTTGGGTCAGACAATCAAAATGTAGATTCATTTTGAATGGGGGTAGAAATAACAAAGGAAGAAGTCACTGGTAAGTGGTTTATAAGCCCCCTGACAGTACATACATGTTAGGACAAGAGTATAATTCAAGAATCATAAAATCTCTCCAGTGTAGAAGATGGCCATTTAGCCCATTGAGTCTGCACCGATCCTCTGAAAGGGCACCCTACCTAGGCCCATTCCCCACCACTGTTCCCATAACCCCACCTAACCTGGAAACCCCTGGACATTAAGGGGCAATTTTATCATGGCCAATTCACCTAACCTGCACATCTTTGGACTGTGGGAACAAACCGGAACACCCGGGGGAAACCCACACAGACATATGGAGAATGTGCAAACTCCACACAGACAGTCACCCAAGGCCAGAATTGAACCCGGGTTCCTGGTGCTGTGAGGCAGCAGTGCTAACCACTGTGCTGAAAATAATGGAAGCCTATAAAAAAGGTACTATGATAACCATGGGAGATTTTAATCTTCATATCAATTGGATGAGTCAAATTATCTAAAGTAGCCTGGAGGTGTATTTGGGACAATTTCTTCGAGCAATGCATTCTGGAACCAACCAGGGAACAGGCTATTTTAAAACCAGCAATGCCTCATGAGACAGGATTAATTAATTACCTCATGGTGAAGGACCTTTAAGGTAGGAGTGATTCTTTGCCCCTTGGTGGAGTGGTCAATGATGAGGGGGCATAGATTTAAGGTAAGGGACAGAAGGTTTAGAGGACATGTGAGGAAAAACAATTTTACCCAGCGGGTGGTGGGAGTCTATGACTCTACAACATGATAGAATTTCACATTCAGTTTGAGTGTGTGAAATGTGAGTCTAAAACTAGTTTTGTAAACTTAAATAAGGGCAATTACAAGGGTATGTAGACAGGTTGGCTGAAGTGGATTGGTACAATGCAGAGAACTGACCTTGGGTCAGACAATCAAAATGTAGATTCATTTTGAATGTGGGTAAGAAATAACAAAGGAAGAAGTCAGTGGTAAGTGGTTTATAAGTTCCCTGACAGTACATACATGGTAGGACAAGAGTATAATTCAGTGTATTGGTAAAATGAATAAAAAAAATTAGATAGTAGAGAAACAGTGGCAGACATTTAAGGAGATATTTAATAACTCTCAACAAAGAGATTGCTATTGAGAAATACACAAGAAGAATGCACCATTTGTGGCTAACTAAGAAAGTCAGTATCAAATTGAAAGAAAAGATTCACAATGCTGCAAAGATTAGTTGCAGCCCAAAAGGTGGGCAAAATTTTAGAATTTTAGAAAATTTTAGAAACCCGCGAAGGATGAATTACCAATTAACAAAGAGGGAGAAATTGAAGTCTGAGACAAAACTCGCAAGAAATATAAAAACACACAGTTGAAGATTCTACAAGGATAAAAGTAAGCATTGTTCCATTAGAGGGTGAGAGTGGGAAATTAATAATGGGGAACAATAAAATGGCAAAGTGTTATACCTGTTATAAAGAAAGGAGGGAGGCAGAAAGCAGGAAGCTGTAGGCCAATTAATTTTTCATTGGGAAATGCTAGAATTCATTATTACATGCAGAATACTTAGAACAGCATAATACAATCAGGCAGAGGCAACATGGTTTTCTGAAATGGATATCATGTCTGACACATTTATTGGAGTTCTTTGGGGATGTAACAAGCAGAGTTGATAAAGGGGAACCAGTCGATGTAGTGTATTTGGATTTCCAAAAGGCCACTCAAAAGGTTGCTACACAAGATAAGAGGTTGGTGTTGGGTGTTGGTGGTATGTTTGCATGGTTAAAGGAATCGCTAACGAACAGGAAACAGAGAGTTAGGATAAATGGGTTGTTTTCAGGTTGACAGGCTGTAATGAATGGAGTGCTAGGATCTATATTTTTAAAAATAAATTTACAGTACCCAATTCATTTTTTCCAATTAAGGTGCAATTTAGTGTGGCCAATCCACCTACCCTGCACATCTTTGGGTTTTGGGGGCGAAACCCATGCAAACACATGGAGAATGTGCAAACTCCACATGGACAGTGACCCAGAGTTGGGATTGAAACTGGGACCTCGGCGTCACGAGGCAGCAGTGCTAATCACTGCGCCACCGTGCTGCCCGCTAGATCTATATTAATGACTTGGCTGATGTATGGACTGCATTGTAGCCAAACTTGCTCATGGTACAAAGATAGGTAGGAAAGTAAGTTGTGAGGAGGATGCAAAGAGTCTGCAAAGGAATATAGATAGATTTAGTAAGTGGACAAAACAATGGCAATGGAATATAATGTGGAAAATCTTTGTAACTCCTTGCAGGCATTGGCGTCTTTTACCAGGACCTACTCAAAGTCATAGAATCATAGCATTTACAGTGCATAAGGAGGCCATTCGGCCCATCGAGTCTGCACCGGCTCTTGGAAAGAACACCCTACCCAAGGTCCACACCTTCACCCTATCCCCATAACCCAGTAACCCCACCCAACATTAAGGGCAATTTTGGACACTATGGGCAATTTAGCATGGCCAATCCACCTAACCCGCACATTTTTGGACTGTGGGAGGAAACCGGAGCACCCGGAGGAAACCCACGCACACACGGGGAGAATGTGCAGACTCCGCACAGACAGTGACCCAGCCGGGAATCGAACCTGGGACCCTGGAGCTGTGAAGCAATTGTGCTATCCACAATTCTGGAACATGGTCCCCTTGCGCCGCAGCTCTCCCCCATCTGGATTAGTGTCTGTTGTCAGGAAGGCACTGCTCAGGAATCTGCACCTCCATCAATACCACTTCTGGTGCCTGGCAGAGGGATAGATTGTGGCTGCTGGGATGACCAACATCGGGACATGCTGGGTGGTGGAGGGGTTGGCTGGATGAACTCCACAAGTTGGCATAATGCATGTCGGTGAGTGTCCGGCTTGCTACCAATTCCATCCATGACCTGAAAACAGTTGTGCTCGGACCTGATGGCACTCATGCGCCGCGTCGATACCACATGTGCTGTGGACTCCAGTGAATGTATCCCTGCTTGGATAGAATTTCACAATAGCCCCAAACCTCGACTCCCTGCTCCCTTCCTCAGGAGCTGGAGCCCCACCGCCTGTTTACTTTAAGGGACTGTCCCTTTAATTTATCCCTCAGTTTATTTGACTTAATTTACTTGGTTATTTGTGCTCATCAAAACAGTTGGAAGCCAAGCTCCCAAGCGTTGAACTCCAATGCTAATACTCACATCTACATAACAGATGTGATACAAATGTGGTCCCCAATACAAGGTGTTATGGTGAAGTCGCTCATCAGTCACCCCGTTCAGCAGATAACAGCATCTTGTTCCCTCACAAGGTCAGACCTCAGGTCTATTGAATATACTCAACTGCCCTCACTCCTCACCCTTAGGGGAGTCACACAGCCCGCTGAGGCTCTCAAGGATTGAGACACTTCAATCAGGTGGAGTTGAGAAGGATAACTGTGGTGAAGAGGCTATCGTGTGACAGGGGAGGGAGTGCGGCACATTGGAACATGGGGAGATGTGCATGGGTAGCTGTCTCAGATCCTGAGAGGACTGTGGGTCAGGGCATTGTCAGGAATCCTCATCGCCCACTTTGATGTTCTCTTCCTTTCAGTTTTTGTTTCAGTAGGGAGCCAGTCGAGTTGCTAATTCTTTGGTGCTTGGACCTATCAGGGTGAGCCCTCCAGTACATCCTCCAGAGGATGACCTGCACCATGGTGGTCTGCTATGCTCTGCACAACCTGGCACTGCAGTGGGGTGAGCAGCTGGAACAGGAGGACAGGTGAAGTGCCACATCTCCTCAAATGAGGAGGAGGTCGAGGAGGATAATGAGGGGCAACCAACGGAGGAAGAAGAGGAAGGACCTCGGGCGAGGACCAGGGCCCCCATTGGGCTCAGGGCTAGAGATACCCTCATTGACTGTCGGTTTGGTGATATCAGGATTAGGGTGCGAAGACCTGTCCCACTGTGGAGTCTGACATCTGCTCACTGGTGCCTGCGTGAAGTCATCATGACGATGACCACATTCATGTGCAGGGCGTTAAGGCGATTGATGGAGAATGATGATGAGTTGCAGTGAGGTCAGAGCGATGCCCCTCCCATCTTCAGGGAAACATCTGATTCCTGCCTGACACAGAGCTGAACGTGACCTGTCAATGAATGGGCTTATCTTGGGACTCAGAGAGGCTGAATGACAAAATCAGCTGTTACTGCTTCCTCCAAGGTCAGGGGCTCCTGTGTTTTTCTCTACCTACTGACGAGGCAGATGGACTCTCTACAAGTTTTAACCCCTTAATGAACATCCTCATTACTAGAGAATACGGCTAGACATGAGGCCTAAGCGTTGCTGATGGGCAGTGTGGGGGTGACTGAACCTTCCATGGATGGGGAGTTGTGGGGGGTGGGGGGGCTATAGGTGGTCCATTAGAGCATGCAGCGTGACTTCACTGCGCTGCCAGTGTGGGAGGCAGGAGAGCCACAGTGCAACCATTTTCATACTCCACAGGGATAGAGTTCCGAGTGTGCGCGGGTGTTTGTGAAGCATGGCGCCATGATTGGACATAGTGGGGATCGGTACAAGTGTGATGTAACAATGGTGACTTATCTCTACTAAGTTCACTCACGCCCACTAGGTGCCTAACGCTTCTTACTCTTTCTCATCCTCCCGCTGCATCTAGGTACATCCCACGGATGCTCAGCTGAGGTGGAGGTGGCCTGCTGCCTTCCACACCCTGTTGCCTGAGATGAACTTGGAAGACGCCCACTGGGGCCTGGACCTTGAGGGTATAGGCCACCTTCGGGCTACACAAGTGAGGCAGTGCTGCCCTCCTTGGTGTGTATCACACAGTGAGGGGGGGTGTCACATGGGCATTCCACCCGTGGGCTCTCCAGGGTGGAATGCCTTGGGCTGTGCTCCTGTCTATCATCTTCCCTTTGGGTGCCCTCGGCTGCTCCATGGGAAAGAGGGGCGGCTGGAGTGAGATCCAGAAGTCCCACTGTCCATAAAGGTCATGAGCTGAACCATGGAGTGGACATCTCCCGACCATGGAGTGCACGTCCTGCGCCAAGTCTCCATTGCAGACGTCATCCTGGCAGTGTTGACCTCATGGCACAGGGGTGATGGTACCATCTCCTCAGACAGAAGGCGATGGGACTCCTCCAGTCAGCCTTGCAGTCCAAGGATGGATGCTGTCATCCATTCCTGATTCTAGTGATTCTGGCTTTGAGTTCCCGCAGCTCTGTGATGACTGTACCCAGGGCACATCATTGGCCAAGGGCTCAACAGAGCCACGGGCTCCAGCATCCCTGCAAGATCCTGATTCCTGGGACGTCCCTATTCCGCCTGCTGTGGATCTTCAGCTTTGAGGTGCTCATCAGTGAGTTATCCAGAAGCCTGCCTACGAGTTAATCCCACCGAGGTGTGAGTAGCTCCACTAGTGGAGGGAGCAGGTAACAACTGTGATTGTTTCATCAAGCTTGTCTCTGAGATGCCTCCCTCAGAACTGCTTGCGTATGTGTTGTCCAGAGAACGCGAGGATGGTCCAGGCTGGTTGAATGATTGACATGCAGGGGAAGCGCATTGGCATTCGTGCATCACAGAGGCAGACTGATGGGAGAACATTAACTCACGCGATGCTTGCACCATGGCTAGATGTGTTGAGGGTTCTCACTTTTGTCTGGCGCTCCCATCTCGGCCTCTGCACAGGTGCAGTCCCCCCCCCCCCCCCCCCCCACACACACACACACTATCAACCCACCCTGGGAGTCGGGGCAAGGTCTCTGGCCTTGGTCAATGATGGGTGCGGTTCCACCCACGACAGCAGAGCGGAACCTCAGCGATGTCCAGGGAAGAATTTCTGTCAGTTATTTGGACATTCTGAAAATCCTTGCACAGGTGTGTTTTCTATCGGGGGCAGGGGTCACTGGATAGCGATCAGGTTAAGGAACCCCGTGTGTTTTTATTGCCCACTGCATAGCCTGGGGATGCTGAGGTCAACTGATACATTCCCACACACCTGGCTCAGATCAGCTGGCTATGTTGCAACCAAGAATGCAATCTGGGCTGTGAGACGCCCCATGCTGCAACAGTCAATCCACTTACAGGATGTAAAACAAGACCCCCAACATGCACTGAAGCTTAAGAAAACTCCAGGAAACAAGACAGCATCCTTAAAAAAATTAGCACTCTTTTAAATTGACATGTTTGGAGAAGGAGTACATTTAAACAGAAGACTGGAACCCTTAAAGGGACATTGTCTTTCAGAACAATTTGCCCATTTTTCATGCTGATTTCATGCATCTGTGACAAGTTAAAAAGAATTGACATGGGCGGCACGTGGCGCACTGATTAACACTGCTGCCTCACGTTCGATCCTGGCCCAGGTCACTGTCTGTTTGGAGTTTGCACATTCTCCCCCTGTCTGCGTGGAGGTTAGGTGAACTGGCCTTGCTAAATTGCCCCTTAATTGGGAAAAAAAAATTGGATACACTAAACTTATATAAAAAAAGAATTGACATGGCCATAAGTAAATGAGAGAGAATCTGTTGGACGATTTTTCCTGAATGCAGTATGATTTCAAAGATGTTAAAAAAGTGAAATTAGACGGTGACGCCGATGTTTCCAGCTACCTAAATGAATCTAAGGTCTGTGTGTGAACTCAGGCTGTGCATTTGTGCACCTGAGTCAGAAGGTTTTGGTTTCAAACCCCACTTACGCAGAAAGGTCATGGCTTGCAATACTGAGGAGGTTCCATCTTTTGGATGAATTGTTTAACCAAGGCCCTACCTAACCTTTCAGATGTGAAAAACCCCATGGCACTATTTTTAAGAAGTGCAGGGGAGTTACCCTTGGTGTCCTAGCTAATAATTATACCTCATTTAACATCACAAAAACAGAGACAATGGTGCACCGGTGATGTCAGTGGACTAGTATTCCAGAGGCCCAGGCTAATCCTCTAAGGGCATGGATTCAACTCTCACTATGGCAGCTAATGGAATTTAAATACAGTTAATAAAATCTGGAATTGAGAGCCTCAGCAGTGTTGACGACTACAAACCTATCATCAATTGTTGTAAAAACCCACCTGGTTTGCTAATGTCCCTTCAGGGAAGGAAATCTGTCGTCCTCACCTGGTCTGGCCTACATGTGACTCCAGATCCACAGCAATGTGGTTGGCTCTTAAATGCCCTGCAGAAATGGCTTACCAAGCCATTCAGTTCACGGGCAATTAGCTACAAATGTTGACTTTGCCAGCGACGCCCACATCCCACGAATGAATAAATAATGATCACATTATTGTTTGGAGGAATTTGCTGCAACAAATTGGCTGCCACCAGTGACTACACTTCAATAGTACAGGTACTTCATTGGCCACAAAGAATCCAGCATGCGTTTGTAGAGTCAAACAGGGAGTAACTTTATTGACAACAACATGTACACAGCAGCAGTTCACCACTGCTTCCTTCTCTAGCCGGTACCACACTGGCCAGCTCTATTTATATAGGTGCATCTACAAATGATCCATACCCCCCTCATTGTGGGAGCTCATACTCCCCAAGAATCATGGGATAACTATGAATCGTGCCCCTCCTGGGAGGGGGTGGAATGTTTTTATCTCTCTCCTCTGCTGTGCTCTGTGTTGGAGTGGCCTTTTCCCATGGGCTGAGCTGATGAGCCGTTCCAATAAGGGGGACATTTAAATTGCATCATATTTTAGTCACAAGTCTCCATAGGGCAATAGTGCAGTAAAAATTTGGGCCAATATGTGCACATCTATACAAATATTATGCAAAAGGATGATATTGAGAATGAGCTGATGGAAGCTCGGCAACATATTGTAACAAACTGACTGCCTGTGTTTTCAGTATTATCCAATCAAGGAGTTCATTGAGTTAATGTGTAAAATGATAGACACTTGGATGTGAGGTATAAACAATGATTGATAGTTATCTACTTATATTTATTATAACCCCACCTGCTCCTCCCACAGCTACCTCAACTACACTTCCTCACACCTGTCTCCTGTAAGGACTCTATTCTATTTCATGGTCTCAGTTTTTCAGTCTCCGTCACATCTTTGCTGTTCGTGCAACCTTCCACAGAAGCACTTCTGATGTGACTTCCTTAACCGAGACTAGCCGCTCATGTTGGTGACAGAGTCCTCAACCATACCTTGCACATTTCCTGCAATTCTGGTCGATTCTCACTCCTTCCCCTCTTTTCCAAGACTGCTACTCTTTTGCCCTCACTTTCCACCTGACCAGCCTCCACATTCAAAGGGCCATCCTCCCCATTTCTGCCAACCCCCACTCCCCTGTCAGCATTCTGAAGGGACCGTTTCTTCCATGACATGCTGCTCCACTCCTCAATCACCCCAACACTTCATCCTCTTCCTGTGGCCCTTTCCTATGCAATCGCAGAAGGTGTAAGACCTGCCATTTGTTCCACCTCTCCCCTCACCGTCCAAGCCCCAAACACCCTTCCAGGTGACGCTGTGATTTACTTTAATTCTTTCATTTTGGTAAACTGTATTCATTGCTCGCAATGCCGTCTTCTTTACATTGGGAGAAACCTAATGCAGATTGGGTGACTGCTTTGCAGAACACCTCCGCTCAGTCCGCAACCTTGACCCAAACTTCCTGCCACTTCCAATTTGAATTGACCACCATGCTCTCATGCTCACATTGTGCCTATACCTGCTGCAATGTTCCAGTGAAGTTCAGCGCAAGCTCGATAAGCAGCACCTCATTTTCCAATTAGGTGCTTTACAGCTTTCTGGACTCAACATTGAGCTCAACAATTTCAGACCAAGAATTCTGTCCCCATTTAGATTTTTTTTTTGCCATGCACCAGCCTGAATCTTGTTTTGCATGTTTTTGCTTTCGTAGAAAGGTGATCATTATTCTGCAATTTGTATTCACTTTGGACAACACTGCTGTCACCATAGCCCTCAAACTAGACCCGTTACAAGATTCCTCCTCCATCCTAACCCACTGTACCCCTTCTCCTCCCCACCACTGCGACACCTTGTCCACATTCGCCGCCCAATAATAATGAAGCAGGTTCGGCAACACCAACCCCCTCTGCTGCCTCTGTAGCAAGGTCCTCCCTACCTTCTGCACCTTCCACGCCCATACAAAGTCCGAAATGATTGTGTCCACTTTCCAAAAAAAGGCCTTTGGTGTAAAGATCGGGAGAGCCTGAAAGATAAACAAGAACTTCAGCAGAATTTTCATTTTCACCAATTGGACCCTCCCCACCAATGTTAAGTGCAGTGTATCCAACCTCCTTAAGATCCTCCCTGGCCTCCTCCACCAGCTTTGTTAAGTTCCACTTATGGAACTCCATCCATTCCCTCGCTACCTGAATCCCCAAATACCTAAACCTATCCCTCGCTACCGTGAATGGCATCCCCCCCTAAATTAGCCCGCTGTCCGAGGATCATAGAATTTCCAGTGCAGAAGGAGGCCATTCGGCCCATTGAGTCTGCACCAGCCCTTGGAAAGAGCATCCTACTTAAGCACACGCCTCCACCCTATCCCCGTAACCCAGTAACCCCAGCTAACCTTTTGGACATTAAGGGGCAATTTAGCATGGCCACTCCACCTAACCTGCATATCTTTGGACTGTGGGAGGAAACCGGAGCACCCGGAGGAAACCCAGACAGAAATGGGGAGAAAGTACAAACTCCACACAGACAGTCACCCGAGGCCGGAATTGAACCCGGGACCCTGGAACTGTGAAGCAGCAATGCTACCCATTGTGCCACTGTGCCGCTTGACTTAAAGATGCATGTCCATTAAGCATCATGGATCAAAAATGATTACAGCAAAAATAAAGAAAGTGAAAGGTGGGACCTGTAAGGGAGGGAGTCCAACATGAGCGGCTAGTCTCGGTTAAGGAAGTCACATCAGAAGTGCTTTTGCACTATGTTTATAGTTTCATTTACATTGTTTATCTTGTTGTTGCTATTATACTAAAAATACCTCAATAAAATGTTTATTAAAAAATAAATAAAAGAAAGTGAAATAAAGGAATCAACAGGAAGGACCCTTACAATACTTACTTACCCGTACGATCTCTGTGAACTGAATGTTGCATGCACGAGACATGTTCAGCTCAAGTTGCTGCATGGTGTTTTCTATCAAAGACCCATCATTCTTTCTGCTCTTCCTAATATCTTCGAAACATCGGTGTAACTGACGATATCTCTATCAAAAAAACCTTTGCACCTGCATTTTTTGCTTTATATCTGGTTACCAAGAGGAGTCCGGCAGTAAGTGTTTCTACTCAATGATACTATGGAGGCTCACTCTAAAGGTTTGAATGGCGAGTCTTGTCTGCGATTATGGAATGGAGTTTCTGATGTTGCTGCATTGGGACTCAACATCAACAACTTGAATTTATATAATGTGTTTAAATAGTAAAATGTCCCAAAACATTGCATATGGGGCATTTTTAGACACAACCTGACACCAAGCCACACATCAGGACAGGTGGCCAAAAACTTGGTCAAAGTGGTAGGTTTAAAAGAGCATCTTGAAAAAGGGAAGTGAGGTAGAGAGGGCTAGGGAGGGATTTCCGAAGTGTAGGGAGTGGGCAAGTTGAAGGCAAGGCTGCCAATTGTGGAATAAAAGTTATCAGGAATGATCGGACCAGAATTGGATGAGAAATGAATTCTTGAAGGGATTGAAGGCTTGCAGAGGTGTCATAGGTAAGGAAGGTGGGGCCATGGAAGGATTTGAGCACAAGGATGAGAATTTAGTTGAAGCATTGCTGGACCAGGAGGTAGTGTGAGTGAGTGACCGGCTCCTCACAAAATGGTTGCTTACAAGCTTTCTCTGACCAGAAGTTTTACACAAAAAGCCTCTCTTTAAATGATGTGGAATTGGTGGCGAATAGGATGATCGATGTTCCTTTTGAACAGGTCACGCAGTGAGCTGATACGTATGGTCCCATTCACCCTCAGCTGTTGTTTAAACATTTTGTTCCTTCACTTTCAGGGTTCAAGGAGACGGCCTTCCTGTTTGCCATCTCTTCAGCTGGACTCACGCATTCTCTGGCCAAGGCTTGTAGCTCAGGCCGAATGGAGCGGTGTACCTGTGACGAGTCGCCAGACCTGGAGAACAGAGAAGCCTGGCAGTGGGGTGGCTGTGGCGACAACCTCAAATACAGCATTAAATTCATCAAGCACTTCCTGGGACAGAGGAAAGCCAGCAAGGACCTGAGAGCCAGAGTCGATATGCACAATACCAACATGGGCATCAAGGTGAGGCAGTCCCCTGTTTCTGTCGAGAGTGCAGGCACTGTAATACAACTGGTTCCAGACCCTTGCTCCCGTATAATCATTCTGATCAGGGAGTCTGGGATCTGCTATGTATCTGCATATTTGCAAAACTATTCGTGGGAAGTTGGATCCAAAATTAAGTTTAGCAAGTTATTAAAAAAAGTGGAAGATAAATTGTATAAACCACCTGGATGTCAGTTGTGAAACAGCTGGGAAAGTTTTAAAGCTTGCTGGAGTAGTATGGTGGCGCAGTGGTTAGCACTGCTGCCTCACGGCGCCGAGATCGCACGTTTGATCCCGGCCCGGGGTCACTGTCCGTGTGAACTTTGCACATTCCCCCGTGTTTGCGTGTGTTTCGCCCCCACAACCTAAAGATGTGCAGGGTAGGTGGATTGGCCACGCTACATTGTCCCTTAATTGGAAAAAATGAATTTGGTGCTCTAAATTTATTTTAAAAATGTTTTAAAGCTTGATCAGCATCTCTGCCATTCTCTGTCTCCTTGAATGATCCCAGTGAGCATTTTCACACCACCTGCCGAAATCCAATTTGGAGGAACTTGCAGCAGTAACTTACGACATTTGCTGTACTGGTTTCCATGCACTCAGGTTTGTCATGGGAGCCTTCAAGAGTTTATAAAACAGGACATAGGTCTGTTCAGCAAAGGAAATGACCACAGTTGTCCATCTTATCGTTTCCTCCTTTATTAAGCTGGATCTCTGGGCCCTCCAGTCAATTCCTTTTGACAAGAAACTGCCAACTCCTTTCTGAATTTGAATTCGCTGACAGTACCTATTCCGTGATACTGACCAGTCTGCTCAGTGCATTCATCAGTCCCTGTGTGAGGTAGTTGAGCGTATCTGTTCTGAGCGTGCTCTTTTCCCACTCTTCCTCTTGCATTCAAAAAGGCAAATTTTAATTTCTACCATTTGTGACAATTGATTTTTGCGCAGCCTTGACAGGTTTGCTGGTGCAGAGCTTTGCACGTCTATTGATCGTATGGAGGAGTTGGGCATTTGGGTCAACGTGTCCCATTAAAATGATTGAACGGAACGATGTCTTGAGCCTATTGACCTCCCTAATTAAATTCCTGATCTGCATTGCTGCTATCCGAAGCTCCATTCCACCAGTATTCATTCATAAGCTCTTCACTTCGAACTTCCGACAGGTTGTACTTTAAGGATGAAACATAATATAGCCCACAAAGAAGGTTTCTGATCAATGTAACATTTTGAACTTGGAGGACTGCTGCTGCTGTGAAGAGATGATGGTTTGGAGATGATTTCCTGCCCTTCGTTCAAAGCCTCTGTGCGCACAAAATGGTAGAGCTCAGCTTGCTGTTACCCCCAGGCTGAGATCAGGAATTCACTTGGTGGGGAATTACAAGCATGAGCCTGAACAGGCCTATTTAATTCTACCTGCCACCGTTTTACTCATAGCGCACAGCATTAAAACAGAAAACAGCAAAAGCTTTAAAAAAAAAAATTGCCCGTAAATCAAAGAGAATTCTTTGGATCCTTGCTTGAAAAATGCTGCAAGTGGAATCATTTGTGCTTGACATGCGCTGCCTTCCAATAAAGCCATTGTTCCTTCAGTCACGACAGCATCATTGCCAGTCTAAACCTCTACATTGTATCGACAGTTTTGTTTTTCAAAGGGAAGTAATTAAAAAAATGACAAGCACTGAGATCTTCTAACTGTCAAGAATTATCAATACCAGCAAACCTCTCCCTGGATGAAATAATATGCGATGTTCGTACAATACAACCCATGGGATTAATCTGTCTGTTAAATTACTGGCCACAGGAATTTCATACCGGAAAATATTAAAAGTTAACGCTAATAGTACCTTCCAGCCCGGGTTCTTTGTGTTTTAATTGCAGCTACCAGGTACCAAGTACTAATATAGTAGGAGGCTGGGAGCAGAGGTTAGCAGGTTAGCTGTCAGTCTGATAAGGAACATTGCCTGAAGTGTATTTACTGACTGATTGCAAAGAACTGCAAATAAGGCATTAGTCAGGATAAAGCATGTTTATGCAAAGAGAGCAAAGCATTGCAATGCTTTCAGGAAACAAGAGATGGTCACTTTGGGATTTGAAGCCCCTCTAATCCACCACTGACTGCGATAGGTTAGGCGAACTGGCTTATTAAAGCCATACCTGTTCAAAGTGGGTTTACATAAAATAAAAAGCGAGGAAACCTTTTGGAATCCCATGTATATTATAACATAGAATCTCGACAGGATCGCTTTGTTGCCTTCTATTCAAAGCAGGCAAAATTATCTGTTAAAATAGTGCAGAAAGATATTATAAGTAATTTACATGTTAAAATTCAAAGGAGCTTAATTTTCAGATGTTAGTTGCAACGTTGCAATGTTGGTTTCTTAGTGTTTATCAGGATGGGGTATATTAGTGTTGGAATGGACACTATCGGTGCCATGGCCTTTGAGATCAGTGCCATGTAAGCCGTCACCATAGTCAAAAAATACCAATCATGATTCCCAATTGAAGGCATGTTTCTTCAAACTATCAGCAGTTTCAAGTGTGCTGGCTTAAACTGGGTTGGAATTGCCCTGAATCAATTTAGCTGATGACCCTGACAGACAAGAGTGAGAGTAATTTGATGTGGGCTGGATTCAAACACAGGCCTCGAGGTGAAAGGACAGGAAAGTTTAAACTGGCTGCGTCAACTGAGGCAAATAGCCCGACTGAATCTGAAGTCTTCTCAGTATCTAAATTTGGTGTTGTAATTATGAAAAAATAGACAAAACTGCTTCAAAAATAACAGGAGATCCCACCTGCTCTATTTCAGCCCTGCTGATTGAGTACATTATAACATTTTGCTCACATTTCATTAACAGTCTTTATTTGTACTTCTTAAATTATGTGAAATGGATTGAGGGCACAAATCATTCACTCCCTTATTTTCATAAAGGAGACAAAATCAAATCATATGTGAATTTTCCAATAATGGGCGGGATTCTGCAATAATGGGGCTATGTCCCCATGCCGGCGTAAAAACCGGTGCCAACCACTGCGGCATCAACTACCCCCGAAAGTGAGGAATTCTCACCTTTCTCGGGGCTAGGTTGACACCGGAGTGGTTCCCCCAGCTCCAGCCGCCGCCAAAGGGCCAGCGTGAGTTCGCGCATGCACGGAACGGCCAGCATAATCTCGCGCATGCGCAGACCGGCCGCCGTATTTCCGCACATGCGCAGAACGGCCGGCGTATTTCCGCACATGCGCGTGGGTTCCCTTCTCTGCGCCGGCCCCTGGGCAATATGGCGGAGCCCTACAGGGGCCAGCCACAGAGGAACGAAGGTCCCCCACGGAACCAGCCCGCCTGCAGATCGGTACGCCCCGATCACGGGCCAGGCCACCGCGGGGGCCCCCCACGCCCCCCTCCCTCCCAGGACGGCCCCCGCACACTTACTTGCCAGGTCCCACCGTGTGTGAGGTGAGTAACCCACGCCGGCGGGACTGGGCAAAACTTGACGGCCACTCGGCCCATCGGGGCCCGGAGAATTGTGCAGGGGCCGCTGTCAACGGCCCCCAACCTGCGTGGCGGGAATCCCACCGGCCCCCGAAAAATGTCCCGGTGCAGGGTCGGAGAATCCCAGCCAATGATTTTACGGAAATCCGGACTCGTTTGTCTATGGATTAATGATCTGCATGACTAGAAAAACAGTGAGGAGTCAAGGAGATAGTGGCCGGAATTTTCCGGCTGTTGGGATTCTCTTTTCCTGCTGGCAGCACACTCCTGCCCACGGGTATCCTGGCGGCGTAGGGTGGCTTCAATAGGAAGTCTCATTGACAATGGGAAACACGTGGCTAGCAGACCTTCAAGACATGTACATTTCTGAAGTGCCATTTTACAAGCTGACTAATTGACATATTGTTATGATATTGTACTGGGAGTTCCCTAAATGTTATATACTGTAGATAGAAGAAAAGATTGAATTAACTAAAGCCCATCTAACCTATTGAACCTACCCCTTCATACAGGCGGAGGTTGGTCAGCTCAGCTGGCTCGATGGCTGGCTCGTGATGCGGAGCGGTGCCAACAGTTCAGGTTCAATCTCCGTACTGGCTGACGTTATCCATGAAGGCCCCACGTTCTCAACCGTGCCCCTAGCCTGAGGTGTGGTGAATCTCCGTTAAATCACCACCAGTCATATCTCCCCCTCAAAGGGGAAAGCAGCCTATGGTCATCTGGGACTATGGCGCCCTTCCCCTTTCATGCATACCATGGATGGTCTACACTGTCATGGACTCGGCTAATTTAATTTGGGGGAATAAAAAAATTCCAAAAGCACTTCCAAGAACAGGAATTTGGTGAGATTCTCCCTGGCCCCAATGATGATTCAGTGATATTCCATGCTAACTACCTGACTGAATTCAATATCACTCTGGTGCATTCCCATAACTCAGCATATTGGGAAAGCATATATGGAATGAACCAGTGATAACTATTTCCCTTTGCAAAGGCGGCAATCTGTAGATAGTGAGGTTGCCACATTGCTTTGAGCACTCTACCCTGATTCATTTTTTTGATTCTTAAGCAATCGGATTTCTTCTTGATCATTCATGGCACGTGAGCATTACCAGGAAGACAATATTTTCTGCCCTTCCCAAACCCAGTGGCTTGCTCAATGATTTCAGAAGGCAATTAATACTTAACCCAATGCTGCCAGTCCGGGATCATACATCGGCCAGACTGTTTAAAATCAGCAGATTGTCTGCGTGGGTTTCACCCCCATAACCTAAAGATGTGCAGGTTAGGTGGATTGACCACGCTAAATTGCCCCTTAATTGGAAAAAAAATAATTGGGTATTCTAAATTTGTAAAAGAAAATTCAACAGATTTCTTTCACCCAAGGGACATCAGTGAATCAGATGGGTTTTGTAACAGCAATGAGGTAGCGATATAGACACTAACGTTTTGTTCCGCATTTATAGTAACAGAATTCGAATTGCCAGTGCCCATACTGAGTCTTGAACTGCTGCCTCTAGATCATTAGTTTAGGATTCTGCATTGGGATTCCAATAACAATAACTGCAACATGACAGTTCCCTTCATTCTGGAGCTGCTTAGAAAGTAATGAGGTGTGGATTTCCTCATACAAATAAATGAAAGTCACCATTGTCCCATTGGCTGCTCTCCTGTTTCTATCTCAGACGAGGGACTAGGTTGGGAAGGCAGGGCCTTCATGGTAATCTCAGCTGATATGGGAATTGAACCCATGCTTTTGGCTGTTGCTCTGCATCATGAACCAGCCGCCCAGCCAACTGAACTAACCAATGATTCTAATGGTTGTCATGCAAGATGATGTTGTCTATTGGTCTACTCACTGCTGTTCCCTCTCTTCCAGGCTGTGAAAAGTGGTTTGAAGACCACGTGCAAATGCCATGGTGTATCTGGGTCCTGTGCAGTTCGAACCTGTTGGAAGCAACTCTCATCCTTTCATGAAACAGGCAAACTTCTCAAGCTCAAATATGAAACTGCTGTTAGAGTCCACAGTATCACCAATGATGCCACAGGCGAGACTGAGCTCATCAGCCCCAAAAAGCACAGTTACACCTTGAAGAATCACATCCCAAGGACTACGGATCTGGTGTACATAGAGGACTCCCCAAATTTCTGTCGACCAAGTAAATACTCTCCTGGCACCGCTGGCAGGGTCTGCTCGAAGGAGACAAACTGCGAAAGTATGTGCTGTGGGCAGGGCCATAACACCCAGAGTCTCTTGGTAAATAGGCCCTGTCACTGTCAAGTGCAGTGGTGCTGCTATGTGGAGTGTCAGCAGTGTTCACAAAGAGAAGAGATTTACACTTGCAAACACTAACAAATAAGCAATTGCGACAATGGGACAAAGGCAGCAATTGAGAGAATAAGAAAGTAAATTGTAACTTCAGCTATGGCTTGTGGCCCCTTGTAACAATGAGACAAAGTTGTATAGGTGCAGGACAGACACATGGGAGAGCTCAGAGCTAAATCTCGTTGACCCCATCACTGAAACTGCATGTACTTTCAGTTTAAAGAATCCTGGTTTAGAATTCTTTACACAGGTATCTTTATTTGGAAAATCTAGATTTACCCAAGCTTTAGAGCAGTCAAAAATGGACACTGGAATTTCAAGAACCGGCCAAATTGAAAGAGGCCACACAAGATCGCCTTACAATGCAAGTTAAAGAGTGAATAAATAATGAGGTTCAAAGGTAGTCTGACTGATTGAGCATGTTCTCTTTGAAAGTGTGGGTGCTGGGGAATGGAAAAGCTACTTATCTTTGGAGCAATCCCACAAGGAGTGCAAACAAAAACTTCCTATGATGCAGGGTGTGAGAGGGACTATGCAACTTCCTCTGCCCACTGTTGTTCAAAGGAGCCTTCATCTTGCAATCAGATTGATGGAGGTTTGTTGTTTAACCTCTGCACAAGGTTTGAACCAACATGCCCCCAGGACAGCATTAACCTTTATCTCGGTTTGTCCCTGTGTTTCTTCTCTTGTTCTGCCACTCAGTCATCTGCATAGCATTCTGTGAATGAAATGCATACGCAATGAGCAAAGTTCTCTGAGGCTACAGATTCCTGGGTATGATCACAAATTCATGAGGCTGAAATGACTCATTTACAGACCCTCACAAGTCTTTAGAAAAATAGCCATAATTAACAAAATGTAGAACAAGATAAGATAATGTCTGGAGAGAAACCTCCCCACAGATCTTACTGTCACAAGAAATAAAATCTGCCTCTAAAACTTGTTTGATCCAAATCGTGCACTTGTGGCGGTATTGCAGTGGCTCTGCCTGTAATAGAGCAATATCGAGCCCAGGTTATTGGGGAGTGTCTCTGTTCACCGTAGACTTTGAACAAAGCTACCCAAAATGTTCCAGCAATCTCCGTGGTGTGGATTTCACCTGCGGTGTGGATTTCACCTATCCTGTATTAATTTGATTCTGGAATCAACTATGGCGGATAGCAACAATGGTGCCATCAAGCAGGCTAAAAAGCCAATCCTGTTTAAATTTTCTAACAGACAGAAAACCAGGAAGTAAAATGCAATGATTATTCTTCTCTTTCTAATCAGTTTACAGAGAGTAACATAAAGATTGGAACATACACATGGGGCTAAGGTAGAAGCTGAAATATTATAAATAAATATTTAAACAAAGATTAATTTTTATTCCATTAAAACCTATGCAACCTTTATCATAATGGAGAAATGTCACATTCCACAAATATTGGATGTGCTTTTCAAAACCAGAGAAGTTGTTCAGAAGTAGTTATGATTTGCTATGCTGTTAGAAACCTAATTACATCTCATCAACAAAGCATAACTTCTTCAAGGGGTTTTACAGTGAGATTACAGTGCAAAAAGTGGAAGCTTATGTAAGCTCAAATAATTTATAACGATTTCCATCTTTGTGCTTCAATAGGACATCCTGAGAAGGAGCAGGAATCACTGACATCAACTTCTGGCTTTCCACATTTAACTGTGCATGTCCAGAGATGTAGCTGTCAGTCTTACTGTTTCAATGAGAGTTTTGTCATCATTAAGAGTAAACTTAAGGAGGAGTTAAACAGATTTTTAATTGATAATGGGTTGAAGGTTTATGGAGAATGGGCAGGACGGTGGAGTTGAGGCCAGGATGGGATCAGCCATGGTCACAGTGAAGGTGTTAGGCTCGGGAGGCTAAATTGCCTACTCCCGCTCCTAGGTCATGTGTTCTAGGGAAGTGATGGTCTGGCTGATTTTGCAATCTAGCTCTTGGTCTGTAACATTGTAGGTAACAGATGAGGAACATATCAGCTATGATAGACTAGTGGAGCAGACTCGATGGGCCGAATGGCCAAATTCAGCTCCTATATCTTATGAACCTATCTTATGAACTTATAAGATCACAAAGTCTAGGCTGCTTTCCCGAGCATTGAACCACCTAAGGATGACCTGGTACACACAAGCCTGACCTTTTCTTGATCCATCAGCCCTATGCCAACCGACACCTTATTTGTCAACCCCTTGTTCTTAAGAATTACGTTGAGCCGTCTTTCATTCCACGTACCTGTTTTCCTTTGGGAGAAAATGTTCTGCCTGAAATTCCTAATAGTTTGCTCATTTTTAAATTTGCATCTCCTGATATCCCAGTCAATCGCTGCAATGGGAAATTTGCTTGGATCAACTTTATCAATTTCCTCCTTTATCTTGAAAAAAAGTAAGAGACCATGAAGTCTTCTTATTTATCCAAGAAGCCAAGGTCAACTTTGTGAACCTTTTCTTGTCACTTTAATAATACTCAAAATTGAAGTGGAAAATGTATTCACGTGCGGCTTCCTTCAGACTCAGGTTGGAACCTTCCTATTTCACAGTTAACAAAGATACAGGCAAGCTGTCAAAACTAGTGACGGGTACCTGGAATGGAGAGATACTAGCCTTTTTGAAAATTAGGATATATTATTTAAAATATGGTAACTGGTGCATGTCCATAATGTAAATACTGATGTTTATTTTACAAGCTTTTACAAACTATTGTAAGAAGCTTAAAGTTTATTTTTGAATCTAAACTGGAATAGATGCATTTCCACTAACACACCTTAGTGTAGTAAATAACTTTGCCCCTGAATTCTAATGGCAACATAGAAGAAAACCTGCATCAAAGTGTGCTTATATTTGAATATCTGGTATGCGGTGGATATGCATAGAATGTGAAAGATATTTCATGAGGCCTTCTTCATACATCAATTAAGTGACGTGTGCAGTATTAACTGTGCTCTGCACATTTGGATTGCTTGATTCTGCTGATGAGCATTCTAAAATACGTATCAAGTTTCATTTTCAGAAGCTAACTGTTGAGTTTTGGATAGTATTCTCAATTCTGTGGAGATGGATTTCGACCCAACATTCTTCAACAAAACAAAGCGAGAGATGAAACTATTGGCGACAGTGCGGTGTCTTTTTTTTAGATTTCAGGCAGCCAGTAGATGGATTATAGTAAATGGATACTCTTCAACAGATCCCAGGACTTCCAATGATGTAAGTTTACCAGTGAGTTAAATCGTTCAAAAATCCATTGTCCTAATTTATTTCGGTACACAGAGGAAATCTGGAACTTCCTTCCCCAAATGCAGTTGAGACATCCAACACAGTTTTGGAACTGATACCCAAGAGTGTTTTTTGGGGGGCGGCACAGTGGCGCAGTGGTTAGCACTGTTGCATCACAGCACTGAGGACCCAGATTTAGTCCCGGCCCCGGGTCACTGTCCGTGTAGAGTCTGCACATTCTCCTCGTTTTTGAATGGGTCTCACCCGCACAACCAAAAGATATGCAGCATAGGTGGATTGGCCACGCTAAATTGTCCCTTAATTGGAAATAAAAGGATTGGATACTTTAAATTAAAAGAAAAAAGTATTTTATTGACAAGGGTATGAACAGTCACAGAACCAAGGTTGGAAATTGGAATTAAGATACAAACAAACCATATTCTAATTGCATGCTCGAGGGCCTGAATGATAGCCCGCCTTTCCTATGTTCTTTGATCATTATTGTTTTAGGGAAGGAAAGGATCTGGAAGATCCAATCATTGTGGCAACATCATTCACAAGTGCTGGAATGAGGTTTCCCTAGATCAAAGGACAGAAAGTTAATTTTGGACTCAACTGAAGTGTTCAACTGCTCATTCACCTATTTCGCACCTGAAAAATGGGTTTGCAGCAGATGAAAATCCGTTGGAAACCATTTTGTTTGCCTATTGACACTGTCAGGTAGAGCTGATTGCAGGTGAACACAAATGTGACTCAGACACAGTTACTGTTTAAAATGAAAATATATACCCACCGTTCTGATTAGCTTCCATTCAGCATGAAGAACTCCAAATATAATCTTGTCTGAGCAAACCATTTATTAGGGTTTAATAGCACTTTATAATTTAGTAGGGTCAAAGAACCTTGGTTAAAAATGATGAGAGGGCAATTTAAGGCAGATGCAAGGGAAAACATATTCATGATTGGATGATGAATGCTGGTCTCTGGGAAGGATAGTGTCAAAGAGAAAACTTTGACTAAATGCCTTTCAATCAGTCTATGTGATGGGGAGATGTAAATTTCTTATTCTGAATGGAAAAATTAAGATAGGCCGAATGACCTTCCATATCCGTGCTGATCTTCGGATTTTGTGCCACTCCTAGACCAATACAGTTTTAAATAAGCAGAATTATTTTTCATTTTGAACTATTTTGCAAAAGAGAAATAAAAAGATTATCTGTGAAGTTTTGTTTGCAACATGCTAGCAATTTTGGTCAATAAATTGATCGACAAGAGGATCAATGAAGCCAAAAGCCAAGTAGGTTTTTTGCTGTCCCACAAAATGTCATAAATTAATTGCACAGAAGGAGGCCATTCATTCCATCATTGCCTGTGCTGGCATTGGCTCCTCAAGTTCGAGCCCGAATTCCCTATTCATTCCCCATATCCCGTTAAGTTCCCCCTTTAAATGATAAAAGCACAATACTGCGGACACTGGAGATCTGAAATACCGTGCTGCTGCCTCACAGCGCCAAGGATCAGGGTTCAATTTTGGCCTTGGGTGACTGTGTGGAGTTTGCACGTTCTCCCCGTGTCTGCACCGGTTTCCTCCTGATGCTCTGGTTTTCTCCCACAGTCCAAAAGTGTGCAGGTTAGATGGTTACAAGGTTACAGGGATAGGGTGGGAGAGTGGACCTAGGTAGAGTACTCTTTCTGAGGGGCATTGCAGACTCAATGGGCTGAATGGCCTCATTCTGCACTGTAGTGGTACTATGGTTCAATTTAAATTCTTGGAAACAGAAAATGAGGGATGGACTCAGCAGGTCCTGCAGGCTCAGCAGCCCAGTTGTAAAGTGCTCAATGCTGCAATAGGCCTCTAATTTTAAACTCCAATCCAAGTTATGAATCTTTACTTACCCTGTACATGAGCGGACCTTTGGCCAGGTGGGACTTGCCTTTTTCAAAGTACTTGCGATATGCTCAGGAATACCTGAGAGAAGTGTGTAACACAGCAGACCAGCTCTGAACCTGACATGGGGAAATTCTAGACTCAATTCAGCAAAGGACTTTATGGTTAGCCATGCTTAGAGTTTAATTTCCTCTCTGTGATATTTTTAGATTCCTGGTTAATAAATTTGTGCAAAATTCCTGCCCCTTATTTTAACAAGCATTTAACCTATTTAGAATAAATTATATATGTGAAATAAATTGGATGCAACCACTACAACAACAATATGCACTTATACAGCACCATTACCATTGTTAAATATCCCAGGACTATGCCACAATAATGCCGATGGGAATTTATTGCAAACGCATTAACCAGGGTACTTAACGCAGTGCAGATAAGAAAGTCGCCCCCTGATGCTTAACGCAGTTGATTTATTTCCCATTGAAATAAACGATAAAAGGAATATGGTAAGTCGCAGTGGATCACTGGCGGTGCGTCATGCCAAGCATGCTATTGTAACAACGAGAGATTCAATGCAGTAAAATACATGACCTAGAACCACAAGGGCAGGCAGTGTGATATCGGGGTTAACTTGCTGTTAGAATGCCAACACCAAAGAGTTATGAAATGTGACACACTTCATGTCAAAGCTTGTTTGTCTATTTCTTTGCGGTTGTGGATTCTCAGACAATAAGCCTCATCGTGCACCATGACCCGTTTGTAGATGCAGAAAAAAAAATACCATTAAGAATTCCAGGGCAAAACCCATTGCTTTAATAATTTATCTGTTGATGCTCTAAGGGAAAATAAAAATTATTTTTCTACCTCACGTGTACAGCTTGTAGGTAAATAAAATCTTAAAATGTATTTAAGTTATTTATCATCTTTATATAACAAAGAGAAAATCCTTTTGGATCATTTTGGGCAGTGACATCACATTTTGTGATTAATGTACGTCCTTTCTGCTTTTTCTATGTTGTTATTTATACTATTGTTTCCTGATGGTTGAAAAGCAGGTTTCATACATTTATAGAACAAGTTGCACTAATGTTTCTCAGCTTTCTGGTGGTATTGATATCAATAAAATGGTGTTTTGATGACTCCTTTTGAAGATGTTTGTTTCATTGTCCCTTAAGTCTCTGAACCCACCTGGATTTAGTCTCTGGTCGCTGGGGGTGGGTGAGCAATTTCCTGAAATGTGAAGGATAATCTGAAAGACTCCCGGCGGGATTCACCATTCCCCGACGCCGATTTTGAAATCAGCGATCGGACGGAGAATCCCTTTTGACGCCCAAATCAGGGGGCAGCACTGCTTTGACGCCAGTTTTGTAACCTCTGCCCCTTTGGAAATGGCATCAGCGCGTCGCGCGTCATTGGAACGGCGTTGGAGCATCACCTGAAGGCTCTCCCCTGATGCTCTGCCCTTGATGGGCCGAGTTCCTGACCTTGTTCACAGGTGGTCTCAGCGGTCGGGAACCCGGCGTGGTGGCTGCGAACTGTGTCCAGCTCGCCATAGTAGGATGGGAGCTGTGCTGCTGGCCAGGTGGGGCTTCCGCAAGGGCTGGGGGTCTGGTGGGGGGTGGTCAAGGCATGGCCAGGAGGTGGCCAGGAGGTGGCCAGGAGGTGGCCAGGGGAGCAATATTTGTCAGGTCAGGCCCGCGCACCATGTTTTACAGCGTGACCACTGCAGGTCCAGGTTGTCGTTGTGCGCATGTGCGGCCAGCGACCCGGCCATTCTCCAGCCGTTTATATCTTGGGAGCCGAGAGTTTTACTCAGCGTGGCTACTAGCCCCTCACCGGTCGTAGGATCAGTGAGGGTTCGGCGCCAATTTCTTTGTCATAAAATGCCGCAGTTCCTCCGCTGGCGTCAACATTTAGTCTCAGGAACGGGGAACCCAGCCCGCCAACTCATTCAGTCCTGCCTCAGCCCAGCAGAAAAGTGCAGATCATGGTGCTCACATCCCTGCAGCGAGACTCAAACCTTGGGCTGGATTCGCCGATTTTGCGGCTATGTCCAGAGGTAGCGTCTGATCTTACGACCAAAAAGTCGGCGCTGCCCCCGCACCAATGCTCCACCTTGTAGAGGGCTAGCAGCCACGGCACATAAAGCCCCCAGCTTTATTTGCCGATACGGACACAGGATGGTCAGTTCCGTGGCCGCGCATGCACATGGCAGCGGTCTGCGGCGGCCGTGCCATACAACATGGCTCCGGTCGTGCGTGGACCTGGCCTGCCAGGTAGTGCCCCCCTGTAGCCCCCCTCGCCACCCCTAGACCACCCTCCAGCCTCCGTTGAAGCCTCCCCGGCCAGCTGAGCCCCCCTCCCCGACTGTGGCGGCGCTGGACACAGACCGCAGCTGCCACGCCAGGTTCATGAAAACTGAGAGGACACGTGTCTGACGCGTCGGGAAGTCGGCCCATCAGGGGCGCAGCAAAGGGGGAGGGTCTCCGGTGACTTCCCAACAAGTACGCTGTTTTTGAGGGGGTGGAGCATCCGAAAAACAGCGCCGCTCCCGATTTCAACATAAAAACGGATTCTCCGGCCGATCGCCAAACGCGATTTCGGAGTCTGTAATCGGAGAACCCCGCCCCTTGTGTCTCAAAGGCAAGACTGTTGCCAACTGAGCCATGGCTGATTCCTCTGTACCAGCTCTGGTGCGTGGGCCTGACCTGACAAATATTGCTCCCCTGGCCACCTCCTGGCCACCTCCTGGCCATGCTGATGTTTGAAGGCTCCGAAGGAGCCCCACCGGTAATTTGTTACATGACCTTTCAGCTCAGCAAACTTACATATTCACAGTTTGCTCGTTTTACGAAGTTACCTTTCATGACCTGAAGGGAAGGAAATGAACCAACTGAATTGAATAAAGATCATAAACAGATCCAGCCGTACTAAAATGCAGAACCCAGGACTCATGAATGAGTCCAACACCAGTATTGATCTAACCAGTTGCAATTCAGGTCCACGTTTACTCCTCATAATCACAACATGAAATGCAAATACCCTTCGCAGAAATGCCAGAACAGACTGAGAAGCAGTGTCCATGATACTGGAACAGATACCATTTTAATGGTACGAGCAGGCACAAATGGGTCCATGATCCCAGTGTCAATACAAGTCCATTATCACTCTCTGTAACAATGCAAGAACATGATCATTTTCAAAAACAAGAAAAAGTACAAATCTAACAAGCAAGTCTCAATCTCATTGAGTCCAACCCCACCATATCTTTAATGTGTCCTTTCAGAGGTGTGCACTTGAACTCTTTGCATACACTTTACTTTAATGGTCTTCCCAGTAATTTATTCTATTCATCTATTTCACTTTGCATAAAAATTTCACCTGACATTCCTTAATCTTCCACTAGTTTCCTAATTTCGGACCAATGGCACCACATTTTTGAATGTTGCATTATAGGTAGAAATTCGCCAAGATTAATTATAATAATAATCTTCATCATTATGTCACTAGCAGGCTTACATTATCACTGCAATGAAATCTTTCATTATCTCTGAAACTTGAGGCAGGTCACTTTGAAGATGACTAACCAGAGACTCAATGTCAGTACATTCATACCAGCAACACCATGGGTCCAATCCTCAGGCTTCTGATGCTGGTGATAATATAGGCCCCAGTGATATTACTCATGATATCAAGTACCAATACAGTCCATACAGGCTCAATGTTTTTTCTTAGTTTTTCCAATTAAGACCATAAGACCATAAGACACAGGAGCGGAAGTAAGGTCATTCGGCCCATCGAGTCCACTCCACCATTCAATCATGGCTGATTTCAACTCCATTTACCCGCTCTCTCTCCATAGCCCTTAATTCCTCGAGAAATCAAGAATTTATCAACTTCTGTCTTAAAGATACACAACGTCCCGGCCTCCACCGCCCTCTGTGGCAATGAATTCCACAGACCACCACTCTCTGGCTGAAGAAATTTCTCCTCATCTCTGTTCTAAAGTGACTCCCTTTTATTCTAAGGCTGTGCCCCCGGGTCCTAGTCTCCCCTGCTAATGGAAACAGCTTCCCTACGTCCACCCTATCTAAGCCATTCATTATCTTGTAAGTTTCTATTAGATCTCCCCTCAACCTCCTAAACTCCAATGAATATAATCCCAGGATCCTCAGACGTTCATCGTATGTTAGGCCTACCATTCCTGGGATCATCCGTGTGAATCTCCGCTGGACCCGCTCCAGTGCCAGTATGTCCTTCCTGAGGTGTGGGGCCCAAAATTGCTCACAGTATTCTAAATGGGGCCTAACTAGTGCTTTATAAAGCTTCAGAAGTACATCCCTGCTTTTATATTCCAAGCCTCTTAATTACGGACTCAACCTGCAAGTTTACCTTTAGAGAATCCTGGACTAGGACTCCCAAGTTCCTTTGCACTTCAGCATCATGAATTTTGTCATCATTTAGAAAATAGTCCATGCCTCTATTCTTTTTTCCAAAGTGCAAGACCTCGCACTTGCCCACTTTGAATTGCATCAGCCATTTCTTGGACCACTCTCCTAAACTGTCGAAATCTTTCTGCTGCCTCCCCACCTCCTCAATACTACCTGCCCCTCCACCTATCTTTGTATCATCGGCAAACTTAGCCAGAATTCCCCCAGTCTCGCCATCTAGATCGTTAATAGAAAAGAGAACAGCTGTGGCCCCAACACTGGAGCCTGCGGGACACCACTCGTCACCGGTTGCCATTCCGAAAAAGAACCTTTTATCCCAACTCTCTGCCTTCTGCCTGACAGCCAATCGTCAATCCATGTTAGTACCTTGCCTCGAATACCATGGGCTCTTATTTTACTCAGCAGTCTCCCGTGAGGCACCTTATGAAAGGCCTTTTGGAAGTCAAGATAGATAACATCCATTGGCTCTCCTTGGTCTAACCTATTTGTTATCTCTTCAAAGAACTCTAACAGGTTTGTCAGGCACGACCTCCCCTTACTAAATCCATGCTGACTTGTCCTAATCCGACCCTGCACTTCCAAGAATTTAGAAATCTCATCTTTAACGATGGATTCTAGAATCTTGGCAACAACCGAGGATTCTAGAATCTTGGCAACAACTGAGGTTAGGCTAACTGGCCTATAATTTTCCATCTTTTTTGTTGTTCCCTTCTTGAACAGGGGGGTTACAACAGCGATTTTCCAATCCTCTGGGACTTTCCCTGACTCCAGTGACTTTTGAAAGATCGTAACTAACACCTCCACTATTTCTTCAGCTATCTCCTTTAGAACTCTAGGATGTAGCCCATCTGCGCCCGGAGATTTATCAATTTTTAGACCTCTTAGTTTCTCTAGCACGTTCTCCTTTGTGATGGCTACCATATTCAACTCTGCCCCCTGACTCTCCTGAATTGTTGGGATATTACTCATGTCTTCTACTGTGAAGATTGATGCAAAGTACTTATTTAGTTCCTCAGCTATTTCCTTGTCTCCCATCACTAGATTACCAGCGTCATTTTGGAACGGCCAATGTCTACTTTTGCCTCCCGTTTGTTTTTAATGTATTTAAAGAAACCTTTACTATCATTCCTAATGTTACTGGCTAGCCTACCTTCATATTTGATCCTCTCTTTCCTTATTTCTCTCTTTGTTATCCTCTGTTTGTTTTTGTAGCCTTCCCAATCTTCTGACTTCCCACTACTTTTTGCCACATTATAGGCTTTCTCTTTTGCTTTGATGCATTCCCTGACTTCCTTTGTCAGCCATGGCTGCCTCATCCCCCCTCTGATAGCCTTTCTTTTCGTTGGGATGAACCTCTGTACTGTGTCCTCAATTACTCCCAGAAACTCCTGTCATTGCTGTTCTACTGTCTTTCCCACTAGGCTCTACTCCCAGTCGATTTTCGTCAGTTCCTCCCTCATGCCCCTGTAGTTACCTTTATTTAACTGTAACACCTTTACATCTGATTCTACCTTCTTTCTTTCAAATTGCAGACTGAATTCTACCATATTATGATCACTGCCTCCTAAGTGTTCCCTTACTTTAAGATCTTTTATCAAGTCTGGTTCATTACATAACACTAAGTCCAGAATGGCCTGTTCCCTCGTGGGCTCCATCACAAGCTGTTCCAAAAAGCCCTCCTGTAAACATTCAATTAATTCCCTTTCTTTGGGTCCACTGGCAGCATTATTTACCCAGTCCACCTGCATATTGAAGTCCCCCATGATCACTGTGACCTTGCCTTTCTGACATGCCCTTTCTATTTCGTGGGCAATTTAACGTGGCCAATCCACCTACCCTGCAAATCTTTGGGTTACAAAGAACAAAGAAATGTTCGGCCCGCCAAGCCCGTGCCGACCATGCTGCCCGACTAAACTACAAGGTAGAAACCCTTCCTGGGTCCATATCCCTCTATTCCCATCCTATTCATGTATTTGTCAAGATGCCCCTTAAATGTCACTATCGTCCCTGCTTCCACCACCTCCTCCGGTAGCGAGTTCCAGGCACCCACTACCCTCTGCGTAAAAAACATGCCTCGTACATCTACTCTAAACCTTGCCCCTCTCACCTTAAACCTATGCCCCCTAGTAATTGACCCCTCTACCCTGGGGAAAAGCCTCTGACTATCCACTCTGTCTATGCCCCTCATAATTTTGTATACCTCTATCAGGTCTTCCCTCAACCTCCTTCGTTCCAGTGAGAACAAACCGAGTTTATTCAACCGCTCCTCATAGCTAATGCCCTCCATACCAGGCAACATTCTGGTAAATCTCTTCTGCACCCTCTCTAAAGCCTCCACATCCTTCTGGTAGTGTGGCGACCAGAATTGAACACTATACTCCAAGTGTGGCCTAACTAAGGTTCTATACAGCTGCAACATGACTTGCCAATTCTTATACTCAATGCCCCGGCCAATGAAGGCAAGCATGCCGTATGCCTTCTTGACTACCTTCTCCACCTGTGTTGCCCCTTTCAATGACCTGTGGACGTGTACTCCTAGATCTCTTTGACTTTCAATACTCTTGAGGGTTCTACCATTCACCATTCACCGTATATTCCCTACCTGCATTAGACCTTCCAAAGGGTTGTGGGGATGAGACCCACGCAGACACTGGGAGAATGTGCAAACTCCACATGGACAGTGACCCAGAGCTGGGATTGAACCCCGGTCCGCTGTGCCGTGAGGCAACAGTTCTAACCTCTGTGCCACTGTGCCGCCCTAAGTTCAATGCTGTTAACTGTGATTTTTCCTTTCATCATTCATGGGCTGTGGGTGTCGCTGGCTAGGTCAGGATTCATTGCCCATCCTTATTGAAGCGCTGTAGTCCATGTGGTGCAGATACACTCAGAGTGCAGTTAGGGAGGGAGTTCCAGGATTTTGACCCAACGACAGTGAAGGAACAGCGGTATATTTTAAGTCAGGATAGTGAGTGGCTTCAAGAGGGATTTTCAGGCATTGGTGTTTCCAGGTATCTGCTGCTCTTGTCCTTCTGGATAGTAGTGGTCGTGAGTTTGGAAAGTGCTGCCATGCAGCCTTGGTGAGTTCCCGCAGTGCATCTTGTAGATGGTACACACGGCTGCCACTGTGAGTCGGTGGTGGAGGGAGTAAATGTTCATGGAAGGGGTGCCAATCCAGAAGGCTGCTTTGTCCTGGATGATGCTGAGCTTCTTGAGCGTTGTTGGAGCTGCACTCACCCAAGCAAGCAGAGAGTATTCCATCACACTCCTGACTTGTGCCTTGTAGATTATGGACCGGCTTTGGGGAGTGGGGAGTTCAGTTACTCACTGTAGGATTCCTACCTCTGACCTGCTCTTGCAGCCACAAGCTAGTCCAATTCAGTTTTTGGGCAATGGTAACCCCCCAGGATGCTGATAGTGGAGGTGGTGGTAATGCCATTGAACGTCCAATGGGCGATCCTTTGATTTTCTCTTCTTGGAGATGGTCATTACCTAGCACTTGTGTAGTGCGACGGTTTAGCTCAGTTGGCCTAAATGCTAGTTTGTGATGCAGAGGAAGGCCAAAAGTGTGGATTTAATTCCTGTACCGGCTGAGGTTATTCATGAAGGCTCTGCCTTCTAAACTTTGCCCCTTGCCTGAGGTGTGGTGATCCTCAGTTTAAATTACCACCAGCCAGCTCTCCTCCTGATTTTCCATCAATTCACTGCGAGACTATGAGAACGAGTGAAAAAAGGCTTTATTATCCAGGAACTTGCCTGCCAGTGTCTGCTGTACAAATGAGTGCCGCCCACAGGTAGCAGGTCTATATATCCCCCCGGGGGGGGGTGGGGGTGGAGCCAGAGGCGGAGCTCACCGGGGTTCTAGTACAATACCTGGAAGTAGATCATATTACCATTTCCTGGCCATAGGTCACAGTACTCTGCAGAGAGCTCATATTCAGGTGAATACATTCACCACATTCACCCCCTGTTAAAAAACTTAAGTTCAGCAGGGGTGACGTGGGGGTCATCAAATATTCAGTCTGTCTGGAGGCCGGATCGTTCTCTTAGACCTCCTCAGCTCTGGCGGTGCGGCGGGCACGGTTGTTGCAGTTGGTGAATCGGGGGGGGGTGTTGTCTGTCTGGAGCTTCAGTCCGGCATGTTGGAGATGGTTGAGGGGTGGAGGTAGGCAGGGGGGTGGTGGGTGGCGGCAGTGCAGCGCGGGACAGTACAGCAGACCCAGGGGGGGCGTAAGGGGCGTGGGTGGTGGTGGTAGGCATTGGCAGGGGAACCAGCGGGCGCCAGGTCCTGTAGGGCGACCGTATCTTGCCATCCGTCCTGGTGCACGACGTAGACGTACTGGGGGTTGGCGTGCAGCACCTGGACCCTCTGGACCAGGGGGTTGGTCTTATGGCTCCTCGTATGCTTCCGGAGAAGGACAGGTCCCGGATCTGTCAGCCAGGATGGAAGTGAGACCCCGGAGATGGACTTCCGAGGGAAGACAAACAAACGGTCATGAGGGGTCTCGTTCGTGGCTGTGCAAAGGAGTGATCTAATGGAGTGGAGGGCGCGGGGAGGACCTCCTGCCAGCGGGGGATCGGGAGACTTCCAGACCGGAGGGTAAGAAGGACGGCCTTCCATACCGTCGTGTTCTCCCTCTCCACCTGCCTGTTTCCCTGCGGGTTACAGCTCGTAGTCCTGCTCGAGGTGTTGCCTTTACTGAGCAGGTACTGACGCAGCTCATTGCTCATAAACAATGTGCCTTGGTCACTGTGGACGTACGCAGGGAAACCGAACAGCGTGAAGATGCTGTGCAGTGCCTTTATATCAGTGGCCGAGGTCATGTTGGGGCAAGGGACAGCGAAGGGGAAGCGGGAGTACTCGTCAATGACGGTCCGGAAGTATATATTACGGTTGGTGGAGGGGAGGGGCCCTTTGAAGTCAATACTGAGGCGCTCAAAGGGCCGGGAGGCCTTTACCAGGTGAGCCTTGTCTGGCCGATAGAAGTGCGGTTTGCAGTCCGCGCAGACTTGGCAGTCCCTGGTCATGGCCCTGAACTTCTCGGTGGAGTACGACAGATTTCGGGCCTTAATAAAGTGGATAGGCCGGGTGACCCCGGGTGACAGAGGTCATCGTGGATAGCCCAAAGTCGCTCACCTTGCACGCTGGCGCATGTGCCGCGGGACAGGGCATCTGAGGGCTCGTTGAGCTCCCCAGGACGATACTTGATATTGTAATTGTAGGTGGAGAGTTCGATCCTCCACCTCAAGATTTTGTCATTTTTTATTTTACCCCGTTGTGCGTTGTCAAACATAAAGGCTACCGTCCGCTGGTCGGTGGCGAGGGTGAACCTCCTACCGGTAGTGCCTCCAGTGCCGCACAGCTTCCACTATGGCTTGTGCTTCCTTCTCAACCGAGGAGTGTCGGATTTCGGAAACGTGGGGGGTTCTAGTGAAGAAGGCTACTGGCCTGCCCGCCTGGTTGAGTGTGGTGGCCAGTGCGATGTCTGACGCATCGCTATCTACCTGGAAGGGGATGGACTCGTCCACCGCGTGCATTGCGGCCTTAGTGATATCGGCCTTGATGCGGCTGAAGGCCGAACGGGCCTCAGCCGTCAGGGGAATTGTAGTGGTTTTAATAAGTGGGCGGGCTTTGCTGGGGACCCACTGGGCATAGTAGGCGAATAGCCCCAGGCATCGTTTGAGGGCCTTGAGGCTGTGGGGAAGGGGAAGTTCTGTGAGGGGGCGCATACGGTCGGGGTCGGGCCCTAGGACTCCGTTTTCCACGACATAGCCGAGGTGGCTAGCTGGGTTGTGCGGAAAACGCACTTCTCCTTGTTGTATGTGAGGTTGAGGAATTGGGTGGTCTGGAGGAACCTCTGAAGGTTGGTGTTGTGGTCCTGCTGATCATGGCCGCAGATGGTAACATTGTCCAAGTACGGGTATGTAGCCCGCAACCCGTACTGGTCTGCCATCTGGTCCATCGCTCTCTGGAAGACCGAGACTCCATAATGACGCCGAGAGGGACCCTGAGGAAGTGGAAGAGTCGGCCGGATGCTTCAAAAGCAGTGTAGTGGCGATCTTCCGGGCGGATCGGGTGCTGGTGGTAGACCGACTTCAGATCCATCGTGGAGAAAACCCGGTATTGTGCGACCTGGTTGACCATCTCCGCAATGCGGGGAGGGGGTACGCATCCAGTTGCGTGAACCAGTTTATGGTTTGGCTGTAGTCCACCACCATCCGGTTCTTTTCCCGGGTCCTGACAACTATCAATTGCGCTCTCCAGGGGCTGTTGCTGGCCTCGATGACCCCCTCCCTCAAGAGTCGCTGGACCTCTGACTTGATAAAAATCATGTCTTGTGCGCTGTACCGCCTGCTCCTGGTGGCGACAGGCTTACAGTCGGGGGTGAGGTTCGCGAAGAGCGAGGGGGGGGGCGATCTTAAGGGTCGCAAGGCTACATACCGTGAGGGGGGGTAAGGGTCCGCCGAACTTTAGGGTCAGGCTTCGGTGACTGCATTGGAAGTCTAGTCCAAGCAGTGGGGGGGTGCAGAGGTGAGGGAAGACGTACAGTTTAAAATGGGCGTACTCAGAGCCCTGCAACGCGAGGTTCGCGATACAGTGCCCCCGGATCTATACCGAATGGGATCCGGAGGCAAGGGAGATTGTTTGGGATGCGGGATAGATGTGAAGGGAGCAGCGCCTTACTGTGTCAGGGTGAACAAAGCTCTCCGTGCCCCTGGAGTTGAAAAGTCAGGGGGTCTCGTGCCCCTTGACCCGGACGACCATCATAGAACTTTTCAGGTGCTTTGGCCGCGACTGGTCGAGGTTGACTGCGCCAAGCTTTGGGTAGACTGCATGGTCGGAGGTATCGGGGTCACAAAATGGCAGCCCCCATCGGTCGCATGTGCCGGTTGGTGTTGAAGCTGGCGGGCAAGATGGCCGCCACCACGAGTCGCACGAGGCTGATGACGCATCTGAAGCGGGCGTTCCCGGCAGGCACGCAGCCACATTGCGGGTTCTGTGGGCCTGTGAGTCCGTGGGTCGGGCCTGGTAAGTTTTTTACTTCTGGGCTTTAGAACGGCCCAGACAGACTCTGGCGAAGTGTCCCTTTTTGCCACAGTCGCTGCACGTCACGGTGCGGGCTGGGCAATGCTGCCGGGGGTGTTGACCCAGGCCACAGAAGTAGCACGGCGGTTCCCCGATCTGGACGGGCAGCCGCGCGGCACAGGCCTGTGACGTAGTCGGGTCTGGTGGAGACCGCGTCGGTGGTGCCCACGAGGGGTTCGCTGGGCCTGCGGGGAACGCGCTGAGGCTCTGGTAGGCCACCTCTAACGAGGTGGCTAGTTTTACTGTCCTGCAGGTCTGTGGCTCTGTTTTCCAGCGGGCGCTGCCGGACGTAGTTAGACCGGACCCCAACCATGTAGGTGTCCCGGATCTGCAGCTTCATGTGCTCCTCGGCCTTCACATTCTGATAGTTGTAGTTCCTGCCGAGTAGGGTCAGGTTCTCTAGGTACTCGTCCAGTGATTCCCCGGCACGTTGACGGCGAGTAGTGAGGAGGTGCCGCGCGAACACCTCATTTACGGGCTTCACGAAATGTGCCTTCAGAGTCGCGACCGCCGCCTCGTATGTGACAGCTTTCTCTATCATTACGGAGATTCGATGGCTCATCCCTGCGTGGAGGAGGCGCAACTTGAGGGTTTCGGAGGGAGGCTTTGGGGAGGAGTCGAAGTAGGCCTCAAAACAGTGAAGCCAGTGGGAGAAGATCTCCTTAGCTTCTGTTGCTCGTGCGTCGAGTTCGAGTTTATCTGGTTTTAGAGCGGCTTCCATAGTGATGTCGCTGGATAATAAATTGATATACCATCAATTCACTGCGAGACAATGAGAACGAGTGAACATAAGGCTTTATTATCCAGGAACCTGCCTGTCAGTGCCTGCTGTACAAATGAGTGCCGCCCACAGTTAGCAGGGGGTGGGGGTGGGGCGGATCCAGAGGCAGAGCCCACCGGGGTTCTAGTACAATACCTGGAAGTAGATCGTATTACCATTTCCTGGCCATAGGTCATAGTACTATACCGCCAGCTCATATTCAGGTGAATACATTCACCACACCCCTTAAAGGGAAAGCAATCTGTGGTAATCGGTGACTATGGCGGCTTTACTTCCTTACTTTATGGTCCAGGTCTTGTTTTATTTGCGCATGGATTCAATATCTGAGGAGTTGCGAATGGTGCTGAACATTTTGAAATCATCAGCAAACATCAGCTCTCCCCTGAGGAACTCCTCATTCAAGATATTGAGAACTAGTATTTATTAAAGGTCTAATAAAGGTTCAATGTTTTTATCTGTGATACTGAGTACCAATGCAGGCCCATTACAGAGTGCTAACACTGACACAGAAGTATCTTGAGCATGTACTCCAATGTGGGGTTTCAGTTGGGGCCCCCTGTTTTAAATGGATATTGTAAAATATTCTCCATTGAATCTTTTGTAAAAATATGTCTAATATTCAGCCATGCAAAAAAATCACTGCATCAATGATAACTAATTCGCCAAGTCCAAACGTTTGGACTGCAGAACGGGGCAGCACGGTAGCATAGTAGTTAGCTCAGTTGCTTCACAGCTCCAGGGTCCCAGGTTCGATTCCCGGCTTGGGTCACTGTCTGCGTGGAGTCTGCACGTTCTCCCCGTGTGTGCGTGGGTTTCCTCTGGGTGCTCCGGTTTCCTCCCACAGTCCAAAGATGTGCAGGTTAGGTGGATTGGCCATTCTAAATTCCCCTTAGTGTCCAAAATGGTTAGGTGCGGTTACTGGGCTACCAGGATAAAGGGGATAGGGTGGAGGCGTGGGGCTTAAGTAAGGTTCTCTTTCCAAGGGCCGGTGCAGACTCGATGGGCTGAATGGCGTCATTCTGCAATGTAAAATCTATGATTCTATGATTCTAATTTAACAGCTTTTAGAAAGCAGACAGTCTAAGACAGAGTCAATGCCATTATAAATTATGCCAAGCACCAATTTGGGTCCATGCAGCCCCAATGCAGCGCAATGCCATTACAGTGATGGAAGCACTATAACAGGTCCGATGCCAGTACCTGTGATATTCTGTAACAATGTCAGTCCAATACCAATGCAGTGATGGCTGTGCTATTACAGTTACAATGCCAACAAATGTATGCCAATACCAGTCAGACCCCAAGTATTAAAAAAAAAGTTTTTATTGGGTTTTATACATGATATACTTACAATTATACACACAGAGAAACAATAAAACAGAAAGTATATCAAGAAAACAAAGAAAAATTTCATAACAGATGCAGTAAGGAGGGGGGAGGCTCCCCCCCCCCTTCTCTATTTTTTGTACAAAACAAGCGAAACAAAACTGGGTGGAAGGGGCACCTGGGTGGTGCCCCTGATGTCATTTGTATCTCTTGGTCGTTTTTTTTTTTTTTTGTCCATTTGCCTCAGCTTCGGGCATCTGTCGTTCCTTCTTCCTCTTCTTTCTTTCTCTCTTTCGCCTTGCTCAGACCTCAAGTATTACACTGAAAAATCAGAACAACAGAGGCCACTCAGCCACTTGAGCCTGTCCCACCTTTCTTTCAGATCATGACTGATTTGTAACTTTACTCCATTTATTCGCCTTTGTTCAATATCCCTTGATACCCTTGCTGAACTACAGCAATATAGAATATGAATATCTATAACTAGTGCCAATGCAGCACTGTCCTGATATCAATGATGTTGATGTTGGTAAAGGTCTTATCCTCAGATTATATGCTGAGATAGTTGGAAAATTCACAAAACTAGGTTTCACATTGCCCCTCCGGTGAACAAAGAACAAAGACAAAGAACAAAGAAAAGTACAGAGCAGGAACAGGCCTTCGGCCCTCCAAGCCTGTGCCGACCATGTTGCCTGTCTAAACTAAAATCTTCTGCACTTCCGGGGTCCGTATCCCTCTATTCTCATCCTATTCATGTATTTGTCAAGATACCGCTTAAATGTCACTATCGTCCCTGCTTCCACCAGCTCCTCTGGCAGCGAGTTCCAGGCACCCACTACCCTCTGTGTAAAATATTTGCCTCGTACATCTACTCTAAACCTTGCCCCTTGCACCTTAAACCTAAGCCCCCTAGTAATTGACCCCATTACCCTGGGAGAAAGCCTCTGACTATCCACTTTGTCTATGCCCCTCATAATTTTGTAGACCTCTATCAGGTCGCCCCTCAACTCCATTGTTCCAATGAGAACAAACTGAGTTTATTCCACCTCTCCTCATTGCTAATGCCCTCCATACCAGGCAACATCCTGGTAAATTTCTTCTGCACCCTCTCTAAAGCCTCCACATCCTTCTGGTAGTGTGGCGACCAGAATTGAACACTATACCCCAAGTGTGGCCTCACTAAGGTTCTATACAGCTGCAACATGACTTGCCAATTTTTATACTCAATGCCCCGGCCAAAGAAGGCAAGCATGCCGTATGCCTTCTTGACTACCTTCTCCATCTGTGTTGCCCCTTTCAATGACCTGTGGACCTGTACACCTAGATCTCTCTGACTGTCAATACTCTTGAGGGTTCTACCATTCACTATATATTCCCTACCTGCATTAGACCTTCCAAAATGCATTACCTCACATTTGTCCGGATTAAACTCCATCTGCCATCTCTCCGCCCAAGTCTCCAAACGATCTAAATCCTGCTGTATCCTCTGACAGTCCTCATCACTATCCGCAATTTCACCAACCTTTGTGTCGTCTGCAAACTTACTAATCAGACTAGTTACATTTTCCTCCAAATCATTTATATATACTACGAACAGCAAAGGTCCCAGCACTGATCCCTGCTGAACACCACTGATCACAGCCCTCCAATCAGAAAAGCACCCTTCCATTGCTGCTCTCTGCCTTCTATAACCTAGCTAGTTCTGTATCCATCTTGCCAGCTCACCCCTGATCCTGTGTGACTTCACCTTTTGTACCAGTCTGCCATGAGGGACCTTGTCTAAGGCTTTACTGGAGTCCATATAGACAACATCCACTGCCCTACCTGCATCAATCATCTTTGTGACCTCCTCGGAAAACTTTATCAAGTTAGTGAGACACAACCTCCCCTTCATAAAAATGTCGGTGATGTCAGATTGCCAGTGTCAGTGGCAACATCACGGGCAGTGTCTGGCGGGTTCTGCTCACGAGGTGCATGATGTCGTGATCAACGTTGGTATACATGTTATGTCTTTGGCAGGTTGTCGGGGACAATCTATTGAGGAAATCACTATTAAAATTGTGTCCATCGCACTCCCAGGCAGCGCATTCCAGACCCTAACCACTCGTTTAAACATTTTCCCTGATGTCATCCTGGGTTCTTTTGCCAGTCACCTTAAATCTCTGTCTTCTGTTATTTGACCTTTCTCCCAATGGGAACAGTTTCTCCTTATCAACACTGTCCAGACCTCTGATGGTTTTGAAATCTCCATTAACTCTTCTCTCAACCATCTCTTCTCTAATGAGAACAGCCCCAGCTTCTTCAAGGGTTGATGTATGAGGAGAGATTAAACACTTTGGGATTATACTCACTGGAGTTTAGAAGGATGAGGTGGGATCTGATTGAGGCATATAAGATACTAAAAAGGATTGATGAAGTAAATGTACTTGTAGGGCAATCTAAAATGAGAGTTCACAGATATAGGTTGAGAGGCAGTAGATTTAGAACTGAGATGAGGAGGAACTAAGTCTCGCAGGGGATGGTGAATTTGTGGATCTCGCTGCCTCACAGTGCGGTGGAATCTGAATCATTAAATGGTTTCAAGAAGGAGATAGATATATTTCTGATAAAACAGACAGGTTAAAGGCATACAGGAAACAGGTAGGGAGGTGGGACCAGGGAAAGATCAGCCATGATCTGATTAAATGGCAGAGCAGGCTTGAAGGGCTGAATTGCCTACTTCTGCTCCCAATTCCTAAATTTCTATGTTCTATGTTCCAATGAATCCATATAACTGAGGTCCCTTACCCTTGGAACCATTCTGGTAAAGCTTTTCTGCACCCTCCCTGAAGCACTTCTTAAAATGTGGCACCCAGAACTGCACACACTACTCTAGCTAAGATTGAATCAGTGTTTTATAGGAGTTAATTTTAACTTCCTCACTTTTGTACTGTTTGCCTCGATTTATAAAGCCCAGGCTCCCGTACACCTTATTAACTCACTTTCCTAACCTCTCCTCTAACTGTGAAAGATTTGTGCAGGCAAACCCAAGGTTCCTCTGCTCCTGCACCGGGTATTTGGCGACTGTATCTTTTATTTTATATCCTTCCTACCAAAATGGATCACTTTACACTTCTCTGTAATAAATTTCATTTGCAATGTGTCCGGCCATGCCACCAGTCCACCGATATCTTCTTGAAGTTTATTGTGACCCTCTTCGCAGTTCACAACACTTCCAAGTTTTGTGTCATTAGCAAATCTTGAGATTATGCCTTGTGTACCCAAGTCGAGGTGATTAATAATAATAATCGCTTATTGTCACAAGTAGGCTTCAATGAAGTTACTGTGAAAAGCCCCCAGTCGCCACATTCCGGTGTCTGTTCAGGGAGGCCGGTCCGGGAATTCAACCCGCTGCTGGTCTTATTCTGCATTACAAGCCAGTTGTTTAGCCCACTGTGCTAAACCAGCCCATACAAATGGGGAAAAGCAGGAGTCCCAGTATTGTTCCCTGGTGAACTCCAATTTTCACCTTCTGCCAGTCTGACCTCTCATCAGAAAACGACAATGAGCAGAATTCTCCCAGCCTGCCCACAATGGGTTTGGAGAATCAAACGGGAACCAAAAAGTCGGAAACCAGCAGGTGTAAAGACAGTTTAAAATTCTCCCAATGGCAGGTTAATGGTTGGTTCTCCCGCTACCTGGAGGTGTGAATATAATTTCCATTCATTTGCAACTCATGAATGATTATTAAAACAGCTGCCTGCAAAATCTCGTCAGGCCTTCCTATCTTGCGTCACGCCAACGGCCTGTCATGTCGGCCTCTAACCCATTTGAAAAATGGGGCAAAATTCTCCGGTATCGGCGCGATGTCCGCCGACCGGCGCCAAAAACGGCGCAAATCAGTCGGGCATTGCGCCGCCCCAAAGGTGCGGAATCCTCCGCATCTTGGGGGGCCGAGCCCTAACGTTGAGGGGCTAGGCCCGCGCCGGACTGATTTCATCAGGTGAGTCAATTTGAAATTTGAAAAAGGGTGACCTGCGCAAAGTGGAGCTCAGGCCACTTGAGACTTTGAGGTGAGTGCAACAACCATAGGCTACCTGCCATAACGCTCCTCTGCGCTTAACGCCACTCTGCTGGGCAGACCGGTTCGGACCCTCCACCTCCATGCCGAGCTGGTCTTGATGGTCAGCACTGTGCTGCTGGACTCACGGACCTCTCATTTCATTGACTTGGATCAGCACTGTGCCCGGGGTGGGTTGTGCAGAGGTTATCTGCTCCCGGTGTCACACATTGTCATCTGTCTGGACAGGATGCATAAAGCTTACACTCCAATAGACCGAAGTTTGTTTGGGGTGAGGGGAATGGGGGTGGAGGGGGTGGGGTGGTGAGTGGTGATGGTGTGAGTGGGGGCTGACAAAGACAAGGGAGGCAATGTAGAAGGAGGGCTGTGCAAGGGCAGGGGGGAAGGGCAAGGGGGCATGATGGAAGGATGGAAGGGATAAGGAGATGGATAAGGACGACGAACAATGGAAGGCCGAGGGAACACAGAGGGCTGGGAAGCTGGATCCCGACGAGGCTGCATCAAACAAAGAGATACCACATTGTTTGTTGGAAGGGGATGCACACAGACTGCAGAATATGGGGTAGGGGCTTGTTAATGTTGGAATGGTTTGCACCAGCACTCAGAAGTCAGGGCTGCAGTGGGTAGGAGGGAAACAGGAGCCATGTCAAGGCTCCTGTTTAAGTTCAGGGGCTGGCAGACAGGAGTTACAGAGTGACAGACAACCAGGGGTTATGAAGACAAGAGGCAGTGCAGAAGAGCAGTGACCATGCAGCAAAAGGAATCATTGGAAGCATGATGTACCCCAGCTGTAGGGAGGGGCACGGGCTGTGAACTTCACAGGAAAAATGCACAGTTTGGTTGCAGGGATGTCCAATGTTGATGTCCCTGAACGGGGTCGGTTCTGTACTGGGCTGCAGAGGGTATGGTAATGGTCACAGGAGGCATCAGCAGATGGGGTAGTTATAATACAGAGGTGAAGGAAGCAATGTGAAGCCCTCATGGTGAGGTGGAGGGGGTCACCTCTATACTTAACAGTGCGCACAGCCTCCAGATAGGCTGGGTGGAGGGCCACGTGGGCTGTGAGCTGGTAATAAGCTTGGCGGGAAGGGTGGGAATGTCCACCACCATATTGACAGAATCCAGTATCAATGAGGAAGATTGGAGAACAACAGATGGCATCCCTACCTGCACATCATGAAGCTCCAAGTAAAATGGAGGGAAGTGGATAGTGAGGGAGAAAAGGTCTAACTCTGTCCTGAGGTACAGGTGAAGCTCCACCATCTTGAATTCCCAGAACAATGGTGTCAGGCAAATCCGAAAGTAATATCAGTTCTGTCTGGGAGGGGGAGTGTGGGAGGACTGCTAAGCTGGGCACTTTACAAGCACTTGCTGGTGCTACCACAGTGGACAGGAACCAGGTCAATTATGCAAGACAGAGACCTCATTGCCCAGGAAGCAACAACAAGCCAATCATTTCATTTTGTGCTGTTAAGGGGATAGGCAGAACTCACCATCAACAGAGTATAAGGCCGGAATGCAGCCTTGGAGAGTGAAGACCAAAGTGAAGGGGGCACAGCTGCGTCGTTTCTACCATCCCATCAGCGAAGGGAAGTCACGGGTTAACTATTAATGCCATTCGCCAGTGGCAGAGCAACCGAAAGCTCATAGTTGTGTCAATTCAAAGAATGGAGTAGAGAGCTACTCTTTAATAATTGAATTCGCAATTTATCACCCCCCACAGGGCTCCAGATGTCAGATCTGTGGAATTGTGTGTTCTGGAGTCTCAGGGGTAAGGTTGCATCAGGCACAGTGCAATAACGATCATACCTTCCCTTTCTGCACTCTTTAACCATTGCCGTCTTCAATGGGTTTTTTTGTTCATAAAGAGCTAAAGTGTAAATGGATCCTGGGCTCCAGGCTGCATTTCTCAGAGTCCTCATTCAATGGAGGAGGCGAAGGAGGCACTGTCTGGGGAACACGGACAGGCATTAACAAGAGGCTGAGGAGGAGAGACTGTGACAGCGAAGGCAAAACCACACGGACGGTTTATTGTCGATGAGGCTCCTACTTATTGATGAGTGTGAGGGCTTGCCAAGTATGACTACAATTGTCCAGAGACCTCATAAATCAGATTTGCCACATACTTCATGAAGACTTGTCGCCATGTGGGATTGGAGACTTCCCCTACCAATGGCCTTGAACGTAAAGGCAGCACTCAATTTATTTGCCTCCGGGTCTTTCCAGAGATCAATTAGGTACCTGGATGGTATTTCTTAGTTGACGATATATTGATGTACAATGGAGATGAACGATGCATTTTATAGGAAGGTCCATCATTATGCTTTGTTTATTCTGGATGTGGGTAGCCAGGCTCAAAGATTCACCAGCCTTGCCGCTATCTCAGGTTTCCTAAGAATGCAGGTTGCAATAGACTGCCCCCTTATGGCGATATGGGCTTCCAGGCAGCAGCCCCACATGTTTATAAACCACAGGAGCTATTCGGTGGTGTGCGACCCTCACAAGCACATGTGTTCATGTGTAACGTGTTCATGTTCCCCTGGGAGTTACCATGACTCCTGCACCCCCAGTCACTACTAGGTGCCTGGGATTTTTGAGGGACCGGAATGACTGCAATGATTGGGGGATAAGGCCTACCCACTCAAACACTGGCTGATATCTCTGGTGTGTTGCTGTCTGACTCCACCTGAGGGGAGGTGTAACAATGCTCACAACCCCACACATTCCCTCATTGAGCAGACCATAGAGCTTCTGAAGATGTGATTCAGATGCCTGGACTGTTCAGGTAACTCTCGACAATACACACTGGAGAGGGGTTGCCTCATGATTACCGTGTGTTGTGTCCTTCACAATCTGGCTGTACAAAGAGGGAACTGGAGGAAGATCTTACGAAATCCTGAGCATGTGCCGGTCAATTCCAGCCCCACGTGCCCCGGAGTCACAACACAAGTGAATCATCCAGTAACCCTTCGAAAAATTTCTCAACATTTTTGGCCTTTGCTACCCCACAATTACAGTCTCAGGTTTGCAACTTGAAACACAATTACTGTTTATTTCTAACAAGGATAATGATGAAATAGGTAGTAAATGCAACTGAATAGCAACAAGCTAACCTACTACCCTTTTTAACTCTACCTACAAACACAAGACAAACAAACACAGAGGGGGGAGGAGTGAAAAATAAGGTCAAAGGTCAAAGGATAAGAGTCGTTGCTCCAAATGGTGGTTCGCAGCTGCTTTCCTCGCAGTATGTTGATGGATTAACGCCTCTGGTTTGCAGCCTGCAATGACATTCTTTGCAGTTCAGCAATATTACGCACAGCTTCTCCTAAGAGGCCCCTTGCCTCCAGGTCTCTGTCTTTTTTGGAGAAATAATAGGTCGGTTCATACCAGCATTTTCTGCAGAGGGAGTTGGTTCCCACACTGACCGTTTGGTGAGAATTCACTGGATATTTCTGCAGAGAGTTTTCAGATTCTGACCCTTTCCTGCACAACCTCTAATGGTTCTCCTGCAAACCGATTTATCCAAACATTGTGCCAGGTCAGAAACACAGGGCGTGATTCTCCGATATTGAGGCCAAGTGTTCGCGACAGCATGAACAGGGCCCGGGCACGAGCTATTCTGGCCTCCACAGGGGGCTCCAACCTCCTTACGCGGCACCAAATGGGTTCTGTGTCAACCCACGCATGTGCAGTTGGGCCGCGCCATCCTGCGCATGCGCGGGGAACTTCTTACACGCGCCGGCCCCGACCCAACATGGGGTCGGTGTTCAGGGGCCGGCCGCGCCAGGAAGTAGGCCCGGGGTGGACCCCGATCACCGACCAGACCCCATCGGAAGCACCCCCCGGTGAAGGAGCCCCCCTCCCCCCCCCACAGGCCGCCCCCCCCTGAGTGTTCCCGCAGAGTTCCCGCCGGCAGCGACCAGGGGTGAACGGCGTCGGCGGGACTCTGTCGTGTCGGAGCGGCCACTCGGCCCACCTGGGCCGGAGAATCGGCAGCCTCGCCGATTCCAGCGGGCCGGGGCCGCGCCATACGCGCCGGCGCAAATGGTGCCAATTCCCCACCCCTCGGAGAATCGTGCGCCGGCGTCAGGCGTCATTGCGCGGTTGCGGTGATTCTCTGGCCTGGTGCGGGGCTCGGAGAATCGCGCCCACAGTCTTTCTGGAGAAAACCGGAGTGGAAAGAGAGTGAGTTTTCTCCCTTAGCTGCCAAAACCATTTCAGTGGAATCAGCTCCAATCAACACCTGTTACCAGGAAGAGCACAGCCTTTTGGGCCAATTGATGGGCCAGCAGCCAAATCAGTCAAACCGAGTCATCACTGTTGTTAACCAATCTGCAATCACCAGGGTGAACTGGCACAGCCCTTTTGGATTCTCCTGTTTGAATTAAGGGTACAGATTGCTTTCAGGCCACTTTGTCTTAAAGTCAAAGGGCCATTGAACCAGCCATAGATCGCAAATGTAATGGCAAAATAAAAGAAAGGGAATCGACAGGGAATAAACAAAAAGGAACAGGAAGCGGTAGTACAGTGGTTAGCACTGTTTCTTCACAGCGCCAGGGACCCAGGTTTGATTCCCGGCTTGGATCGCTGCCTGTATGGAGTCCGCACGTTCTCCCCGTGTCTGCATAGGTTTCCTACCACACGTCCCAAAAGACGTGCTTATTGGGTGAATTGGACATTCTGAATTCTTCCTCCGTGTACCCGAACAGACGCTGGAATGTGGCAACTAAGGGATTTTCACAATAACTTCATTGTAGTGTTAATGTAAACCTACTTGTGACACTAATAAAGATTATTATTATTGGAAGGACTTTCACAAGGATGAGAGTTCCTCAGAAGATGAAGATGCGGAGGTACAGGAAATCTGGGGCAGATGCTGAAGGACATTACGAGGACACTGATGTCACGGAGGAAGGAAGATGTAGGTGACGTGCCCGTGATATTTCAATTACTGGCAGGTTCCAGGAGGAATAAATTAAGTCAGGCCATCTGGACTCATCTCCTTCAGCAGAATAGATTTTATTTCCTGTCATTTCAGTGGCTAGCCAAACCTTCACTGAGACGACGGGTTCTGAATTCATACTTGGGCGCACTGAGCTCATGACTAGCTAATATTTGATCTTAGCTGTGGTCATTGGTGACTTGCTAATGCGCTCACTCTGTCAACGTAAAGTCCCCCGAGGATCAATCGTGATGTGAGACAAACTTTACCACTTTCAATACTATCTAATGATGCAAACAATGCCGTGAATGAGATGCGGACAAGCCTAGGGATCTCATCCTAAAGTGCAGTCTTCGTTCGGACACTCATAGTGAGGAGGTCAAAATGCCGCCAGAGTTTCATTGTGATGAGCTGCCCTCAACAATTGCTGTCCCGTGAGGAATAAGTGTACAGACTTAGCCATCATACACTCCGAATAAAGATTTACACACATCTCCCTGACAGACAGGGGGTCACAAAGAACTATCACACCACTCGCCTGCACTTTCCACCAGTGCAGAGCCACCCTCTAGACAAGGTTCGGGGTCACTTTCTGGATAACACCTCACAGCCATGTCCCTGCAGAAGTCGGAGACTGGGACAGCCCAGGTATCTGGCAGTTGGTGGGCTGCTGGAGACCAGCCACCCGCTCAGTCCCAGTCAGATGATGGACCTCTGGAAAGGGCTGCCAGCTCACTTGTGGAGAAAAAACAGCAGGCAGCAGAACGTCAGGCAGAGACTCGATAAACCGCAGACTAGATAGACAAGTTCATCCACGTTCTGTCTGATGTCGTAGCTCTGGCATGCGTGCCCCTTGAGGTCACCATGGGAAGGTTGGTGACCATCATGGAGACCTTTGGTCAGTAACTGCTGGATAGTCCTTGGCCCTGAACTCCATGGCAGACATTCTGGTGGGCACCATCAGAATGCAAGTGACATGAGGATGAGGCACCTTGACCTCCCTCAAGGTGGCCCATCTCCTGCAAGAATCAGGCCGGGGTGCTCTGGCACTCACGGGGGGGATGAATGTCAGCTGGACACCCCGAGGGCCTGTCCACACAGAGGACACGTCACGTGTGTGCAGCCACTCAGAGTTCCCCCTGTCTTTGCCCTTACCAACTGCAGCACTGTAAACCAACAAGGATTGTTCTGCCACCGAGCAAGAGACCCTTATCAGACCGGGGCCCCCCAGGTTGGGTCACCAAAGGATATCTGCCACGGTCATTACAGGCATCAGGACGTAGCAGTCAGCAGGCTGCCTCCATCTCTGCTGCGGATGTTGGGGCTGCACCAAGGCTTAGGCGTCGGGTAAGGAAAGTTATGAAATTTTGAGGTCACCTCTGGTTGTATCAGTGTAAATAAATTGCACTTATTGAAACTCATTGGATGAGAATGTGAATGTCCTGGTCAACTAAAAGTGTTTTGATCTTGCTCTTTGGAATCCTTCACAAGTTTTAGTGAGGAGCTGAAGGAAATGAGTATTAGTAGAGAAATGGTTTTGGGGAAATTAATGGGATTGAAGGTGGACAGATCGCCAGGGCCTGATAATCTTCATCCCAGAGTACTTAAGGAAGTAGTCCTCGAAATAGTAGATTCATTGTTGATTATTTTCCAAAATTCTTTGGAGTCTGAAATGGTTCCTAGAGATTGGTGGGTAGCTAATATGACCCCGCTTTTCAAAAAGGGAGGTAGAGAAAGGGAACCAATGAGCCGAACACCGGTAGTAGGGAAGCTGCTAGAATCCATTATCAAGGATTTCATAGCACAGCATTTGGAAAGCAGAGGTGTAATCAAAGTCAGCATGGATTTATGAAGGGGAAATCATGCTTGACAAATCTACTGGAATTCTTTGAAGATGAACGAGAAGATGAACCAGGGAGACCCAGTGGATGTGATTTATTTAGACTTTCAGAGGCTTTTGACAAGGTCTCACATGGCAGATTGCTATGTAAACGTAAAGCACCTGGTAGTGTGGGTAGTGTCTTGAGATGGATAGATAGCTGGTTAGCAGACAGGAAGCAAAAGGTTGGAATAAATGGGTCTTTTTCCGATTGGCAGGCAGTGACAAGTGGGGCACCGCAGAGATCTGTGCGAGGATCCAACTGTTCACATTATTTAATAATGATTTGGACAAGGGAACTAAATGCATTATCTCCAAATTTACAGATGATGCAAAGTTGGGTGGGAGTGTGAGCTGTGAAGAGGATGCAGAGATGCTTCAGTTGGATTTGGACAGGCTGAGAGGGTGGGCATATGCATGGCAGATGCAGTATAACGTGGATAAATGTGAGGTTATCCGCTTCGGTAGCAAAAATAGGAAGGCAGATTATTATTTGAATGGGTGTAAATTTAGAGAGGTGGGGCGAAATTCTCCCCAAACGGCGCGATGTCCGCCGACTGGCGCCCAAAACGGCGCCAATCAGACGGGCATCGCGCCGCCCCAAAGGTGCGGAATGCTCCGCATCTTTGGGGGCCGAGCCCCAACATTGAGGGGCTAGGCCGACGCCGGAGGGATTTCCGCCCCGCCAGCTGGCGGAAACGGCCTTTGTTGCCCCGCCAGCTGGCGCGGAAATGACATACCGGGGCGGCGCATGCGCGGGAGCGTCAGCGGCCGCTGACAGTTTCCTGCGAATGCGCAGTGGAGGGAGTCTCTTCCGCCTCCGCCATGGTGGAGACCGTGGCGGAGGCGGAAGGGAAAGAGTGCCCCCACGGCACAGGCCCGCCCGCGGATCGGTGGGCCCTGATCGCGGGCCAGGCCACCGTGGGGGCACCCCCCGGGGCCAGATCGCCCCGCGCCCCCCCCAGGACCCTGGAGCCCACCCATGCCACCTTGTCCCGCCGTTCGAAAGGTGGTTTCATCCACGCCGGCGGGACAGGCAATTTATCGGCGGGACTTCGGCCCATTCGGGCCGGAGAATCCAGCGGGGGGGCCCGCCAACCGGCGCGGCCCGATTCCCGCCCCCGCCGAATATCCGGTACCGGAGACTTCGGCAACCGGCGGGAGCGGGATTCACGGCAGCCCCCGGCGATTGTCCAACCCGGCGGGGGGTCGGAGATTGACGTCCGTGGATACTCAGCGAGACCATGGTGTCCTCGTGCGTCAATCGCTGAAAGTAAGCGTGCAGGTACAGCAGGCAGTAAAGAAATCAAATGATATGTTGGCCTTCATAGTGGGAGAATTTGGGTATAGGAATAGGAATATTTTACTGCAATTGTATAGAGCAGTGGTGAGGCCACACCTGGAGTAGTGTGTGCAGTTTTGGTGTCCTTATCCGAGGAAGGATGTTCTTGCTATGGAGGGAGCGCAGCAAAGGTTTACCACGCTGATTCCTGGGATCGCGGGACTCTCATATGAGGATAGACTAAATCAGGTCGGTATATATTCATTGGAGTTTAGACTAGTGAGGGGGGCTGTCATAGAAATTTAGAAAATTCTAATAGGGTGAGACAGGATATATTTCAGAAAGAATGTTCCCGATGGTGGGGGAATGCAGAACTAGGGACCATAGTTTGAGGAGAAGGAGTAAACCTTTTAGGATGGTGGTGAGGAGAAATTTCTTCACCTCGAGAGTGGTGAATCTGTAGAATTCACTGCCACAAAAAATATTTCAGGCGATAACATTGTGTAATTTCAAGAAAGACATTGATGTGGGGCGGGATTCTCTGACTCCCCGCCGGGTTGGAGAATCGACGGGGGGGGGGGTGTAAATCCCGCCCCAACTGGCTGCCGAATTCTCCGGCGCCGGGGTTTTGGCGGGGGAGGGAATCGCGCCCCGCGGGTTGGCGGCCGCACGCAGCGGTCCCCCCGGTGCTTCTCCGGCCAGCGATGGGCCGAGAGACCGCCGTTTTAGGCCGGTCTGCCGGCGTAAATTAGACCAGGTACTTACCGGCGGGACCTGGCTGTGCGGGCGGCCTCCGGGGTCCTTGGGAGGGCGTGGGGGAATCTGGCACCGGGGGGTGCCCCCACGGTAGCCTGGCCCGCGATCGGGGCCCGCCAATCCGCGGTCAGGCCTGTGCCGTGGGGGCACCCTTTCCCTCCGCACCGGCTGCTATGAACGTCTTCCATAGCCGGTGTGGAGACGAACCCACCTGCGCATGCGCTGGGATGATGCCAGCACACGCTGGCGCTCGCACGCATGCGGCAACTTGCGCCGGCCGGCGGAGGCCCTTCGGCGCCGGTTGGCACGCGCCAAGCCCTTTGACGCCGGCTGGCGCGGCGCCATCCTAGCCCCTGAAGGTGCGGAGGATTCTGCACCTTCCGGGCGGCCCGACGCCGGAGTAGTTCACGCCACTCCTCGGCGCTGGGACCGCCCGCTCCGCCGGGTAGGGGAGAATCCCACCCATAGATCTTGGGGCTAAAGGGATCAAGGGATATGGGGGGGAAGGTGGGATCAGGGTATTGACATTTTTTTTTAATAAACAATTTTAATGAGGTATTTTTGGCATTACAAACAGCAACAGTATAAAAACAATGTACAAAGAACAATAAACAAAGTGCAATCACCGACTCCCATCCCGCCAAGACCCGCCTAATTGACCCCCTATTCTACGCTACCCTAACCCCCGCTCCCCCCCCCCCCCCCCCCCCACCCCCCGCCACTGCTGACGATTAATTCTCCGCAAAGAAGTAGATGAATGGTTGCCACCTCCGGGTGAACCCTAACAGTGACCCTCTCAAGGCGAACTTATTCTTCTCGAGGCCGAGAAAGCTGGCCATGTCAGTTAGCCAGATCTCCGACTTCGGGGGCTTTGAGTCCCTCCAAGCTAGCAGTATCCGTCTCCGGGCTACCAGGGAAGCAAAGGCCAGAACATCTGCATCTTTCTCCTCCTGGATTACCGGGTCTTCCGACACCCCGAAAATCGCCACCTCTGGACTCATTGCCACCCTTGTTTTCAAAACTCTGGACATGACGTCCGCAAACGCCTGCCAATATCCCCTAAGTTTTGGACATGCCCAGAACATGTGAACAGAACGGTCCTCCCGCACATTTTACATACTTGTCCTCCACCCCAAAGAATCTACTCATCCGAGCCACTGTCATGTGGGCCCGGTGGACCAACTTGAATTGGATCAAGCTGAGCCTGACGCATGTTGCAGTCGCGTTGACTCTACTCAACGCGTCCGCCTATAAGCCATCCTCCACCTCCCCACCAAGCTCCTCCTCCCACTTACGCTTCAGCTCCTCGGTCTGCGTCTCCTCCCCCCCATGAGTTCTTTGTAGATGTCCGAGACGATCCCCTCTCCCACCCATTCCCTATACACTACCCTATCCTGGATCCCCCTCAGTGGCAGGAGTGGGAAGGATGATACCTGCCTGCGCAGAAAGTCCCGCACCTGTAAATATCTAAATTCCTTCTCCCTTGCCAACCCAAACTTCTCCTCCAGTGCCCTCAAGCTAGGAAAGCTCCCCTCTGAAAATAAGTCCCCCATCCACTCCCAAACCGACCCCGCCCCCACCACCCACTTCCTTACCATGGCTATGTTAACTGTCCAGTAATAATTGCTAAAATTCGGCAATGCAAGTCCCTCCCCTCCCCGATTCCGCTCGAGCATCACCTTCTTCACTCGCGGAGACTTACCCGCCCACACAAAACCTAGATGATTTTATTAACCCTCTTAAAAAAGGACCGCGGGATGAAAATTTGGAGACACTGAAATACGAACAGAAATCTCGGTAGGGCGGTCATTTTGACCGTCTGCACTCTCCCAGCTAATGACAGCGGGAGCGCATCCCATCTCTGGAACTCGCCCCTCATCTGTTCAACCAACCGGGACAAGTTCAGCTTGTGTAACCGGCCCCAGTCGCGCGCCACTTGTATCCCTAAGTACCTGAAACTGTCCCCTACTAACCTAAACGGCAGCTCCCTTAGCCGACCCACCTGACCCCTCGCCTGTGTCATGTGAGAGTACCCTTTAAGAAATGAGTGTTTAAGAAATGTACCTTAAAGAAATGATGTCAGAGTGTGGGTGGAGCTGAGCTCCACTTCTGCTTTTTAGTTTCAGTTCGAGAAAGCTTGGGTGTGTCTGTGTTTTTCAGTGAACTGAATCTGAAGTTAAAAGTGAGCTGCACTGCTGTTCATCTCTGCCATCCAAGGACTATCTATGGATCATTTGGTGAATTCAGAAGAATTATGAATGTTTTCAGTCTTGAATGTAAACCCTAATGTGCTCCTGTTTGAAGGTTTGTGAAGTCTTTTGGATGTTAAAAGGACAGCATACATATTACTTAGTGTTTTATTCTTTGGGGGGTGTATTTGATTTACTGGTTGCTAAGATATTCACTTTTTGTTTTAAAAAGGTTAACTTGAGTTCATAGAATAAACATTGTTTTGTTTTTAAAAACCACTGGTCCGTGTCTGCTGTACCACACCTGTAGAGTGAGCCGTATGCTCCCCATACCACAACTTATTAAAAGTTGTGGGTCAGGTGAACTCCATGATACACTTTGGGATTCTCTAAAATCTGGCCCATAACACCTGGACTACAAACATCTCACGCCTTGTCATATTCAGTTTATACCCCGAAAACCGGCCATATTCCCCCAAAATCGGCATAATTTCGCCCATCCCTGCCCCTGGATCCGATACGTATAAGGGCAGGTCGTCCGCATACAGGCAAGACTCTATGTTCCGCCCCCCCCCCCCCACCTCGCCGAACCAGCCCCTTTCAGCCCCTTGAAGCTCTCAGAGCAATTGCCAGCGGCTCTATAGCTAACAACAGTGGGGAGAGGCGGCACCCCTGTCTTGTCCCCCGGTACAGTCTAAAATAGTCCAAGGTCGTCCTATTCATCCTTACACTAGTCTCGGGGCCTGGTACAACAGCCTGACCCAGTCGATAAAGCCCTTACCGATCCCAAATCGTCCCAGCACCTCACATAGATAGTCCCACTCCACCCGCTCGAACGCCTTTTCTGCATCCATTGCCACAACTACCTCAACCTCCCTACTCTCCGGGGGAATCATAATCACATTGAGCAGCCTCCTTATATTGGCCACCGACTGCCTACCCTTGACAAACCCGGTTTGATCCTCCATAATCACATCCGGCACATAATCCTCAATCCTGAAGGCCAATATTTTGGCCAGTGAGCAGTGCGATCAGCCTATATGACCTGCATTACTCCGGGTTCTTGTCCCGCTTCAATATCAATGAAAAAGTGGCCTGTGACATCGTCGGGGCAGCATCCCTCTGTCCCTTGCCTCATAGGGGCTGGTTTAGCACAGGGCTAAATCGCTGGCTTTGAAAGCAGACCAAGGCAGGCCAGCAGCACGGTTCAATTCCCGTACCAGCCTCCCCGAACAGGTGCCGGAATGTGGCGACTAGGGGCTTTTCACAGTAACTTCATTTGAAGCCTACTTGCGACACTAAGCGACTTTCATTTCATTTCATTGAAAACCTTGAACAGCAACGGCCCTAAAATCCCCGAGAACTTCTTCTAGAACTCCACCGGATACCCGTCCGGCCCCGGAGCTTTACCCGATTGTATTGCCTTCAAGCCCTCGACTATTTCTTCGGCCATAATCGGGGCCCCCAGCCCATCGACCAGCTCCCTACCCACCTTTGGGAAGGTCAGTCCGTCCAAAAAGCGTCTCATCACCTCCGGCCCCGTAGGGGGATCCGAGCAATAGAGCCTACTGTAAAAATCCCTGAACGCCCTGTTTAGCCCTGCCGAGCCCCCTACCAAGTTCCCATCCCCATCAACCACCCTCTCTATTTCCCTGGCCGCCTTCCTCTTCCTAAGCTGCTGTGCCAGCATTCTGCTGGCCTTCTCCCCATGTTCGTAAAACACACCGCTCGCCTTCCTAAGCTGCTCCACTGCCTTACCTGTGGACAGCACCCCAAACTCAGCCTGCAGCCTCCGACATTCCCTTAAGAGCTCCACCCCCGCGGTCACCGCATACTTCCTGTCTATCTGTAAGATCTCCTTAACCAGTCAGTCCGTTTCTGCCCGATCCATCCTGTCCCTATGAGCCCGGATCGAAATCAGCTCCCCTCTCACCACTGCCTTCAGCGCCTCCCAGACCACCGCTGCTGAGACTTCCCCCGTGTCATTAACCTGCAGGTAATTCTGCATGCACTTCCTCAGCCTCTCGCACACCGCCTCGTCCGGCAACAACCCCACCTCTAACCTCCATTGCGGGCGATGGAAGCTCTCCTCACTAACCTGCAGTTCGACCCAGTGTAATGTATGATCCGAAATAGTGATGGCCGAATACCCCATATCCACCACCCCCGCCAATAAATCCCTGCTCAAAATGAAAAAGTCAATCTGGGAATAAATCTTGTGAACATGCGAATATAAAGAAAACTCCTTCCCCGTCGGCTGCCTAAACCTCCATGGGTCGACCCCCCTGATCTGCTCCATGAACCCTATCAGTTCCTTTGCCATCGCTGGCACCCTCCCCGTTTTTGAACACGACCGGTCCAGGCCGGGGTCGATGACTGTATTAAAATCCCCTCCCATCACCAACTTGTGCGAGTCCAGGTCAGGTAACTTCCCCAGCAACCTCTTTATAAATTCCACATCATCCCAATTTGGCACGTACACATTAACCAAGACTACCTTCCTCCCCTCCAGCTGGCCGCTAACCATGACATAATGGCTCCCCCCCATCTGAGACTATACTGCCCACCTGAAATTGCACCCGCTTGTTGATTAAAATCGCAACCCCTCTCGTCTTGGTGTCCAGCCCAGAATGAAAGACCTGACTGACCCAACCCTTCCTTAGCCTGACTTGATCCGCCACTTTCAGGTCTGCCTCCTGCAGCATTACCACGTCCGCCTTCAGAGCCCTCAGATGCGGGAACACACATGCCCTCTTGACCGGCCCGTTCAACCCTCTAACATTACAGGTGATCAGCCTAGTTGGGGGACACCGTGCCCCCCCCCCCCCCCCCCGCTGATCAACCATCCCCTTTCCTGGGCCCGCCACCAGCCCATGCGCCACGCTTCCATCGGCCCGCCTCCTGGCAGCCCCCACTACTGACTTCCTCTCTGTCCCGAAACCTAAGTTCTTCCCTCGTCAGCAGAGTAACTCCCCCCTCCCCCCCGGCAACAACACTTAATCTAAGTCCCGCCACAGATTAATCATATGCACCCTCCCCCCCCTCACTTTGCTTCCGTAGACTAGCTCACCCAGCTAGCCTGGTGGCCCTCGCATCCGGCGCCAAGAAGTCTCCCACCTATTGTTCCCTCCCCCCGCCCATCGAAACCACTTCCCTCATCAAACCGACCCCAAACAATCGCCCAATTAACATAAGAGACAACCGAAAAAGAAAAACACACAGGCAACCCCCAATAACCAAATAACTTTTACTTTCCCCTTCTTCAACCAACCTCAAATACAGAAGAGAAACGACAATAGAAACATAGAAACATGACTCAAAAAGTTGTAACTTAAAACAAAAAGTTCTCAGTTCAGCACCAGCCCTTTCCTCTTGGCAAAGTCCATCGCTTCTTCGGGTGACTCAAAATAATGGTGCTGGTCCTCGTGCGTAACCCAAAGACGCGCCGGGTATAACAGTCCAAATTTCACCCGCTTCTTGAACAGGATCGCCTTAACTTGGTTAAAGCCTGCCCTCCTTCTGGCCACCTCCACGCTCAGATCCTGGTACACACGCAAAATGCTGTTGTCCCATTTGCAGCTCCGCGTACGCTTGGCCCACTGGAAACACACTCCTTGTCCAGGAACCTGTGGAACTGGACCACCATCGCCCTTGGGGGGTCCCCCGGCCGCGGCTTCCTCGCCATCGCCCTGTATGTCCTGTCCACCTCCAACGGTGGGGGAAAAGCCCCCTTCCCCAGAAGCTTCTGAAACATACTCGCCACAAACGTGCCAGCATCAGCCCCCTGAGCCTCCTCCCGGAGACCACAATTCTTACGTTCTGCCGGCGAGCTCTATTCTCCAGGTCTTCGACCTTCTCCAGCAGCCTTTTTTGCTGATCCTTCAGCAACACACCTCCAGCTCAACCACCGTTTGGTGCTCCTCCTGGTCCACCAGCGCTTTCTTCAGCTTCTGAATCGTCCGATCCTGGGCACCCAGCCTCCGCTCCAGCCGATCGATCGATTCGTTTATCGGATCTAGACAGTCCCGTTTCTGCCTAGCGGAGCCCTCTTGAATGACCTGCATCAACTCCTCCGTTGATGGTTGGGCCGTCACAGCAATGGTCCGAACACCAGCCATATTGTCTTCTGCCGCAACCTCCACCCAGCCCTTGCTTGTCTTCTTATTTCTTCCTTTTCGATCCCTTGGGGTTCTTCGTTCCATACACCAATGTGTGGAACCAGTGTCAGATTGACTTGCCTTCGAAGCCAGCGCTCAAAAAAGCAAAAAGGTCGGGAGGAAAGGTCCAAAAGTCCGGCCAGAGTGGGAGCCCCAAATGCGCGACATACTCCCCCATAGCCGCCACCGGTGTGGTAAACCACGGTATTGCATTGTGTTGTGTTGTACATGCCTGGGCTTCTCCAGGCTGGCTCCGCCTGTGGCTCCTCCCCTTGGGCTCATGTATAAAGGTGGCAAGTCTCCGCCTCCGACCCAGTTCGGGATCAGAGGCCAGGAGGATTTCTGTTTAGTGTATTAAAGCCTCAGTCACATTCATCACTCGTGTGCTTATTGAAGGCATATCAATTTAATACACTGAACTTTAAGATGAACTCATCACTGGAGCCTGATCGGCTGGAGCTGGACCCACAGGCAGCCGACGCCGCAGAAACTATTGAGCACTGGCTAAGCTGCTTCGAAGCGTACCTCGCATCCTTCACCGAAGACTTCACAGACCTCCAGAAGAAGCAGATCCTTCACGCACGGGTGAGCCCACGAGTCTTTCTTCTAATCAGGGACGCCCCCTCGTACGCGGAGGCAATAATGCTGCTGAAGGGACAATACGTGAAATCCGTTAACTAGGTGTATGCTAGGCACTTCCTTGCCACGAGGCGACAACGCCCTGGGGAATCCCTTGCAGAATTCCTGCGTGCCTTGCGTATACTCTGCCGGAACTGTGACTGCCGGGCAATATCGGCTACCCAGCACACGGAGCTGCTGATCAGGGACGCTTATGTCGCGGGCATGAAATCAAACTATATCCGCCAGCAATTACTAGAAGGGGGGGGACACTTGGCCTCCCAGAGACACTGCAACTCTTCAACTCGCTGGACGTGGCCTCCCAGTACATGGAGGCCTACTCTACGGACCGCGCGGCACCCTCGTGGGCCTCGTGGGCGCAGCCATCAACCGACCCGGGTGCGACGCAAGTCTGTGCCGCGCAGCGGTCTGTCAACGCCGGAGGCCCGAGGTGCTACTTTTGCGGCCAGAGTAATCACCCCAGACAACGCTGCCCGGCACGGAACGCAACTTGCAACGGCTGTGGGAGGAAGGGCCACTTTTCAAAAGCCTGCCAGGCCCGATCTCCCCCTAAAACCTCTAGGCCCAGCAGCGCTGCCTGCTGCCAGTCGGGGCCGCCCCCAGCTGCCGCGCCACCTGCCATGTGCGACTCGTGGGCGCTGCCATCTTCGATGCCATCTTCAATTTCGGCCACCACCTGCGACCCATGGGGGCCGCCATCTTTAACGCATCCTCCAACCGTCACACGCGACCCATGGGGGCTGCCATCTTGGATGCCATCGCCGCTGCCACCCGCCACGCGCGACCCATGGGGGCTTCCATCTTGGACGCCATCACCGCTGCCACACGCCATGCGCGACTCGTGGGGGCCGCCATCTTGGGACCACCCAGCAACCTCCCTGGGGCCCAGCTCACCCGACCGTTAGCTGGCTGCCGCTACCTCCGACCGGCCTACCAACCGCCTTCCGAAGCTCGCCTCCATCACGCTCAATCAGTCCCGGCCGCACCACCTCGCAAAGTCTACGATGACCGTCCGGATCAACGGGTACGGGAGCACAGACAGCTTCATACACCCAGATACGGTAAGGCGGTGCTCCCTCCCAATCCTACCCGCGACCCAGAAAATCTCCCTGGCTTCCGGATCCCGCGCAGTAGAAATCCGGGGGTACTGTGTCGCGATCCTTACTGTACAAGGCGTAGAGTACACTAACTTCAAACTCTACGTCCTTCTCCATCGCTGCGCTGCCCTGTTACTGGGGCTCGACTTCCAGTGCCACCTCCAGAGCCTTACTTTAAAGTTCGGTGGACCCCTGTCCCCCCTCACCGTCTGTAGCCTCGCGTCCCTTAAGGTCGCCCCACCCTCGCTCTTCGCTAACCTCACCCCGGACTGTAAGCCTGTCGCTACTAGGAGCAGACGATACAATGCCCGGTATGGGCCTTTATCAGGTCGGAGGTCCAGCGACTCCTGCGAGAGGGGATCATGAGGCTAGTAACAGCCCCTGGAGAGCTCAAGTGGTGGTCGTCAAGACTGGGGAGAAACACCGGATGGTCATCGGTTACAGCCAGACCATCAACCGGTACACACAGCTCGATGCGTATCCCCTCCCCCGCATATCTGACATGGTCAATCAGATTGCGCAGTATCGAGTCTTCTCCACGGTTGACTTGAAGTCCGCGTACCACCAGCTCGCTATCCGCCTGGAGGACCGCCAATACACTGCCTTCGAGGCAGATGGGCACCTCTACCACTTCCTCAGGGTCCCCTTTGGCATCACCAATGCAGTCTCGGCCTTCCAAAGAGAAATGGACCGAATGGTTGACCAGTACGGGCTGCGGGCCACGTTCCCGTATTTAGACAATGTCACCATTTGCGGCCATGACCAGCAGGACCATGACGAGAACCTCCGGCACTTCCTCCACACCGCTAAACTCCTGAACCTCATCTTTAATAGAGAAAAATGCATCTTCCGCACAACCCGCCTAGCCATCCTCGGATACGTCGTGGAACATGGAGTCCTAGGGCCCGACCCTGACCGCAAGCGCCCCCTCCTGGAACTCCCCCTCCCCCACTGCCCCAAAGCCCTGAAGAAATGCCTGGGGTTCTTCTCGTACTCCGCCCAGTGGTTCCCCAATTATGCGAGCAAGGCCCGTCCACTGATCAAATCCACCGTTTTCCCCTGACGGCTGAGGCCTGACTGGCCTTCAACTGCATCAAGGTAGATATTGCCAAAGCCGCGATGCATGCTGTGGACAAGTCCATCCCATTCCAGGTGGAGAACGATGCGTCTGACTTTGCTCTGGCCGCTACCCTCAACCAGGCGGGCAGGCCCGTGGCTTTCTTCTTCTGTATCCTCCATGCCTCTGAAATTCGACACTCCTCCGTCCAAAAGGAAGCCCAAGCCATCGTAGAAGCTGTGCGACATTGGAAGCATTACCTGGCCGGCAGGCGATTCACTCTCCTCACTGACCAACGGTCGGTTGCCTTCATGTTCAATAATACACAGTGGGGCACAATCAAGAATGACAAGATCCTGAGGTGGAGGATCGAGCTCTCCACCTACAGCTATGATATCTTGTATTGATCTGGGAAGCTCAATGAGCCCCCAGATGCCCTATCCCCCAGTACATGTGCCAGCGCACAGGTAGACCAACTCCGGGCCTCCACAATGACCTCTGTCACCCGGGGGTCACCCGTTTTTTTCACTTCATCAAGGATCACAATCTGCCTTACTCCATCGAGGAGGTCAGGACCGTGACCAGGGACTTCCAGGTCTGCGCAGAGTGCAAACCGCACTTCTATCGGCCAGACAGAGCACACTGGTAAAGGCCTCTCGCCCCTTTGAGCGCCTCAGCATCGCTTTCAAAGGGCCCCTCCCCTTCACTGACCGTAACGTGTACTTCCTCAACATTGTTGACGAGTACTCAAGATTCCCTATTGGCATCCCGTGCCCTGACATGACCTCTGTCTCCGTCATCAAGGCCCTGCACAGTCCTTTCACCATGTTCGGGTTCCCCGCCTACATCCACAGTGATCGGGGTTCCTCCTTCATGAGCGACGAGTTGCGTCAGTTCCTGCTCAGCAAGGGCATTGCCTCCAGCAGAACGACCAGCTATAACCCCCGGGAAAATGGGAGGGAGAACGCGATGGTCTGGAAGACTGTCCTGGCCCTACGGTCTAAAAGTCTCCCAGTCTCCTGTTGGCAGGAGTTCCTCTCCGATGCGCTCCACTCCGTCCGGTTGCTCCTGTGTACAGCCACCAACGAGACTTCTCACGAGCGTATGTTTGCTTTCCCCAGGAAATCCACCTCCGAGGTCTCGCTCCCATCCTGGCTGGCAGTCCCAGGCCTGTCCTTCTCCCGAAGCATGCGAGGAGCCATAAAACCGACCCCCCCGTCGAGAAGGTCCTGCTCCTCCATGCAAATCCACAATATGACTCCGTGGCACATCAGGACGGGCGACAGGACACAGTCTCCCTTCGGGATTTGGCACCTGCAGGTTCCCCAGCAACTACCACCACCACCCCCGACCCTACACCGTCTTCCCCTGCCCCTGCCCACCTACCTCATGAACTAGCACCCGCAGGCCCACCGGCGACAATCACCACCACCTCCGCCCATACACCGCCCCCCCCTTCACCGACTCAACATCTTGGTGAAGAAGAAGACAACACTCTCCTGGATGCGCAGGTCTCGACACCGGTGCCCACAGCACAGCCGGGACTGAGGCGATCACGGCGGAAGGTCAAGGCCCCCGACAGATTTGACTTTTAAGACCACTTCACCCCCGCCGGACTCTTTTTTTAAACAGGGGGTGAATGTGGTAAACAACGGTATTGCATTGTGTTGTGTTGTACATGCCTGGGCTTGTCCAGGCTGGATCCACCTGTGGCTCCTCCCCTCGGGCTCATGTATAAAGGTGGCAAGTCTCCACCTCCGACCGAGTTCGGGTCAGAGGCCAGGAGCTTGCTGTTTAGTGTATTAAAGCCTCAGTCACATTTATCACTCGTCGTGTGCTTATTGAAGGCATATCAACCGGAAGCCAGGGTATTGAACTTGATGATCAACCATGATCATAATGAATGGCGGAGCAGGCTGGAAGGGCTGAATGGCCTCTTTCTGCTTCTATTTTCTATATGTATGTTTCTTTCTCGGGGTTTAGTCATCCTCACACTCCGTCAGAGTCCCATTTTTAGATTAACATGCACGTGATGTCAACCTCAGAGCAACTGGTCTCCCCCACCCCCATCTGTCTTCGGACATGTTCCGGGGCTCGGTGTGCCACTCAGCTGCATGATAGGCCTCGATTTTCTGGTGCCTGCAAGAAATAAATGGGGCTGGATTCTCCGTTCCTGAGACTGAGAGCGGGATTCTCCGATTGCCGATGCCGAATTCGTTTTGACACCGAAATCGGGGCGGGGACGTTTTTTCAGATGCTTTGCCCCCTCAAAAGCAGTGTATGGATGGCCTCAGTGCGTCAGCTGAGGCCCTCCCCCGATGCTCCGCCCCCAATGGGCCGAGTTCTCAACGGCGCGGTTCACTGGTGCTCACAGTTTTCGGGGACTGTTCTGCTGGCTGTGGGGGCTTCGGCGGGGGCTGGTGAGACTGGTGGGGGGGCGGTCCTGGGGTGGCGAGGGGATTTACAGAGGGATACTGCCGAGCAGGCCTGCAATGCGCGTGGCTGCGCCATGTTGTACAGCGCGACCGCTGCAGATCGCACGTGCATCCACGGACCCGGCAATTTTCCGTCCATATCCGCAGGTAAAGCCGGGGCCTTTACGTGGCGCAGCTGCTAGCCCCCCACCAAGCGGAGCATTGGTGCGGGGGTGCCGCTGACTTTTTGCTCGTAAGACCAGACACATGTTCCGGACACAGCCTCAAAATCGGAGAATCCGGCCCTAAGTGTTGACACCGGGGCAGGATTCGTGGACTTTCACAAAAGAAAACCTGGCGCCGAACCTGGACCGATTCAGTGACTGTGGGGAGGCTAGCACTGCCGCCATTTGGAAGACAATCGATTCCAATGAAAAATGGAACGGGATTTGCCGGGTCCGAGATTGACACTCGGGAGACTGACAAGCTGCAGCCACATATACACATTACAATCCCCACACACACTCATCCCAGCCAACAAGATGCTACTGTTTGTGCTGGAGCGGGCCCATCCAGCTGATGGGTCGGCTGCGGCCAGTGAGTACCTAGAGGGAGGTCCTAGGGGGACACCAACGTGACCCGTGGTCCTAAGCTCAGAGTGAGCTGTCAGCGGTGTGTGCAGCCAGATGGCTGCCTTTCCAGCTGCGGCAATGATCTTCCTCCCCGACCCCACTGCCCACCTCCTGGCCACCTCCCGGTACTCGCCCCGGCACAAGCCCGCTGGCCAGCGGCACAACTGTCAGGAAACTATGGTGATGTTGGAAAGTTTCCGTACCCCCTCTCTCACCCTCAGCAGCCACGACGACGGTTTCACGATTTTTAAAAGCACGAGTGAACCGCGCGGTCGGGAACTCGGCCCATCGGAGGCGGGGAATCGTGGAGGTCCCGGAGAATACTGGGTCAAGTCCACTAAGACATGCAGACGGTGTTTACTGTACATGCATTCTGGACCGCATTGACGCTGCTGTCGAGGTGACGGAGAATTGCGATTTGGCGTCAAATCAGCGACTGGCAGGATTTTGGCGTCGGAACCTATTCTCCGCCCAATCACGTTTCCCGATTTCGGCGTCAGCCAACGGAGAATCCCATCATGAAGTTTTAGTGGATGACCTGAACCCATTTCAGAGTACATTTGACTCATTGTGGTTGAGAGAAGTTGATGAAGTGATGGAGTTGAGACACGCACGAGGTTGTTGGCAGAGATCAATTTCTACGTCACCACAAGAGCGATGCCTATCTGCCCCAGCAAGGCCGGCTGTAGCTTCCTCAAATTTTGCCCCTGCCCCAGTCCTTGCTTGCTCAGGTTTGTTTTGCGTTAACTTGCCCTGCCTAAAGACAAAAGAAAGACATGTGATCAGAAGGGATGGAGCAGAGCTTGGGGTGAAACGCACATCTCCTATGTATGATGAGATCTCCTCAGAAGGGCAGCAGGATAGAGTGTGAGCAACAAGATAGATGGGATGGTGGTGATGTGCAAGTCTCCATGATAGAATGAATGTATTTGATAAGTGTTCTTATGGATGTGTGAGATCCAGGAAGAGAGTTTGATGGTAGAGGGAGTTCAGAGAGGACTTACCCTGGCAGAGCAGATGAAATCATTCATACCCTGCACTGCATGGTGCTTCTTGCATGATTGCCATCCACGTTGGCCTCCTGGGCAAAGGCAAAGGCCTCCCTGGCCAGAGAGGTGAGGTCGGTGTGCTTTCTCCCAGGGTAGAAGGCATGCCTCTGCGCCCAAAATCATTGAATCAAGGCCTCAAGGGCATGGTGGTTGAAAGGGGGTGCCGACTTCTTCCTGAGGTTGCGAGCTTTAGCCTCTGACTGCCAGACATCCTGCATGGTACTGTGAAGACAGGTGAGCTGGGGATCAGGAGTTATGGGGAGAAGGCAGGAGAATGGGAATGAGAAAATATCAGCCATGATTGAATGGCGGAGCAGACCCGATGGGCCGAGTGGCCTAATTCTGCTCCTATATATTATGGTCTTATGGTCTTATGGGGAGATTGATATGAGTGTGTTGCACTGGTGATTAAATATGGCGCCAGGACCTTCGAACCCACCAGCTGATGGTGGTCAGCTGTCGGCCCACCAGGTGACTCGGAGAGATGCTCGCTCGTGCATAGTTAATGAGGCTCCAAGGAGCAATTGGGTGCGAGTTCCCATCATTCCGGCCAGCGGAATGGCGTCACTGGAACTGCCCCCCCACCACACTCAGACAAAAACATGGAGAATTCCTTCCCTATATTTAAACATGGCCCATTATTGTCTGGAGAACTAATACCTATCAGCGTTCTCAGCTAGCTTCCCACTTACTTGTCCCAGTGCAGTTTGGACATGACGACTATTCCATTAAAACCAAAGAACTCTGAACAGAGGTAGATGAGTAAATCCCTGCAGCTTTCGAGAAGGAATTTGATTGTATTACACATGAAGACCATCAGCCTCAGGTAAATCAAAAGACTAATTTTTCACCATCGGCACTCCTCATCTCTCCCAAACAAAATAAATTTCACTCAATAAGTAGTGAAATGTTTTTTTTGAAATGGGACGCATCTGCAGTAACTAGAAGCTAACATGTAAGGAACAATGAATGCTGTGACTGTTACAATTAAACTGTCTTATTGATATACATTATAGTGAATGAACCTTTGACCAGCCATTGACCTCCTTCCCTTTTTTCTGGTGATTAACTAATGATGAAGACAGCGTGCTGCAGTTAATTGCGTTTACAATGTGGTTGCTATGGCGAACAACAGAAGTGTACATTTAAAGAGAAGTCAACCATCTCTAGCTGTCGGTGACCAATTTACTTCAAACACCAGGCAGACAGTTGATGCTGGAAAGCAGAGACTGAATAACTAACCATACCACACATCAAAAGGTCCAGTTAATGCCTCCAGGTCACTATATGTTTCATAAATCACTTAAGATGAGAACTGTTTGAAACTAAATGGCAAAACAATGATCTCCAGCATGAAGTGTGCAAGAGATAATCGTGGCTTGCATTTATATTTTGATTAACTTCAGTGAAAGTGAAAATTGAGAGAGATGTATCGGAGTGGCTGTTCCCATTGTCCATTTTACACCACGGCCCAAAGTCAATAGTATGGCCATTGATACCAACATTGATGAAACAGCCAGGGATCATGTACTGCTTCTCCCTCAGTGAATGCACCAGTGGTTTAGGTGGTGACGGACCTTCAGTGGCTGCCTGTGGGAATAGCACCTCTCACAGGCAATTTGGAATGGTTTTAACTTTTGGCGAATCCTAGGCGGTTGGAAAGTGCCCGCTGCCTGCCGTCTGCCCATTGTTCTGCAGGACTGTCCGGTGCTCATTTCCATTGAGTTGCTGTGCGGCACAGACTCAGCTGGGCCCCTAATGGAACTCATCGTCGGAGAGGCTGAGGAAGTGAAATGTCTCCGACTTGGAGCTGGTTGACCACCTGAGCCATTTTTCACCAGATTGATATTGAGGTTAAAAGCGGTAAATTATGGGAATTATTTTCAGTATAGAAGATCGCGGGGTGATCTAATTGAGTTGTTTAAGAAGATTAAAGGATTTGATTGGATAGATAGAAACTTTGATTCCAGAGTCCCGATAAAATGGGAAAAATCTGGAAATTCGAGTGAGGCTGTTCAGGGTTGATGTCCAGAAGCACCTCACACAATGAGCAATGGAAGTTGGAATGTTTTACCCCCAGGAAAAGCTACATCAATTAAAAATGCAAACACTGTGCTTGACAGGTGTATGTTAAGCAAGAGTAAAAATGTTCTCACTAGCTTTGCCAAAGAGTCATCCAGACTCGAAACGTTAGCTCCGCTCTCTCTCTCCAGATGCTGTCAGACCTGCTGAGATTGACCAGCATTTTCTATTCTTCTTTAAGATTCCAGCATCCTCATAATTTGCTTGAATCTTAGTGTACCAATGTAAATGATGCCACAGTCCCAGAGGCTGATCGCCTCTTTGAGAGCTGACTAGTGGTGATTTAACCTGATGGTCACCACACCTCGTTGAAGGGCAAGGTTGGGAAGACTGGATCTTCATGAATAACCTCAGCCGGTACGGGAATTGAACCTGCGCTGTTGCCGTTGGTCCATAACACAAACCAGCCGTCCAGCCAACTGAGCTCACTGTTGCCCTTAAGCAAAAGTATTAAGGGTTCGAACGTCGGACAGGAACACGAGTTGGCTATTCAACACCTGGAAACTGATCCACCATTCTAATCATGGCTGAACGTCTACCTCAGTTACATCTTCCCATTCTTGAATTTGCTCAATGAATGAGCCGCCACATTTCCCTGCAGTAAAGAATTCTAGCAACTCACCACCTTTTGAGTTTTCTCATTATTTGACAGAGGTGGCTTTGAACCCATGCCTCAAAGAGGGCTGTTTAAATCAGTACCATGAACTAATCAGCCACACTATATTACCCAGCGCAAAACCAAGATGACTAGATGGAGTTTAAATACCAAATAACCATGATCTAATCAAAAGGCAGAACAGACTTGAATGGTGGAATAACCAACTCCTGATGCTATGCCCCAAGAGGGAAAGGGGAGATGATCCTCTGAATATGGTTCAGGCGTGGCTGGAGTATTTTTGTGAGGATGTGGGGAGAAGGAGTCTATATTCCCATAATCTCTCTTATGGGTATTACCTCATCACTGCTACATCTATCTTTATTCTTTTTAGTCCCAGGGGCAGCACGGTAGCATCGTGGTTAGCACAGTTGCTTCAAAGCTCCAGGGTCCCAGGTTCGATTCCCGGCATGGGTCACTGTCTGTGCGGAGTCTGCACGTTCTCCCCGTGTGTGTGTGGGTTTCTTCCGGGTGCTCAGGTTTCCTCCCACAGTCCAAAGATGTACGGGTTAGGTGGATTGGCCATGCTAAATTGTTCTTCGTGTCCAAAAAAAGGTAAAGTGGGGTTGCGGTGATAGGGTGGAGGTGTGGGCTTGTGTAGGGTGCTCCTTCCAAGTGCCGGTGCAGACCCGGTGGGCCGAATGGCCTCCTTCAGCACTGTAAATTCTATGATTCAATCATGTATGATTCTCTTGATCCCAATTGTGTTCTGTATGTGGATGGATCCTTCACCTCACATTCACTTTTAGCTGCACAAAAAGGTTTTGACTGCTGCTTCCTCCCACGACTGATGGTGAAATTGGAATTCAGTGAATATCTGGCATTAAAAGCCCATTGTTGTAAAAACCCATCTGGTTCACAAATGTCCTTTAGGGAAGGAAATCTGCCATCCCTACCTGCTCTGGGCTACATGTGACTCCAGATTCACAGCAATGCGGTTGACACTGAAATGGAGGGCAGTTAGGGATGGGCAATAAATGCTGGCCCAACCAGAGACACCCACATCCTGTAAACTAATTTAGAAGAAGTATTTATTTAACCCATGGTGATAACCCTCACAGGGGGCTGATTGATCACCCTGTGGTCTTCGTAGAATACAAGTTTCCGTGGTGAGCGGGTGGAGACCCACCCAGCTGAGGCCCGTTAGCGGGACCTTTAAATGTAGCTCCTGACCCGGACCGGAATTTCACAATAGTCCTGGGCTGGGACATTTGTTTTGTGTGCCAGGGTAATGAATTTATTTTCAGTTTGAAATAAACTAGTTTGGCTTTTCACTCTGCGCGTCCTGGAATTATTGCCCATGAATGTTGGGCTTCTTTAATGTGAAGATCCAAAACCCATTGCAGGGAACCGCTGCATGGTGAGTAAAACTCCCACTTCAGTCAAAAAACCCACATGTCAGCCCTGTACCCTTCATCCTGCCACCCCACTGTGTCATTACAATTATAAGGTAGGGAGCAATTTTTATGATGTGGCCCTCCACTCTGATATGGTAAACGAGTAGAGAGAAAGGGAAAAAAAGTCTGCATTTATATATCACTTTCCATGACCTCCAGATGTCTCAAAGCATTTTACTGTCAATTGAGTACTTTTTGAAGCTGTGCTGCCCTTAAAGGTATGATTACAAGGGCGGCAAGGTAGCATAGTGGTTGTCACTGTTGCTTCACAGCACCAGGGTCCGAGGTTCGATTCCCGGTTGGGTCACTGTCTGTGCGGAGTCTGCACGTTCTCCCCGTGTATGCATTGGTTTCCTCCGGGTGCTCTGGTTTCCTCCCACTAGTCCCGAAAGACGTGCTGTCAGGTAATTTGGACATTCTGAATTCTCCCTCTGTGTACCCGAACAGATGCTGCAATGTGGCGACTAGGGGCTTATCACAGTACTTCATTGCAAAGCAAACCTACTTGTGACAATAAAGATTATTAAAAAATTATTAATTAAACACGTGGAGAAAGGGCATGTAGCCTTTTAGTTATTATACTGGACTCGCATCATAATCGCACAACAGAGAGCAGCACGGTGGCGCAATGGTTAGCACTGCAGCCTCACGGCGCTGAGGTCCCAGGTTCGATCCTGGCACTGGGTCACTGTCCATGCGGAGTTTGCACATTCTCCCCATGTTTGCGTGGGTTTCGCCCCCTCAACCCAAAGATGTGCAGGGTAGGTGGATTGGCCACGCTAAATTGACCTTAATTGGAAAAAGTTAATTGGGCACTCTAAATCTATTTTTAAAAAAAAATAATCGCACAACAGGGAATGTAAAATCGAATGATTACTGAGGTTTTTAGAAATTTATACATGTCCTGCTGGATCAATAATGTTGCACTCGCTCAGGTCTCCTTCACTGTTGCTGGGTCAAGAACATTTAACTGCCTCCCGAACAGCAGTCTGGGAGTACCTACACCCCATGGACTGTAGCGGTTCATGAAAGCAACTCACCACCATCTTCTCAAGGGTAATAAGGAATGGGCAATAAATACCAACCTAGCCAGCGACACCCACATCCCTTTGAATGAATATTAAAGGGATATGGGCTTGCGTCACTGTCTGCGGAGTCTCCATGTTCTCCCGGTGTCTGCGTGGGTTTCCTCCGGGTGCTCCGGTTTCCTCCCACAACTCCCGAAAGACGTGCTGTAAGGTGAATTGGACATTCTGAATTCTCCCTCTGTGTACTCGAATAGGCGCCGGAATGTGGCGACTAGGGGCTTTTCACAGTAACTTCATTGCAGTGTTAATGTAAGCCTACTTGTGACAATAAAGATTATTATTATTATAGAAGAACAAAGAAGGTTTAGTCCTTAATCAACACAACATAAAATGGATTATATGACTGCTGGATTAATTGGTTGCCATGTTTCCTAAATTATAACAATGATGATATTGGACCTGATTTTGACTATAAGGGAATAAGTCATGAATATGTTTAAGTTTGACCCTTGCTTCAAAAAATACTTAATTGACTGTAAAATGTTTTGAGACATCAGGAGCTCATGGAAAGTGATATATAAATACAGATTCATTTTTCACTTTCTATCTACTAGTTTATCATATCAGAGTGGAGGGCCACATCATAAAAATTGCTCCCTGCCTTATAATTGTAATGATACAGTGGGGTGGCAGGATGAAGGGTACAGGGCTGACATGTGGGTTTTTTGACTGAAGTGGGAGTTTTACTCACCATGCAGCGGTTCCCTGAAATGGGTTTAGGACCCTCACATTAAAGAAGCCCAACATTCATGGGCAATAATTCCAGGACGCACAGAGTTAAAGGCCAAACTAGTTTATTTTAAACTGAAAATAAATTCATTACCCTGGCACACAAAACAAGCGTCTCAGCGTAGGACTATTGTGAAATTCCGGTCCGGGTATGGAGCTACATTTAAAGGTCCCGCAAACAAGCCCCAGCTGGGTGGGCCTCCGAAGACCACGGGGAGATCAATCAGCCCCCTGTGAGAGTTATCACCATGGGTTAAATAAATACTTCTTCTAAATTAGTTTACAGGATGTGGGTCTGGCTGGTTGGGCCAGCATTTATTGCCATCCCTAACTGATTTCAATGTCAACCGCGTTGATGTGAATCTGGAGTCACATGGAGGTCAGAGCAGGTAGGAATGGCAGATTTCCTTCCCTAAAGGGGTGCTGTCAGACTTTTAATTCCAATTTCACCATCAGTCGTGGTGGGATTCGAACCCTGATTCCCAGATCTTGCCCTGGGTTACTAGCCCAGTGACAATGCCATTGTGCCACTGCCTCCTTGAGGATACATTGTGAAATGAGTGGGAGCCTATTATCAGCTACTTTAATAAGCAAACAGGTCAAAAACTCTTGTTACTCCCTTCGACTTTAATCCTCTATTAGGTTATGTGGCATCATTGCTTCATCACGTAAATTTTCCAAATACAAGGGAAGCTTCATTCTTCAGTGTGGCAGGAAGAAAAGGAAGAAACTCAGGCTGGTTTGTGCTGGCTGATCAAGCACCTGTTTTATGTGTTTGTGAAACCAAAACCCAAAGGTAGCAGCAGGCCTGTCATCACCAGTGTACTAGAATAGAAATGTTCTCTCAACAGTCACTACCCATCCCAATACTGATCTGTGGGAACAATGGAAGCCCGCTCCTGGTTTATCCAATAATTCAACCTGGATCTCACCCAGAGAATCCCTGCTAACACTTACAGAATGAGTCACTGCTTTGCATAAAGTCTGAATTCAAACAAATAGTTATTAATACCACTCTGAACATCATTCATACAAGTGCTTTCATTAACATTATAGCGACCCTTCCATTATGTTAAATGGGAGATCTGTTCAGAATGAAAGCTGGGGATAGAACACAAAAAGTCTTTACATCAAAACATTTTAATTTTTATTCATTTGTCACACATTTATTTAGTTTAAAAATATTTTATATTCATGGCTGAAGACCCAGAGGAAAGCATCAAGTCTGATCCCCGGCTGCTGCTCGGGTTTCCTAGGTGGCGTGGTCCCACCCTGTTCTGCCCACTGCCTAGGTGATGCACGAGGGACAGGGGATGGGTGTTGCGTAATGTACTCTGGGATAACACAGGCTACAACTGTCCTACTCTCTAAGTGTCGTCTGTGGAAAGAGACAGAGCACGTGTCTTATATATGGGTTGTGTAATGCCCCCTTGTGGTAGTGTCACCTCTGGGTGTCTTGACTGCCCATTGGTCATGTCCTATTCTATATGTTCATTAGCTGTATGTCTGCATGTCATGACATCTCCGGTGCTCCCTCTAGTGTTTACTTAGTTGTGTATTTACATTAACCCCTTGTGTATTTACAGTGATTCATATCACCGCATCCCCTCTTTTTTCATGTTACATATTTTCTGTACAGTGTTAAAGAAAAATTGAACAAAACCAGGTAAATAAGTGATGACATGTACAAGTTATGATGACTGTGATGACGATACAAGACCAAATAATAGAACATAGAACATGCAGTGCAGAAGGAGGCCATTCGGCCCAGTGAGTCTGCACCGACCCACTTAAGCCCTCACTTCCACCCTATCCCCGTAACTCAATAACCCCTTCTAACCTTTTTGGATACTAAGGGCAATTTAGCATGGCCAATCCACCTAACCTGCACATCTTTGGATTGTGGGAGCAAACCGGAGCACCCCCACACAGGCACAGCGAGAATGTGCAGTCTCCGGACAGACAGTGACCCAGCGGGGAATCGAACCTGGGACCCTGGCGCTATAAAGCCACAGTGCTATCCACTTGTGCTACCGTGCTGCCCAATAGTCAGAATAGTTAAGA